>NC_135581.1:62216841-62841841 GCF_965152235.1 Eretmochelys imbricata
ACAAATACAAACAATTTTATCATTAAATCAGCACAGGCTTGGACACCTCATGTTGTTCATGCATGTGTGTGCTCTTGCTTACTCTGTCCCATCTCCCCCCACCAAAAGAAAAGAAAACTGCTTACAGAAAATGAGCTAGGATTCTAACCATCTTAGATACTTATAGAAGATAATACCATTCGTTCTTTGTACTTCAGCATCAGTACTCTGCTATTTCCATCGGAGGATCTTAAGCAGCACTATAAATAATCAATTAAGTCTAAAACCTGTCTGAGGCAGACTAGTACAATTATACCGATTTCTAGATTAAATGGTTTGTTCTCTGTGTCACGGTCACACAGACACTCAGAGCTAGGAAAAAGAACCCGGCATCCTCATTCTCAGACCCCCTGCATGACCCTTAGACAGCACTTCTTCCCTTCTGGAATACTCACCCCCTGATCCTGAGAGGTAACTTGTTTTTCCTACTTCTCCACCAGTTTAAGATGCTGTCAGAGTTGTTTCAGGATGAAGAGAAGGCCCTTAGTCCCACCTCAGCAACCCCTTCAGGCCGCACGCTGCTGTCTCGCACTGCTGTAAAACCCGCCAAGGCCAGACCAGGCCAAGCAAGCAAGGAACATAAGAAAACTGTGGGACATCAGGTGAGTTGAACCAGTGACTAATTTCATTAGAATAATCTTTTCCCCTCCCCTTCTAGTGTCTTATTGGTCTCATACTGTGCAGCGGTTTCTTGTGATCACTGCTCAGGAGTGTTGGTTCAGACAGAAAGGCCACCATCATGGCTCTCAGCAATAGGTTCGGCTCATCCCACTACCTTTTTCTTTTTAAGTGTTGTGGAATCTTTAGCTTCCATCAGGCATCACCAACAAATGGGCAGTAAGACATTGATTAAGGATCGGACACCAGGATTGCTAGAATATTGATAGAAATCTTCAGCAAAAACTATGCAATCCATATAAGAGAAGTAGGCTATGTTTGAGCATTTATACTGCTTCAATTTTTTTGTGGGTGGAGTACCTCACGTTCATATATGATACTTTCATGAAGACCTGCTCTCCCAGCCTTGCATGGCCACGTAAGAAAGCAACAGTTTACTGTACACAGCAATATAGGATGGCTGCTCTTAAAGAGGACTTGCTCATCTAACTCTGACAGTAACCATTAGGATTGCTTATAGCTTACAGTTTGGACTGTATACAGTGTTAAGGCCAGATAAAACACACAGTTAGGGCGAGATTTTCAAAAGAACTCAACGCCCAAACTAAGTGACCATGTTTTCAAAAGAGCTTAGCATGTTGGATGCTCAGCTCCTGTGAAAATCTGATCCCTGGTTACCCTGATTTTCCAAGGGTTCTGAGCTCCCACCAACTTCACTTGAAGACAGTGGGTGTTCAGCACCTCTGAAAATCTGCCCCAAAAGTATAAAGTTCTTACCCTAAAATATCTAGATGTATATATCAAAATTAAAAAATAAATATGCCAATCAGCATGACCATAAAGCAAATCTCCTGCCCCATCACTTTCCACTTATCAACAGTTACAAAGCCGGATTAAACAGATGTCTTGCACTATGACTTAAAACTTGCCAAATTTAGGCTTTGGCAAACTCTGTTTCAGAGTGGGACCCTGCCCTGAGAAAGTCCGGCCACTCACCTACTGGGGATCTAATAACTGCCAGAAGTAGAGCACAGGACAAAAAGTGGTTTGTTGGCACTGTCAGTCCTCAGTTAGTGTTTTATAGATGATTGACAGCACCTCGAATTGCGCACAGGAACAAACAGGAGCCCTGTTCATCGTTTGGAGTCCAGGTTTATATGCTTGTCAGCCTCCACCACTTTATTAGTGAATAGCCACATTCTGCATTGGCTGAAACATCTGAGTGGCTTTCAGGGATAGTTCCAGGTAAAGCCCATTCCTGTAGGTCCGGCTTTTCAGGTGTACCACACCAAGTGATAATCTAGATACTGGTGTATGGTGCCTATATAAGCATGGGGAACTGTGACAAGGTCCTTATTAGAAAGGCAGAGCTGCAGCCCCTGAGCCAGCCAGAGATGATCCAAAGCATTCAAAGCCACTGTGTTTCTTGGGAATCCAGGACTAGTGATGGATCCAATAAGACCCTAAGACTGAAAAAGTTGAAACAACAGGCTGGCTTACCTCCAAAAAAGTGAACAGTCACCAACCACCTATCAGTTTCTACAGATCTTTCCTCTGGTAGAAATCTGTTTTGCATCTCTTTCATCTGGATTGATTTTAAACCAGCTGGGAAAAAATGTCTATTGTGATATTTTAACATGCCTGTTCAGATTGTTGCTGATTTCAGACACAACATGCAGATTTGGGTGCTATAATTTATGCTGCCCATGTAAAGGTTCAATACAGAATGTATTCCGTTGTTAATATTTAACCTCACATTTGGATATGTTGTTGCCCACAAAATAGAATGTAGTTAGAAATTCAAAATAGCCCAGTCTTCCAGCTCCTGCAGCTTGTGTGGTTACACTTCAACTCAAGCATTTGTGTATCGTATGGCAGTATGATTGCCGTTGATTCCACAAGAGTGTTGCAGTGTATATGAATTGCTTCGAAGAACCACCAGAATTTGTAGTATGGATGCATACACTGGGGCAGCACATAACCAAACTGCTCTATTGAAATTTGTCTTTATGCTGGATTTTTCAAGACAACCTCTTTTATCTAATAAAAAAAGTTCCCCTTTGAGATCATTTCAAACAAGACTGAGTTTCATCGTATTCTGATTTCCTTTTTGTTGTTTTTTTTTTCTTTTCCTTTTTTACAGTTTCGGAACTCTCTTCATCTGCTGATGGAAACCCTTAATGCTACAACTCCACACTATGTGCGTTGCATTAAGCCCAATGACTTCAAGTTTCCATTCACGTACGTTGGTTCATAAATGGTCTCTGAAAACATAGTATACAGCAGCAGAATAGTGTATCCTGAAAGCATTGGGACACACATAATAATAGCAGATGTTTGGGGCTGAATGGAGAGAAAATTATTAGCTGACAGCTTTGTAGTTCTCCTTTATGCTGTCTGAGAAGGATACCCACAATTTCATGATTTGATTCCATTTAGAATTTGATTCAAAGCTTGCACTCCTGAAGAATCTGTACTCATGACAACTTCTTTGACTGAAATCTGCTAGTTTGCATTTCTAATGTTGTCACCATTTCTGAACTTGGGTTCTCATACAAAACTTGGCTAGAGCTTCACTTAGAAAGTCTGCCATTTGACAGATGTTTTGTTTTTTTTATATAGGTTTGATGAAAAGCGGGCAGTTCAGCAGCTCAGAGCTTGTGGTGTTCTGGAAACTATCCGGATCAGTGCAGCTGGCTTCCCCTCAAGGTAGGTTTGCCGTTTCTCAGATTGTTTTCAGAAGAGGCATTTTCACTGTGAGAGGTTTCCGTTGTATGGCTAACAGCCTTTCTGTTTCTTGGTACAGGTGGACGTATCAAGAGTTCTTCAGCCGCTACCGTGTCCTGATGAAGCAAAAAGATGTCCTTAGTGACAGAAAACAGACATGCAAAAATTTGTTGGAGAAGCTGATTCTGGTAGTAGAATTGTAGCTTTTAAAACCTATAAATTAGGGCTATCAATTAATCACAGTTAACACACGCGATTAACTCAAAAAAATTAATCATGATTTTAATTGCACTGTTAAACAATAGAATACCAGTTGAAATTTATTATATATTTTGGATGTTTTTCTACATTTTCATATATATTGTATTCTGTCTTGTAATTGAAATCAACGTGTATATTATTTTGATTACAAATATTTGCACTGTAAAAATGATAAACAAAAGAAATAGTATTTTTCAATTCACCTCATACAAGTACTGCAGTGCAATCTCTTTACTGTGAAAGTGCAACTTACAAATGTAGATTCTGTTTGTTTGTTATATAACTGCACTCATAAACAAAACAATACAAATGTAGATTTTTTTGGAGGGAGTTACTAACTGCATTCAAAAACAAAACAATGTAAAACTTCAGAGCATACAAGTCCACTCAGTGCTGCTTCTTGTTCAGCCAATTGCTAAGACAAACAAGTTTGTTTACATTTACAGGAGATAACGCTGCCCTCTTCTTATTTGCAATGTCACTGGAAAGTGAGAACAGGCATTTGCATGGCACTTTTGTATCTGGCATTGCAAGGTGTTTGCATGCCAGATATGGTAAACATTCATACACCCCTTCATGCTTCGGCCACCATTCCAGAGGACATGCTGATGATGCTCGTTTAAAAAAAAAATGTGTTAATTAAATTGTGACCGAACTCCTTGGGGGATAAGTGCTCTGTTTTACCTGTATTCTGCCATATATTTCATGTTACAGCAGTCTCGGATGATGAGCCAGCACACTTTGTTCATTTTTAGAACATTTTCACTGCAGATTTCACAAAACGCAAAGAAGGTACCAGTGTGAGATTTCTAAAGATAGCTACAGAACTTGACCCAAGGTTTAAGAATCTGAAGTGCCTTCCAAAATCTGAGAGGGACAAGGTGTGGAGCATGCGTTCAGAATTCTTAAAAGAGCAATACTCTGATGCGGAAACTACAGAACCCGAACCACCAAAAAAGAAAATCAGCCTTCTGCTGGTGGCATCTGACTCAGATAATGAAAATGAACATGCGTCAGTACACACTGCTTTGGACTGTTATCGAGCAGAACCCATCGTCAGCATGGACGCATGTCCCCTGGAATGGTGGTTGAAGCATGAAGGGACATATGAATCTTTAGCGCATCTGGCACATAAATATCTTGCGACGCCAGCTACAACAGTGCCATGAGAATGCCTGTTCTCACTTTCAGGTGACCTTGTAAACAAGAAGCGGGCAGCATTATCTCCTGCAAATGTAAACAAACTTGTTTGTCTGAGTGATTGGCTGAACAAGAAGTAGGACTGAGTGGACTTGCAGTCTCTAAAATTTTACATTATTTTATTTTTGAATGCAGTTTTTTTTACAGAATTCTACATTTGAAAATTCAACTTTCATGATAAAGAGATTGCACTATAGTACTTTTATTAGGTGAATTGAAAAATACTATTTCTTCTATTTTTTTACAGTGTCAATACTTGTAATCAAAAATAAATATAAAGTGAGCATTGTACACTTTGTATTCTGTGTTATACTTGAAATCGGTATTTTTGAAAATGTAGAAAACACCCAAAAATATTTAAATAAATGGTATTCTATTATTGTTTAACAGTGTGATTAGTCGTGATTAATTTTTTTAATCGTTTGAAAGCCCTACTATAAATATTGCTCGGAATCCTGAATTATACAGATAGTTTTTGAAAATGTGTTGCTTCCCCTCTACAAATTTGAAATTAGTCATAAGTTATTATTAGTTGATAGGGATTTCAAACAGCAGCCAACACTAGTTTAGGAAAATCATAGTCTCTCTGAGTGTTATATTGTTTGCTGGATTGGGTGACACTCACTTTTCTTTTTGAAGCTTTGGAAGCATCAGGCCTTGGCTGCTATTAAGGATCAACCATTCTTTTTATTGTCAAAAATGGGATGTTGCTTCAGTGAGTGTAAGTCACTCCAGTGTTGCTGTGTGTGTGGTGGGGATTTGGTTCTCTGGTCTAGCAGAGGCTGGGAAGACAACAACTTTAAGCCCTGGTGGATGGAGGGACTGCCTCACTTAATTTAACAGCAAGTTGTATTAATCTTGAGGGTATAATCATCCTGAGGATTCAAATATGCAGGAGTCTCTCTTTCCTGGTCCAAACAAAAACCCTTCCACTTCCTTAACAGTTTTCAAGTACATAAAAGGTTGTACAAGGAGGAGGGAGAAAAATTGTTCTTGTTAACCTCTGAGGATAGGACAAGAAGCAATGGGCTTAAATTGCAGCAAGGGCGGTTTAGGTTGGACATTAGGAAAAACTGCCTGACTGCCAGGTTAGTTAAGCACTGGAATAAATTTCTAGGGAATCTCCATAATTGGAGATTTTTAAGAGAAGGTTAGACAGACACCTGTCAGGGATGGTCTAGATAATACTTAGTCCTGCCCTGAGGGCATGGGGCTGGACTAGATGACCTCTCAAATTCCCTTCCACTCCTATGATTCTGTGATTCCTTAATTCCACTTAGCATAGTGAGATCCTGCCACTGCCCTACCACCTCTTAGCTGTCTCCCTGCCCTTGCCCTCCTACACAGAGATGTTCTGTGCAAGCTCCCTAACAGCTTTCATGCATGTAGCCAGTTTCCAGCCTAGGGGAGTAATGGTGAAAATAAACAGCAGGAGAAGGAGACTTTCCAGCACAGGAAAGGCAGGACTAAGAGTATTGACCCAGCCTTGCTTCCAAGAGTGAACAGCTCCCCATCTTCCAGTACAGCACCAGCTACTGGCTCCCCTTAACATTTAAGAATTAGCTATTACTTAAATCATCTGGGTATAAAACAAAATCATTAGAGTTACACAAGAAATTACTGGGGTTCCTGGGGATTAGCCAGTATACAAAGGGTTAATGCACAGTACAGATAGGCTCCAAAACAGGTTCCCATGTATTTCTCAACCAGAAGGTGATTAATCATGACTCAATGCAAGGTATAGGTGAGGAAAAGTAAAAGCACACAGATGACTTGCCATGGAAATTAAAATCAGAAAGCCACCTAGCTTGCTGAGGGGCAGCGTAAGTATCAGTCAATTGTATTATACAAACAAGCATAGAATGCAGTTTATTTTTTCAAGATTCCATTTAAATGCACTTGTGTGCATATGCTCTCCCTGTCATGTGAGTGGATTCCTTTTCTCGTGTGTTACTAAAAGCATTCAAAGCAATAGGAGCAGCTGGAGCTTTCAGCTTGACTGCCAGTGCTTGCATACTGACATCAAATAATAATCAATAGTACCTATTAAATAGTGGAGGTTATTGCTTTACCTGTGTGTTTGTGTGTAAATTTCAAGTCAAAGTACACACAAATGATTTCATCCTGTTTTTCCACCACTACCCATAGCCCCTCCCGAACCTTGCTTCCTCGCCCCCCAAGTGTGCTGCAATCATCTCAACTTGCTCTGTCCATTATGCCTCATTGGTTTTATTCCATACAATTGTACATGAGTGTGGGGGCACAGATATTTCCCCTGGGCTAGTAGGGTTGGTTCTCAGGCTAATAGATATCAAGTCATTTTTTCAAATCCTTTCTAAAACATTTGTACTCTGTAATATAGCTTAAGACTGACTGTTGAGGAAGGTCAGATATCAATTTAAAAATAGTTACTTTAATTTTCCTTTCAATTACTGATTTTTTTTTCCTCGTCTCATCAGTTTCACTAGTGTTTTTCCTCAGTTTCATGAGAAATACCAACCGTCCTGATCCTTGTAGCCTGAATATTAACAATGTCCTTCATGTTTGGTTTATATTTTGATTAAAATTTCCTAGATGTGTACTGGTGTTTATTATAAAGTGGGTGAAAATTGTTGCAAAACTTCACTTTCCAGTTTTTTGGGTAAATATTGGGTTTAATATTGGGGGATGGGAGGACAGAAAAAAGTAAGAGTATTAAAAATTAAAAGCAGTGTTTTTTTTAAAGCTATGGTTTATTTCATGAACTGTATATTAGCTGTACTTACATGTATGCACATGCATACATGTGAGTGTGTTTCTTCTTCTATATTATCTTATTTAACAGACAGTCTTACATTTACACTTAGACAAATTTATTACTAACATACACATCTCACTAATGTAATGTATTGATTTTCTTAACAATCGGTATTTTCATGTGCCTGAGTGGTCCAAAGTTTGGGTAAAAATCAGTTTAAAAAAAAAAGCATAGCTTTTGTTAAACCCAGGGATTTTTCAGTAAAAACTGACAACAAAGTACCTTAAATATAAGCCGTATTTGGCAGAGGAAATATGAGTCTTCAGTTTTTAGACACATTTTTTAAAAAAATGAAAACTTTTTTTCTGATTCAGAAAATATTTCCTGTTAGAATAAAGTTGTAACCAATCCTCACATATATATTATTCCTTAAGTTTCCAATTCCCTAACCCTGCTAATTCTAAAAATTTATGCACAGAACATAATAGGGTAAAAAAAAATCCTGCTTCCTTACCTATTGTAAGTACAGATTTCACTGAAATACTAAATGGGTAGTTTTACCTCTTTACTGACTCTGCTTTCAATTCAGCCTTTGAATCTCCTTTTTTATCCACTATTGTTTAATTCTGTTGCTGATCATATATTTCATCTGAAAATAGGACAAGGATAAGTACCAGTTTGGTAAGACAAAAATATTTTTTCGGGCTGGTCAAGTAGCCTATCTGGAAAAAATAAGAGCAGATAAGCTGAGAGTTGCCTGCATCCGCATCCAGAAGACAATCCGAGGATGGCTGATGCGAAAGAAGTACCTGCGCATGAAGAAAGCAGCCATCACCATTCAGAGATATGTTAGAGGGTACCAAGCACGATGGTAAGTAGCACACTTGGGGACACTTGCACTTACATCAGTTCACATTCCTCTAACTAGGTCATTTAACTGTGAGACCTGTCTCCTTGTGCTGATCACTAGGAATTAATTTTTCAGTGTAATGAAGGAAATAGACTAGACTATGCATTCCTCTAAGAGCAGTACCTGCTTTTTTTGACCTTCAGAAAGAAGTAGCTATTTCCCAGCTGGATAGCACCTAAGAGCAGTCCATGTTCTCTATTTGTTAAAGTAGAGGAAAAATAGAGTGAGGAAATCAGTCTGCAGGTGGGGTGAGGCAGGACTCTTGCTTAGACTGAATCCTGCCCTGCCCTTTTCTTGCCACAAAACCTTGTTAACTTTCCCCTGCCCTTCTAATGTGGTGGCCTCTCTTTCCAGTGGTGGAGAACCTATCCCTCAGGCCAGGATGCAACAAAGGGGAGACAGGCCAGCTAGGAGTAGATGGCTGATATGGGTGATGAGGGAACTAGCTGGAGCAGGGAAGCAGGCAGATACAGAGGTGAGGTGGGAGGGAAAAGGAAAGGAATTGAGTCGGGATGCTTTTCAGTGGTCTTGCTGGAGGAATAGGAATTAAGGGTGGACCTGTTTCTGTTGGGGAATGAGTTAGGGAAAGTTGATTAATGGAAGCTGCTTTAAAGAATGAGGGAAGGTGATGAGAAACTGAGAAGAGTGTGTCAGTTCCCCAGTGCAATTTTCTGAGGATGAGTAAACTCTATCTGGGGCTTTTAAGGGTTAATTTTTTAATTTTCCCATGCTGCTGCAGTATAGTAGTAAGCAAACATTGTACCATTGACAGTACTGCAAATAATCTAGAGTAGAATATGTAGAACACGTAGCTCTTAAGAAAGAGGGTAAAGTTATAGGACTGGGAAAATGTTATTCAGGGCTTATAAATAATAGATGTAAATTCCATTTCCACCATTTTTCTTTGCCAGCTATGCCAAGTTCTTGCGAAGAACCAGGGCTGCCATCATACTTCAGAAGCTCCAGCGCATGTATGTGGTTCGCAAAAGATACCATCTCATGCGAGCTACCACTATTGTTCTTCAGTCCCTTTTACGAGGTTACATAGCCAGGAACAAATACCAGAGGGTAAGAAGACCCAGTGTTTCATTATTGCTGTTTCCAAGCACCTCCGGGTTAGCCCAGACTGTAGTGTTTCCATGGCACTCTAAAATGTTTGTGTACAAATTGTCAGACCTTAATGCACACACTCAGTGCCACTGCACGGCCTGAAATAAAGTACTTGAAAATATGAATAATACGATACAATGATCAGACATCTACTCATTATGAGTCCAAATTAATATTGCATGCACACATGGACCAGATGATTTAGTAGCTCTTCTTAACCCCTAATTTCTGTGATTCTGACAAACTCTAAAAGATGATTGAGGATGCTAATTTTGATATTAGTGAGCTGTTGTCTGATAGAATAAAAGATTAACGCCTTGGCTCTCTTTTTGTTTTTCACTTTTTTCATTTACCTGTGCTGATCTCAGTTTGGGGGAGGTTGATAGAGTTCTGTCCTAATTATGATGATATGACATTAAGTGACTATGTTTAAAGAAAAATTAACTGTCCTCATTTTAGAAATTAGGCTTTGCTTTTAAATGTTATAGGGCGAGAAGCAGAATTACTGATACATTGGGATTTTGTGAGTTAGACAACATTTTGCACAGCAATTCTACCTGTAAAGATTGTTTTGCATTGAGTTTTTCAAAGGTCAACTCATTATTCACTGAGAAATTGTCCTACATAGTTGTACTTCTTCTCAAGTTAGTAGATGTAAACATAAAAGCCTGCCAATGCTTGTGTTTGAAATGTTGTCTTCTGTTGATCAAAAAAATTGGACTGAATGAATTTCTGGACATTTTTAGATTTGTACTAAAGAAAAAATGTACAAGTATGCATACATGCTTGTGTGTAGGTGCACACATACATACACCCATGCGTATACAGTATATCAATCTAACATAACATTGATGTGAAGGTTGTGCCAACGAACGATCAACAGCCAGAAATGCCAGAAAAGTAAGATTTCTCCCCCTGAACTCAGCCATGTTACACATCCTATGTGTTTTACGGTGTACATTATTATTATTTGTTTTATTTCTGCTAGCATTCTGAGCACTGTAATCCAGGTTTTATATTACCAATGCACATAACAATATTAAAACATTGAGTCTCTTAATAGCCTGACAGATGTTTTCAGATATACATTAACTTCAGAAAGTAATGAGCTTCCTCATAAAACTGACAGGTACATCGCATCAACATATAGGCTAAAAGCCATCCCCAGGACATGCAGAACAGATGAGTCAACCATTCTAGATTCCTGAAATTGGCTGAGTGACTCTTATACACACTTCCTTTTCTATTGTACAACAACATTTTATAAACCTGTCACATTCCCTTGTAGTAGATATGGCAAATTACTTCTGAAGTCAACATAAGGGCCAGTCAAACTTACCTATCTAACGATGGTTCTGCAATTATAGTTAATTATTCTCCTTAGTAATCACAATTAGAAATTACCTATTATAAAATCCTCCCATCACAGATGGAACAAATGATAAATGTAAGACAGATGCATTGATGTGAAGGAGAAATTTTATTAAGGCCTATGATCCTGGGATGACTGCAGGAAGAAACAGAGGCTTTGTTTACAGTCCTGGGATTCTAGATTGTGTAGTTGTCTTCCTGTGACTAATTGACAAGCTCTCCTTACAGATGACTTTGGTTCATAATGTATGACGCACACATTACCCTTTAGAAGCTAAACCCTTTAGTTCTAACTCTTTAGAGCGAAACTCTCTCATCCTATGGAATTTAGGACCTCCAGACCTTGGAAATCACTAAAGCATCCTTAATTCAGCTGTCCAAAAAGTAAATAGAAAATTTGTTTGAATATGAAAGATTGGTAGCTAAAACACTGATAACTTCAATTCTAACCCATTTTTTCATCATACCTGAATTGTTTTTATATTTTAATAAAGAATGTCAAGCCATGTTTTGAAATTTCTACTGTCAGCTGTTCTGGAATTAAGAGGGTGCAAAATTTCTGATTGGAATAAATGGGGAGGAAAGCATTCCTTTAATGTTTGCAGAACTTCAAAAAAGCTGCATCAATTTTGTTTGATCTTTAGCCAAACAGTAAGCATGAGAAAGCATTAAAAAAGTTTTTACAAGTTAGGAATAACTAAAGAAAAAAAAGGCAGGGGGGAAAGAATGGAAATTGGAATTCAACTTCATAAGCTACTACCAACTATTGAAATGCAGAGGAGGTTCATGTATATGTGTATATATTTGGAAGATATGTAGTGAGACTAAACAATAAGTTGCTGAATTTACCTATCTGTCCATGTACCAATGACTTCAAGTGGCCTCATAATAAAAGGGTATAGTAAGAGCAAGATCTAGTCATCCCTAGAAGTCTAGGGATGGATTTGTTGTTTTGTCTATAGGTGTTCTATATTCTTGTAATTAACAGGGATCTCACATCAATACAAATGTCCCCAGTTCCTTCCTTCCATCTCTTTCCCTTCATTTTAGCTTTCTCTCATTTCTTTCCCCATCTTCTTCTCTTGCTTCTTAGGTTAATTTATTTTATTTATTTATACTGATTCCCTGGTCCTCTCCTGCTGCCTTTCACCTGCAGTTTCTCTTTTCAAATGGATGTGTCTCTAGTTGTTACCTATATATGTCTCCTTGCAGAATGTTGTTAATTTTGTATAAATACAGTGTGTGGCTTTTTCATCTAATGGTTTTGTTTTTAAACGCAGATGCTTCGAGAGCACAAGGCCATTATTATTCAGAAACACATGCGGGGCTGGCTGGCTCGTGTGAACTACCGTAGGAGCTTGAAGGCAATTGTCTACCTGCAATGCTGCTACAGGCGTATGATGGCCAAGAGGGAGCTGAAGAAGCTGAAGATAGAGGCACGCTCTGTGGAACGGTACAAGAAGCTCAATATTGGGATGGAGAACAAGATCATGCAGCTGCAGCGTAAAGTTGATGAGCAGGTAAATGCCCCAAGAGTGAATGGTCAGGAGTCTCTCATCATCTGCCTCAATATGTGAAGTATGGGCAATTGTTGGAAAAATACAGTAATTATTGGGAGCAGAATTTTTCTTTAAAAGGAATCAGTTTTCTTCTTTAGTCAGGAGAAATATCCCTTTCCATAGAGGGGAGAGTGGATCAGTTTAGATGTGAATCAGTAGATAATGTACCATTCCATACCATTTCCATACGTAAGAACGGCCATACTGGGTCAGACCAAAGATCCATCTTGCCCAGTAGCTGACAGTGGCCAATGCCAGGTGCCCCAGAGGGAATGAACATAACAGGTAATTTATCTGGTGATCCATCCCCTGTCACGATACACTTTTTTCAGGGTGTTGAATGGAAAACAAGTTGCTGGGCATGCATGGGCTTTGTCTGATTTTAACCTGGGACATGAAGGTTTGGATGCTGCTATCTTCCTGGCCAAGCATCAAGTGTTCTGTGAATAAACAGAGTGATTCAGTCTGTCAATATAGCACCTTTCACCAGCACTAACATTCTCATTAAAACAAAGCTATTCTAAATGCACATATGTCTTCATTGTGTTTTGTAAAGCATAAAGACTACAAATCCCTGCTGGAGAAACTAACTAGCCTGGAAACCACGTACAACACAGAGACTGAGAAGCTGCGGAGTGACGTGGAAAGGTTTCGTATGAGTGAGGAGGAGGCTAAGAATGCCACCAATCGTGTGCATGTGCTCCAAGAGGAGATCACCAAGCTTCGAAAGGAGCTGCACCAAACACAATCTGAAAAGAAGACAATTGAGGAATGGGCAGACAAATACAAACAGGAAACAGAGCAGGTGGGAACTCCCTACCCCAAAATACCAAAGTTTTAGAAACAGCCTGTCTCTAAAAGCCCATTGATTTGCTGTTCCTGAGATCTTAGAAATTCACAGTTACTAAAATTATCCTTTTCCTTTTGTTGTTCTTGGGTTGAGTACAGCATATGGAGTAGTACAGGAAGCTTGCTGATTGGAGCATTTTTCAAAGCGAGAAACATAGTGAATTGATCTGACCTCAAGCTGAATGTGTCCCCCAAGAACAATGATTCTGTTACTTCCCCACCCACACGTTTTTGGAAATCTGTGTGGCACTCAGCCTCTATCAAACTGAAAACATGTTACTTCAAAACAATAAAATAAAACAAACAATTTTCCATTTAAATTTGTTCAAATTTTTGGGTCCTTTGCTAAAGAAAGAGTTTCCATAGAGCAGTCTTGTAACTGTCTGTAGGTCTGGTCTGCAAACACAGTTTTTGTACCGGTATTAATATGCATGTTAGGGGAAGCATTTACTAGCAATACAATTACTAACACAGCTCCTAATGTGACTACAGGTATGCTGGTATAAAGGTGCCTTATGCTGGTAAAGGGTATGTACCACTTTGGCTATACCAGTATGGTTAAAGCAGTACAACTTTTGTTTGTAGACAAGCTCTTGGATCACACCGCCATCAAATCTTAAGAGGCATAGGGCAGAATCATTGAATTTGTTTCTAATCCATGTGTCTTTCGATGCAATACAATTTAAATGGCATCCCTGGGTTAAACACTCCAGGCTCTTGTGTTCATTGGCCTCATCTGATCAGAAATTCAGCGTGTGATGCATGCAGGAGAGGGTGCAATTGGGATGTGAATTAAGAAGTGAAGGTGGCACTTTAGCTCACTGATCTTATTTTCTGAAGGACAGTTAAAAACATCGAATTTTTGATCTCTTACTACAAGGATGCAGTGGAGTCAGATCCTTCAGAGCTTTAGGTGCACAGATTAAACACATTCCTGTGACTGCAATCCTTATCCTGAGCCAAACATTCTGTTGTTTTTACAGTTGTTATCAGAACTAAAAGAACAAAACACATTACTGAAAAAGGAAAAGGAGGAGCTGAATCGTCGCATCCAGGATCAAGCCAAGGAGATGACCGGTCAGTTCTGTTCACTTCACTTTCTTTTTTGTTTGTTTCTTCCTTTGTAAAGCGACTCAGATCTGGTTAATCTGCTGTGGTTTATTAACTACGTTTCCCTTTAGAATGTAATTTACAACTGTAATATAGGACCACATGTGCTATACAACTGTTGATAGTTTGAGTGTTAAGAATGCCCAAAGATATATTTTTTTAAAAAAGTAAACTAGTTCTGGCTGTTGTTAAATATAATTAACCCATTGGGGTCAAATGATCAAAAGTGGTCTACTAAATTGTGAATGCAAATTCCATACTTGGATGTGCAGCTTGATATTTGACGTACAAAGTGAGTAATTACACACTTAAATTCTTTTTAAATGCACAAATGTGGTATTTGCACACTCAAGTTGAGGCAGCTGGGCTCTGTAAACTGGGCTCTGTGTCTGTACAGAGCTGGCACAGGGCTTATGATTTTTGATGATTGCTTCTGAACCTCGTCTCTGAAAAAAAAAAATTTCTATTTGGAGAAAACTAATCCCCTTTATTGCAATCACACAAAGACACACACACATCATCATCTTTGTTGGGTTGTCTGTTGCTTTCTAAACTCTTGTCCAGCACCAGATTGCACAGTTCACTTTGGTCCCTGCATTATCCAGAGCATCGGAGAAAACCACACACAGACCAACGCCTATTTTTCTAATAGCGCTCAAACAAATAACAGATGTATTGTTGCATCTTAGTAAGTGACTTTGTGGTGAGCACCTAATCGTAACTGGAGAAAGATGCGGAAGAGCCAAGACTATCCTTGTTTTACAATGAAGATATATACAAATGGAGATGCCATCTTCAGATACTAGACTAATACAGTACAAAAGCAGATTAGGATAAACAGTTTTACTGTACCACCCCAAATTATTAGGTGACAGACAATGGAGAAGACTTTACGGAAGTGAACCCTAGTCCTTTTTGTCTTTGATGCAGCACTTTCCTGCAATGGCATAAATAGAATCATAGAATATCAGGGTTGGAAGGGACCTCAGGAGGTCATCTAGTCCAACCCCCTGCTCAAGAGCAGGACCAATCCCCAATTAAATCATCCCAGCCAGGGCTTTGTCAAGCCTGACCTTAAAAACGTCTAAGGAAGGAGATTCCACCACCTCCCTAGGCAACGCATTCCAGTGTTTCACCACCCTCCTAGTGAAAAAGTTTTTCCTAATATCCAACCTAAACCTCCCCCACTGCAACTTGAGACCATTACTCCTTGTCCTGTCCTCTTCTACCACTAAGAATAGTCTAGAACCATCCTCTCTGGAACCACCTCTCAGGTAGTTGAAAGCAGCTATCAAATCCCTTGTTTGTTTTGAGGCTTGTTTTGTTTTTAAACAGCACAGTTTGTACATTATCTGTGTTCTTTGCATACTTGTGCATAGTGTCTTGCTTTATTCCGTACCTGTGGAATATGGACATCACAGATTAAATAGGTTCCCAAGATCCATCTTGTTCACACCTTGGTATCATCTGTTTGGTGACAGAGACCATGGAGAAGAAGCTTGTTGAGGAAACGAAACAGCTGGAGCTAGATCTGAATGATGAAAGGTTAAGATATCAGAATCTTCTGAATGAGTTCAGCCGCTTAGAGGAGCGCTATGACGATCTCAGGGATGAGGTGAATCTGATGGTGGTAAGTGATTTCAAATATAGTAAAACTGTGTCCTGTTTGCGGACAGTATTTTAGCAAAACTTGGTGAAATAATGTAGGGTCAGATTTTGTTCACAGATCTGTGCATGGGAATTGTTTGCCTGTGTGCCAGAGCAGAATTTGCCCCTTAAACATTAGCTCTAATCTGATGGCTTTTGCTCCACCAAAACACTTCATGTTGTCTAACCCAGCAGTTCTGAAGTAGGATCCATGGCCCCTGAGAGGCTGTGATTTGGTTTCAAGGGGCTTCAGGGCCCCGAGGCTGAAGCGTGGGGCTGGAACCGGGAACTAAGCCACAGGAAGCCCTGAGCCCCAGTGCTTCCCCGAGAGCTAGAATCTCGGTGACCCCCGTGGGCTGAAGCTGGGAGTGGAGCTGTGGGGAGCCCCAAGCCCTGGCGCTCCCCCTGGATCGAAAGCCCTGAGCTGCGGTTCTCTCGTACAAGGCTGAAGCCCTCAGCTCCCTCCCTCCCCCACCCAGAGCCCTGGTGCCCCGCGGGGCAAAAGCCCGGAGCACTCCCACCTGGAGACCAGCACGCACCCCCACACCTGCCCAGTGGCTGAAGTCCACAGCCCCAAGCCCACCCCTGCAGCTGAAGCCCTGAGGCCCCCCCCACGCACACCCAGTGGCTGAATCTAGGAGCCCTGAGGGCGTCCCCCCCCCCCCCCCCACTGGGCCCTGGAGTTTTTATAGTATATTGGGGAGTGGGCGGGAAGCTCAGAAAGAAAAAGGTGGAAATCCCCTGCTAACCCATTTTTAAACTTCTTTTCGGGGCCCAGGTGGCATAGAGGAACCAGAATCTCAAATCTTTCCCCAAAGTTATGGTTGCTGTGGAGTAACTCAGAGCACTAGAAGCTAAGCCACTGGGTTATGGGCAGGTGACTATAATGCTGGTACTGACTTATTTTATTTGCACTTCAGAGCATCCCCAAGCCTGGGCACAAAAGAACGGATTCCACACATAGTAGCAATGAATCTGAATATACATTTAGCTCTGAGATTACAGAGACAGAAGACTTACCACTGAGAATGGAGGTAATGTTAGAGAAACTCCAGTACTTTTCACTAATCACCAGCAAATCTATGCCCATCTTTTCTTTGTGACTGGCAAATCTTAGTATCAAGAATCTAGTGCTTCAGTCCACCATATCCCATTTTCTTTATGAATGGCTCAGTATAGAGTTGTATCTCGGTAATCCTACAAAAAAGATTTCAGTAAAAATATATTTTTAATTTTCTTTAAATTACAATAAAGGAATATAGGGTAGTTGGTCACACAGCTGCCTGATTTACACGTGACATAGTCACCCTGCAACTTTTGAGGGCACAATCAGTTGCATGCTCAAAAGTGGGCGCTCAAAAACAGCTTGCGGGTGACTGAAAAGCAACTTCTATTCTATATATTTAAAAGTTCAGGGAGGCACAAGTAGCTAATTATTCTCTCAATAACTGTGCCAAAAGAGGAAGGTAGCTACAAATTTCATAGCTGATTACTACTCAGACTTACAGAACTGTTGCACCAGTGTCACAAAATGCCGTGCAATTCTCGTGCACTTTATCAGTGAAGTTCACTTCAATGGAGACTGGCCACTCAAAGTTCTATGCATCACTTAATGCCCACATTAAAAGGCTGTATATATGGGCCTTTTTCACTGGGGTGAATTTCACTCAGTGAGGAGAACATCATATTGGATTTTTTTTTCTATGCGATACAGAAGAAGAAAACTTGAAAGGTGCCTCATTACTGTAACCTCAAGTATGCATTCATTTGAATCCTGGATTATTTGGAATTTTTCCAGAATTATTAGTCAGCTCTTCTACTGCCACAAGCAGTTCGTACTAATTATGGTGTAAATTCATGTGTATCTGCAACTCTTTCTTAACATATCTCAAGATTCGAAAAAAAGCCCATACACAGAAACTTCTTTTGATATGACTACAAACATGCCAAAGAGCCATCAGATTCCTGAGCTGGCATGTGCTATGCCAGTCAAGAAATGGACAGCATTTTCTACTCAAGCTGGGGACACTTTCTTTTCTTTTAGATTTCTGATTTCACTCTTGACTGTGGGTGGTCATACAGCATGTCACTCCTTCCTCACCTACTGAATAATGGTGATTTAGAGGGACAGAGTTCGGCTCTGTCTGGTGTCTCCATAGTTGGGTTTTACTGACTGCCATTATTGTTCCTGCAATTCCTCCTTAGACAGACTGTTGAAATCAAGTTATAGCTTGTGCAGATCCCCTAGATGTCATGTATTTCTACTTCCATTTTTCATAAGAATGGCCATACTGGGTTAGACTCGTGGTCCATCAAGTCTTCTGACAGTGGCCAGTGTAGAGGCTTCAAAACGAGTGAACAGAACAGGGCAGTTATTGAGTGATCCATCCCCTGTCACCCAGTCGTAGCTTCTGGCAGTTGGAGGTTTAGGGCCACCCAGAGAATGGGGTTGCGTCCCGGACCATATTAGCTAATAGCCATTGATGGACCTATCCTCCATGAACTTATCTAATTCTTTTTTTGAACCCAGTTATACTTTTTGCCTTCACAACATCCTCTGGTAATGAGTTCCACAGGTTAACTGTGCCTTGTGTGAAGAAGTACTTCCTTTTGTTCATTTTAAACCTGCTATCTATTTATTTCATTGGGTGACCCCTGGTTCTTGTGTTCTGTGAAGGGGTAAATAATACTTCCTTATCCACTTTCTCCACACCATTCATGATTTTATAGACCTCTCTCATATACCCCCCTTAGTCATCTCTTTTTTAAGCTAAAGAACCCCAATCTTTTTAATCTCTCCTCATATGGAAGCTGCTCCAGACCCCTAATCATTTGTTGCCCATTTCTGAACCTTTTCCAATTTTAATATATCTTTTTGGAGATATGGATATGGGTGCCCAGAACTGCACACAGTATTCAAGCTGTGGGCATACCATGGATTTATATAGTGGCATGATATTTTCTGTTTTGCTATCTATTCCTTTCCTAAAGGTTCCTAACGTTTTTGTTCGCTTTTTTGACTGTTACTGCACATTGAGTGGATGTTTTCAGAGAACTATCCACAATGACTCCAGGATCTCTCTCTTGAGTGATAACAGCTAATTTACACCCCATCATTTCATGGGGTAATTTACTGAGCAGGACACTGGCCTAGTGATACCTCATCTTTATGGATAGATGGAAACTGTCATGTGTAGTGTCATGTAATAGCATTTCTCATGAGATCCAAATGTTTTTTCTCACATTGGCTGCAGCCTTATTTAACTGCTTTTTTATTTTTTTCCAAAATCATGCTTCACAGCAATTTTGTTCTTTTGAATGTTAATGAATAAAGTAATCCACACAGGACTGTGTGCAGATAGAGAGATTAAATCTTCATTAATTTAACCTATTAAAAATGAAGGCTAACAATAGTAAACAGTATCCAAGAAAGTAGAGATAATTTCAAGCCAGAACCCCACTTTTAAACACCCTCATTTTCTACGGAATTTGTATCGAGAGGTTTTTGTAGTTTGTGACCATTATATACTAATATATTATAAATGCTTTGTTTGCTTTATAAGTGCATAGTTGTATCTTTTCTAATATCCTTTCTAGGCTTTAAAGGATTAGGGTGCACTCCACAGTAATTGCTTAGTCTTCATTGAAACATGATAAGCTATAAAATATTTGCCTCCAACAAGTTCCATTACAGCTTTGAATTACACATGTTGGCCTTTACACCAAGATACCAAAAGAAGGCTAGTTGATTAATCCAAGTGTATACGGTGCAGCTACAGTAGTACAAGAAAAAGGGCAGGAAACTTCTGAATGTACCCAAATCACTTCCTTCTGGTCATTTTTATATGTCACACTCCAGTTTATTGGTTTGCTTAATGGTGGGTCCAAATAAAGAAATTATGCAATATATTGCTTTTAACTAAAGAACCTAACAATAATAGTTTAAAAAATTAGGAGAAGTTTGCCTGTAGTTAGTTTGTTTCATAGTGAATCTAACCACAAACTTATTTCTTTTCTCCCGTCTCCCCTCCAAACAAGTAAGTAAAAGAGGTATGATTAATTAGACTTTATGCCTTAGAGTTAGTATCTAGTTATTTCTGCCTTTAAAGCTCTAGGCTAGATACCTTTTATACTAGTCAGTCCTTTTTAAAATAACCTTTTGAAGGTTAGTGATACATTATGGATGCCAATATGTAGCTCTCAGAATCAAGTAACATGTATATGCCCCTAATCATCCTGTTTCTCCAGTCTTTCTCTCCTCTCTTCTCACAATACCCTTTGCGCCTGACATGGAATGGTGACCCTTCTTGACTCCGCTGTGTTCTTCCTCAAGCAGGAGCCAAGTGAGAAAAAGGCACCGCTGGACATGTCTCTGTTCCTCAAGCTGCAGAAACGGGTTACAGAGCTGGAACAGGAAAAGCAATCCTTGCAGGATGAACTGGACAGGAAAGAGGAACAGGCTCTCCGCACCAAAACCAGGGTAGAGTGCATCTAGCCAGTCACATGAGGACCTCATGTTGTTCCCACCTTAGTAACATATAGACAATTTGGCCTGCTGAATGGTTTCTATAAAACCATCTGCTCCATTAGTACTTACTTTGTTTGGCCAAAAGTTACATGCCTGAGTACCTAAATTCAGTCTCCTAAATCCACGTTGTGGCATTAAAAATAAGTGGGCGGATCTTAGAAAGACAAGGGTGAGGTAATATCTTCTATTGCACCAACTACTTTTGGTGAGAGAGACAAGCTTTCAAGCTTTTTTCTGGGCTGATTTTGGTTTATTTCAAAGTTTATTTGGTTTATTATTAAGGAACCCACTATTAAACTCGATGGGAGCTGAGGGTAATCCGTGCCTTTGAAAATCGTGACACTTTTATTAAGCGCTCTGACACTTAACACTCTATTTAAACAATTCCTCGTTCTGTTCAGTATTTACCTTACAGGAAGAATCAAGCCAAAGAGTTTGGATCTGAATCCAGATCCGAAGATTATGATCATTCAGATCTGGGGGATTTTTTTATTCTTGCCTCTGATTTATATTCTTGAAATACTTCTAGAAATATGAGTCCTATTTTGGCAACTGATTCTCATTTCCCTTCTGTTGATGGATTTCTTGAGCCTCTTTGCATTTAGTATTTAGAGTAGATCTTCTCTGTCCCTATTCAAATAACTTTACCAGTTTGCCCCTGATTTTATTTATCTTTGATAAGCACAAAAAGTAAATGAAACAAGGCAATGTAAACATACCACACAAAATACTCGGAGGTATAGGGCTAAATACACTGTATTCAGTTTCCCAGGAAGGATAGCTTTAACTCCCATCATGACTGCAAAATGCACATTTTCATTTTTCTGCCTTGACTCCTGTTAGTAACAGATGAAGGATGGAATTTATTTTTACTTTTGTCTGTGTTCTTTCCTAGGAGGAGGAGGAAAGGCCCCCAATGAGAGGCGCAGAGCTAGAATATGAGTCACTCAAGGTAATTCTGGATAGGAGGCTTCTGGTATTTAAAGGATTAGTAAGAATGTTATCACCAGTTACACTAGCTAGGATAGTAAGTACTATCTTTCCTGCTTCAGGATGTAAGTCAACTGGAGAAAGAATCAGGAAGAACCTCCTCAATAGACATTTTATTGCATAATTGTTCACTGTGAACTGTAGGAAGGCATGGCAGGGGACTACACTACTGGAATTGCTCCTTACACACAGGACTTCCCTGTAGCTGGTTAAACTGCTTTGTATAATAAATACACCAATGCACCTAGCCTATGGCTTTGCTGATATTGTTGCATATGATGGACCATACCAAACAGATGATCACGTCCCAGTACCATAGTTTTTTGAGAGAGTCACATGCTGCTAGCATCTTCTGCACAGTGCAGAATCTTGATAACCCTGCTAGGCACAAGCTGGCTTGGGTCTAACAGAAATTCTTGAAAAATTTTGTGTCAAGGGAAGAGTAGAGGAGGAAGAGATTAATGGACATTTTTCAGTTGAGCCTTTATAGGGGCCAGCGCGGGGGTGTTTCTGGTTTTGTACTTCAGACAAAGGGTAGACCAGTTAGTGAAATCCTTCTAGGCACTGTTCCCTATGGCTAAGAGATCAGGAAAATGGGAGAGATTTTCCCCATAGTTTTAACACTTCTGTCCTGTGGTTCGTAATTCTGTGTAACTGTTGTGGAGGAGTAGAAGGGGTTCTGCTAAGTGATGGGGATGTCTTTTTTCTTTGCAGCGTCAAGAACTTGAATCTGAGAACAAGAAGCTGAAGAATGAGCTGAATGAGCTGCAGAAGGCCCTTTTGGAGAGGAGCTCTCCAGAGGTGACTGCTCCTGGTGCCCCTGCCTACAGAGTCCTCCTGGATCAGCTGACCTCCGTAAGTGAGGAACTGGAGGTACGCAAGGAAGAAGTCCTCATCCTGAGGTCTCAGCTGGTGAGTCAGAAGGAGGCTATTCAACCCAAGGTAAGTAACAGCCTGCAGATGTCCTGGGAAGTAAAGTTAAATTGCAGCATTAAGCTACAACTTTTTACCTGGGAGTGTTGTGATGATTTTCTTAAATGAGCCAGATCAGTTTTCCTCCCCAGTCTACACATGGTCCTTTAAAGCCTTTTTAGGAGTGAGCAGGGGTTGTTATAAGAACACAAAATTAGAATAGGCCAAAGTGGGAGATTCCATAACTAGACCGATTTCTGGCCTACAAGCCAATCGTTTTCCTTAACATATCTCTAGTTAGTCAGACCAGGGCTGATTTATTGACATTTGGCCAAGATCTTCAGAAGATGATTATTTACCTGAGAAATTGACAAAGAATGTAACTTAGCCCTGGTCTACACTGGGGGGGGGTGGGGCGGGCGGGCGGTCGATCTAAGTTATGCAACTTCAGCTACGTGAATAACGTAGCTGAAGTCGACATACTTAGATCTACTTACCACGGTGAGTCAACTGCTGCTGCTCCCCCTCCGCCTGCGCCTCTCGCCACAGTGGAGTACAGGAGTCCACGGGACAGCCCTCGGGGATTGATTTATTGCATCTAGACTAGACGCGATAAATTGATCCCTGCTGGATCGATTGTTGCCCGCCGATCCAGCAAGTAGTGTAGACACACCCTTAGAGTTTGGTTTAACTGCCAACAATATTTCTTTCCCTGGACTGCTAAATGCATGCTTAATTGTTAACTTTATTCAGACAAAGTGTTAAAGCCTGGATGTATTTAGAAGTTGGCAGCAAAAATAATTGAAGAGCATTGATTGGAATTGTGCTGTATTTCTGTTGCAGAAAACTCAGAGCACCTCCCATCATTTAAATTAGTTATTCTGCTAGCAATGCAAAAATCACTGTCAGCTGCTTGCTGGTGCGATTCAGCTTGAGTGGCACTAGCCCCTTATGAATATTTAGGTCAGTTGGCAAACTTACCACACTTCCCAGAAATCCTCCTATATTCCCCCAGCTCATAGTTCAGTAGGAGGTAGCAGGAAATGTTTCCTCCAGATCTAAGTCTGGGCATAAATGATCACCCTTCTTTGTTTCCAAGTTGCAAGAAAGTGTCAAAAGGATAATTTACAATGTTGTGCCTATTCCAGCTGAATGGTTAAGTTACCATGTTATCTTAACAAGAGCAATAGGTACCATCATAGTCCCCTTAAGTACATATCTTAAAGGAGAATAAAACTGTAGTTCTGATGATGAGATATTTAGGATCTTTCACAATTTCAAAAGCAGGACTCAACTTGAAAGTAATATCTCTTTAACCAAAAAACATTAGGACTTTTCAGATAACACCAAACAAGTAGACATGATAATTGGGTTGGAGAACTGAGCCATCCAGAGCTTGGTAAGCACACCAGGAACTGAGTATGGGTGTTACCTTTTTCCCCTGCTACTGTAAAGAGATGTTTACTGAAAGTATTGTGAAAGTCTGTGATACAGGTGGCTGTTCATGTCTTAACTTTTAACATAATTAGTTATAAAGGGAACAAAACCTGTTAGTGGAATATTTTAAATATTGTAAATAAATCCTAGAATAAATTGTTCCTAACAAGAAGATGCAGGTGTGGTCTTCACACCTGTTTGAGTACAAGGGAAATAAAAAGGTGACCAATGGGATGGACAATGATAAGTTTGCAGATAATTTTTGATTGTTAGTTTGGACAGCTATAGCAGGAACAGAATTTGCTGATTAATTGTTTCTCTTCCTTCTTGCTTGCCGATTTGATTGCCAGGAGGATAAGGTAAACATTTTTTCACTGCTGTAAGCCAGATTTCTTACAGGCTAAAAACATCATCAAATATGAAACACGTTTGAGCTGTCACTTCACTAGTTCACAAATAACTTTGATGTATTTGAAGTTCAGTCGTCACGCTTTGCAGAGATCTTTTCTCGTTCCCTAAAGGAATAAGAAAAAAATTAATCTACAAGTTCTTTAAAACAAGCATAATAACAATTTAGAGCTAAGGTGATACTGGCAGGTTATGGTAATTTAAAGATTAAATTAAAAAACCCTGAAATTTATGCAGTCAGTTGAATAAATATATTTTATCAGAGGTGTTTGGGGAGTAAGAGCAGCACAGTTCCAGGGGAAATTGGGAATCAGATCCCTCTTTAGAGATGGTAATATTACAATTATGTAACTGTAAATCGCACATAAGAGTCTGTGATGTGAAAAATTACATAGCTTTATAGTGTTTTTAGTGTTGTAATGTGTCAAAGGTAACATACGCATGACTTAATCCAGAGCACTACAATCTAAAAATGTTTGGCAGGAAAGGCCGAAAGTTATTGGATTAGAAGTTTTAGGTGAGAGGTACAACACACAGAGCTGAGAAGAACATAGTTATGTTCCATACATTTTGTTTGTAATGAAGGCCTTTGTCAAGGTTCCTCCCCCACTCTGAACTCTAGGGTACAGATGTGGGGACCTGCATGAAAAACCTCCTAAGCTTATCTTTACCAGCTTAGGTCAAAACTTCCCCAAGGTACAAAATATTCCACCCTTTGTCCTTGGATTGGCCGCTACCACCACCAAACAAATACTGGTTACTGGGGAAGAGCTGTTTGGACACATCTTTCCCTCCAAAATACTTCCCAAAACCTTGCACCGCACTTCCTGGACAAGGTTTGGTAAAAAGCCTCACCAATTTGCCTAGGTGACTACAGACCCAGACCCTTGGATCTTAAGAACAATGAACAATCCTCCCAACACTTGCACCCCCCCTTTCCTGGGAAATGTTGGATAAAAAGCCTCACCAATTTGCATAGGTGACCACAGACCCTAACCCTTGGATCTGAGAACAATGAAAAAGCATTCAGTTTTCTTACAAGAAGACTTTTAATAAAAAATAGAAGTAAATAGAAATAAAGAAATCCCCCCTGTAAAATCAGGATGGTAGATACCTTACAGGGTAATTAGATTCAAAACATAGAGAACCCCTCTAGGCAAAACCTTAAGTTACAAAAAAGATACACAGACAGAAATAGTTATTCTATTCAGCACAGTTCTTTTCTCAGCCATTTAAAGAAATCATAATCTAACACGTACCTAGCTAGATTACTTACTAAAAGTTCTAAGACTCCATTCCTGGTCTATCCCCGGCAAAGACAGAATATAGACAGACACACAGACCCTTTGTTTCTCTCCCTCCTCCCAGCTTTTGAAAGTATCTTGTCTCCTCATTGGTCATTTTGGTCAGGTGCCAGCGAGGTTACCTTTAGCTTCTTAACCCTTTGCAGGTGAGAGGAGCTTTCCCCTGGCCAGGAGGGATTTCAAAGGAGTTTACCCTTCCCTTTATATTTATGACAGCCTTTCATTCATATATTACTACAACTATACCATTCATGGCAACCCTGGAGATCTGAGAGTAAATAGTATTTATTTCATCAACACAAAGATCAGAATATGCATGTACAGTGTGTTGAAGCTTAATTGGGTTGTCAGAATTATATGAGTTTTACTTCAAAAATGTAGAATAACATCAGAGTTGTTAAAATAATTTCTTACATTTATGGTTTTGCAGTTGGAAAAGGTTACTGTCGTCTGACAAGGAAGCTGGCAGTAACTGTGTGGAGCTGATGTGCTTTGTCACTTCTCATGCTATAAGGCTCAAATCTTGCAAAACTGCCTGTGCAGGCTAAGTCTGAAATACTTAGTAGTAGCCTTGCTCAGAGACTTAATTACTGTGAGAGTGAAACAGAAATGTCAGGCTTTAGGTTCTGGTATCCATTAAAGCCACGCAGCTTCACGACATTATCATCCACGTAAAATGACGTAAAATTAAAAACAACTTGGCATATGAGGTTGGAGAAATCAGATAAAAATCTTACTAAGCTGAAGTGAAGAAAAAGGGAAAATGCAGCAGCAAAAATTGAACTATGTACATTGAACTCTGTGTTGAACAAATCAGGTGATGATGATCTTTTTACTTGCAGAATTTGCCAGTGTACATTACTGCCAACTTTCCAAAATAACCTTTAAAACTGTGTAAAGGTGGAAATGGAAATTATTTGCAAGGTTCCAAATATGACAGGGTTAATGCTACCATTTCTGAATCATAAACAGCAATAAAATGTATTTGTGAATTGAATACATCTTTTGAAAATTTTGTTGCTTATGTTAAAAAAATTATAAGACGACCGTTCACGAGAATTCAAAATAAAATGTGAATTCACTGTTTCATGAGGTTTATGTTGTTCCTTTTAGATGGTGGGCAGATGAGGAAAGGGAGGTGTAGGCACACGCACATGCTTGGTAGATAGAGTTAGAGATATTTCACTGTGTTGTGAGGGGCACATTTTAAAAGATATTTTGTCTGTATGGCAGGTAGAGACAATGTACAAGATTCTGCTACCCCTTCTCTCCCAAGCAGAACTGTTCATTTCAGTGGGGGTTACACAAGGAGTAAGGTGCTATTCAACTTGAGTAAAGGTTGCCAAATCTAGCCCTTCGTTAATTTGGAAATGTTAAACCTTACCCTGGAACTGTTCTTTCCCCACAGAATACTATGACAGATTCTACAATCCTCTTGGAGGATGTACAGAAGATGAAAGACAAAGGAGAAATAGCGCAGGCATATATTGGGCTAAAGGAAACAAACAGGTATGTTTTGTATTTATTTTGCTTATCGTAATAACTTGGAACCCACTTTTGCCTCACTTATGCTGTACCGTACTTCGAGTTGCATCAAGATGAGACTAAATTCCCTAAATGCATTTGTATTTGGGGTTTCATTATTTTGCTGGGTAAGACTGCTATTTTCAAAATTCAAATTAATATTCTAAATACTAAGGTATAAATGCAAAATCAAGCTTCCTGGGGTTTCCATCATCCATGCCTGTAATTGATGCTGGAGCTAAAATTACCTTTGTATGATTACTTCTCTTTTGGTGTGTGTGACATTCCTCTTGTCTCTCGTAACATTTCACTAGCACTTGTCATAGCAATTTATAATTACGCATGTTTTGTAATAGTATGAAATGCAGTGAGCGACACTGTTCTTTAACATTCAGAACAGAATTGCTCAGTTAGTGAAACTGCAATCAAGTTTATCAATGTTTTACTAAGTAGCTTTAGAGCTGTATAGATTAAAATGTTGTGTCTCGTGTCTGCCTTTCATAACTGTAATTTAACATTTACTTACCTTGTTAATGTGTCCTCTCATCATCATCATGTATCCCTTTTGTGTTTTGTATTTTTTAAATATTTTGCTTGGAAGACAATCTCTTCAGGACTATCATATGCTGAATGAGGATGGAGAACTATGGCTGGTTTATGAAGGGTTAAAACAAACCAACAGGTTACCAGAATGGGGTTTTCTTCATTTTGCATTCTCTCTTCTTACTAACTGTGCCCCCTGCTATGGAATTGCTTTAGCTGCAATGTTTCTTATGCACTAATAGTTCAGAAATAATTGATCATAATCATTTTCTACAAAGAGTAGAAGAATTACCCAAAGCCTGGTCTGTGAACCGTTCTATCTACCAAGGCATGCCATTAAAAACTTAAGATGGCTGTAACAATGAAAATATGATCCAATACAAAATGTGTACACTGAACAGAAATGGACAATATAAAACACCAGCAGTTCTACAACTGAAATGAAAGAGACTTTGTAACTATATGTTACTTGTCTACCTTCATGTTGTGTCTGGAAATGTTTTGACGTATTGTTTTTCAGTTTGAAGAAAATTTAATGATTTAATTGATTTTTAATGCTATTATTTAAATAGCTTTTGTGTACTTTTTATTTTCTTTTAAAGTTTTTCTTGTTGTTTTTCTTATTTTGTCTGACGATAAGTAATTGTACACAATCATCTTGGAGGGGGCAATACTAAAAGAAGTGTCCATTCAAAATGTAACTTTCAAACATAGAAAGAATTTTTCAAATGATCGGGTGGTGTGCAAAAGTATGCGTACAGTCACTGCCACACCTGAAAATGTGTGGGCAGACTGCTAGTTGGGCATTTAATTGGCCAAGTGCACACAGCATCTTGTAAGCGAATACAGTCACTTATTCATAGCATGTGTTCATCTTTCAAAATTTTTGTAGAATGTCCATAGTCTTCCATTTGTGATAACCCATTAGTTTTGCATTGTTTTTAATCCCTATACATTTACAGAACAGTAGCTACCAAAACAGATACTTAGTAATGAATGCTATTAACTTCTGTAATGTCTTTCCTTTTCTTATGCTAACAAATCCTAAACCTAATCTTCTTTTGTAAGTCTGCTAAGCATTAACTTAGAATAGCGAATGTAACGCAGAGAGGGATGGAGAGTGGTCATTTTGCATCTTTTGTTTCTTGTCCTAGCGCTATATAGTCAACAAGCGTTAGAGCAAGAGGCAGAGAGCTTTTTGTAAGGTAAATGACTGTTTGCCTTCACATGCTTGTTCAATGTAGCTACCAGCTAACTTGTCTGCCTTATTCATATTTAAACCCTGAAAGTGTTTCTGATAGTGCCAATGTCACTATTAATGCCATTTCCTGTGTGTACATACCCCAGAGAGTGAGTCATAGCACTCAAAGGGTACGTCTACATTGCACCTGGCTTTCAGCAGCCGCTAGTGGTGTGTAGGGTAGATTTAGCCTTATACTGCCTGACAAATCTGAATTCATTCACACAGCACTCATTTGAAGTAAGCAACTAGGTATTCTCCCCATTTCACATTTGGAGAATTTGAGACATAAATGATTTGCCCAAGATCAAAAAGAGAGTCAGAGGTAGAGCCAGGATTAAAACCTAAATTATTGGGTCCTAATCCTGTGCACCATTCCCTAGCTCACATTTCTAGCACACGTAATAACCCTCTATTAAATTGTCTAATGCATGCTTAAATATTGAATCAGGCTGATTTGTGTTCATTTGCAGTTCAATGTTTTGGTTTCTCACTGAACAGAGTTAACCTGGAAAAAGATTTCTCTATTAATACCATATGGGCCCTATTTTAAACAAATAAAGCATCTTTAAAATCTTATTTTACCTATTTAAACTTGGAAAATGTTCTTGGCCCCCATAGAAACATCACTAGACAAAAGAGATTTACGGATATGTTGCGTGTTATGGCATGTTTTCAGTACTACCAGTAAATAGTACTTGCTCAAACACAGAGAAGATGCAAAGCAGTATCAGCATTACTGTGCTGTCTCCCATTGTTTGATTGTTTGATAATTTAATCAGAAGGCATATTGAAGGGTTTAAAGAGTACTCTGCATTTTTCATTTTTCCTTGCAAGTCAGCAGCTAAATATCTGCACAGCAACTAAAGCTTTAGACTCCTGGTGAGAGTTTGGGATGTTAATGCTAAGTGTCTCGCTCAAATCTTGCTGGGTTTTTGTAGGCTCCTAGAATCTCAGCTTCAGTCCCAGAAAAAGAGTCACGACAATGAGCTGGAAGCTCTCCGGGGTGAGATTCAGAGTCTGAAGGAGGAGAATAACCGCCAGCAGCAGCTTTTAGCACAGAACTTGCAGCTGCCCCCAGAAGCTCGGATTGAGGCCAGTCTACAGCATGAGATCACCCGGCTGACTAATGAAAACTTGGTAAGGGAGATACTACTGCAATGTAAATGCTAGCAGATGTAGAGAGAGAGATACAGAGACACATATACTGCCACCAGTTTTCAAGCGGGAAACTCCCAAGGTTAATTGCATGTTTGCAGTAGATTTTTGCAGGTAGGGTAATACTATAATAGATGAAATGACAAAATTCATGCTGTTGGGGTATAACATTTCAGCCCCATCATATGAAAGAGGAAATTTCTCTGGTATGATTTCATTACCAGCTCTGTGCTGTAGGTAACTTTTTAAATCGCCTGTTACAGTTCCACCACCAAATTGAAAGGAGGAGTGGGCTAATTATCTGACATCTGATGCCCCCGCCCCCTTTCTAAATACTGTAAATCATCTCTAATAGGAAATTGTTATCCCTGGAGTTTATATGTAAACTTCTACAAAGTATTTGCCCTGGAATGCACAAAATTACACAAAGTGTCAGGTGCTTTTAGAAAAACTCTGGGGGAAGATAAACTCCTAAGTGCCTTGGAAAGTCTCTATCTTCCTCATTCCCACCATCTCAAATTACATAGGTCAAACAAGGCACTATATTCTCTGTTTGTTCAGTTTATGTTGGAGGAACAAATATTTTCAGGAAGTCTCTTGACCAAATGGGGTTAACTCCCTCCTTGGTTATTTGACAGCATTTTTGTACGAATGAAAGAAGAACAGATTCCTTGGCCTGTCACCCTCTTCTCTTCAAGCACATACTTCCTGGCATACAGGGTTCCTAGCAGATTAATAGGGGAATTTTCTCTGGGAGCTCCATACTGGCATATTGCTAGCACATTGTCACTCATTACCCAAAAATCTTTCTCCTGTAATGTTCTTTACTTAGCAAACTGAGTTGTGTTGCTTTTAAGAAGAAAGGAAGTTTTCCTACCTGTGCTCTGACACCGGTGGCCCCCTATTCTAAACAAAGTGAGAGATGTTCTTTCCCATTTCAGTATATCACAGCCATTCTTAATATAGGGTTATATTTGTAGTGTCTGAGGTTTTGACAGAAGGTGATGGGCTGAAGATAGTGGTCTTGGAAGTAAGTTTATGATTGAAGGCTTTTTACTAATTTATCCCAGAAATAACCTTACCCCACTGGAAAAATTAAATGATAAAAAAGCTTTTCTGTCTGTATAGCTCCTCCTTTCAGATCCTTAGTCTGTATTTTGGTATTTAGCTACCTTTTAGAGATTGCTACTCAATGGATTCTAGCCTCCCAAGCCAACACATAGTCACATAAGTCCATCCCAGAGGAATTTCCTTTTCGCATCCAAAGAAGGGAATATTACTTGCCACATTTAGACTCATTCTTTAGGAATCTGCTTCTGTTGTTACAGAATGCCAGGTTGACTGCATTCTTCTTCTTTTCCACTACCTGTTGGGTAAAGTGGGAAAGAATTAGCAGCATTCCTTGATGTGAACTAAGGATCTCAATGTTCACTACTCTCATAGTCAGTAGTATTAGTGGGGTTTATAACCTTCTGACATAGGTTCTCATCTACTCTTACTCTCACTGTTATATTATTAGTGATATTCATAAGAATTGACTCTTTAATAACTAGCACTAATGTCAATTCATCTAAATCAAACATTGTCTATGGGCAGATGGAGGGAACTGCAGCAGGACATAAAATCTAGCCTACCCAAAAAAAAAAAAAAATTAGCTTCTTAATCTTGTTTTAACCTGACTTGGTTTATACAGTGTTTGCTGAAATATTAGGGTCTCAAAGGGAGGAGAAAAAAAATCTGTACCTATTTTTTCAGTTTTATGAGGAGTTGTATGCAGATGACCCCATGAAGTATCAGTCGTATCGGATTTCACTTTACAAACGGATGATTGTATGTAGATCATGTTTTTCTGTTGTTTTGTTTGCTACTTCTGGAGCACTAACTGAAGAGCAAGCTGGCTGCCTTTTCCTCTCTCCAAGGAAATCCTCTACAGAGAGCTTCACCATGTCAACTTTCCCCCCACAGCTTTTGTTGTCAGTCTTTAGTGTCATTTGTGTAATCTTAATGTCTCTTTTTGACACAGTTTGTTACTAATCTGAGTCTTGTAGCGTGATCAAAGCAGCCTAATTTTGAATATAAAATTACATTTTAGGATCAAAATTGGCATTCTGAACATAAAGCTTGTGATGCTAAAATACTTAGTTTCCAAATTTTCTCTTTGCTAAAAATTTTAAAGGTGAAATATTAAAATCTGATTCAGGAAAATTGCAAGTTGGTCCTGCAGAGCCTGACTGCTATATATAGTGCCTACTAAAATGAATAGTCCTATTGAAGCCAGTGTTTGTTAATAGGATTACTCACAGTTATTCATGTTAGTGAATGATTGTAGCATTTGGATCCTTCTATGAAACTGTGGAATCGACTTGTGATAAAGGTGGTGGAATCAAAATACTCTACTGAATGCTTACTCTGTTTACGTTTTTTAATTAAGATTTTTATAAAGAGCAAAAACAAAGGCGAAAACAGGAAAATAGAAATTCATTTATGGGTTTCCAAATGAGTGAGAGGCTCACAACTACTTATTTTGTATAGATGAACTATAAAAGTGTCTTTTTTGTTTGTTTGTTGTGGTGCAGAAGTCAAATCCCTTGGTTGAGCTTTTGAAAGCAGCCTTGTGGATTTAGACACACATCTTTCTTTAATTTTAATAAAAAAAATACTATATCTGGAGATAAGAGAGTCAATGGGAATTTTTTGTTAACTATTTTATCCACTGCTTTGAGTATGAATGCCCGCTCTGTCCTATTGGCTAACAGACCTTTAACCTGACTCCTGCAGTTTCATCACATTTTAGGTGGTAAACTCTTTGGGGCGCAAATATCAAGGCCAATTTTATACCTGCTTCCCACCAACTGTCAAAGACCTGTTAATATTTTCCACAACATTTAGAGAATGATAGCATCTCTGATGGGTGCTTCTGGTTCAGAATGTACCTGCTACCTCTGCCTCACATTCCCATTAGTATAATAAAGAACCAAGATTTAATGAGTGTCGGTTTTTTTTTTCAAATGCTTTCAAACCCTTAATCTGAAATGACTTGAGTTTTTCTGTGTTAATGTAATCTTCAAAGGCTTTCCACAAATTATTTTAAACTTTTTATTGATATTTTTTAATCAGCGCCGCAATGTGCATTACAAAATTACAAGATGGTAGGTCCCTTTTCCAAAGCACTTGCTGTCTAAGGGCTTGTCTAAACAGCAAGTTAGTGCACAGCAAGTGCAGTGTAAATCTAAAGTGCACTAGCCTGATGTTCACTAAATCACCATGGGAACTCTGCTACTATGCACTAAAAGTTCCATAGCTTCAAAAAGCAGGAAGTCAAAGCGTACTGTGAACTTTTAGTGCTCAGTAGCAGGGTCCATACAGCAACTTAGGATATGGCAGGCTAGTGTCCTGTAGATTTACGCCCCAGCTTGCTGCGTACTAACTCTCGGTATAGTCATGCCTTAAATAAGAGATAGCACAGTGAGTGTATTATTATTACTTCTTCTTATTTGTATAGTGATTGTACTTAGGAGCTAGTCATGGACTGGGACCCCATTGTGCTAGGCGCTGTACAAACACAGAACAAAAAGATGGTCCCTGCCCCATGATATTACAGTCTAAGTAAATGTGATGACAGCAGACAGATGGTGATATGGCAGAGAGAAAGCATGAGGGTTACAACAAATATTATGTGTTTTATAAAGCTGAATTTGAGTCTTGTACTCCCCCCCCTTTGAAAAAAAACCAAAAACAACAAACCTAATCCATTTGTGAGGCTAAAGGCAGGCCTGAGGGCAGGAATAGAGGGTGCAGAAGCTGAGGTTAGCAGTGTAATGGGAAGTCTTGAATAGATGTGTTATTATACAATCTCTTCCACTCACCATAATCACTGACCAGGGTATGTGGGCATCCGCAAAATATATCTGCATAAGAGTTCTGCCTCCATCACGCTGCAGCTTGACAATATGTTTGATAATGTTTGGCTTGAATTTTAGGCAGTGTACAGGCTTGCAAATTTCAGCCAGATGGTGGCATTTCCTTTCAGCTTTTCTCGCAGTCCCTTTTGTAACACTAATAGTGTTAGTCTTGTTTGTTTCACGTGTAATAACATTTGTCTAGTACCTGAATCTTATCTCTTATTTTAATGTACAGGATTTAATGGAGCAGCTTGAAAAGCAGGACAAGACAGTTCGCAAGCTGAAAAAGCAGCTGAAAGTGTTTGCTAAAAAGATTGGTGAACTTGAAGGTATTTATAATGTTTATGTGTGAGAGAGAGACTTGTTCTAACTCCTGTTGAACTCTTTGGCACCAAATGTTTGTATGTCATTATTTAGTAAGGCAATGAGTCTTAAACAGTGTAAGCCAGTTATCTTAGCATAGAAACTGAAGATCTACTGAGAGGTCTGTGTGCGTATTGAAGGCAGCGTATGATCCTCTATAATGATGTCTTCTAAAGTAATAGTTAATATTGATTGTAGCCTTTATTTTAAATTGAATGAATTGATAGTTCTGTGGTAAATTACAATGAGTCTGGCTCCTGTTGCTACAGATTAAAGATAAATAGGATAGAGATTTGGAGGCTCTAAGAACACACGAAGAATGAGGACAGTAACAACAAAGTTTAAAAGTAAAAAAAAAAATCTTGTTTGTTTTTTAAGTTACACTACATACCAGTTTACGCAACCGGAGAGAATCCATGCACTGACCAGTCCCACATCCATACTCACATACACAAAGATTTCATAGAGTTGGGTGGATCTCTCAACAGGTAGCCATCGAGACGGGTGGGTGGTTCCTGCTGGGGTCATCCTAATGAGGTCTTCCAAGGGTCTTGGCACTTTTACCCAACCAGGGAACATATTTTATATTGTTGTTCTGACCACACCTAATACCTTATGCGTATGCATGAGGGTTCAACCGTCTTTTCCTTATCTGTACTTCTACACCCCATGAATATTGGGGTGCCCCATTTTACATAGGTGGTCATCTTAGTTCCCCTTATTCTCATTAACATCTGTGCACAACAGAGTCCAGGGTAACCTGCAGTCAAAGCAGGACATACCATGATGTTACAATTAGGTGCCTTGCGGTCTAGACGTGTACATTACAACATGTTTCCCATAATATAACCTATTGGCCCATTCTTTTCAGTAATCTTTTAACCTTAGTGGCATAGGGTTAGTCATAGGTCACCCACTAATGTCAAGTGTTCTTAAGCCTAAGGCCTAGTATGACTAAGCTAAAATCTTACAGGCCTCAGCCTGTGGGCCTTGTGTTCCAGCCATGCTTTACATATATACCTAAAATACACTTATCCTAAATACCTGTGAATCTTATGCTTCTGTAATCCTACAATTTAAATCTATTTGGCATACATACATTAGATATGAAATAGCATATGAGTAGACCATAACAATAAATGAACTAATTGGTTACATGGTATAAGATGAAGAGGGAAAAATGGGTGGATGTTTCACTGAAAGGAAAGACCAGGTTGATTGCAAAACACCGCACAGTTTGTGTTCTCTATTTACCCAACATAGTATGCAGTTTTTTGCCAAGAGGAAAATATTTCTGAGGAGGAGCGTGGTAAATATAAATGTCCCACTTTATTTTGAAACGTGAGCTTCCCTAGCACTAACAGAGACATGCAGAGAATCTTTGTTTTTCTGCTTTCTGGTTTTCTTTTAATGTTGATGGTCATAATTGAATGTGAGTTTTCAGAAATATAAACCAAAGTTATTTTTATTTATGTCAAAGTGAGTATCAGTTTAGGATATCAAGTCTGGTAACAATGAGTGTGTGATGTTGAGAAAGACAACTAAAAGTGTTTTTTTTTTAATTGCTACACGTGATTGCTCCCCAGTTCCTTTCTGCTGTGGCATGGTCTGAGGCAGAACCCTCCAATGTCCACCAAGTTGATTCTTCGGTGTCTAACCTGTAAATATTTTTTAAATTTACTGAGATAGTTTAATAGTTTTTGTGTGTGTTAGTTAAAATCCGGGAGTGTATGTGGAAGATATTATGCCTAGGATCTCAGGTTTCAAGAACTGTATCTCCTGCCCCGAGACTTTCCCAGTCAGCGACAAGAACCATCAGAAATGCCGTACTGCCTCAGAGAAGTGCACATCTCTTCAAAGTGTGACATCTACAGATCCTTTCCCAGCTGAACCTGGCAGGTGCTGGAATATAGACTTAAAATATTTCTGATGAATCGTGCTCTGAGGATCTAGTCTGATCCGGCAGAGGCGTTGAGAAGCACACCTCCTAGCAATACAACCTCTGATATAGGGGCAGACAGGAGTAGAGCCAAAGACAACTCCTCATAGGAAACCTTCTCAGAAGGCAAGAATAAAATCCCACGTCTAAGAGGAGGGCTTGTTTCCCAACACCATCTAAGTTGGGTAAGACCTTGCACCTGGTCCAAAAGGCTCAGGATCTCATCATGGCCACTATACTGATTTCAGGCTCCAAAGAGCAAAGATGCCTTGATACCAGCACTATCAACAAAAGTGGGACCATCATTGCTACTGACCAGGGAGAAAAACCAAGAGGAAAGGTCAAGATGGTCATTGATACCAACCAAGGAGAAGCACTGAGAGCCCCTTGCAATGATCATGGAGTTGCATTCTCATAAAGAGGCTTTGACGTCTATGGGCTTCTGCACTGGCTGCCATGGAGCACAAGGAGAACAGTCCTCATCCCCTGATTACTAGGATGCATATACTACTCCAGAGGATATTATCCTTCTGTGTCTGCAGTCTCCCATCTTATCAGAGCTGGTCCTTACAAGAGAGAACTTGACACCATCAGTCCAGGGATGGTACAAAAGGAAAAGTCACTCTCCTATCCCTTCCACCAGTTGTGGCATTTCAACATCCATGGTACTGATGACACCACCCTTAGAGTCGGAGCCTACATTTTCCTCCTCAGGCAAATGAGGGACTGACATCATCCCTGTCAAGACAGGATGTTAGCCCAGATAGAAGATCCAGAATCTCCTGGCCCCCCTGGAAACCCCACAAGACAGGTACCCTCCTTGGGACTGATTGTACCCTATGTTATGGAGTCCTCCTCAGCCAATATTTGATGCCTCTCACTGGCTTCAGTGAGGACCCAGGCTCACCTTCTCCACCAGATAACTAACAGGCAGTTTCAGGACTCGTTAAGGAGGGTTGCTGATACACTCCAGATTCCTGTAGAGGAAATCCAAGAGACACCTCAGAAACTCCTTGACGTTTTACAGAGTGCAGAGTCGTCTGACATACACCAGCAGCATGTGCCCCTACTCCTAAGTTAGGGAAAAGAAATACTTAGTGCCATCCAAGGGAGAAGAATTTTTGTATATGCATCCAGCCCAAAACTCTTTAGTTGTACAAACTGCCACTGAAAAGAGCAGGCAAAGTTAAGCAAGGTACGCTCCTTCAGATAAGGAGGCTAAATTTTTGGACCTCCTCCCTGGTAATTTACTTACTTTAACCACCTTGCAATTCCAAACAGGCAATTACCAAGTGGTAATTTCTAAGTATGATTTTGTCCATTACTCAAAATTTCCAGAGTTCATGGATAAGCTCCCACAAGAGGATAGAGCACTGTTTCAAGCCCTTATTGGAGAGGGTAGATTGATTACCAGATCATCTCTCCAAGTTGCATTAGGTGCAGGCCAACACAGCCTCCTGATTGATGGTGATGGCTATCATCATGTATTGGGAGTCCTGGCTTCATTACTTGGGATTCCTCAGGGACATTCAATGTTCAGAGGAGGATTTGCCTTTTGATGGGAACAACTTATTCAGTGAGAAAATGGATGATTCATTGCACTCTCGTTGAAAGACTCCAGGGCAATCCTCCTGTCCCTGGGGATATACACACCACCACCAAATATCATAGGCAACCTCACAAGCCTAGAAAGCAGCACAACCATTCTACCACCAGAGGGGCTGTGAACTGCTGCAAAATTGGCAGAGGATGCAGCAGAGCAAACATAATGCTCCTCCTTCATTCTCCTTCCAATCACAGCTGCCTTTTAAGAAGTACTTTTGATGGGATATTTCAGAGCTCTGAACCAATCCAGGTGCCATGTCCTTTGACTTCAGACCTCATTATTAAATTTAGCAACCGCCTAGCCTGTCTTTCCCATGCCTGGCAAATGATAACAGATAAATGGGTTCTCGACATCATTCATTTTTGCTACATCATAGAGTTCCATTCCCCATCCCTCCTCAGGGACCATTCTCACAAGAGGATACTCACTGAAGAGGTAGACCTCCCTCCTTCAGTGGGGGCCCATAGAGCCAGTACCCCCTCAACATTGGGGAAAGGGGTTTTACTTGAAATATTTCCTCATTCCTAAAAAGAGAGGATGGAGTTCCATCTTAGATCTCCAACAGCTCAATGTTTTCATCTACAGATTAAGGTTCAGGATGGTTACCCTGATGTCAATAATTCTGTCACTAAACAGAAAGGACTGGTTCACAACTCTTGATGTGGAGGATGCCTATTTTCATATAGACATCCACCTCTCATGCAAGAGATTCCTCAGGTTTGCTCTAGGTTCAAACCATTATCGATATAGGGTGCTCCCCTTTGGATTAGCAACAGCCCCCTGGGTATTTACAATGTTGCTTTCAGTTGTGGTAGCCCATTTCCATCACCACAGATCATCAGTTTTTCCCTGCCTAGAAGATTGACTGTTGATGGAGAAATCTAATTAGGAGGTACTGACAGCAACCTCATCCCTGCTCAGTCTTCTAGCATCATTGGGACTCTGTGTGAACACGGAAAAGTCTGTTTTAGCTCCCATAGAATTCACTGAAGTATCTCTGGACTCTGTCAGGGCCAGGGCTTGCCTCCCTCAGGACAGATTCCAATCAATAGAGAATCTGATCTCACAACTCACAGTGAGCATGCAGACATAAGCTCGCAGACAGAAGATCTTCCTGGGTCACATGGAATCCTGTACCGATGTAACATCCTTTTGTGAGACTTCGCCTTCATTGCATACCGGCTTGGGTTCAGACACTGTACATGCCAAGCAGACACAAAATGGACAAGTTGGTCACACTTCCTCTCAGAGTGCTGGACTCTCTAGATTGGTGGGAGAGCAAGTGTGCATGGAAGTTCTCTTCACTTCTCCCATCCCTGAGAAAACATTGATCACCTCCGTCTCCCTGTTAGGATGGAGCATCCATCTAGATGAGCACATAGTACAAGGGACTTGGACTCCTCGGGCATCCAGGATGCACGGAAACCTCCTAGAACTGAGAGCGGTGTGAGAGGCCTGCAAAAGATTCTGCTCATACTCTTACTGCTCAGACAATCCCAGCATATTCAAGTGATGTCAGACAACGTGACAACAGTGTTCTATATCAGCAAGCACCAGGGAGCAAGATCTGCCACCCTCCACCCCAGCCCGGCCCCTTTGCCATAGAGGCTGTCAATCGGTGGCGTAGATGTGTTCGTCACCAGATTACCATATCAGCAGCATACCTCCTGGGTATACACAATACACTGGCAGACAGCCTGTGCAGGCACTACTCCAAGGGTCATGAATGGGAACTACATGATTTTCTGGTGCACAGCATATTCCAATAGTGGGGGTGTCTGTCTTGGGGCCCGTTTGTATCCCAAGAGAACAGGAAATGAAAGATGTACTGCTCCAGGAGTGCTCGAAGTCAGGACTCTCGTGGAAAAGTGCTTCTACACCTTTGGTCAAAGCATTTCATGAATGCTTTCCTCACCCAATCCACTGTAACATCTAGTTCTGAGGAAGGTCCAGCAGGACAGAACAGTGGTCATTCTCATTCTTAGATGGCTCAGGCAGTTTTGGCTTCCCAAACTCTTTTAGATGTCACTCATCACCCATCAATATCCTATCCATCCCAAACCTTTTGATCCAGGACACAGCAGGGTCCAACATCCTAATTTGAACTCCCTCCACTTCATGGCATGGGATGTGGATGAATGTTGAACCTAGAACAGATATCCAAACCATCCTTAACAGCAGCATAAACGAATCTACCAGAAAGTGCTTCTCATCTAAGTGGAAGGGATTTTCCAGTTGATCTCTGCATCGCCAGATGTCCCCAGAAGAATCAGACATCCTACTATTTTGGGCTATGCTTTCCTTGAAATCCTCAGGTCTTTCCCTTCGCTCCCTGTAGGTACACTTGGCTGCTTTTAGTGCCTGTTACCCTCCAACTGACAGTCACTCTATTTTCACCCATCCAGTGACTGTACGTTTTCTAAAAGATCTAGTCAGAATCTTCCCAGTGGTGACAAGACCTACTCCAACATGGGATCTTAATTTGGTTCTCTCATTGTTAATGTAGTCCTGTTTGGACATACTTGCTGACTTATTTATTTATGAAGGTTACTTTCTACTGGCTATCACTTCGGCTAGAAGGTTAGAGAACTAGAGAGGCTGACCCACCATACACAATTTTCCATAAGGATAAGGTTTTGCTAAAACTTACACCCAAAATTTACCCCCAAAGTACTCTCTGAGTTCCACCTGAATTAAACAATCCACTTCCATGTTGTTGTCTTCCTGAAGCCACATCTCCAGTGAGGATAAGCTTCCATACATTTGTTGGCTATACGATGGGCTTTGGAGTTCTACCTATAGAAAACAAAATCTTTTAGGAAATCTTCTAGGATGTTCTTTTCCCTGACAGAACGAATGAAGGGAAAAGCGATCTCTTCTCAGAGACTTTCTAGGTGGATTTCAGGCTGCATTCTGCTGGGTTACAAATTAGCAAATATCCCTCCTCTGCAAGGTGTGAGGGCCTACAGCAGAGCTAAGGCAGCTCCGGTAGCCTCTCCAAGAAGTTCACCTTGTTGACATCTTTAAAATGGGAACATGGGGTTCTAGCTGAAGGTTCTAGCTTCATGAGACATTATGCCACAGTGCAATCTTCTGCAGCTGATGCTTTCTTTGGCTCAGCGGTCCTTCAGTCATCGATACCACACAAATCCTTGCCCCCTCCCCTTAAATAAATACTGCTTGTCAATCACCCACTGTGAAATACGCATAGGGACCAGCACTCAGAGAAGAAAGAGAGGTTATTTTACCATATATAGTCATTGGAGTTCTTTGAGATGTGTGGTCCCTATCTGTATTCAACTACCCACCCTCCTTCCCCTCTGCTTTGGATCCTCCATATATGATACATGGTAGAGAAGGAAGTGGAGAGGCCTCCACTGACCCTTACACCCTCAGTTAAGAGGCCAAGGAGAGGAAGTGCACAGGCGCGGACCTATGTCCCTGCTAGTAAAAATCTTCTATCTCAGGCTCGCAGTGGAATACAGATGGGTATTATACAGCTCAAAAATCTCCAGTTAGATGCAAGGTAAATAACCCTTCTTTCTCATGAGCACTAGGATTCAAACTGAAGGTTGGATTGATGAAGGGAATAATGCATTTCATGCAAACCAAATTAGTCATGGGTTAACAGTCTGATTCTAAGCTAATGAAATCATTTCAAAACAAAGTTTAAAAGTGGTTTGCTTTTAAACAGAATTTGAACACCATTGGGTTACGGTTGTAAATAGAGCCACACCACATTCAACATCATTTTCACAAACTGCCCTTCAGGGTATGCTTAGGTTCAAGCATAATTTGTGAAAATGATTATGAAATTTGTTTGTCCTTGAAGCCAAACAAACTAGTGTAGAAAGGGGTTGGTCTGAAATAGTTTTCAAACACCATCTCTCACTTCGTGTAACAAAGACGTACCTTTAAGAATGCTAACATTTTGCTGAACAGATAATGGTGACCACTGCAGTATAATCCAGTATGTGACTAGTGCTATTTCTGGTTCTTACACTTTTGTTGATGTGAAATCCAGCAAATCAAAACTAATTAATTGCTTTGAATTTCTAAAAACAGTCTGAAAGGCCTTTTTCTCATCACTACATTGGGAGCACTGACAGGGAGGTTAACTTATATTAATGGTAGTTACTCACACACTTCCACTTTTCATCAAAGGGAGGATGTATTCCTATAATATGTTTATCAGGAATTAAGTCTCTTAGCACAATGGGAGTCGTACTGGGAGGTGTTAGGCTAAATCAAATAAGAATACTCCTTGATGACAAATTAGTTAGAGTTCTTGAGTAAGAGCATAGGAATTTCTGCTGTCGTGTAAAGCTTGCATTGGAAAATATTTTCTCAGTTTTTTTTTCTCTCCCTCTTAAAGTGGGCCAGATGGAAAACATTTCGCCTGGGCAAATCATTGATGAACCCATACGTCCAGTTAATATTCCACGGAAAGAAAAGGACTTCCAGGGAATGTTAGAATATAAGAAGGATGATGAGCCAAAACTGGTCAAGAATCTTATTTTAGGTAAATATTTTCCTTATTTGCAATAAACAATATAGGAATTTGGGATTTGCCTTATCAGATCAGATAACTGATCTGCGTAGTTTGGTATCTTAGGTTTGGCATGTCCAGTTTACCTAATATTTTGGAGGAAGGTGAGACTTCTCCAATGCACTAACTCAACTGTATGCATCTTTATTGTAATGTTATCCTTCTTCTTGCTTAGTATATCGAATATTGGCAATGCCTTTTGTAATTCTCCATAAAAAATTTTAACTGGCAAATATTTTTTTTCTGATCCAATAGCTTTGTCAGAAAAATAACACTATTTGTAAAATAAATGCCATTGGTATTCATTGGCCAGAACTATGGTGATTAACTGAGGATCTGCAGCTATACTGCACATTATACCATCTGACGAATTTAGATTTGATGTAAAGTTCTGTGTGTGTGTGTCTGTCTGGTTTTTCCCAGATCTGAAACCACGTGGTGTAGCAGTCAACCTGATCCCAGGACTACCAGCATATATATTATTCATGTGTGTCCGCCATGCTGATTACCTTAATGATGATCAAAAAGTGAGGTCATTGCTGACTTCCACTATTAATGGCATCAAAAAAGTATTGAAGGTTAGTTGTTTCATGTCCTTTATGAAAATGCAACTTGAAATCTACTTTTGCTTTTGTTTTAAAGAATAGAAAAAAGGCTTTCACCAATTTGGCTCTTAGTTACTGGTTAGTAAGTCATTCCCACAGGTAACTGCCTATCACAAAAATGTTGTTACCTGTCCCCAGATCATAGCTAGAGTTATACAGAATTAGTTTCACAATATAGTAGAGACAGTTTGACTCAAAAGAACAGTAGAAGTTATATTAACCCTTGTTTGATCCTAAAGAGCTTTCATCCTGCCCTCCACCCGTGCATGTATAATTTTGTGCACATAGTCACTTGCACAACTCATTCTTTATAGAACCCTTCCAATTCTCTTCATAATGCCACGCTGTTAACCCATATACTCCCATTGCTGTTTTGGTTGGGAGATTCCCAAATGGTTATGTGTAATTCTAAGGACTGTTCTGTGAGCTGGTAGAAAGGTTGAGGCCAGTGAACATTAATATCCTTAAATAGATTACCCTATGTAATTTTTATCAGGGCATTTTTCAGTCATTAAACAAAACAGCTACCATGACTGAAAAGCATTTAAGCAATGCACACCTTCTGGAAAAGCTTTAGTAAACACCAGTTGTGCAGGAATTCAGATAAAGTACTTAAGACAATATATGAATAGTCTTGGGAGAACAATGTGTCTAGTTATATCAGTTACTGCATGTTCCGTAAAGTGCTTCAGATTTAATTGTTCAGGAACCAGTTTCTAGGTTCAAAGCAAGCCTGGGGCTTTGTTTTTTCTTGTTAAGTTGACGTGTCAGGTTTATTAAAATTGTTACAAAGTGGTAGTGAAAGACCTCCAAATTCTAAGTTATGTTTTTGCTCCCCCTGCTGTACATCTTTATCCTCAGTGTTGCAGTTTGCTGAAACCAGTCATACTGTAGCACAGTGAGTACTGGTAAGAGAAAGTGCAGTAACAAACACAATCACCTAGATTTCAGCTCAGTTCACAGGACGGGGAAATGCCTGTAAAATTGGAAAAGAAAAAATTGGTTTGAAAAATAATATTTTGAAACTTCTACGAGAGGGTAAAAATGAATTTCACCGTTTTAAGAAAACACTTGCCTTTCAAATAATGTTATGGCAGTGTACAAAAAGCTGTCAAACATCAACATTACTATACTGGTAAGTCTATACAACTACCAGAAGAAAATGCGTGTATAGTGTTTTATTATTTTTAATTATTTTACAATGTATAGTGTATAATTTTTTTGTTCTGTTTTAGTTTTTAACATTTTCTTTTTCAATTTTTCTTATGAATCCAAACTCAAATGTCTTTGTTTTTGTCTTCAGAAAAGAGGTGACGACGTTGAAACTGTCTCCTTCTGGCTATCTAACACCTGCCGATTTTTGCACTGTTTGAAACAGTATAGTGGAGAAGAGGCAAGTGCCACTCCTGTTCTGTTTTTTTATTTTTATCATATGATTCATATTAGACCTTTCCCTTAAATTTAGTGTTTTGTTAAAATGCAAAATGAAAATAGGTGCAACAGTTAATGTGCACTAACCGTTCAACTTCAAAGGTGGGTTCAGATATGGCATGGTTCACAAATGAGGCACATTTGATAGTGTCAAGCAAGTTCACAATGTTTTCACAGCATTTGACTGTTCAAAATAATTGATGATCTTCGACCAAGAAAGATAGAAGACTGGTATAGTAAGGGGCTTACAGACCAGATAGGCTTGCATAGTGTCATCATACCAGTGGTATCAATCTGTGTTCCCATCAGATCTCAAAGTTAGGCAGTATCTCTAAGAAACACCAAAGGGCTTTGGAATAGGAGGTGGTAAGTTAGTAGATGGCATTGCAAGTCCATAGTGAACCAGTGTCCCAGCATGGTGCTAGAGGGCATCATGCTGGAAGTGCCATCTTTCAGATTACATACAAAATTAAGGTTTCAGCTAATTTTGGTAGTTAAAGATGCATGGCATTATTTGTAAAAATAAGGATGTTAGCCCATTAGCCATGGTGTCCTGAACACATTTCAAGTAAGGTAGAACATAGTTACCCATCTGATTCATTCCTGCAAATTTAATTAGATATTATAGGAAGGATTCTCTCCATAACCATCCAACAGAGAATTCCCCAAGATAAAATTGGAGGGTGGGATCTCTCACCTGCCGCAAAGCTGGCAGAAGTGTCTCCTGCACCAGATGCTGCCCACTGCCACGCAGGATGTGGGAAGGAGCTCTACTCAGCTATGCTGAGCCTCCACTGGTATATAACTATGCACCAGTGGTGTACATTGGTGCAACTCTGAGGCTTTACAAACACACAGCAGGGCACAGACCAGCCCAAAAAATGAGAAGCTCTGACACTTTCCACCCACCCACTCTCCTGCACTGATTGGAGATTGACCATGAGAGAGAATCTGGCCTGTATCTCTGTGTAGAAAAGAAAAGGAATAATTGTGCTGCCTTGCTCTAAGCTTGTAAACCCTATTCACATCTCTCTCCAGAAGTGGCTATATTTCAATGTTGCATGAAGTGATGCCTCAGTGTAGTGTTTATATCAGTTTAATTTTCTAATGTACTCTGTAATCCTTCAAGATGAAAGGTTTTGTGATGGTGGCAAAATTATAGTTATCTGAATATTAAAAAAAGACATTTAAGGTACACACTATATGTAGAGCAGTGCTACTCAAAGTGGTGGTCTGCGGACCGGTGCCAGTCCGCGAGCCATTGGCTGCCGGTCTGCGCGCACATTGAAAACAAAAATTGCCGGTCCCCCACATCAGATAGCTTGAGAAGCACTGATGTAGAGTACATATGTTACACTCCCCCCGAGCATGGGTCTAAATAGCAGTGTAGACAGTGAGGCACTGCTGAGGCAAGCAAAGACATTCCTGAAGCCTCTGGATATGTACCCTACATGCCCAAGCAGTGCCTCTCCTATCTGCACTGCTCTGTTTTTAGCAGTGTAGTCTCCCACTGCCAGAGCTTTCCCCGCCACAGTAAAAAGACTATGGCAGTGGGGCACGGCTCCAGTGCGGGGAAGCAGCAGGGCAGGGCTCTGGAAGCTCCCTGCTGCTTCCCTCATGCCAGAGCCTTTCACTGACACGCTGTGGTGTGGATGCAGCCTACTTTTCATTGCAGTGTGTAGCTATCCTGCACAGTACTGCAAGAGGTGTGCAGTGTGGATGTAGCCTTAGAGGGAGGTCTTTAAATGCGCCTTTCTATTCATACAATTCTTTAAAGGCCTAGAAAGACTATTTGTGCAGCTAGAAATAACGGGGGCAAAGTAGTGGTTTATTTGTAACTTCAGTAAATGCTTCAGATTCTTGAAGTTTCAAGGCAGTGTAGCCTGATCTACAGATTATGTATTAATTATATTGATTACTTACGAATCCTGAGTTATCACTTCGAGGGTTGATAGTTTCTTGTCCCAAGACCAGGCCCAGTATTATTCAAATTATTATATAGTTGGAAACCCCAATGTCCACAGTTGCAACACTCACTGCAGGAAGTCTTCAATATATTTACAAATAGTTTATCAATACATTTACACAGTCACAAACACCCCAACTCAGTAAGGTAGAAAGAGATACTACAGAATGCACATCTGCACATCCATATACTCACACCATCCCTTGTAGAACAGCCTGAACTGTTAGCCTTCATGTTCCTCATCAACATCACCTTTCCCCTCATCACCACTAGCCATTATTCTGGCACCTCCCAAGGACTACATCTCCTTCTACTGCCCCTAAGGGCAGGTCTTCACTACCCACCGGATCGGCGGATAGTGATCGATCTATTGGGGATCGATTTATTGCGTCTCGTCTAGATGTGATAAATCGATCCCTGAATGCGCTCCCCGTCAACTCCGGAACTCCAGCTCGCGAGAGGCGGAAGCAGAGTCGACGGGGGAGCAGCAGCAGTCAACTCGCCGCCGTCCTCACGGTCAGGTAAGTTAACCTAAGATACGCCGACTTCAGCTATGCTATTCACGTAGCTGAAGTTGCGTATCTTAGGTTGACCTTGCCCTCCCCCAGTATAGACCAGGGCTAAGAGTGATGCAAGGGTTTTTCCCCTTTTCCTTATTTGTATTTCCTTACCTTACCAATGTTGGAGTGTCCTTTTCCTATAGGTTAACATATCAATGATCTCAGTTTATTATCATATATGTCAATTCGTTACCATGGCCCTCTTGTGGTTAGTTATTTGTAGATGTAGCTTATGTACCTGTTATGTACGTCAGTTCATATATATGGTCGGGTCATGTTCCTGTGGTCAGAAATTCCCCTTAAACACTCTATTTTTAGCTCCCTGATACTTGGAGTTTCCGTTGGGTCATTTTTCTGTTTAAAGTTTATCTGTTCAAAGTTCATAGGCCTCAAGCCTTATGCTAACTTGCTGAAGCTAATATCTGACAAGATACAGGCCTGTAGGTTCCTTGCATTAATGCTGAATATAATGCAAAGCAGTGAATATAATAAAGGCAAGCTCAACCTATGATAGAAGTCATTTGATCCATATCCAAAATGCAAATCCAAGTGTTAGCTGCAATAGAACCAACTTTTAAATGAAATGTTTTGGGGATGTAAGCGGGAGAATGGGAATGGATTTTCAAAGGAGTATTACTCGCCTACAGTAAGAAAAAAATATACATGCTATTTTGTACATTGAAGCATTTGCTTCCATTATCGTGTGAATTCAGGGATTTATGAAGCACAACACGCCTCGTCAGAATGAACACTGCCTCACCAATTTTGACTTGGCTGAATACAGACAGGTATTGAGTGACTTGGCTATTCAGATCTACCAGCAGCTCGTCAGAGTGTTAGAGAATATTCTGCAGCCAATGATCGGTAAGGCAAAATTAAATTCTTCTAACTTTCCAGCTATATTAATCAAAATAAATTTTTCCTTACTCAATGAGAATGTGGTAGTATATGATGTCTTGTATTTTCCCTTAAATGGTATATTTATATTAAAGCACCCTACTAGTATTCTGTTTATAAATGACTAGTATAAGCAGAGATCAGGGAGAGAGAATGAAAGCATAACTCTGTTGCTACTCCCCCCCACACTATGACAGAATAGCTGGATGTACCATATAAATGCTTGTAATAAAGTAATAATATTATCAGCAGTGAAGTAGTTAACAATGTTGATATTTAAATTCACATTTTTTAGATGAAAATGATTTATTCTAGATCTCTAAGCAAAGCCCATTAAATTCATGTATCTCCCCTTAAGACAATATTGACATTTAAATTTTCACTTGGCTACAGAGTCAACACATCATTTAGATGAATGGAGCAGTCTTAGCTCCACTGAAGCTATTGCTTATCTAATTGAAGACTCAGGAAAAAAGTACTATATTGAGCCACATTCAGGCTTTCTTTACAACCCTACAGACTAGGCTCTTTTTAAAATTGTAATGGAAACTTAACTTCGATTCTGCAGAAATTAGTGGGGGCAATTAGAAAAGATCTGGAATGGTATAGAATGGTGGCCAGTAGAAAGCTCAGTCTACTACTTGTATATAAATATTAATTACTATTGTTTTGTAAAAATGTGTATATATTTGGGCATTTTTCAGCTACAGTAATAATGTTGTCAATCAAATGCAGTTTCAGGAATGCTGGAGCATGAAACTATTCAAGGAGTCTCAGGGGTAAAGCCACCAGGGCTGCGAAAGAGAACGTCCAGTATTGCGGATGAAGGGACCTACACGCTGGACTCTATCATTCGACAGCTGAACACATTCCACTCTGTAATGTGTCAGCATGGTATGGATCCGGAGTTGATCAAGCAAGTTGTCAAGCAAACGTTCTACATCACTGGGGCAGTAACCCTGAATAACCTCCTCTTGCGCAAGGACATGTGCTCCTGGAGCAAAGGGATGCAGATACGGTGAGAGAGCGCTCCATAGTATTTTCACTCGCCTCTTAAATGTACTGTTGGCTGTAAGAATGGATTTGTTATGCTCAGATAATTGTTTTGAATAATAGTTGTATTTCAGCATTCCATCTAAGAGAGAAGTGTGCCAGACTCCTTTATGCTGGTTTTGAGGGTTTCTTGCACTTAATATTTCACCAGGAAGTCATCATGTAATTTAGGGGGAAATCCTGGTTCCACAAACAAAGCTTCTGTAGGATGAAGTTGGGGGGAAACAAAATTAATTCCCTTTTATCTGCAAGTAAGGCTCAGCCCAGATGGTCAACACCTGCTACTGCAGAGTATGGGGAGGTGTAGCAAATGTTCCTCATTGCTTAACCTTTGTTGCTCAGTGGACACATGATGTGTTCAGATCTATTGTCGTTCCTCTTTTTCCCAGTATGGGACACATTTTATTCATTTTTTGGTGTCTGTTGCCCAGTATATTGTTTGTATAGTGTTATCATATTCATCTCCTAAGAAACTTTGAAAATCTCAGCCTAATATACAAGGGTGAAATCCTGCTTGTCTTAACTGCACAGAGTAGTCACACTGAGGTGAATAAGGGGAACAGAGTTAGGCCGTACATCCAAACAGAGCCAAACAAGGAGGAGAAGCGGTAGATAGAGTGTTTGGCCATTATTTTCAAATATTCTTTGGAACTCAGGGTGTGAAGGCTTCTAATGGCACAGCATAGGGTTATTAAATAATTCTCAGGAAAATCAATTGAAGGGAGCTGCTATGGAAATAAACTTTACGGAAATTATAACTAGGTACTGTGTGAGGGAAGTACCCACAAAAACAAAATATGGGCATTAATTAAACAGAAAATCTAAAGCTCTTGATATTTGGTCAGACTTGAACAGTAGGAGTGAAAACATTCTTGGGGGGTTTCCTCTTTTAACAGGTACAATGTGAGTCAGCTTGAAGAATGGCTACGTGACAAAAATTTGATGAATAGTGGGGCTAAAGAAACACTGGAGCCTCTAATTCAGGCCGCACAGTTGTTACAGGTGAAAAAGAAGACGGATGAAGACGCAGAAGCCATTTGTTCAATGTGCAATGCTCTAACTACTGCTCAGGTAATCCACCCCTTATCCTGACAGCTGTTACATTTATGCGCACCTCTAAACTGTGTTTTTTCTAGGCCTGCATGTGCTTCCATCTCAGAGATTGGGTATTTCTGATCATGTTGTTGTAAATAAGCATAATGAAAACAGAGGTCGAATGGGATAGTGGGTCCTCTCCCAAGGTCTGTGCACAAAATAGGTTCCAGGTTGTACTGCTTTAACGATACCAGTATAGTTAAGATGGCACAATCCCACCAATGTGGATGCAGTTATGGGGGGGTGCGATATACTAGTATAGCTAAGGGGAATAAGCTATACTGGCATAAAGGTCCTTTATACCAGTGTAATCTGTACTCAGGGTTGTACCAGAATAGTTAGTTCAATTGAAAAAACACTACAGGTGACTGAAATAGTTATATCTGTACAAAATCCATGTAGGCCAGGCCTTTGACTCCAAGAATAAGAGATGCCTGTTACCATACTACTACATTCCAGCCCAATCCCAATCCCTGCATCAGAAATGTAGACGTACCTGTTGCTTTTGCACTTTAAGAAAAAGTTCCAATTTCAGAAGTTTCAAATTTTATTTAAAAAAATAGAATCATGAAAAAAGTACAGAGATTTTTACTTAAGCTAAAGAAAGTTATTCTGTAACATTTGATGTTCCCCTTACTGATGTCTGTCTTTTTCTTGGTTTGGGGTCTTCGTCCTACATTTAGGGCTCTAACTTGTTCCATTTAAAATCAGTGGAAATTTTACTACGGTCTTTGATGGGAACAGGATAGGGTCCGAAATGTAGGACCAAATTCAGGTAAAGGAAGTAGCAACACTTCCACTGACTTCAGTGGATGTAAGATATTATTGCTGCTGATTGATTGTCTTCTGGTAATTTTCACAGTGTGGTAGACACTGCCCACACATGTGTCAAGGCAATAGTCCCTGCCCCAAAGGACACACAATCTAAGAAGACAAGTGATATATGAAGGATGGAGAGAGTGAGCGAGCGCTAAACCTTACATTTTAAAAACAGTCGTCAACCTCTAATCTCCTCCTGTGCTGGTATTAGCTGATCAATTTCGTGTAGCTGTCATGGAAGAAGTAGGAGTTGCCAGTGTGCCAGGATCAGCTGTTTAATAATATTGTACAGCTATGTATTTTCACATAAAAAAATATAAAAGGCTTGTTTATTTTAAATATGTGCCTTAATTTCTTATAGCATATAGCAATTTCTTAAATGAGTAAGAAAATTTCAAATGCATTGATTTGAAAAAAACTGTAACCAGCACTTGTAGACAACTAATTTAGAAAGATATTTTTAAACATTAAGAATAGGATGCATATATATATTTAATTCAACAATAGACTGAAACCAAGAACTGTTGTTTTTCTTCACAGATTGTAAAAGTTTTGAATTTGTATACTCCAGTTAATGAGTTTGAAGAAAGGGTCTCAATATCATTTATACGTACGATACAGGTAAGTCTGTTTTTTGCCCCACATATTGTTGAGTTAGTTCTACAGGAACACATCAGTGAGCCAAAATAGGTGTTGTCATAAAGTACAGTGTGATATTCAAAGTAAAGCAGGCTTGTCAACTACATTTTCTTTTCTTCTTCTGTAATACAGATGTGATACCAAGACATTTACCATATATACTTATTCATAAGCCAAATATTTTTGGTAAAAAAGTGACGCATCAAAGAACGGGGGTTGGCTTATAAACAGGTCTACACCAAAATTTGATGATTTTAAACTCTATGAAATCATTGAATTGAATATCTAATACATTGTCATTTTGTTTACCTGGAGCGTCTGCAGGCATGGAGCCCCTCAGTTCCCTGTGGCCGCAATTCGCCGTTCCCAGCCAATGGGAGCTGCAGGAAGTGGGAACTGAGGGGCTCCATGCCTGTGAACGCTCCAGGTAAACAAAAGGTCCCAACCCGCCAGCGGCTTACCCTGACAGGCCGGGAGCCAAAGTTTGCCAACCCCTGAAATATAGGGTCAGTTTATGAAAGTGTCATACAGTTTTTACTGTTTTTACTTATCCATCTTGGGGGGTCGGCTTATAAACAAATGGGCTAATGAACGAGTATATACGGTATGTTTATTGTAGACTGTCACAATTTCTGCTACGATTTGCAGATTTAAACTAATGTAGACTTTATAAACTTTCTATCACTATTTATTTTTAAAATGAATTCTAGGTACCTGATTTTCAGAAGATGAAATAATTTTTCTATCTCTGTATCTTTATTTGTGCACACTCCACTATACCCACTTTTCAAGTATTAACATTTGTAAATGCAAGTTAGGAAATTTGTACACACCAAACCCATTCATTCAAATTTTTTTCACACAAGAGGTCAATTTGAGACTACTTTGAAAACTGAGCCATACATATCAGAAGTTCTCAATTCAGCTCTTCTAATTTGAAAAATATGATGAGAATTAAACATTTTTTGAAAATTCAGAGGAATACTGGCTAGTTAATTAATTTTTAAAATTATCTGGTATCTATTAGGGGAACAATAAGATTGATAAGGGAGATTGACAAGATACAATAACTCCTCACTTAACGTTGTAGTTATGTTCCTGAAAAATGCTACTTTAAGCAAAATGATGTTAAGCGAATCCAATTTCCCCATAAGAATTATGTAAATAGCAGGGGTTAGATTCCAGGGAAATTTTTTTCACCAGACAAAAGACTATATTTTATATATATATACACACTTATACACAGTATAAGTTTTAAACAAACAATTTAATACTGTACACAGCAATGATGATTGTGAAGCTTGGTTGAGGTGGAGGAGTCAGAGGGTGGGATATTTCCCAGGGGATGCCTTACTGCTAAATGATGAACTAACACTCGGCTGAGCCCTCAAGGGTTAACGCGTTGTTGTTAATGTAGCCTCACACTCTACAAGATAGCACAAATGGAGGTAGGAGACACAGCATGGCAGAGAGAGACAGAGACACACATGGGGGGGGAGGTGAGACAAACACCGTGTGTGTGTGTGTGTGTGTGTGTGTGTGAGACGTGCATTGTCCCTTTAAGTACGCTGATCCCACTCTAAGGACACTGCCTTTTTAAGTAGATCTACAAGCTCGGTCCTGAGCCCTGTTTTATGTCCCTCCTCCCCCCCGCCCTGTGGAAATGGGGGGCAGGAGCAGTGGGAGGGGGACACCCTGACATTAGCACTTCTCCTTCCGCCCCTGCACAGCAAGCAGGAGGCTCCTGGGAGCAGCTCCAAGGCAGAGGGCAGGAGCAGCAGCAGCATATGGCAGTGGGGGGAGGGACAGCTGAACTGCCGGGCAATTGATAGCCTGCTTGGTGGCTGCCACACAGGGAACGATGGGGAGCTGATGGGGGGCTGCTGGGCCACCCTGGTTCCAAACCCCCCTCCCCCACTAGCTCCAGCGGCTGCTCTTCCTGCAAGCAGTGAACAAAGCAGGCAGCTGCCAAACAACGTTATAAGGGAGCATTGCGCAACTTTAAACGAGCCTGTTCCCTAATTGATCAGCAACGTAACAACGAAACAATGTTAACCGGGACAACGTTAAGTGAGGAGTTACTGTAAAACCAAAACAAAACAAATTAATCATTCTGCATACTCACTGAAGAGGTACAGTTAATATATGCCGGAAAGGTCCCCTACCCTCTGCAGAAAATCTAAATGTTTCTTCAGATTTGTTATGAAGGAAAGACATGCAGATCCAAAGCTGCTCAGGGGCAGCTCTGATTTATGTGCACAACTGTTACAAAGGGTCCAGATCAAGCTACCAAATGTATATGTATATATTTTGCACTGAACAGTAGTCAAATATTTAGTATGACAAGCTCAAACAATGACATGTTTTCTTTTTAATAATTTCTCTCTCAAGAGAATGTTTAAAGCCCACAAAGTAATGATAACTGTAGCTCACGAAAGCTTATGCTCAAATAAATTTGTTAGTCTCTAAGGTGCCACAAGTACTCCTTTTCTTTTTGTGAATACAGACTAACACAGCTGCTACTCTGAAACCTGAAAATCAAGTATAACTGATTATAAGCTCCAGTTTTATTTACAAAAAAAGCATGATACTAAGCAACTCAAATCCAACGTGATTATTTTTGATCTGCCTTTGCTGCAAGATGAAGTATTAACACAACCAATTTCTTATCTTTTTTTTTAGATGCGTTTACGAGACAGGAAAGACTCTCCTCAGCTGCTAATGGATGCTAAACACATCTTTCCTGTTACTTTTCCATTTAATCCATCCTCTCTTGCATTAGAAACCATTCAGATTCCAACCAGCTTGGGCCTAGCATTCATCTCACGTGTCTGAACCAAGGCTGCACTGTCAGCTATTGACAATGAGTCTGTTGCCTGAAATCTGAATCCATTAAAACATAGTGAGCCACTGAAAATACGTTTTTGAAGGGACAATACTGTATATGCCCAGATTTTTAGTATGGGTAGCTGGAAATCTACATAACTGTACCACAACTGGAAGGCTGGTAGAAAGATGTGCATTTGTATAGGTCATTATTTTCATGTAGACACATTACTGATTGTTACGTTTCCAGAGTATGAATATAGGGCTAGGGCAAAAATTGTCTTCAGCTGCCTAGAGACATTTTTAGATCTTTAGTAACATATTTAAATAGTGTACATTAAAATCCATACACAATCTGCTCATAGGCAGGGACCAATAAAGACAGACACGGTACTATAAGTGGAGGACTAGAAGTAAGGCATTTTGTAGTAGAATGCATAGTCATGTAGGAATCTGTTTCTCCATTAGAGTTTTTGACAATTTAAACATAGCAAACTGGCAATATATAAAATAATTTGTTAAACAGCTTCTTTATTTATGTCAGTATGACATAAATTATGAAGTTTTAAAGTCTTTTGGCTTACTATGCGGTATAACATAGGAGTTCATTTGTTAGTACTGTGATTTACTAAACATATTAAACTGCTGCTGAGTATTGTGTTCTTTAAAATGTATGACAGTATCCTTTATTAGGCACTAAAATAGGAGACTTCACTTTTTCTTATCAACTTTGTTTACAGTCCAATGCAGTCCATTCTTTTAACTGGATTTATGCAAATGTCAACAAATATCACCTGGAAAGGAAAAATGGTAACTAAGCACAAGTAGCACATTGGAAGTTACATGACAGTTTTCTTTAAAGATAGGATACAAAAATATTCGTCTTGTGGCAAAATGAACAAAAATCAGTCATGATTATTATAATTATTTCATATTTTGTAGTTGGTCAGGGTTTTTCCTTTGTCCAATTTTAGTCCAAGGAAATGGCATTGTATTTTTTCAATATCATCCATTTTATGTCTTTGCCACACTTTTTAAGATGTATTCTCAAATACCTAGAATGAAAGGGGAAATTCCTTGAGTAGGCCAATACCTTCATTAGTCTATATATTGGCTTCTGGAAACGTACAACAAACATTGACTGGAAAGGGAGTATTTAAAATTGTGCAGTTTGTGAATCTATCCACATAGTTCAATGAACCTATTTAACAAAAAGATTACTTCATGCTAGAAAAATAGTTTTAAAAAAAATCTATAAAGTGTTCTGTAAGATCCAGAATGCACAATGAGAAATTATAGTTGTTTTGGCGTCTGCACTTCCAATCAGAAAGAATATTCCCTCTTTCACTCCTCAGATCTTCTCCAGTGTGGAATTTATATTTTAAAATATACAGAGGCCTTGGTCAACACTCCATTTCTGAATTTTAAAACATGGTCAGTGATGTATAGTTCAAATATACATATGAAAAAGTTGCACATTACTAAATTGTAGAGTGCAATATCTTAATGTATCATGCAAATTAGCAACTTAGCATGAACATTTATTTCTTTATAAGAATAGAAAAGTATTCTAGAGGTATACTTTTAGAATGTTCTGATACTAATCAGTTTGCCTGCAAACCTACAAAATCATTTTGCTATCAGCTGAGCAGACCAATACATTTCAGTTATGTTTTATTTGAGATATATACATGCACCTTATATATGGTGACTGATAAAATGTATAATAAAGAAAGCTTGATCTTTGTCAGTACCATTTTGAAATGCTCATGCCTTTTTATTTTCAGAAGTGTGTGCCCGTTTTTTGTGTTTTATAGCTCACTACTGATACGTTTCGGTACCTACAAGTAAGCATTGCATCTTTAATTTGGATGATCTTTGTTAAATTATTTAAATTATTTTCATATGCAAAGTAAACCAAAAGCACTTCATTCAAATATGTTTGTTACTTTATCTCTGACGCCAAGGATAATATAAGCTGGCTCCAAACACAGTATAATATAATATGGTGGAGTGTACTAATCTTTCAAAGTTTCAGGAAGTACTGCACTTGTTAATATGTCATGAAAAAGCTCTGATACCCAGTAATAGCATAAGAGCAGGAAATAGGTGAAACATTTAGAAAAATAGAAACTTTTCTCCTCCTGTTTAAATAAAACTGGCACAACAGTATATTCATACTGTAGATCAGGAAATATATCTACTACTTAAACACATAGTTATGAAAATTGATGTTTAAAATGTATTTTTGTTTTTAAAATTTGTTTACCGGTATAAAGCCTTACTGTGTCTTGTTTCCTTAACAAAGTAGTAATAAGTTGTTTATAGGTATTATCCTTAAACTCAGTGGTTTGAGTAGTGTTACGTTTATATCACATTAAAAGTGTATGCTGCTTGACATGTTTTAAAGGAAAATATTTCTAAGTTGAAATAGATGTGTACTTGGTAAATCATCTACAATTTTACATAACAGTATTTTACATGCACTTTTCAGAAGTAAGGATTTTAGTCTTGATTTATGATATAAAATATTTTTCACCTTAGGTTTAAGGTCTCTTTAAATAACCATGGAAACAAATATAAACATCTTTTAACAACTTTTTTTTTCCTTTGACTCATGGTTATGCTCTTTTAATGTGGACATAACTTTTATATTTTAATTTATTCTCTATTGATATAGTAGATTCTGTTGGATGCTGGAAATTATTAATTTGTCAATGTCCCTTTTGACATATATAACCATTCTAAAGATGTTGCACAATAATTACCTCATTGAGTTTGGTATATTTTTAGTCCAGTGATTATTTTGCTCTGCTTTCTGCAACATAATCTTCTATCCAAATTTTAACAAATTGTTACCCAGGCTTTAATCCGAGATGGAACTTGAAAGTGCTTAAAGAATTTTGCTTTATTAAATGTGATTAATCTAGTCTACTTGATCAGAATAGAAAGATATGGTATACATCATCTTTGAAAAGTTGATTTTTTTTTTTAATCCGTTAACAGTTGTTCCATACCTGGAAACACCAGCATTTGAAAGCTGAAGGTCTGTATCATTTAGGATTTAAAACTGAACACATTTCAAAATATCATACAAGAATTCTGAGAGAATTCCTTTTGTTTTTTAAGATGCTGATAATTCATCTGATAAATAAAAGCCTTTAAACAGGTTTTCACTCTATATCACCACAATACATGGATGAAAACCAAAACAATTCAGAATGACATAGGCTTTGAAATGTAGTGTCTGATGTTGTATTTAGTAAACGTGTGCATCATAAACACTGTATCCTATTAGCTGTCACTGAAAAATGTCCAAATAAAAACCAACTCTACAACTGTTGTTTTAGTTTTTTTGTGAATATTTAAACAACGGATATATTCAAATGAGGCCCAATCCAACCCCATGGAAGCCATCAGGAGCCTTTCTATTGACTTGAAAGGGCAGCTGGTTCAGGTCCAGGATGTCATACGTGCCCGTGCACACAAAGAGATTGACTTACAGAACCTTCTTCTGTAAATACATCTATACTGTATGTGTCTTTTGTTGTACAGAAAGCAATTCTGTCAGTATGTTAACATGCTACTATTTCAGAGTGCATGGAAAACAAATTTATACTAATGAACAGAAGAAAATTAAGGTTGCGAATTAAACAAAAACACAAGACTTCTGTGCCCTGGAAGCTCTAAAACCAGACGGTGTTTTTAGTGGAACTTTATCTTAATATCATAAAGAACTTAGTGTATCCGACCAACTGTGACACTCCTGGGGATACCCACGGTGGTGAGGAAGCCTTGTCGGTCAGTGCCTGCCAAGGGTCAGCTCCCCAACCCCAGCAGCCATGGGCAACATAAGCACTCCCCTCCAGGTCTACACAGGCCCAGCTCTATCTATACAGATTAGTGATAGGCTCACTCCAACCCTCAAGCCCCCCGAGTGTCCCCCTGGACTGACCACGCCCTGATCTACTGGATGCTCACTAAATTCACAGAATCTGCTGCTCCCAAAGAACCAGTACACACCAGCTTACCACTTTCACCTCAGGATCATCACTCTGCTTAACACACACCACTTAGATATGTTTATTTAACAACATAGAGTGATTCAAGAAGTAGCAAGTCAAAGTATTGGAAACAAATGGTTGCATGTAAAATAAAATCATACTACGCATTCTCACTTTAACTAATTACTGTCATGTCTCACGTTGCTCACCACCATTTCTCAGCCAGGTAGGCTGTGATCCCTTTTTCACAAAACAAGCTTGTCTCTGAAGTGAAGAATAGTACATCTCTCCTTGAAATCCCATATACATCAAAATAGTGGTTTGATCTTTATTCATAAAGCAGGCCCCCTCCTGCCGTATGTTTCTTTCTATAGATTTTGCAATCTCGTGTCAATTTTGTAACCTTAATTAATTGGTGGCTCCATTGTGAGCCAGGCAATGACCAACTAGAGAAAGAACCGTTTACTTCCCCCATCTGAACAGAATCTATCACAGGGGTCGGCAACCTTTCAGAAGTGGTGTGCCGAGTCTTCATTTATGCACTCTAATTTAAGGTTTTGCGTGCCAGTAATACATTTTAACATTTTTAGAAGGTCTCTAAGTCTATAATATATAATTAAACTATTGTTGTATGTAAAGTAAATAAGGTTTTTAAAATGTTTAAGAAACTTCACTTAAATTAAAATGCAGAGCCCCCCAGACCAGTGGCCAGGACCCGGGCAGTGTGAGTGTCACTGAAAATCAGCTCGCGTGCCACCGTTTGCAGGCGTGCCCTAGGTTGCCTACCCCTGATCTATCACCTTCTAGTGACCTGTCTTAACTTACATACCTTAAAACCACAGTTTTCAGGATAGATATATATCTCCTTAAATATCATTCACATATACATTTTGCAAAGACAGTGATGACCAGTAAGCTACCGGCTCTTGGTAGAGACCTTACATGCCAGCCTTTGATGAATTATTATGCATATACCAACCCTAGGGGATACCTGTAAACCCCCTATTCACCTCTTATGCCATCTGCCAGTTGGCACCTGGATCACACCAACATCATTATAGTTAGCTATATTTTGAGCTTTTGTTAATTTGTCACAACCTTAATATTTAAATTTGGGCTTTTGTATATTTTATTCCCTTGATGGTTTAATAAAATGTAAGGAAAAACCCAAATGTAATTTTATAAAGAATGCAATTAACAAAGTTACATTTCTATTATCACTTGTTTACTCAGGAATGGTTTCCTTGGTCATCTTCAGTAAATTATATCATTTATATTTTACTAATAAGATTTACCCAAGAGAAACTGTTCCACTTGTTCCAATAGGTATCTTTTGAGGTACAAGACTACTGTATCTGTGTACAATAATTATAAAAATCAGGGGGGTAAGTTACTGTACAAACTGCACATAACAGCTACATTTAATAATTCGATTTATTTTTCTTTTTTAACACTAGATTGAAGTATGTGTTATATTTCTTCATTTTGAGGGAGATTTTCAATACCACTGAAGAGCGATAAATATCTAATGCTCATTTCTGCTTCAGAAAATCTCCTCCTTCAACCATTTGGCTTCACAAAATGTAGTCATTGATAAATGTTTTAAATCCAAATTAAGGAGACTGGATTCTATTTAATTGCCAACAAAATTAAAAAAGAAAATTCCCCAATTACCGGACTCTCAGCCCAGAGTCCTTTGCCTATAGCTATGGCAGACTGAGCCAGCCTTCTTTGAGCGGACTGTACACATTAGTAGATGTAAAGAACCATCTAACAACATGATGGAAAATGTTTATAAAGTCACTAATTTCCAAGCTAATACCTTGGAAAATGACACATTCAGAGCTTCTTTAATACAGCTGGCGTGTCTTAAAAAAATGTCAGGGAGGAGACGGCTCTCCTGCTTTAGGGAACCTGCAAGCTGTAGCTCTGTTAAATTCAGAACCATGTTTGGCCATGTCTAGACTGGGGATTTGCCCCAATTACAGCCACTGCTATAGCTGCAGCAGTGCACCCCTTAGTACTGATAGAAAGAGCCACTGTTTGTTCCCTTTCCTGGAAAGTAGGGTAAGCTATTGGTGCAAACTGCTGCTTTCCTTGTCTGTCTTTGGGGCACGCACCAGTGCAGATATGTTGGTGGTTGGCCACAGACTGCGAATTTGCCTCAATTCCAGCAAAGCAGAGTAGAGATACAACGGTGTTTGACCAGCCATGGGTGGGCAAAATCAGGCTTGAACAACATCTCGGGAGCAACTGTGTGGACAAGCTCTGGCACTCCTCTCTGCTGGTTTTCCAGCCAAGTTGAGGGCCACCACGTTTACCCACCGTTTGAGCTAAAGCATGGGACGCTCGTAGTGAGCCCGAGCGCGGTCAACCCATGTTAAAACAACTTTCACAAGCGGGTGCTCGGCTCCAAGACTCCGCTAGGAGGCGCCCTCGAGTCCCTGCCCCGTGCTCTAGCCCTGCTCGGAGGCACGTCCCCTGTGCGTGGTGGGGGAAATGTCTCCGCCGGTGGAGGGGGGTCTCTGTCCAGCGGGGTGGGGAGTGAAGCTGGGTTGGTCTCTGTTGTGGGGTGTATGAAGCCCCCCCGGGGGGGAGGAGATCTCCGGATTGGTCTTTGTTGTGGGGGGGGGGGTATGAAGCCGGATTGGTCTCTGTTCTGGGAGGGAGGTGTATTTAGCTCTGGGGAGCGGGGGGTGAACTCCGGACTGGTCTCTGTTGTGGGGGGTATGAAGCCCCCCGAGGGAGGTGAACTCCGGATTGGTCTTTGTTGTGGGGGGAGTATGAAGCCGGATTGGTCTCTGTTCGGGGAGGGAGGCGTATTTAGCTCCGGGGGGCGGGGTGAACTCCGGATTGGTCTCTGTTGTGGGGGGTAATGAAGCCCCCCGGGGGGCAGTGAACTCCGGATTGGTCTCTGTTGTGGGGGGGGTGAACTCCGGACTGGTCTCTGTTGTGGGGGAGTATGAAGCCCCCCGGGGGGGGCCTGAACTCCGGACTGGTCTCTGTTGTGGGGGAGTATGAAGCCCCCCGGGGGGGGGGTGAACTCCGGACTGGTCTCTGTTGTGGGGGAGTATGAAGCCCCCCGGGGGGGCTGAACTCCGGACTGGTCTCTGTTGTGGGGGAGTATGAAGCCCCCCGGTGGGGGGTGAACTCCGGATTGGTCTCTGTTGTGGGAGAGTATGAAGCCCCTCGGGGGGGGGGAATGAACTCGGATTGGTCTCTGTTGTGGGAGGGTATGAAGCCCCTCGGGGGGGGGGAAATGAACTCCGGATTGGTCTCTGTTGTGGGGGAGTATGAAGCCCCCCGGGGGGGGGGTGAACTCCGGATTGGTCTCTGTTGTGGGGGGGTATGAAGCCCCTGGCGGGGGGAATGAACTCGGATTGGTCTCTGTTGGGGGGGGGGTGAAGCCCCCGCGGGGGCTGAAGCCTGATTGGTCTCTGCCCGGGGGGGGGGCTGAAGGCCCCTGGGGGCCCAGCGGCAGGTCCGGTGTCGGCTCAGGAGGGGCTGGAGCGGGACACACCTGGCGCGGCACCGCCCCTCGGCCCGCCCGGGAGCTGCCAGCTGCGGAGCGAGTCCGGCTCCTTCCCCGAGGCGCGGAGCAGCGGCCCCATGGCGCTGGCCGAGCTCTACACGCAGGTGAGCCGGGCGGGTGCGAGCGAGGCGAGGGGGGCCGCGGCGTCCCGCCAGCGCGGGGCCCTGCTGCCCCCGGCCCCTCCCCTGCGGGCTGGGGGGCGAGGGGCTGCGGCCGCGCTCAGGGCAGGGGCACCTGCCGCTCTGGGAATGGGCGGAGGGGAAAAGTTTCTGCGTGGGCAGGGCGAGCCGGCTGGGCCTGGCCCCCGGAGCCCCCAGCTTGGGGCGCAGGGCAGCCCCACAGGGTCCCTGGTCCCGAACTTGAGTCAGTGGGGCTGGGGGTGCTGCCGCCCCCCCCCGGCTTGAAGTACTAATAACAACCACCGAACACATGGTTTCCATCAGCAGCGCCCCCCCCCCCCCACAAATTGTTCCTGCACCCCTGACTCAGGTTATACTTTGCCTCCCAAGTATGGGGCCGGAGAGTAAATGCACAGCCTGGCCAGCCCCAGTCCCTCAGAAACCGGGAGTCGAGCCCCCCAAAACCACCAGATTAAAAGAAAACCCACGCCCACCTTTTTGGGGTCTTTGGAGCTGCCTTCTGTTCTTTGTGCTCTAGGCTTCTAAGCTTTTCTCTGCAACTATGAAAGCTGGAAAAGTAGGGGGGGAATCCTGGTCCTTTCAAAGTCCATGGGAGTTTTTCCATTGACTTCAGTGGATCCAGAATTTCTCCTCCCCCCCCCCCCCCCCCCACTCTTTTAAATGAAAGCTAGGCTTCTTACATGATCACAGGACTCCAGGAACTGGGGCATTAAGAAAAGCACCTGATATTGTGAGAGATGCCCTGAGTTTATGGTAGGCTGTTGAGATTTAAAACAAAAAACAAAAAAACAGTTATAGGAAAATATCATGATTTTTCCAATCAGGATTTTCACCCAAGAGACTGGTTTTAATAACTAGCTATGATTTACCACTGTCATGGGACTGAACAGGGCTAGTAAACTGCAGGTTTCTGTTATTTTTATAGGTTATTTATTAAACTAAAATAAGGACACAGTATCACTTAGAAAGGCGCTCATTATCCTGCCTGGATGATTCTTCAAGTCTGACTGCCTGCAGAATTGCTTTACTAAATAAGCCAAACATTTACACAATTGTATAGAGCTTCAGCTAGGCAATAATAATGAAACAGAAGTGAAATGCTGTTGTGCATCATGAGACCTGGCTTCTGTTCCCAGCTCCTGACAGTGAAATGAGGTTTGGCAAGTCACTCCACTTCCCTGTGCCTCCACCCTTTCCCCATCCATGAGCATTATCCACCTTTAGATCTAGGGAAAAGTACACTGCAAGTGCAAAGTGTTTATTACCATTATGATCACTTCACAGTTTGCATGCTGTGGGGCCAGTTCTCAAGTCCAGTGAGTTTGCTTTGCCCTAGAGACAGAAAGCAGAACATAAATCCAGCGGATCCAGTTTTGTGAGGGATTCCCCTTGTTTGGAGGAATCCTTGCGTGCAGCATCCTGGCTACCAGTGCACGAGCCACAGACAAGTACATCATTGACCAGGGATATTATGGTGATAGTGGGCCAGCCAGGAGACTGGTTTTAAGGGGCTAACTATCTGATCCTGTATGGAAAATTCTCTGTTCCTAATACAGAGCTGTACCCTCACTTAGGCTGGTGTGAATACTGAGTAACTCCATTACAGTCAACAGAATTACTCTAGATTCCCATCATTTTAAACGAAACAGGATTTGGCTTCCCTAGATCATTAAATATTGATTACTTTTTCCTCACAAGTGGTGTTTAATACATTATACTGAACAGCTATTCCATAACTAAATGTATTTGTAATTATTTTCAGTAAGCTAGTGGGGAGGCTTTTAAATATCGAGAGAACGGAACATACATTATTTTTGAATCTTTGGTTATTTTCAACTCAATGCCTGTAAATAGGTTTTTAACCTGGCTTGATCAGGAGCTGAGAAAATTTTTACTTAAACCATATTTATTTACTTGTTACATTGTTAAGGTCAGAAAAAAAAATAAGGCTTAATATTTGGTGACACTTTTTTATTATTCAGGTCTGATTACGCAGTCGGCACTATAAAAGACCTAAAGAAAGAAATCTGTCTCAAAAATCTTAATCTAAAACACATCCATAAAACCCACTCCTACAAATACTTAAGTAATTCCTTAACTTTAAGCATGTGAGTAATCCATTTAGTAAAGCATGCGCATAAGTATTTGCAAAATAAGGCCAACAGCCATAGATAAGACAAGATGCACTAGGAAACCCATGAAAGTTTTAACTTAGAATATTAAATCAATCTCTCATTCCCCTTGCCCCCTGGTGTGGTTCAGTATATTGGGGCCTGGTAGAAGAAGTGCCTCTTTAGTCGTATCTAAAACATAAAACATTTAGCTATATCCAAGACTAAGACACAATCTGGCACAATTTGTACAAAATGATCGTACTTGCATTTGTTATTTTTAAAAATAGTATAAATGAATTGGTATTCTGACTATGAACGTATAGTTCTACAGTTAAGTGTGACAGCCAGACATGTACAGAAAACTTTAACAACATGACTAATGAGACAAAATACAATCAGCATCTAAGGAGCAGGATAAGGGTAATATCAGTATACAGCTCTATAGGACACATAAGAATGCAATTAACATTTTTATGTAATTTGAAAAAGAAAAGGTAATAGGGGTAGCTCAGTGGTTTGAGCATTGGCCTGCTAAACTGAGGGTTGTGAGTTCGATCCTTGAGGGGGCCATTTAGGGGATCTAAAGTTTCTGAACAGTATTTCATCTCTTCTTGCTTCAGTATAGAACAGAAGAAGAATTACGGATTTACTATTGCTTACTATGGGAAGGGCATCTTTGGGTTAAAGGCACATTGGCCAGAGACACTCATATATGTAGTTGTGTATGTTTTAATTTGTTTGTTCAAGTTAATGCAGTTCATTCCAAGGGTATGCAGTTGGTTCCTCAGATAATTTTTGAAAGCTGTCTCATGTATCAGATATCATATACATGAATTGAAGTAATCTAAGTAGGCTTTAAAATTCCTAAGTGGGTATTATGGAAGAGTACTTTTATTTGAAACTTTTGATATTGTTGTATTTGGGGGAGTATAAGGCATTATTTATACAGAAGTCCCAACAAGCTAAAGCACCTTGAAATACAGAATATCAGCTCTCACCTTTGGGGTAAACTTTGAATATAATTGGTCATTCATGAAGCTAAAGGGGAAATTTATTCTTCAAAATGTAAACTGAATTTTTTGTTTGTATAATTTACTTCCTGTTTTTTCACCAGTCACTATAATTTCATGGTAAATAATTTGTCTGTTTAACTTTTTTCTTTAAATAACCAAGGTAAACACTGTGTCTGTGTATTACTAACTTATAATCAAATATCTCTGTTCTGCCATAATACATAATGTCATTACAAGTTTACCTCTAAATCTCTGGACTGACTATATTCATTCATCTTATTACTTGCACATAAGTAATCTTTACATATTCATTCATCTTATTACTTGCACATAAGTAATTTTTTCTGAGTGGCTAAAATTCTTTTTGAGAACCTAAAAGAATACAATCTATTCTTGAATCCAGCATAGTGTCATGCAGGCGGGGGAAGACTGGGTGTAACTTTAAAGGAGAATAAGTAAACTCTCTGTGTTTACTTGTAAGGTAGGGTTCAATTAAACTGACCTTAAGCTGGCTGGTTACATTTACCAATGGAGGCACCTGGAACTGCAGGGACACTTTCTGAAGAATACTTTGGTCACATGCTTTTTTTGTTCTTTACATAAGCATAGTTTAGTTTCTCACATACGATCACGCTCAATCTAGGCTAGGCTGTTTGATTATAATATTATTGGTCTGCTTAGAATAATATTTATTAAAATGCTCTTTTAGCATATATAAATATGTATACAGTATCTTAAATACCCATGAAATCAACATATGTGGCAACGATAAAAGTGAAAGTCTAGCTTAGTATTTCAAGACAAGGAGCTAGTTAAAATTTCTTCTTCGTATATCTTATTACACAACACCTTTTATTTGGGTATAAAATGTGTCAGTAATTTGATTTGGGGGTTATCTTTAATCACTTAGGCAAAAATATTTTCCCTACTGTGGTTTGTAGTTGATCAAGAAAGACTTCTGTGACTTTGCAAATCTTCTTAATAACATGCAAAATGTTCCTTATTTTGTGGGCATCACCAAATGGACTCATGAAGGGCATTGGAAGTTTGAAAGGTGTTCACCAAATGATATGTGTGGTGCCATCAAGTTTCTTGATGATGGTTGTCAGGGGTTAGATGCAGGGGGAAAAGGTGGTGATACTCTTCTGAGCTTCACCCACAAAATAAACTCTGCCCATGCAAGTCACCAAAATAAGATGCTACTCACGAGATTATGCAGATATTCAAAATATGGTAGGTTTCATGAGGCTCCTTGAGCTTGCTCCCCCTTGGGAGGGATTGAATATGTCCATAGATTCTGGTAGGCTCCTGGGACACCACCTGATTAGAGGAAAAGAAGTGAACTCCCCACTTCAATGGGAGTTTTATCCTGTGGCAGGAAAATAGGGCCCCAAGATCCTATTTTTGCCATTGCCACGTGCCTTTTGAGAGATCTTAGGCTAGTTACTTAATCTCTCTGTGCCTCCGTTATCCCCTCTGTAAAATGGGCACGATGATACCTACCCCATAGACATATTTTGAGGCTTCATTCTTTTAGGGTTTAGTGTTTGTAAAGTGCTTCAGGATCCTTGGCTAGAAGACATTATGGAAGTGTAGATTACTGTCGTGATACTGTATTTCTTATGTCACTCGAAGAATAGAAGTAGAGATTTGATTGTTTTGTCAGTGGTTAGTTTCAACTCTTGTTTGGTTTCACACATCCGATTTAGTGGCAGTAATCAGGTAACAGAATGCCTCTTAGTTTAAATGAATCAGCAGTAGATAATTTCTGTTCCCTGACTGCTGTCACAGAGATGAGTACTTCAGATAAGAATTTTCTCACCTTAGTTTGTTGCTAATTTTGCTTGTTCTTTCAGTGAAGTCATCATGCTGTTGCTATGGAGATGACTATGATGTCATAAACAAAGCGTTATGACATCACAGGAAGAACAGATAGTCTGTGCCAGAGCAAACTCCAGTATAAACAACAGAGATAATCGTGTCTTTGATAATTATTTAAAGTGGCAGTGGATATTGTTATAAATGTAGAATGGCATTGGTTCTAAATGAAATTCTCTAATAAATACAGTAGTTCAGTGCGCGGGAGAGAGATGGTATATACTCTATACTGATGGCAGCTGGACACACTCCTACTTTTGTTGTATAACTTGAGTTTTATACTTTTAAGTGAGTGTTTCTACAGGAACATCTGCACTGCTTAACCCTTAGTCTCATACCTAAAGCATATTTAAGATATACAGGTATCACAGCAAGTTGTTATATGTTGGTAATACTTGGCACCTGAGTAGCAGTATTACTTTTGAGGCACTCGGAACACTTCAATAAACATTGTTTCACAAGTCTTCTACAAAGAATTTTGTTCAATTCTTTAAACAAATAAAGACATCCTGTTCAGCAGCGCACATCAAGCATAAGGTGCTTTTAGGGCAGAGTGCTTTAACTCTGGGGCTGAGCTAAAATGCCTAAAGTGTGAAAGATTCCTGCTGAACCAGCTGGCCTTATGGGAGCTAGCTGGCTGGTTATAAATAGGGAAACCAGCCAGCAGGCTTTGAAGTCTGTCTTCAGGGACTGGAGAGATTATTCTGTGGAGCTTGTTCTTTAATCATATAAAAAGAAAAGTAACTGTATAGGTATTTTCTTTTTCAAAATGTTTCCTAAGTTAAATCTCCCCTTACGTTATTTTAAGGAAGAGATCATGTAAATCCTACAGAATAAGACTCCTGGACTTGTGTAATACATACATACATATAGCAGAGATACTTGTGGTTCCTTCTTGGAATCAGAGCTTCTGCTATAAGCATGATTTTACTCTCTTTTCAGAGTCCTTAACTGAGAATGATCTGCTTCCTGCTATCTATTTCTGCTTAACTTGAAGCTCTGTTGAGCCAGCACCTCTGAGATCTTTGGATAATTGAGGTTACACTGTATACCTCTTTTACAAATATAATTAAAGCACAAGGCATTTGCCCATGGCAACACAGTAATCCATAGTAGAACCAGGAATAAAACCTTGGAGTCCTGCCCCCAGCTCTGTATTTTAACCATTAGATCACATTCAAAAGAAATCTGACAAATGTATGTTTAAGATAGCATCAGAGTTAATGCTTATCTTATTCTTCTGTTGTAGTACAACAGCGTTTGGATCCCTGACAATGAAGAAGTTTGGCAGTCTGCTGAAATCACAAAGAACTACAAAACAGGAGACCATGTGCTTCACCTACTATTAGAAGATGGAACTGTGAGAAAAAATACACATAGTTATTTCAATTTTTAATGAGAGGCTCGATCAGATCACTGGTCCATGTAGTCCAGGATGCTGTTTCTGACTGTAGCCAGTACCATGTTCTTGATTATCTTGCAATCTTAGGATTTTCTAGCCATTTAAAACTGTACAGTAAGTAGCAATCCCCTAAAAAAATGTAAAGAGCTTAATTTTACCAGCCAGCACTTGTCAGTGTATGCCCCATTGCACTGACAAGGGAAAATGGAGCTATGCCAATTATGGAGTTCTCTGAGGAGCTTGTCCATAATTTTTTTGTAAACTCATCGCTTTAGTATATGATTTGTCGTACATATACAGTAGAACCACACTATTATGATCCTCTAATTTGTGACACTACTTTTTTCCAAAATACATTGTGAACACCTCCCTTGCCTGAGAATGAGTTATTGTATGTTTTTCTCATTGTCTGAGGTGCAAGGACAGAGATGGGAGCGAAGCTCTTTGTAAGTTGTTGTACTGCACCCATCACCTTGGTATCTGTGCAGCTTACAAATTTGTTTATGTGAACACAAGAAGTGTTTCTCTTTCCTTTCCCCATTTTATAAGGACTACCTTTTAAAAAATGTGATAAAAGCAGAGTTACTGAAGGAAATATAGGTCAGAAAAGTGGGGGGTTACATTTTTTTCAAAGGGCAATGAGGTCCTGGGTTATTTTGAGCTCTTTGGGAAGCACGTTCCACAATCATGAGCCAGTTGCCTCTCCTGCGCACACATGTCACTCTTCAGGATGACAGTTCTAGTGTTCCAATAGACTGTAGCTGTCGTGCAAGGACATGATCATATAGAACAAGGGGCTTCCTTGGGTTATTTGGGTCAATCCCACAGAGGGCTTTGAAGATTAGGGCCCAGATTTTCTAGGACTTGTGGGGAACGAAAAGGTAACTTTATCTCCTCTTTATGTTCCCCATCTAGTCAAAGGTTTGTGATAAGTTAGAGCTGTCTTTAGACGCTAACTTAAGACCAGCTGCCTGGAAGACCATAGGCTATTCCAGCACCTGGGACACCTGGGCAAAAGGACACTCCAGCTACACTCACTTTCCCTAGATTGCATTTAAACTACTGCAGAGTTTTTTATGTTTAATTTAAACCTCTCGTTCTCTTTATTGATTGAAGAGGCTTCATGTAAAAAACACTTAGTATGTTTCAGTACAATATATTAAAGAGAGAGAAAATAAGCCTTTTTTTTTTTTATGAGACATTGAGGGGCCCTATCTTGCATTCCTTGTACACTAAAATGACCATGGATGTCACTGGAAGTTAACTGGTGTTCACGGAATGCAAGATCAGGCACTGATCCATCATCCATGCAACAGTTAGGACAAAGGTAGCCAAAAAATTCAATATGTATTTACGCGTGCGTTTCATGTAATTTGTATTGTCAGGAATTGAATTACCCTGTTGATCCAGCACCTTTGCCACCTCTACGAAATCCTGACATACTTGTTGGTGAAAATGACCTCACCGCACTTAGCTATCTCCATGAACCTGCTGTTCTACACAATCTTAGAGTTCGTTTTGTGGAGTCAAAACTTATCTACACTTATAGTGGTACGTAAAAACAAACCCAGGGTTTCAGGTAAACAAACGAAAAATTTAAAAAAGTTTAAATTCTTGCTGCTGAAAGTACAATAGGATCAGAATTGTTTTCCTGAAATCTGTTAATTAAGTTTCTTGAAGCCAGGGTGATTTATGCATGAATAAGGACTGCTTCAGTGATCAGGCCCTTGCGTAGTGGTTAGTTCAGATTAGTTGAGGTTTCTAGTTTCGATATCTTACCTTTTGTTAGGTATTGTAGAAAATGGGATGATACATCTGATTTTGTACTGTGTATTTTTTCATAGGAATCATTTTGGTTGCAATGAACCCCTATAAACAGTTGCCAATATATGGGGATGCCATTATCCATGCATATAGTGGGCAGAACATGGGGGATATGGATCCACATATATTTGCTGTGGCAGAAGAGGCTTACAAACAAATGGCAAGGTACTGTCTGTTTTCATTGTTTAACACTTGTTTCTTCTAAAATATAATTCAAAAATCTGATGGAAAATAATGTAATTGAATTTTGTTTTGTAAATGTCCAAGCAGCTAAGATTCCTTTTGTCTGGATAATTTCATGCAGCCCACCCTCAAAGAGAAGAGAACCTTGTAACCTCTGAGGAGAGGTGCTGAGGGGTAAAGAGTTTCTGGAACTTACTTCTTAATACCTCTCACGGGGAAAGGACAAAGGTGGTCCTAGCTCAGTGATTTGTGTTGACTACAGCCTGCAAGGGACAAACAAAACAGGAGAAGCCAAAAGACCAAGGAGAAGATGAAAGCTGGCAGTGGTGCTGGTCACAATAACTTTTATTCCATGCATTTATGTATTTAGACTAGCAAGATATTTAAAATCTCCCTCTTATCGTTCTGTTTTAGAAACAATAGGAATCAGTCTGTTATAGTCAGTGGAGAATCAGGAGCTGGAAAAACTGTGTCTGCTAGATATGCTATGAGATACTTTGCCACAGTCAGTAAGTCAAACAGCAATGCGCATGTGGAGGATAAAGTACTGGCATCCAACCCAATAACAGAGGTAAATTTAAGGATGAAAGTAAAGGGACTTTATACTCATTAAAGGCTGAATCCTGAAAGTTGCTGAGCTCCTATGGTAGAAGTCAATGAGCATTCCAGGTATTCAGTAACTCTTAGTAAACTGTGTACATATTAAGAGCCCAGTCCTGTGACATGCTCTGCTACATCAAAAATATTCAACATATATGTGCACTTTTTTCCGTGTCACAAATATGTTTAATTTTCTTGCCTATGTGAAGTATTGAGTATAATGTATATAACTGTATCCAGTGGGCTATACTTATTGTTTTATTGCAGTTTTGTGCTGTCACACGTTTCATCTCACCATCTTCTCCTTTAACCACCTTTTAAAAAAATAAATTCCTTTTCTAACTGGAACCATCTGTAATAACTCAGCAACAACACTATCTAATGTGGGCATTAATGATAATTGTAGGTGGTCTTGAACTCAGTCTAAGTGCTTGCAGATGGAAATCCATATTAAGTCATCCAAATCACAGGTCTGATTTTTCAGAAGCTCTGAGCACTCACATCTCTCTTCAATTTCTGAGTGAGATTAGAGTCTCAACACCTCTGAAAATCAGGCCACTTTATTTAGGTTCTATATTTTGGAACCCAAACTTGAAAATGTTTGCCTTTATCTTTTTATGTATATTTGAAATGTAAATTTTCAAATTCTCTCTCACACACACACACACAGCATCACAAAGAACTTTTGAAAAATAATCAAATTTTTGTATATTGCACTATGTGGGCGGGTTGTTTTATTATTTTGTCTGCACCGGCAGGAAAGATTCTTGGATATATGGTTACAGGAGAAAAGAAGTGGGTGGTTTTGTTGTTGTGGGTAGAAAAAGGTTGAGAACCCATCCACAAAGGAGACTTATTTATGTTAGTGCTTAGTTTGTATAGAGTTGCGTTTAATATATGCATGTTACTTTAGGCTCAGAGTCTCTAGACAAACAATTTCCAGACTTGTTTCATAATAGAACATCCAAATCCCATTTCTGGAGGGTCGGATTGATCCTTAGATGCATAAATGCCCAAAGTTTTACGTGCCATACTTTGAGAGAGTTACTCCTCTTTAGATGTTCACATTTGAAAACTGGACAGCATGAATGATTCTGTTGACACAAACTGGGCATTAAAGAGGTTCACCATGTTCATAGGCTGTAGGCAATGCGAAAACAACACGCAACGATAATAGCAGTCGGTTCGGGAAGTACACTGAAATCAGTTTTGATCAGACACACCAAATCATTGGCGCCAACATGAGGACTTACCTGCTTGAGAAATCCAGAGTTGTCTTTCAAGTAAGTGAAATAAAGTTTAAAAAAGCCAACTTCAGTGAAATCACTGTTGTACAACTCTCTTAACTTTGTTAGCATTATACTAAAAGAGGTAGGTGAAGTTTTGCATAATTTGTATTAATCTTAGTGTGTACCTTTGTTTGGAATAGGAGACCAATGTTATTTAGGGATATATATTCCTTCTCTGCTTACACCGTATGGAGGAGAGCAGAAAGGCTCTGATCTCACAGTAGGAAATGCAGTGAGACATTGTGTTCCCACCAATATCATCACATTGTTGTTTTTCTCCTCTCCGAGCCACAAAAATAGAAGTCTGCTCTGTGCGGCCAAGATGGGGGCAGGGCCAAGGTAGAAGGAGGAGGAGTTGTGGGATCGGCTGCTCTGTGCGGTACATTGGCCTCTCTGGGCAATGGAGCTTATTTTAGAGTCATTGCTAATAGTGGCATAAAAATGAGAACTTAGTAGGTGGCTTGCGTAGATTCTGAAATTCGGTATTTCAGATTGTGGTTTAGAGCTGACTCTGGGGAGAGAAGGAATGAATGCGCATGGGTTGTGTGTTTCATTTGCATTAATTAAGAAATAATGTTGATGATCTTGGAATACACAATGGAGATGAAGCTGAGAAATTTGAGGGCAAAAATTCCCTGCAAGTTTACTTAACTGAAATTAACATTATTCCTTTTTTTCAGCTAGTTTAGATGGCACAGCAAACCAGAATGTAACTTCTTTTCCCCTAGCAAAACCTGCCGTTGCTTCATTCTCAAATTTCAAGTTGTCACATTGGAGGCTTGGCTAGATTAAGTCACTTGTTTGGACAGGTTTAAGTGGAAGATGAAAGTAAATACTTTGAACCTTCTCAGGTACTGTGGTGATGGGCTATCTAAGTACTTAGATAGACTGCTCTTTAAAGTGAATAGTTTGAGCGATTGACAAATTTAGGCACTATCCAAGCTACAACAGTGTTAGAAAACTTCTATCCAAAGTGAGATTTTTGGCAACTTGGTTAGCAAAATTTCCACTTCTCACTTTGGGAGGGCAGAGTGTTTGTTTGGGGTGGCATAATCAACTGAAATTCCTCTCTTATAATAGAAGTTAGATATAAGTGATCAACGATCTCATTAATTTTAGATACCGTAAATGATCAGATGGATTTTTTTATTTTCCCTAATAAAGCCAGTGTTAATAGAAGCACATTGTAAACATAAACCTTTTTCAGTAACACATAATAGGTGAAATCCATTTAAGGTTAAATTGACAAAACAGGTTGTGGTTAACACTAAACTTTGAGGTGCAAAAACTGTAGCATTGTGGAATCTTATTTAATCTATTTTTCTAAGGCTCTAATCCTGCAAACACTTATGAATATACTTCACTTTATTCTCATATATGTAAACTTAAATGTGTGTTTTGTGTTTGCAGGATCAGGGGCTAATTATGTCAGTATTTAGGGTATTGTGAAATAATGGTGCTAAAATAGCATGGAAAATATCTGGTGGTTGGGTGTTTTTGTTTAAAAAAAACACACACACAAATCAAAACATTTTACTGCTTGCTTGTAGTTGTGTTTATAACTTCTCAGGTACTGAGAACAGCTACCTCTGTACCTAACAGATGGTTATAAAAATAGTCTTGAGAGCTTTCCACTTTCTGTGAATAGTGTTTCAGTTAGCACTCCCAAAGGAAGTAGTGCTCATTGCTATCTTTGCCAGCCCTTGTTAGTTTTTTACCTGAATCAATTATTAAAGTAACAGCTTTGGCAAAGAACTCTGCACACTGATATGCAGGTTTGCAGAGAAAGTGCACTTGGTTTTGTCACAGCCAAGGTGCTTGCTGAATTCTAAAAGCCTATCCATTTTAGCATAGGCAATATTTGACTCAAACTAGATTGCAATAGAATTTACACTTAGATAATCATTCACTCTTCTACAATTATAGTCAAATGCCACATGTTTTCCATGTTTATTTTTCTTTCTCCAATATAATGATTTCCTTTTATTTCATTTGCAGTCAGAGAATGAACGAAATTACCATATATTCTACCAGCTGTGTGCTTCTGCTCTGCAACCAGAATTTAAGCATCTTAAATTGGGTATGTCTCAAGAAAGTAATCTGTTCTTCACCTTTGCAGTGTTACATTTTAAGGGTAGGATTTTCAAGAGCCCTCTTAGAGCACAAATCTTACTGACTTTCAGTGGGACCTGTGGGCCAGCGTGTATGTCTACACTGCAATAAAAGTCCTGCAGCATGACCATGGCTGGCCTATGTCAGCTGTCTCAGGCTCATGAGCCTCCTGCTCCAGGGCTAAAAAATTGCAGTGTAGACATTTTGGCTCAGGCTGGAGCTTGAGACTTCATGGGACGGGCAGGTCTCAGGGCCCAGGCTCCAGCGTGAGCCTGAACATAACACTGCAATTTTTAGCCCCACAGCCCAAGCCCTGCGAACGTGAGTCAGCTGACCCAGATTCTGAGACTTGCTGCCACAGGTTTTTCATCGCAGTGTTGACATACTCTAAGTTGCCTAGGGTTTGAGCTGCCTTACTGTAGTCAGTGGCAAAGCTTCCATTAACTTCAGAGGTGTAGGATCAGGTCCTTAGGTGTCTTTTGAAAATCACACTCTTTATTTAGTGAATATGCTTGTGAAGGATGCCATATTTACAGTCCTGGGGAGTGAAGGCTTCTTTATTTGTCCACAGAGCAGTGACATGGTACAAGCTCCATGTGAGCTTAAACTGCAATCTGGAGGACCAGCCTCAAGAGGGTTTGTCTCCCTACCAATCAATCCTTAGCCCTCTGTTAGATTTCCAAAAGGGGTGTCAGTTAGTGTAAGTTGTACTGGTTTTGTTATGTGGATTCCTGTTTATTTCGGAAGTACACGAAGACAATGAGCTCATTTTAGAAGAACTATCAGATGGTAACAGTTTTCATTCTGTTTTCATTCATAGCTACTGGCCTATTGATGAAAGACTCTCTGTACCACTATCAAGTATGTTAATTGTTATAAGTTTTACTTTCCATGTATAGGGCATGCAGAAGAATTTAATTATACAAGAATGGGTGGCAACACTGTTATTGAAGGAGTCGATGACAGAGCAGATATGATGGAGACCCAGAAGACGTTCACTCTACTAGGTAAATGAGAATACTTGGCAACACATATTGATAAACTAGCAAAGCGAGCTTGGCTCTGAAATGACCAATGACAAATAAGTTTTGAAAAAAACTAGGGAGAATGTGTAGTAGTTACCTGCAGAATTGCTGTTTTGCTATTTGCTTTAATGGGACTTGGCAACATCAACTGGCTATTAGCAATTGGTCTTCATTGTTAGTGGTATAAATTACTTAGAGCTGGAGTCTGACTCGGCCTCAGGCTGGCATGTTGTGGAGGAAAGGGAGGTAAGGAGTCTTCCTACCCTCTTGTGTGATCTATTGAAGGGCAAAGTGGAATTGTCCCTGCACCACTCAGGAGAGTACAGGGATTTGTCTCTAATTACTTCTCTGGGGATGGGGAGGGCTGAGAGTAGGCAGAGCTATAGCTCTACACAGCAACCAGCAGTGTCTTCACCAAGTCCTTATGGAATCGCTAATGATTATATACAGCATTGCAAGTATTCCTAGAGCATGCTTTTTATTAATGTTTGTTTTTATTGCTTTGAGTATTTCAAATGAATAGGGATTTTTTTTAAGGTCTGAAGGAGGATTTTCAGATGGATGTTTTTAAAATACTGGCAGCCATCCTACACTTAGGCAATGTGCAAATGACAGCTGTCGGTGATGAAAAATCTTCAGTCAGTGTAAGACATTCGCTCATTCAAATATTTGAATAATTATATTTAGTTTTCTTTATCTGGTGGGTCATTGCCAATCCTTTTGTATCTTCCCCAGCTACCTGTCACATCCTTCCTCTATCTCTATGTTACAGGCTGTCTTGGGACATCCTACCTTGTGAGCATTCTTTGCCAAGACTCTTTGTAAAATACTTGGTCTCAATTTTTGGGTGCATAAAGCAGCCCTAAACCTGGCAAACTAAGGCCACTTTAGGATTCCTCCTGCCCAGCAGAATCCTCAGCTGGTGGTGTTTATGCCACTCCCCTTCCTGACTCGTGGCACAAAGGGAAGGTGTGTGGCTGAGATGTGCCTGCATCCAGCTGATCCCCAGCTGCTAGAATGACCCCTTGGAGCTGTTTGCAGCCTCTACAAAACAGATCAGCCTCAAGGCCATTCAGATTTGTGCCATGGGACCACACCATCACTTGGTGATCTCAAGGTCAGGGAAACCATAAGACAGGTTAAAGCCACCTATGCTGTCCCCAGCCCATATGAGGTGCAGTTTAATTGGTCCATCCCTGGTTGTATAAATGGTCCTTTTCAGCAGTGCTTATTCTAGAAAAATGTCTATTGACATCAACAGGAGTTTTGCCTGTGTAAGAAGTGCCTGTGTTATTAAAAACCAGTTAAACCAAACCAACAATCATAGGCTGAAATCCCAACCCCAGTGAAGTTAGTGGCAAGGGCTCCCATTGAGTTCAATGGAGCCAGGTTTTCACCCAGACATTTTAATCAGTAATTAAGGCTATGATTCTGTCATGGATTCCGTAACTTTCCGGGACCTCCATGATGTCTTCTGGGGCAGGGCTGGAGTAGCTGTCAGTCCCAGGGCTGCTTGAAAACAGCTGACTGGCGGCCAGTCCCAGGGAACCGCTGCTCTGGTGGCCTGGCCTGCAGGAGCAGCAGTGGGGCTGGAGCAGCTGCAAGCCCCAGCAAGGTTCTGTTTGTCCCTTCTTCCTCCCCCTCACCCCCAGGGTATTTTTAGTAAAAGTCAGGGACAGGTCATGGGCTTCTATGAATTTTTGTTTTATTGTCTGCAACCTGTCCATGACTTTTACTAAAAATACCGATGACAAAATCTTAGCCTTCGTAATAATCCATTAGTTAAAACTTTTCATAAGATCTAGTAATGTTTATTTTTCTTCTTTAAAGCTGGAGGATAAACATCTCAATATATTCTGTGAACTTCTGGATTTAGACAATGACAAAGTGGCACAATGGTTGTGCCACCGAAAAATTATCACTACCTCAGAGACTGTAATAAAGCCTATGACAAAACTCCAAGCTCTTAATGCAAGGGATGCTTTGGCAAAGAAGATCTATTCTCACCTGTTTGACTTCATTGTGGAAAGAATTAACAAAGCTTTGCATTTTTCTGGAAAGCAGCACACTTTTATTGGTGTTTTGGACATTTATGGGTAAGATTATCTCTGGTGAAAAAAATTATTTTCAGATGATACAACTCTCCTCTGTTTTCCAGTTCTTATTCCTACATATCTGGGAAATATGATGCATTTCCTACAATGAATTGGCATCCATTTAATCAAAAGGATGCAGTCTTCTGCGCCATAAAATCTTTTGCATGAAGGGCAATGGCAACTTCTTATTTTGATGGATATCAATATCTGTGTCTCAAGGTGACAACTGATCTTGGATTTAGTACATCTTAGGACATTGGTCTTTGATATGCACCTTATCAGAAGTAAATTTGGGAAAATCAATTTAAAGTTGTATTGTCACTTTGAGATGGGATGATGCTCCTCTGATGGCTGGATATGTTAACTTTAGGGTTGCTTTGTTTCACCATTGCAACACAGAGAAGCCCCATTGCACACCAGGGTTTTGGTCATTATGTCTAAGACCTTGTCTACACTTGTGTGTGTAGAGTACATGTAGCCACATACTGTGTGAAAGGCAGGCAGTGTCCGCTCTCACTGCGGTGTGTAGCTATATGAGGCAGTGAACGTTTCCAGCAGTGTGAGGCAGCAGGGAAAGGTTCTGGAAGGGGGAAGCCGTGAGGAGAGGAGACTTTCCCCGCTGCTGGAGTCTTTTGCTGTGGAGGGCTCTAGCAGCGGGCCACAACACTGCTAAAAATAGCAGTGTAGGCATGGGAGGCTTTGCTTGGGCATGTAGAGAGCTGTGTAGGTACTATTGCATAGGGTTCAGGCATGTAGCCCACTCTACTCAGTTAAGCCATGCCTCACCATGTACTCTGCTATTTATAGCCATGCTAGCTGGGCCTGCAATGTCTGTACTGTACATGCCACCACAAGTGTAGACCTCCTCTAAGAAACTGAAAGTTTAGGAAGTAATTTCCTTATAAGCAGCTGTTTTCTCTCAAAATCCCATCGGGACATTAGCACTCACTTTTAAGTGATTGTGATTATTTTTTTTCTCCTATCTAATAATATCTGCCCCTAATTTTTCAAATGTATTTCAGATTTGAAACTTTTGATGTGAACAGTTTTGAACAGTTTTGCATCAATTATGCTAATGAAAAACTGCAACAACAATTTAACCAGGTTTGTATATATATTTTGCTGCAGTTGTATGTGTTGATTGGTGTCTTTATTGTAAAGATTAGCAATACTTAGAAAAGAGATTTTCTTATACTTCAGATCTATACTTTATTGCATGTTACACAAATATTTTACCTTACCTCTATTTTCCAAATGCCTATATTTTGTTCCTGAGTTATTAACATGTGCTTTTCATAATGCTGACATTTTTCATTAATAGCATGTCTTTAAACTTGAACAAGAGGAATATATGAAGGAAGACATCCCATGGACTCTAATAGACTTTTATGACAACCAACCAGTCATTGACCTTATTGAAGCTAAAATGGGCATTTTAGAGCTGCTAGATGAAGAGTGCTTGGTAATTTTTAAATTTGTTATACATATGAACTGGTATGAAAACATTTCTGCAGGTTGTGTTTCAGGCGGAATTTGTGGTTTAAACCATATTCTGATTCCTTTTAAATTAAGAAGATGAGCACCTTACTGATGCAGTAATCATTCTCTGAATCTTTGTAAAGTTGTAAAGAATCTCTATTTGCTCTTGTTAATTTCTTTTCTTATTCTGCATAAAATTCAAGCTTCCTTTCCTCACTTTCAAGCACTCCCTGACTGTTCCAGTCCTACATCTCTGCCCTCTTCTCCTTCTACACACCCTTCAGCTCCCTGTGCGCCATCTAGGCTTCTCTTCTCACTATTCCTCTCCTTTTTTCTTTGCCCACTTCTGACTCCATTTTTCCTTCCCTTCTGCCATGTACCCCTAGAGGCCCTTCCTCTAAAAGGGAAAGGATGGCCTTAATGGTAAAGGATAGGCATGGGAAAGAGAATCCAAAGTGATTCTGTGTGACCTTGGCAAGTCACTTATGACCTGATTTTCAGAATCAATACCATGCATAATATGGTAAAAAGTTACTGATCAAGCCCAGTGACTCACCCAATACCATTCTCTTGGCCTGATTGTCATAGATCTCTTGGGCAGCTAAATTATGCCTCATTTGGAATTATGTTGCCACTGCCCTTTCAGAACAAGGAGCAGCGTTCATGGCAGGGAGGTCTGCCTGCCTACAGAACTTTCTCAGGTTATGTACCTTGGCTGCTTTATAAGACCCTGTTTCTTCTTAAAATGGTTTTCCCAAGGGAATTTCTGGCTATTCTGAAAGAGATTAAAACTCAGATGCTATTTATCATCACAACACATTGTATGTCTGTTGCTTGAATAGCATTTATTGGTAGTAAGTGGCTTCCTCATTGTTAACATTCCAACAGTATTTTATTAAACAGCCTCACAGCTTGCTTTTTTATAGTTACCTCACGGGACTGATGAAAATTGGCTTCAAAAGCTATATAATAATTATATCAACAAGAACCCATTCTTTCAAAAGCCCAAAATGTCAAACACATCTTTTATCATCCAGCACTTTGCTGATAAGGTAGGTGTATATTTTACTGTATTATTTCACCATTTTTCAACCAACATAACATTCAGGAAGGAAAAAAATCTATTAAAGTGTAAATGGAATTGTACATGTGCCATCTTTATAAGCTATATTCAATATATGTTGTTGTTATTATCTTATTATATATTTATTGGCTGCGTGTCTGTCACGGAGGTCATGGAAGTCACAGATTCCATGACTCTGTGACCTCCATGACTTCTGCAGTGGTTGGTGCTGGCTCAAGGGCTGGGTCAGGGGGCTGAGGTGCGGGGCAGTGCTTACGTCAGGGGTTCCCTGGCTCCCACCGGCATATCTCTGCAGCTCCTAGGCTGACGGGCCAGAGGGCTCCGTGCCTGCAGGCCGGGCTCCCGCCGCTTCCCTTGGCTGCAGTTCCCGGCCAATGGGAGCTGTGGAGCCAGCGGTTGTGGCGGGAGCAGCGTGCGGAGCCCCCCGGCCTTCTCTCTCCTTCGGAGCTGCAGACACGCGCCGCTGGGTAGGGAGCCTGGTCTCTCCCCCTCCAGCACCAGCAGGGGGGTCCTGGCCCACCACCCACGGCCCCCGCCCGGGTTTTAGTTAGGGGTATATAGTAAAAGTCATGGACATGTCCTGGGCCGTGAATTTTTGTTTACTGCCTGTGACCTGTCCATGACTTCTGCTGAAAATACCTGTGATAAAAACGTAGCTTTAGCTATGGGCCCACAGTGTGCTGTACAAACAGATAGGAAGATAAAGTCCCTGTCTCAAAGAGCCCCCAATTGTTAGTATGTGAGTATAAGACCAAAAACTTCAGACTAAAGTTGCAGAAAAAGCATACAACATATAAGCAAAATAGTCAGGGGTCCAACTGACACACATTCAATTAGTATCATCAGGTTTTATTAGTATCTTTATTTTATTTATATTTGAAACTTAGTTTTCAGTTTCAGGGGCCCCTTAGAGTATAAGTCAGGGAAATGAGTAACAGAAGGCAGTGGATAAATGAGATGAGATCATTAGAAGGACTGTCCAACCACAATGTGCATGATGACCTTAAGAGAAGGTGGTCAGCTGTCAAGGAGGTGTTCCTCTGCTAACAATCAAGAACATTGCAGGCTGCTGAATGTGGTAGCTGGGACTGAATGCCGTTCCTAATCAAAACAGAAGAAAAATGCAACTGGCTGCATATTGAGCCAGTTTGTCCAGCTCTTACAATTGCTGGTTATACATCTGGCACAATGCAACTGATAAAGACAGAATTTTACCTACACTGGTTAGGAATAATAAAAATATTGGACCAGGTCTCTGAGACCAGCCCATCTGCACCCAGTGCCACCGCCCAGGGGTAAAATAATTTCTTTTCATTAATTTTTCATGTTGTTGCCATTATGATTACTGATTTCACTTTTTTGCACAGGTAGAGTACAAATCTGAAGGATTTCTGGAAAAAAACAGAGATACAGTGTATGAAGTATTGATTGACATCTTGAAAAACAGCAAGGTTAGTAAATTCATCATGGCTGATTATTCTACTAGCGATACCGGAATTCTTGTGGAATATGAATAAAGATTAAGATGAAAATACTTTGATCTAATGTTATTAAATTAAGAATGCTTTTCCTGAAAACTCTTACTATGGATCTAAAATAATTCCAAAGTGACACTGCAAGTTAAAAGAACGCTGTTTAGACTTATTCTTGTGTATAGTTACCCAGCAAGTTTAATATTTTAAGTATTTTTGTAATGTTCTTCATAAACAACCTTTTGAAGCTTGAAACTGAAATCTCAGTTTATTAAAACTGCTTTTTTTTCTTGAGGTGTATGCAAACTGATCAGTTGCATAGTTTATCATGTCTGTGGGGCACTGATTATTTTTAAAAGGAGACAAAAGATAATGGAAAGGCATAGAAAGAATTACTTTGACTTTCAAGCAGACGTAAGGTGAAAACAAAAGAGAGCTTTATCACTTTTTGGCCTACTACTCTTGACTATGCAGCCCTATTGTTAAGAATCTAACTTAAGCTGACAAAGAAAAACAAATTTTTTGTTTTAAATAACCTTTTTAAAATAACATGAATAGTCTGAATTTAACCCAGTCATGTAATCATGTCCACGCGGGTGTATCCCTGTACCCCCAAACAATTCCGCTGACGTCAGTGAGGCTCCATGCAGGTCTAATTGCAGGCTTCAGGTCTTTCAGGTGAAATGAAGTCCAGCAGTAATTGCTTCCTAGTTAGTTATGAATCTTAAATCAAAGGGTCCAGTCTCAAAAGCTACAAGATTTGGCCTAAGATCTGAGACCGACAATGTCTTTTTTGTCCTGTACATCCATTATTAGAATTCTTATATTAAAACATTATTACAATTACTCTCAGTGTTAACTGTGATCCTTTCATTTATGCTTTTAGTTTCATCTGTGTGCAAACTTTTTTCAAGACCATCCAGTGCCCATTTCACCCTTCCGGTCAGCTATAACAGTCAAATCAGCAAAAACAGTGGTCAAGCCACCTAACAAACAGTTCCGGACGACGGTTGGCAATAAGGTATAGAGTTTAGCTCAAGCTCTAAAGAGTCATGTTTTTAACTCTAGAGCAGCAGTTCTCAAACCATGGGTCGGGCCTCCAAAGTGGGTCACGATCCCATTTTTAATGGTGTCGCCAGGGCTGGCTTAGACTTTCTGGGACCTCAGGCCGAAGCCCAAGCCCCACCGCCTGGGGCCAAAGCTGAAGCCCGAGGGCAGCAGGGCTCAGGTTACAGCCCCACCCTCACCCCACCTGGGGCTTCAAGCCCTTTGGCTTTGGACCCACCCACCCGGGGCAGCGGGGCTCAGGCTTTGGCCCCTCCACCCAGGGCGGCGGGGCTCAGGCTTCATTCCCTCCTCCTGGGGTCTTGTAGTAATTTTTGTTGTTGGAAGGGGGTCGCGGTGCAATCAGGTTTGAGAACCTCTGTCCTAGAGGTTTCCGGTTCAGTCCCCAACATCAGCCAAGAGGGGGTGGCCATGACTCTTCAATATTCCTCCTAAAACAGCACTTTTTAGACACAACAAATCCTGCATCTTGGCAGGGGGCTAGACTAGATGACCCTTCTAACCATTTGGGTCTATGATTCTATGAAGTAGAAAATATTGGTGAAGTGCAGGCATTCAGGAATTTGTACTTGGGGGCGTGAGATTCAGATTTATTCATAAGTACATATCTGGTACTATGGTATTTAGAAACATTATTCTAGGATGTCTAGTGTGCTGTACAGCTAGGGATAGCCCCAGCTACTAGTTAGTATCCCAGTTTTGTGTGCAAGTGGGTGTGTTTGTGTATTTGTGTGTGAAAACATTCACGGTAAATAGTGCCAACATTTTAATTATCAGAACTCTGAGAGGACTGCTGTCTATATTTTTTGTCACAGTTTCCAGCTAGAGACTAACTCAGAATCAAAAGTCAAAGATGTATTATTTTGATAGGAACGTTAAATTAGCTAAATTGTTATCTTAATATTTTCTAGTTCCGCAGTTCTTTGTATTTACTTATGGAAACACTTAATGCAACCACTCCTCACTATGTACGATGCATAAAGCCAAATGATCAGAAGTTACCATTTGAGTGAGTACACTAGTGCTGTTGAAATACTATGTTAAGACTGAATATATGTTCTTATTTTCCAGATTAGCCACGTATCAGTAAAGTGTTTTTATTAGCTGAAGTTTAGATACAGAATGTATTTTATTCCCGTAAAGATTACTAAAATAAAACAATTTAATATTTTTATATAAGCAATTAATGCTACACGATTCACCTGGTCATAGTTATTAAGACACTGGAAAATTTTCTGTTGAGTTAAAAGGTCTCAAGCCATGATCTATTTTTTTTGTTTCTTTGCTATAACATTTTTGGAGGGAACGCTGACCATTTCAGTTTTAAGTGGGTAGATAGTTTGTATGGGTGTGCTCAATCTTCTGTGACGTGGATTAGTACAGTTGGGTTTCTGGGAGGAAAAGTCGCTACTTCATACTACCTATCCTTTTAACAAAAATATTTATAAAGGTGTTAGCTCTTTTCTATGAATGTTCCTGCGTGCAATGTCAATCACATCCAAAATGTGTGCCTTCTTCCGAAAATACTTACAACACGCACCGAAATAGTTGTGAATAAGAAGAGCATTCTTAGTGTTATGTGTCTGTCAAGTGTTTCAGAATTCTGAGAGCCAGCCCTGCTACCAATCGCTTTGAAATTGGAGTAGACTTTAATCATGATAAGCACGCAACCATTAATGAGTTTCACGTGCAGAGATACAGGAAAATCTCTTGGCTCAGAGATGTGATGTCTGTTAATAGTGCTGACAGATACATGCATTGACGAGGGAGATATACACACTAAGTCTGCCTTCGTGGTACCATATTACACAGCCACAAAGATCTGTTGTTCAGGAATTTGGCATTCTAAAGAGTGGTTAAATAGGCTTTGACAATATAAAACACTTTTTATTAAAGTTGCTAGTGAGAATTTACCCGTATGTATGTTATATATTGAGAATACTGACTGATTCTGTGCCATTTGATAATATACACTTATAAATTTAGCACTGAAGGGAACAAAGCCTCTGTAAGAGAAAAATAAATGTACTGCTCATTTGTCTTTTGGGAGGAAGCCCTGAAGTTCAATTTCCATGTTTTTTTCCATACAAAGAATTTGGGTCAGACATAAGAGATCCTGAAAACTCCCTTGGAACCCTGAGTGCTTCAGGCATGAATAGAATTACAAAATGGTTTAAATTTCTTCATTTGATCTAAATATTATCAAAGTAGTATTCATTCCATTAAATACCATTTTTATGAATAAATTCTGATACCAGAAATCCTAGAAATGAAATACATTGTTGTATGGCCAGATCTTGCAAACACTTGATCGGTGGGTACTAAGTACTATACTCAGTAGTGTTTGCAGGACTAGGCCCTTAATATAAAAGGTGGGAGGGGGTGTATGTGTGTTTGTTTATAGAGAGAGAGAGTGAGAGTGTATGTGTGTGTAGGACATTATTATATAATTCAGAAATATTTAACACCTGCAATTTTGTTTTGCTGGTAAAGAATCTCTATACTAAACTGTGATCTCTCCAATTATGCATACAGGTACTAATCTTTGCAAGAAGTACAATGGTTATAAACATGGCATATAAAAACTGGAAGAAAATAATGTATAAGTTCTGTTCCCTTAGGTTTGACTCAAAAAGGGTGGTGCAACAACTGCGAGCATGTGGTGTTTTGGAAACTATTCGAATTAGCTCACAGAGCTATCCATCCAGGTACGTGACTACTCCTTTTTCTTGAATACATATATTTAGATCTGCTGAAATAATTTACATTCACCAATTTTTCATTTTATAGATGGACTTACATTGAATTTTTCAGCCGTTACAGCATTCTCATGACGCAGCATGAACTCTCTTTAAGTGACAAGAAAAAGATTTGCAAGACTGTTTTGCAGAGGCTAATCCAGGTTAGCATTTCTGCTCTGTGCTGTCATCCGTTATAAATAAGGCTCTGATTTAGTCAGGGGTATTTTTAGTAAAAGTCATGGACAGGTCACAGGCAGTAAACAAAAATTCACGGCCTGTGACCTGTCCATGACTTATACTAGAAATACCCCTGACTAAATCTTAGCTGCTCCTGCGGCCCTAGGGCGCCGCTGCTTTGGTGAGAACCTGGGGCTGACAGCTGGCCCCTGCTCTGGTGGCAGGGGAAGACTGCCCCTGGCCAGCTGCTGCTCCGAGGACCCTGGGGAACGCTGCTCCGACAGCCTCCGGGGCCACTCCCGGGACTGCTGCTCCGGGGTGGCCCCTGGGGCCAGCCGCCCTGGGCGCTGCTTGAGTGGTCCTGGGGCCAGCTGCCCAGGGCTGCCTGAGCAGTTGGCCCCAGGGCCACCCCAGCAGCAGCCGCTGCGGCTGGGGCCAGCTGCGGAAGTCACGGAGATTCCAGAAAGTCACGGAATCCGTGATCTCTGTGGCACACTTGCAGCTTTAAATATAAATACAAAGGATCCAATTCACAAAAGTATTTACTCTTTAAATATGAATGATGATTTAAATATTATTTATCTTATTATTAGATAGGTCATTTAATCAGCTGTGGAGTAGTGGATTGAGCACAGGGCCTTTGTTCTTTTCCACCGGCCAGTGATTCAGTGTGAGCAATTACTTAACCTCTCTGCACCTCTGATTCCCCATCTGTAGAAGGGGTATAATGATACTTTACCTATCTTAGTAAAGCATTTTAGGTCAATGAAAAGAAAGTGCTACATGCATGCTAAGTGGAATACAGTAAAGCGCAGTGCTGTTCTAATAATGTGTTATCTTGCAATCAAACTCTCTGAAGCCAAAGCTTTAATCCTAGCAAGTTCAGCTCAGCCTTCCGTCCTCTTGAAGTGGATAATTGAGTTCCTTGCTGTTTACTGTATGTGGCTTCTTAAGACTTCCGAAAGTAGCCTACCTGCTCTAAACATTAAGGATCCCATGTCACGTTTTACACCAAGGCTATCCCTCGCTGAAAATATTTTTTTTCCTTTTCTTCCATCATTCCTGTGTGATGTGTATTCACATTACACCAGTTACTTGTAGTCCTTCAGCTTAGAGGTGACTGAACTTCAGCTGAAGTATAAATACACAGGGCCAGAAGCTGCCTTCAGTTACACCCAGAGTCAGTTAATGGTGTAACTGGGGGGAGAATTTTGGCCATAGTTTGTAAAGTGCTTTGAGATGTAATTGTATGAAAAGTGCTGTGTGACTATAAAATATATAAAACTGACCTTATGCAAATTCCTCAGTCTCTTTTAGCATTTAGATCCTTAATTTTTGAAGCAGAAAGATTGTGGAGTGAGCACAGAGCTCAAATATTTCCCAAAATCTATAGGGAGGCTGCTTGTCGTTAACTGTGTTTCTGACGTTTTGGCATAGCAAGGCTTCAGTTATTTGTGCCTGTCCCATTGCCCCCCAAAAAGGAGAAGAAGATTGCAGATTATAAATAAACCTATGGTTTTCTTTTGCAGGATCCTAACCAGTATCAGTTTGGGAGAACAAAAATTTTCTTTAGAGCAGGACAGGTTGCTTATTTAGAAAAACTGCGGTCAGATAAACTGAGACAAGCATGCATCGTGATCCAAAAGAATGTTCGAAGCTGGCATCAACGGAAGAAATTCCTCCGTATAAAACAAGCAGCTGTTACAATACAGCAGTACTTCCGTGGACAGCGGGCTGTACGGTACTTCATAATAAATCAGTTTGCTATGAGGGCACGTGTGAAGAGCTCAGACTCATGCCTGGCATATACATGCAAGTGTAAATATGGGGGAGAGTTTGATTAGCGCTCTGCACATGTGGGCTGAGCCTGACCGGGCAACTGGGCTCTATGCCCACTTGGCATTTGAGTCACAATTTGGCTCTGTATGTTAGACTTGTTTTCAGGAATAGTCCAAATTAAAATGCTACTTAATGTGAATCTACCCCAGAGTAGGGAACACCCGTAATTTTAGACCCAAATTCACCTCCATCTGCTGTGACCTCACTTTTAGCATTTTAAATTACTTGTATTACAAATGTTGACTCATGAAACTGGGACTGTAGACATGTCGTTTAGTTAAAAGTATTGGTTCCACATAATGATAGTCATCTTATCCTATTATTTCTTTTGGGTCCAACCTTTGGGACTTGAGAGGATGAGCACAAGGAGTCTAATATCAATTAAAAATAACTTTATTTTCTTTTTAATTAAGGCAAGCTATCACTGCTACAGCTCTAAAGCAAGCATGGGCTGCTATAGTTATTCAGAAGCACTGTCGGGGATATATTGTCCGTAAACTTTGCCAGCTCATCTATGTGGCTGCTATAACAATCCAAGCTTATGTGCGAGGATTTCTAGCAAGGAAGAAATTCCAAAAGGTACAGCCATTTAAGAATTTGACCAAGATCCCAGTGTTTGGGAACTTTTGCTGTTATGAAATGATGGAGACAAATTCTAGTGATGCTTAATGCTGTATCTTTGACATGAGGTACTCTGGAATACTTCAGCATGTGGATGAAATGTTTATTACCTCATAATTTCAAGCAGGATCTATTGCACATTCACTTTACAATTTTTAAAATGTCGGAGGTGGTGTTCTGTGATTATTCCAATGGTTTGGATGTGCTATTCGAATGTGTTTCTATTTTAAGTGTTAGGATTTTAACATGGTTGTTTATCCCTGTAGATAGAATCACAGAACATCTGAATAGATGTTGGTTGATCCACCAAATAATTGTAGGAGTTTGTTGCTCTCTTGTTTTAAAGATGCTCAAGGAACACAAGGCTGTAATCCTTCAGAAACATGCCCGTGCTTGGCTTGCAAGACGCAGATTTCAGAATATTCGGCGATTTGTGTTGAATATCCAGCTTTCGTACAGAGTTCAGCGACTGCAGAAGAAACTAGAAGACCAGGTAGATGACAAGAATCCATTCATGTTTTCTATTAATTTTCTTTCAATGCATTTGTTTTATTGCGAGTCAATCACATGTGAATTAGACATTTATGCTAATAATATCATCTGCAGTTCATTAGACACGAAAAATTTGCATGAGGGGTATGGACCCTGATAAGGGCCTAAAACAACCACAAATTGTCTTCCCATGCAGGCACACTATTCTATATTTGTCCAGAGGGGCTTCCTTGTACTTTTTGAAGCATTTGGTACTGACCCCTCTTGATGATGGGATTCTGGACTAGACGGCCAGTGGTTAGATCCGGTGTGGCAGTTCCTATGTATGCTGCAATTGTTCAGTCACTTCTCTTTGATCCTGTTCACGCTGGGATCAGAACCAGATTAGCTGCAACTCTGTTTAGATGCATTTGCTGTTTTGTGGGTTCTACCATGGTTTTCTTTCAGGGACAATTTTTTGAGAGCCATATTAGCCAAACTGGTTTTATAATATGGCTTTAACCTCATTTTCAGACAGAAATTTCCCTGGTTGTAGTGAACATGAATGAGCAAGGGAAGGGGTCAGGCAGTAGATTAGCTGTTTTCTCATAACTAAGGCAAGGTTAGGTGGTAAATTGTTTTTGTTGTCCAAGTATTACTTGATTCTGTTCTTGGAGGTCATTCTTTGCTAATACAGTGTCCAAACAGTTTTTAAAAATTGAGAGAACAAATATTCAATTATTAGAGATTTCCAATGAAAGACACAAAAGTTGGGCTTTGGTAACTGATGGAGGGATAGAGCAGAACCTGTTGCAACTGTTTTGGGAGGGGAAATGTGTGTATTTCACTAATAATATAAGTTACTAAATAGAATGGAACAAAACTCTAATTTGGTTTCATTTCATTTTATGTTTACTCATTTTAGAACAAAGAAAATCATGGCTTACTGGAGAGGCTGACTCACCTGGCTTCGACTCATGCGAGTGACCTAGATTCAATCCAGAAACTTGAATTAGAGCTTGAAAAATTAGTGACACAAAAGAGAACCTCTGAGGAAAAAGGAAAGAAATATAAGGAGGACACTGAACAGGTTAATCTTCCTGTTCCTGGTGGTGTTCGCAATTTAAGATAATTTATTAATCTTTTAGCTACTGTGACAATGGGTTTATGTAGTGCCTGATCCTGAGGGTTGCTAAGCATCTGCAACTTCTAACAAAGTCTGCAATTTCCTTTAAACTGTAAGCCCTGGGTTTCAATGAAAGATTTTTTTTTTTGTTCATTTTTAATTTGTGTCTTTTATTAACTTCTTATGTTTGCAGAAACTCTCAAAACTTGAGAAACAGAATGCAGAACTGCAAGAACAAAAAACATTCTTAGAACAGAAGCTCCAAGAGGAAACTGAGGAAATGAAAGGTACAATAAGAAAGCAGATGTAGGGCAGTTTTGCAAAGTTGCAGTGGAGAACAGTGATAGAGCCAGCTCCTCAGCCGGTGTAAATAGGCATAGCTCTGTTGAAGTCTGTTTACTGTAGCTGGACATCTGGCCTTTAGTTACTCATCTCTGAAATGCTCTATTTAGGGTATGTAGTGCCCAGGCTCTTCATTCTAGAGTCTATGTAGGAACAGAAGCTTTCCTCTCTCCCTTGCCTCTTGTCTCTGAGGGAGCTCATAGCATTCCCTTCAAAACTCTTCTCTTTGCTTGATTCTTTTAGTATATTGCTCTTAAAAATCCAAATTCTCTTGAAAGGTTAGCACGTGGAATCAAAATCTGTAATTACATTTTAGAACCCATAGCACGTTGATTTGTCAGAACTTGCTTATGCTGTGGTTCTGCATCTCAGGATTAATGTGGTTACATGTGATATGTTAATTCTAAACTAAACTATCCAAAGAATTGCTTATTAAAACAAAAACTCATGTTCATGCTCTTAATTTTTAATTTACTCTAAATGTTCACTGTTACATGAAGAGCCTTCAAATATAATTTTTTTCCCCACAGACAAAATGGATGACCTCACAAAACAACTGTTTACCAATGTACAACAAGAAGAAAGACAAAGAATGTATGGAATTTAAGTTATTTTAAAACTACATTTTTCTTACTCTCTCTCTGCCTTTTTTTTTTCTTTCTGAAAATGAATTATGCATGCATAAACACAAAAATCGTTCCGTTCTCCATGGCTATTGGGGTATATATTCGAATAGGAAACTAAAACATGTCAACAGAGGGAAGGTTAAAGACATCAGTCATGTGCCTGGGAAATTGTATGGTTTCCTTTGATCAATTTTGCTTTTACAATTTTCTGTTTTTAATTCTCAAGCATATTTTTGAGAACTGAGAGGAGAGTCTGATCATAATGGTGCCTTTGGAAATACACTGTGGGTTGCAGTGCATGAGAATAGGCTGATGGTGACACCAGGCAGATTTTTTGTGACTTAGAGGGAAAAAGACAGAAAAGGAGGTTGACCTTAGGGAAATCAGACAATGTCATGCCCACAGCCAGCTCTTGCAGTTACACTCTCTCTCTCTCTCTCTCTGACCACCAACATTTCAAAGAAATAAAAGGGCATTTGCTTGAAAATACAGGACAAAGCTTAGTTTTAAGGCACGGGCCCTCGCTACCCAAAGTGTTTCCATTTGTGTCACAAAACCACATAGTTCGTCCACATGTTATGAGCCTTTGTATGATTGTTGCTTGAAAACGTACCTTTTATCTGATAAGATGCTTCACAGTAGCTCCTAAATGTATATGATTTGTAGAACATTCAGCACAAAATAAGAGACATCCCTTAAAATACAGGGAAATGTGGTTACTCAACCTCTCCAAAAGTTGGAAACCCTGTGTCCTTCTCAAGTGAGAGAGTCTCCCGTCGACATCGCATAGTGCGGACCCCGCGGTAAGTCGATCTAAGCTACGTCGATTTTGAGTTACGCTATTCAAGTAACTCAAATTGCGTAGCTTAGATCGAATTTCCCATGTAGTGTAGACAAGGCCTGAGTGAAGACTGTCTCCACCACCTGGGTCTCACAGGGAGCTAGCAGGAAAGGCGAGGACACTTGCGCTGTATTACTGGCTGGGGGTACATCTACATAGGGAAAAAAGCCTGCAGCAGTGAGACCCTCCTCTGTCACAGGGTTTCAGGGCCCGGGCTTCAGCCCAAGTGGGAATGTCTACGCTGCTATTTTTAGTTCCATAACATAAGCCTGAGTCAGTTGACCTGGGCTCTGAAACTCACTGCTTTTTTTTTTTTTCTTTTTCAATGTAGACTTTCCCTTAGACATAGGGGTTGTTCTGCCTTTGAGCCCTCTACCTCAGTCCCCATAGCCAGGTAGATGTAGGGAGGCCTGGGCACATTCCTGTCATCCTCTCATCAACGTTGCAGATGATTCTGAGAAGCTAGGCTGGGATTTTGAGAAGTGCTCAGCATTGGCCTAACTCTGCTCCCACTGAAGTCATTCAGAGCAAAGTTAGGCTGACACTGTGCACTTTTGGAAATCCCACCCATCTCATTTACCTGTCCCACCCATCCCCCATTTTCTCTTGCCCAAGTTGTGGTGGAGGATTCCACCAAGTGTCTTCTGTGACACATTCAAGAGAGAATATGTTCCATTATTCTTAGATACCTTTAGTAACTTTCTGAAAATTAAAAGGTTAGGTTTTTTGCATTTCTGGTTATTAGGTCAGTAAGTGATATTAATAGTTGACAGTATTTCCCCTCTGTTTTCAGTCCCACCTAATATTTTTTACACCTTATACATTTTATGCTTTTTTCAGTTGAAGGGTGCACCTTGTCTGTCATTCCAGCTGGTCCTGTTTCAATGGATATATCTATATATGAACTGGAGGTGTAGTTTTTGACTCACATAGACATATGCATGCTAGCTTTGAATGAGCTAGTGCCCTAAAAACAGAATTGAAGCTGCAGTGACGTGGGCAGCAGAATATTCTGATAGTTTCAAGTCTAGACGTACCCATAGCCTTCGGTCTCCAAAACTGCAAATCAAATGAAAAAACAGAACAAAACACTTCTTCACCTGGAGATGGGTTTTTAAAAAGTGCTTTCTTTCTGATTCCTTGCAGAATACTTGAGAAAAAGTTCCAAAATGAGAAGCAAGACTATGAAAAAGAAATTGAGTCATTAAAGGGAGAAATTAAGACTCTCGAAGAAGAGAAAATTAAGCTGCAAGATCAAATTCAGGAAGAACATATCATTCAGGATGGCTTAAAACTGGAAGTAGGACACCTTCAAAAACAGGCAAAGGTAGGAGGAATGTTTAAGTAAACAAAACCAGGGATGGTCCAGTTTATTTTAGTTTCTTCCCTATATACTGCAAATAGAGAATTTCAGTGCTTTATTGAGGCTCCATCTTTTCTGTTTTGTTGTTTTATGTACAGTACATTTTAAAGCAAGCTGTGGTTAGTAAAAATCTGGTTGAGGCAATAGTGTATATTTACTGTTGGCTTCAATACACGTGTTAAAACCAGAGAGACACAAAATTACTCTCATTTTCACAAATGACAGCTGGTTAGTACATTTATTTGAGTATAAAATCTGAAAATTGCACTTCTCACAAACCCACTGCCAACTAAAAACAAAACAACAAAAAAACTGTATCTATTGTCCTGATGAAAGGAATATTTGTAACCTAATTCTGCCCTCAGAATAAGCACAACTTAAAATGTGGCCAGTGAGAACTGTGCAAAAATATTGGAGGACTGAATTGGGCCTTAAACATTTGTCCATTAAAATATGTCAATCAACTTTTGGAAGAAGGTATTAATTCAGTAGGAGGACATTTCCTAAATATTATTTATTCCCTTTTATAAACAGAACCTGTTTGTGTGTGTTTAAAAACAGCAAAATATTCTTCGAGTCAAATATTGTAGCATAAACTATATATGCTGTGTCAGAATCTTACTATTAGGTTCTCTTATATAGGTGAATATTTGAGACCTTTTACTAGACTGATTTAAACAGAACACATTTTAAATCTTGTGGCATGTTGATCAAACTGTTGTTAATTATAATACTGTTTACAACTTAGTCAATATCTGGCCCATCTTAGTCACTCATTTTTATCTCATTGGACTCCATCTCATTCTGAAAAAATTGTCCAATTCAGATGATACCTGAATTGCAAAAGGAAATTGAACTGCTTCAGACACAGAAAATGGATGTGGAAAAGCAGGTCCAATCCCAGAAGCAAGAAATGAGAGGTAATTGACAACTATGTAATTCAGAGCATTTACAGACATTTACGATTCTGTTTTAATTGATTAAACTTATATATGTTTAGTTGTGTCAGTTTTTCTAGATATATTATAAAAGGTAAAAACACTCAGAGGTCAAAACTTCTCAGACAGACATTAAAAAACAAACAAAAAACCAAATAAACCCCCTTGCCCAAACCCAGAATGAACTCCATTCCATCAGCCACATTATCTTCCACCAGAAAAAGCCTGAGGGAAAACAGGTGAGTATTACTGCGTGCTGAATGAATACCAACACCAGGGACTCCTCACCAAGAACACTCAGTCCTCTCTCATTTAAACAACAGTGTTGTTAATTCAGATGTCTCAGATGATTGCCCTTGCTTTGGGATCACATGACAGAGGAGTTGGTCTCTCAGCCAGCCAGCACTCAACCCATTTACAGATCAAAAGTAACACCTTGAATTTAACTCAGAAATGAATAAGTAGCTAGTACAACTCACAGAGCACGGATATAATATGCTCTCTAGCACTGATTCAGCAAGGCATATGCCTAAAGCCCATGAGTAGTTGAAGGGATTGCTGACATTCTTAAAGTTAGGCATGTGCTTCACCAGAGTCTGTGAGAAATGCTGAACTGGAGACTGTGAGAAATGTTGCTTAACAAGAGTGCTGCCACTGACTGCACTCGCTGCAGAACCTAATAGCTTGAAGGTGCAGCTCCTATGTAAATCATCTTGCGGTAAGCAAAGCATTAAATAGCTACGGTGTAGATAACTCCAGCAAGGTCCAAATTCGGAAGGAAAGGACATAACTTTCATATCAAGTGCATGTGATAGACAGCATCCTGGGCACTTGTACCTACCTAGATATCCATAAAGAGATAGGGATAGAACGAAGTCTCTGGATTGTACTCCTTAGTTAAATTAAGTATATGTATCATCCACCAGCAAAGAAGTTGTCTGCTTTAGAAAGAGGCTGATGTGATTATTTGTATGACATTTTTATTCTGAAAATTTAAGGAGAAAATTCATTCTTTACATAATGATGTTTATTTTCAGAAAAGGTGTCGGAAGTTGCGCAACAGTTTCTTGAGAGCTATGATGTTGAGGATGTAAGAAGCAGGTAAAATATATACATTTTTTTCTAGGCTTTTTAAAAATGTAAAACAATCATACTTTTAAGATATTTAATTTCTTCATCCATACACATTTTACATTGTCTTGCCTTGTATTTTAGGCTGTCCACAGAAGATTTGGAACATTTAAATGAAGATGGAGAACTTTGGTTTGCTTATGAGGGCCTGAAAAAAGCCACAAGGTTAGTTTTAATTATGTAATGTATTGTTCATAATTCTGGCCTGAGATTCATAGGATAAACTGTAAGGGGCAGTAATAAGGAAACTGGTCTTACAGTATCATACTGCAAGCATCATGTAACAAGTGAACAAACATTGCCTAATAGCGGAATAGTTTAGGGCTCAATCCAGCAAATCGCATTATTATGAAGTCAATGGGACAAATGCATGAATAAAAAATTACTCATGAATAAAACTTGCAGGATTGGGCATTATAAACATTAAGTAAGGATGGTGGTATTTTAATAGTGGAAGCATTGGAAACATATGGATATTTTTTAATAGCTAGAGAACTTTCCATGGGGATTCATGAGACTAATCTCCATAAATTTTAATGTTTTGATGAGCAACCCAATCTTTGAGTGGAGAGGCATGGACTGAAAGGAACGAAAAAGCTCGGACAGTCTTGGTGGATATATTGTGTACAAGAAAACTTTCTCTGAGCTTTGTTTTAAACCAATCATATAGCTTTTGTTTAGTACTGTACAGCTAGAAAAAGGAAATAATTTTGACCTTAGAAGCCTTTAAGAACCAGTGTTACTAGTGAGATCCATTTAGTTTGGGCTAAAATCTCACTGCACATAATTTGGACGTTTTGTATTTTACAAGGTCCTTAATCCACCTGACATGGTTACTTTCTCTGATTTACATGTCTGCACATGGTGGTCTTTCTTTAAAGATTCTGAAGTTGTTAAATGAAATCTCTGTTTACAGACATAAACAGTACATTGCATGCATATCAGGAAAGATGAGATAACTGAATAACTTTGAACTGTATAGTCATAAATTATAACATAAAACTGAAAACTATTTAGATTGAACCCTTGTCATGAGAAACAAAATGTGTGTGTTCTGGGAGCTCATAATTGGTCTGAATTCCTGGGGTGTTGAGGTTCTGGAGTTGTTTCAGCTCTGTGCCTTGTTTTCACACTGCTTTTGTCTTGACCCTGGGAGAAGGCATATTGCTGCCAAAGTTATACTCTGTCTGTAGCTTCCAATTTTTGTTTTTTAACAGAGTGTTGGAAAGCCAATTCCAGTCTCAGAAAGAGAACTATGAAAAAGAGATTGAAGCTTTGAACTTTAAAGTTGAACATCTTAGTCAAGAAATTATCCATTTACAAAAGTTGTTTAGGGAGGAAAATGACATAAATGACAGCATCCGACTTGAAGTTAGTAGACTAACATCGGAAAACATGGTAAGGTTCAAGTACTGCAGAGGTTAGTACTATCTTGTCGGACAGAACCTTTTCTCTTATTACCTTGGGACAGAATCCTGCCCCAAGCGTATTTGTGGCATGAAACCCTCAGTATTTCTGCAGGCACTTCCATTAATCTCGATGGACCCCAGAGATGTAACCATGTCAAAATACACAGCCTTTACATCCACACTGGAGTAAAGGCTGTGGTGATGCCCAACAAACTGCCATACATGAGGACATCATCAGGAGATGTGACAGACTTGGTTGGCCTGGTCTACAGCCAGTTTGTTCAGCCACATGGAGCTACTCTGTCTTAGCCCCTTGCTGCTGTGTAAACCTGGGCTGAGAAATGTCCTCAATGTGCATTTTTGTCGTAATCGTCAAATGTTAAAATACCCATTTTACAAACTCTGATTCAGCAGGAGCTGCATGGTCATGCACCTGAAAGCAGAATGTGGCTCAAGTGGTTGATACTTTCCTAAGGAAACAGAAAAATCACAGTGTGAGCTTAGATTGTATTTTAACCCTTTGTATGCCCATGTGACTAAGACTTATGATTTTATAAAGGATTTTGTTCTATTCAAAATATTGTCATGGTGGACATTGGTAGGCTCATACAAGTATTATGCTGGACATACTGTACGCTCTTCCTTGCCATTCTTATGGGATTTTTTGTTTCAAATTACAATAATAATTTGTGCAAATATGGAGTTTTACACTGGACAGCTATTCAGGAATACAAACATCTATTTCTAAGCTTTTAGGTCGCTTGAATAGAGAATTAGTTAGAAAAACAATACCAGAGCTTTAGCATTGATCAGGAAGCTATCATATTTAGCCATTTCAGTACATCCATAATTTAAACAACTGGTCTGAAAATCAAATAAGACCTCTATTGTTTGACTGATGGTATGTGTTTATCTTTCTCATCGGTGGATGTCATAGCTTAATAAAGAGAGTTTCTTAATGAAAAAATAACCCTTTCCAGAGCAACACAAACTAGAATCAGAATTACACAGTATGTTGCATGCTGGAGGTACAGTATTTCAAACTGATATAGCTAGGAGTCATGCTATATCATGCTACAGTGTCTTTGTAGGCAAACAGCCACCATTAACCATACAGCAATAGCTCATACAAACATACATCTTTAGAACACAAGAGTTTTGTTTTGGTTTTTTTTTTAAATTCATACATGGAAAGATGGCGGAACACTTGGGTTAATCCCTCTACTGGTTTTGAAAAGTACCAACCACTTGGAACAGACAAAAGGAAACTTATTTTACTGCTTTTTCTGAAAGATGGTGTTTCTTTCATTGTAACAACCACCTGGGTAAGCAGTCAACCAGTCCCAGTTAAGCAAAGCTCAACATTCTGCAGTTTTAAAGAGTTCAGATCCAATAATTGGGTGCCAGTCATAATGACGTCCTGTAGTTGGATGCATACAGGCCGCCAGGATTGCCAGCTGTTTTGCACACATACAGCATGTGGATAGAACCAGGACCTTCACCTCCCAAAATTGAGTCCCTTAGCATGTAAACTTTAAGGGTAATCTGTCAAGCATCTGTCATAATATCTAGCATAGCAGTGGGTTTCAACGTCTGGTCCACTGACCCCAGGGGACCCACAGACTGTGTAAGACTTTCCAAAGAGGTCCGCACTTCCATTTGAAATTTTTTTAGGGGTCTGCAAAATGAAAAAAAGTTGAAACCCGCTGCTCCATAAGTTTGAGCAGTCTGAGGTTCCATCCACCAAAGGGCAGTTATTCACATAAAGCAGCCAGTAAATTACAAGCATTTGTTATAAGTCCAAAGCCTGTTTGAACACTTGAGCAATACAAAATCTTCTGACCAAGAGATGAAAGTGCTACCGCCTGCACCATACTGATATTGATACGCATGGAATATACATTTCCAAGAAGGAAGTGCATTCTCTAGTGTATAATGTTATTTCCTTTGATTGGAAAAAAGTAAGAGTCAGTAGGAGAAATATTTTCAAAACTTAATTTGACGTTACTGAGATGAAAAAGCATTTCAAAAAGGGAGCCTATAATATCATTTCTTTCTGAAGTGTTTTGTAATATATAAGAGAGACTTTCTAAAAATAAATTGAACTGGAAAAATGAAAATCATGACATAGTTTCCTTTAAACTAATTCAGCTGTTTAAACTTTAGGCAAAATATTGAGAGACTAAATTATTCAAGTGTTTTTTTCCTCTTTATAAAGATGATCCCAGACTTTAAACAGCAGATTTCTGAACTTCAAAAGCAAAAGGTGGATCTTGAACAACGCCTTCGAGAACAAGCTGCCAAGATGAAAGGTAAAAAGCCAACGTGGGGCCTGTCTTGCAAACAAGTACAGGGAGCCTAGGGGACCCCCCTACTAGCTCATCGGTGCCACTGGCAGGACTCTGTCCTCTCCCCTTCAGGCATGGAGGGGGTGGCATTTTGATGGGAGAGGGCAAAGTGGAACACTGCTGTGTCACCCCTCCAATGATGTGGATCATCTATAGATTCCATGCCTCTGGCGTAACTTAGAATTGGTTGACAGCAGCTCTAAATCGTGTCAGATCTGCGGCTGGTCCACATCTCCCCCTGTCTCTCCTGCACTGAATAGAGTTCTGGTGCATGAGAGAATCTTTCCCATGGCTGGGGTTTATTTACTACGTTCCATGCCATTACTGTGGGCCAAGTCTGGATTCCTCATGGATGCAAAGCTCCCATTGAATTTAGTGGGAGTCTGGACTGAATAAAACTTAAAATCTGAAAATCCTGGCTGTCAGGATTTGGCCCATAGCAATGAAAGATTTTCTCTTGTTTATAAACACTTGGTTCCTCAACAATGTTTTCATTTTATATGAAACTTTATTGCAAATTGTAATTACTGAAGGAGTTGCAAAAGTCTCTATGTCATGTAATCATCAGAAGAGGGAAATAGTCAGTTATTTAACATTTAATTACATGACATGCACCTTGTAAATTGGTCTGATACTACATGTACTGTATTGGTCTGATACTACATGTCTGATCCTGTGCCTTTTATGGGCACTCAGCTCCCATTGCATACTGGACCTATTATTAAACAGTTGCTGTGTAAGCAAAGGACTTTTTTGATATGGGTATTTCCCTTGTAATCCAGTATTGTTACAGGAAATAGGAAGAGGTTATTATGTGTAAGAAAATATTAACTAAATTCCAACCTAGATCAATCAGCAAACTTGGGGCCGGGGGGGGTAATTGTTTGTGTTTCTTTTGTTGTTGGATATTTATTTTTTTAACCATCACAGGAAAAATGGAAGAAATGCCTAATCAGGTGCATCACAGTCTGTCAGAGAAAGGTCAAAGGAGGTAAATATTATTATTATTTTAAATTAGGGTGTCAAGCAATTAAAAAAATTAATCACGATTAATCGCACTGTTAAACAATAATAGAATACCATTTGTTGAAATATTTTTGGATGTTTTCTACAATTACAAATATTTTGATTTCAATTACAACACAACACAAAGTATACAATGCTCACTTTATATATATTTATTTATTACAAACATTCGCACTATAAAAAAGAAACTTCAGTTCACCTCATTAAAGTACTATATTGCAATCTCTTTATCATGAAAGTTGGACATACAAATGTAGAATTATGTAAAAAAAGAATAACTGCACTTAACAATAAAACAATGTAAAACTTCAGAGTCTACAAGTCCACTCAGTCCTACTCAGGGGTGAAAGTAACTTAAAGGACTTACCGGTACTCCAGAGTCCTGAGCGGGGACGTGGCCTCAACTGGAAGACGCGGGGCCTTTAAAACAAGCCCACAGGGGCTTACTTTCACCTCTGGTCCTACTTCTTTTTCAGCCAATCACTAAGCAAACAAGCTTGTTTACAATTGTGGGAGATAATGCTGCCGGCTTCTTGTTTACAATGTCATCTGAAAATGAAAACAGGCATTCGCAGGGCATTGTTGTAGGGCGTAGCAAGATATTTACATGCCAGATGTGCTAAAGATGCATATGCCCCTTCATGCTTAGACCACCATTTCAGAGGACATATGTCCATTCTGATGACTGGTTCTGCTCGATAACGATCCAAAGCAGTGGGGACCGATGTGTGTCATTTTCATCATCTGAGTCAGATGTCACCAGCAGAAGGTTGATTTTTCTTTTTTGGTGGTTTTGGGTTCTGTAGTTTCTGCATCGGAGTGTTGCTCTTTTAAGACTTCTGACAGCATGCTCCACACCTCGTCCCTCTCAGATTTTGGAAGGCATTTCAGATTCTTAAATCTTGGATCTAGTGCTGTAACTATTTTTAGAAATCTCAGACTGGTACCTTCTTTGCGTTTTGTAAAATCTGTTGTGAAAGTGTTCTTAAAATGAACAACATATGCTGGGTGGCCATCAGAGACTGCCATAACGTGGAATATATGGCAGAATGCAGATAAAACCACGGAATAGGAGACATACAATTCCCCCCAACGAGTTCAATCACAGACCTGCAGGGCTCAAGTAGAGTTTCTAGCTTTTGCAGTTTTTCAACATCTGTCGGCACTGATAGTGCTCTTGAAGAGCTAATGTGGACGTGATAGCGGCTTTATTGCAAAGCAGGCGCTGAATCATAGCCAATGTGGAGTTCCACCTGGTTTAAATTAAGGCTGTCGATTCGTCGCAGTTAACTCACACAATTAACTCAAAAAAATTAATGGCGATTAATCGCTTTCTTAAACAATAGAATACCAACTGAAATTTATTAAATATTTTGGGATTTTTTCTACCCTTTCAAATATATTGATTTCTATTACAACACAGAATACAAAGTGTACAGTGCTCAACTTATATTATTATTTTTATCACAAATATTTGCACTGTAAAAATGATAAAATAGTATTTCAGTTTAGCTCATACAAATACTGTAGTGAAATCTCTTTATTGTGGAAGTGTAACTTACAAATGTAGATTTTTTTTGTTACATAACTGCACTTAATAAAAGAATGTAAAACTTTAGAGCCTACAAGTCCACTCAGTCCTCTTACTTGTTCGGCCAGTTGCTAAGACAAACAAATTTTATTTACATTTACGGGAGATTCTGCTGCCTGCTTCTTATTTACAATGTCACATGAAAGCGAGAACAGGTTCGCATGGCACTTTTGTAGCTGGCGTTGCAAGACATTTACGTACCAGATACGCTAAACATTCATATGCCCCTTCATGCTTCGGCCACCGTTCCAGAGGACATGCTTCCATGCTGCTGATGCTCATTAAAAAAAGTGCATTAATTAAATTTGTGACTGAACTCTTTGGGGGAGAACTTTCAGAGTAACAGCCGTGTTAGTCTGTATTCGTAAAAAGAAAAGGAGTACTTGTGGCACCTTAGAGACTAACCAATTTAGTTGAGCATAAGCTTTCGTGAGCTACAGCTCACTTCATCGGATGCATACTGATATATGCACAGTATGCATCCGATGAAGTGAGCTGTAGCTCACGAAAGCTTATGCTCAAATAAATTGGTTAGTCTCTAAGGTGCCACAAGAACTCCTTTTCTTTTTGGGGAGAACAGTACGTCTCCTGTTCTGTTTTACCCGCATTCTGCCATATATTTCATGTTATATCCGTCTCGGATGATGACTCAGCACATGTTCGTTTTAAGGACACTTTCACAGCAGATTTGACAAAACGCAAAGAAGGTACCAATGTGAGATTTCTAAAAATAGCTACAGCACTCGACCCAAGGTTTAAGACTCTGAAGCACCTTCAAAAATCTGATTGCAACAGGGTGTGGAGCATGTTTTCAGAAGTCTTAAAAGAGCAACACTACGATACAGAAACTACAGAACCCAAAGCACCAAAAAAAAAAAAAAAAGAAAATTGACCTTCTGCTGGTGGTATCTGATTCAGATGCAAAAATGAACATACATCGGTCCGCTCTGCTTTGGATTGTTATCAAGCAAAACCCATCATCAGCATGGACGCATGTCCCCTGGAATGGTGGTTGAAGCATAAAGGGACATATGAATCTTTAGTGCATCTGGCACATAAATATCTTGTGATGCTGGCTAGAAATGCCTGTGATGCCATGCAAACACCTGTTCTCGCTTTCAGGTGACATTATAAACAAGAAGTGGACCGCATTATCTCCTGCAAATTGTAACAAAACTTGTTTGTCTGAGCGATTGGCTGAAGTAGGACTGAGTGAACTTGTAGTCTCCACAGTTTTACATTGTTTTATTTTCGAATGCAGTTATTTTTTTGTACATAATTCTAGATTTGCAAGTTCAACTTTCATGATAGAGATTGCACTACAGTACTTGTATTAGATTAATTGAAAAATACAATTTCTTTTGTTTTTTACTGTGAAAATATTTGTAATCAAAAATAAATAGCGAGCACTGTACCTTTTGTATTCTGTGTTGTAATTGAAATCAGTATATTTGAAAATGTAGAAAACGTCCAAAAATATTTAAATGAATGGTATTCTATTATAAAGAGTGTGATTAATTGCGGTGAATTTTTTAAATGGCTTGACAACCCTAGTTGAAATATCTTGTACAAGAGGTTCTTGTTGTGATGGGTTGGATCACAGAAAACTCCTTGGAGGCTGCCAACTGATGTGCCAAGACTATTTCTGCTCCTGCTTTCCTGCCCTGTCAGTTTAGGACTTCAGTGCCCTGCCCGGTTTCAGCCAGACCCACTAGGCTGCTGCAAACCCAGACCCACGTCTGAACCACGTCCCCTAACAGCTGTAGGTTTAACTGAAAGCAGCGTACAGAAGTGTTCCTGTCTTTAACACTCAGATGCCCAACTCCCAATGGAGTCCAAACCCTAAATAAATCCGTTTTACCCTGTATAAAGCTTATACGGGGTAAACTCATAAATTGTTTGCCCTCTATAACACTGACAGAGATATGCACAACTGTTTCTCACACCCCCCCCCCCCAGGTATTAATACATACTCTGGGTTAATTAATAAGTAAAAGTGATTTTATTAAATGCAGAAAGTAGGAATTTAAGTGATTCCAAGTAGTAACAGACAGAAAAAAGTGAATTACCAGGCAAAATAAAATAAAACACGCAAGTCTAAGTCTAGTACAGTAATAAAACTGAATACAGATAAAATCTCACCCTTAGAGATGTTTCCATAAGTTTATTTCACAGACTGGACACCTTCCTAGTCTGGGCACAGTCCTTTCCCCTGGTACAGCCCTTGTTCCAGCTCAGGTGATAGCTAGAGGATTCCTCATGATGGCTCCTCTTTGGTCTGTTCCACCCACTTATATATCTTTTGCATAAGGCGGGAATCCTTTGTCCCTCTGGGTTCCCACCCCTCCTTCTCAATGGAAAAGCACCAGGTTAAAGATGGATTCCAGTTCAGGACCCGGACCGCCACCGGGTGAGTACTAGCGGGTGGTGCCTTTTTTTTTATTTCCACTCCCCCTGGTTTCTCCACCTGACTACGCCACTAATTCAGGTGACATGATCACATGTCCTGTGAGACCCCAAGCCTTCATTCCTCCCAGCCTGACTCACAGGAAGGCCTGTCTGCAAACAGAGCCATTCACAGTCAATTGTCCTGGTTGATGGGAGCCCTCAAGATTCCAAACCACCATTAATGGCCCACACTTTGCATAATTACAATAGGACCTCTTAGTTATATTTCTAGTTACAGATACAAGAGTGATACATTTATACAAATAGGATGACCACGCTCAGTAGATTATAAGCTTTGTAATGATACCTGACGAGACCTTTTGCATGAAGCATATTTTAGTTATATTATATTCAAACTCATCAGCATACTTTCTTAAAATCATACAGAGTACAACATCACACTTGTTTCTGTCCATTTGAACCTTGTTGTATTCATAGCTCTGTACTGTTAGCTGGACTGTGTTTGAAATGGCCCACAACTATTCTACATTTTGCTAACACGTTTTCAAAACCACCATCGCTGCGTGCTACTGTAATGGATCACGGCAGGCTGTGAGCAATGCAAGTCGTGTTCAAAAGGCAAGCGACTGGCTACTGCTACCATGTTACGTGCACTGTCAGTACTAATTGTTGTTACCTTTTCTTGAATATTCCATTCTTTTGCAACATCCATGAAACTCTCTGCACATGCTTCAGCATAATATCTCTCTTCAGTGTGAGTTACAGTTACCACATGGACACTGCAGTCGTTTGCTGTATCAATAAGGTGTGCCATGACACCAAGATCGCTGTGATTGCTCAAGGATGTCCGGTGATCACCAGTGAAAGCAACAGCCAGTGCATTTTTCAGACGCTCAACTTTGTAGTCTTCTCGTTGTCATATAGGTCACTTATCTGTGATGCAATGGTTCCTCGGGAGGGCAAGGTGTATGACTGATTGGAAGATGCAATTTGAATAATATCTCTTAGCCCTCTGTCATTTACAATGTTGAGTGGTCAGCAGTCCATAGCTATCTACTTTGCAATAGCATTGGTTAAGGTGTTGAACTTTGTTTGATCCGTGGGCCTGTAGCGATCCTGAAACTCTGAAACTGTCGCGGCTGGCTGGATTCGTTTGCTGGTGGTGGGTTATCTGTACCACGAGCCAGAGGCAAAAGCATACTTAGAACGTAGGTGGTACTGCAGACTTGAGGTGCTTCTGCGGTACTGGGACTCAGCCATGCAATAGCTACAGATAAGTCTTTTTAGGCAAAGCACCATCTGGAAGTATTTTAAACATAAACTTCCCATTCAAAAGTCCTGAGCTGTTGCTGCTTTGCTCTATTACCTTTTTCTGATATTTAATCACTCCAGATCATGAAAGCACAGTAGAACTGTGTCAATGTCTGGAATAATTCAATACATTCTTCTATATAATCAATATATTTGTGTCCTGTTCAAAAGAGTCCTTGCCATGGATATGGAAAGATTTTACCTCAGGATTAACATTCAGTAGGGGAGTGAATAGTGCAGGAGGCTTTTTTTCACCTGCTGCTGCTGGGTTAGCCTTTTGTATACTATTTTGTGTGCCTTCTTTAGAGGAGTCTTGGCTTATTGAAGGGGTAAGGTTTTCTTGGTTGGTTGGCTGGTTGGTTTTTATCTATCTATATCTCAGTACTCTGGAGATGAGGGGTGTGAGTTGTGCAGGAGAAAGGTGAATTATTGATGCTACTCATGTTGGAGGGGGTTTCTGAGCTCACCAGGTTCACCTCCTGTCCGAAGAGAGTTTCATCTTAGACATCTGCATTCAGTGTTGGGAGAGGACAGGGGAGGGGGGAAGTAAGCAAGGACTTGTGCAGGAGGAGGGTCTGGGGTGACAATGGGGAGGAACAAGCAGTAACTTGTGCAGGAGGAGGGTCTGGGAGGACAGGGGGTGACAATGAGGAGGAACAAGCAGTAACTTGCGCAGGAGGAGGGTGAGGGAGGTGTCTTGATGCTGCTGCTTCTGGAAGGGTGGTTTCTGGTGCTGGGCTCGCCAGGCCCGCCTCCTTTTCCGGAGCTAGGTGGGCTCCCTTCTGCTGAATGAGCCCTTGTTTGCAAGGGAGGGTGGATTTTACCTCAGGGACTCATCACACTGCTGAGCTCGCCAGGCCCATGTTCTCTATGGGGTACCCCTGGAGTGAGCGGCCAGCTAGGGGAACTGAGGCACGACTCGGGGTGGGGGGGTTGGTCCTGGGAGGGAGGGGTTGACCAGGAGCATTAGGGCCCGGGCTTCAGAGCCGAGCCCTGGGCAGCACAGAGCTGGCGGGGGGGTGGGGAGCGTGCAGCTGGAGGGGGGGAATCAGCTCCCGCTGCGGGTGGCACGAGCGGGGGAGGGGGACAGCCCCAGCAGCAAGCGGCAGGGAGCTGTTTTTACTTTAGTTTTTTGCCGGAGCCGGCATGAGAGCCACGTGTTTCTGCTGCCCCTTCTCTTTCCGCCCACCCGCCCTCCGGTGGCAGCTTGCGGTACTGCGCCTCTCTCCCGAGCAGCTGATGCTGCCCTGCTGCGATTAAAAAAAAATCAACCCAGGTTCATTGTGCTGTGCGTTAATCGCACCCCTTAACGGCAGTTAATTGACAGCCCTATGTTACATCTCTTTGAGAAATGTGGATTCAATGCCACAGGCTGAGCAGACACACTTAAAACCTTATAGGGACTGGCATTGTATTTAGCAAGTACCACTCATTACTGGGGTGATGTAATGATAAGGTGGGAAATTGCTTCTGCCAACTCCAACAGGTGCCTCAAAAAAACAGAACTTGTAACCCATCTTGAAGCAATATTGTGCTTTGCGGGAAGAAGAAGAAGAAGAAAGGAACAAACTCTTTGTGATTTCTAGGACACTGGAAGACCAGGCTGAAACACACACAAAAGAAGAAGAGAAGCAGATTGCCACAATCCAAGAAATTCAGAAGACAAACAATCACCTAAAGGAACAACATGAAATTGAGAATAAAGTAAAGAGCAAGATAAAGCAGGAGGCATTTCATCTTACTCTGGAAAACATGGTGAGGAATGATATTCGAGGTTACACAGTAGGCGCTAAACCAGAGGTGGGAAAACTTTATGGGCCAAGAGCCACATCTGGGTGGGGAAATTGTGTGCAGGGCAGAAGGTTGGGGTGCGGGAGGGAGTGTGGGGTGTGGGAGGGGGTGCGGTGTGCAGGAATGGGCTCAGGGCAAGGGATTGGGGCAGAGGAGGGGTGCGGGATGTATGAGGGGGCTCAGAAAAGAGGGTTAGGGTGAACGAGGGGTGCAGAGTGCAGGAGGGAGCTCAGGGAAGGGGGTTGGGGTGCGACGGGGTGCAGGGGGCTCAGGGCAGCGAGTTGGGGTGCAGGAGGGGTGCAAGGTGCAGGCAGGGAGTTGGGTTTCAGGGTACAGGAGGGGTTTGGGCTCTGGCCCAATGGCGTGCACTGGGGACAGGGCAGGTTCCCTGCATGCCTGCCCTGGCCCCACGCTGCGCCACTCTGGGAAGTGGCTGAAACCACATCCCTAGGAGGCAGGGGGCACAGGGCTCCATGCACTGCCCTTGCCACGCCTCCAGGTACCTCCCCTGAAGCTCCCATTGGCCGTGGTTCCCAGTTCCCAGCCAATGGGAGCTGCAGGGGGTGGTGCCTGGAGGCAAGGGCAACACATGGAGCCCTTCCCCCCCACTACCCCTAGGGCCCCAGGGTCATGGTGCTGGCGGCTTCTGAGAACAGCGTGGGGCCTGCGGCACCATGGGGGTCAATCCCATGGGCTGAGTCCAAAGTTCTGAGGGGCCAGATCCAGCCCGTGGGCTGTGGTTTGCCCACCCCGTGGGCTGTGGTTTGCCCACCCCTGTGCTAAACATTTCCCAGCCGAGTGCAGCCGCACAAGGCGAGGGTGCAAAGGTCCATCTCCCTGGCATCTCTATACTGGCCTAGGCAGAGTTTCAGTCCTTGTGCTCCTGGCGTGCAGAGAATGAGGAACTGTAGAGCCAACAGTAGCAGTGGAAATCCCAGCTGGAGAGGGACGTATCCATGGCTTTATTCCCTGCTGCCCCAAATTGGGGCCAGCAGGAGGAAGAAGGCACACAGGCCATTGTTGTGTGTGCTTTCTCTGTGCTCTCTCAGATATAGTTTGTTTGCTTAAGACACAGTGCCTCCATAATCTCCCATTGAAGTGCAACACTTCCTAAACCATCCAACCTGCAGGTACTAGTTTAAAGTTACAGTTTAGCCCAATCAAGCAAAAGATTTAAAGGCATAGTGCAGTTCAGTATTATGCTCGGAGGTGAGAGCGATTTTACCCCATTTCTCAAGCCTCTGCTTGGAATTCCCATTGATTTTGAGGACAGAGGGATTGCGGTATCAAGCTTGTATTCAGTGGGACTACTCACAATCTGAAAATTAAGTACATACATAAGTCTTTGCAGAATTGGGACCGAATATTCTAAAAGGGAAATGAAGTTAGCGAGCCAGATAAATATTGACCTATGTGAGACCAGCTACTGAGCAGATTTCTGCACGTGCTGTCTGAGTGATTGGTTCATCAGCAGTGCTGGTAAGGATGTACCCCTTTGCAGCATTGCTCCAGATCTCAGTTTATTGCTCTCTGTGGAGGTAGAAGCAGAGATCTACTGACTTGTTACTTGACTTTTTTCTTTCAGTCATCATCCTGAATTTTTGTCCAGGATGTAACAGTAATTTTTGATATCCATAAATGGAGTAAGACTTACATATACCAATCAAAGGCAATATTTTAAAAAATTCAGGTAGCTATAAATTCACTCGCCATCTTGATTTGATTATTGTAGGATCTTGAAGAAGAGTTAGACATGAAAGACAGAGTAATAAAAAAATTGCAGGATCAGATCAAGACTCTTACCAAGACTATTGAAAAAGGTAGGACTTATTTTTTAAAGTTTAAAATGGTTTTGAATGTGTAATACAGGGTATGTGTGTGTGAGAGAGACAGAGCGAGGCAGTCAGAAGGTTGTGAAATTCAATTTTTCAACAACAAAAGATGGGAAAGCTTTAGAAAAAATTTCATAAATGTTTGCCCTGTTTTTCAGCCCATTTTATAAAAGTATGTATATGTGTGTACACTTTTTTTTTTGTACAGAATTAGTTTTCACTCTAAAAGTTGTTTTAAAGGTTGAAAACCTGACTAATATTGGGATGGGTAGCCAGAGCCTCACTTGTTTAGTGTAAGTAGTCCCACAGGAGTAGACTATTCATGTGAGTAATCTGAGCAGGAATTGACCAATAAGACTTGAGCCATAAACTGCAAACAGGAGCTACAGTATGTTTTTGGCAGTAAGACCTGCATGTCTCTCATAGTTTATTTTAACATGTTAACATTTCATTAGCCTGTGAGTAAGAGTACATTTACTTTTGACAGCCAATGAAACACATGTGCCAGCTGTGCCTAAAGAGTACATTGGAATGATGGAATACGTAAAGGAAGATGAAGCAAGAATTATTAAAAATCTCATCCTTGGTACTTCAGTTACACTTTGAATTCCAGCCACATTTAATTATATTCAATATAGCATGTTAAACAAAATCCAAGATCTGTTCATTTCAGTTGTACTCGTTGTCAACTTTGATCTCTTTATTTACCTTCTCTCTCACTTTACTCTTAGGGGCACCATACTATTCTTTTCTATTACTGCTGATTCAAAGTGTTTCAAAGACAGAAGTATTTATCTGGTGAAAACTTGTTTGTCTCATATCTCTGACTCTACTGTCTAGCTTCTTATTTGTTCACTTCTGAAACTAGAAATCTTGAGTACTGCAGGACCTGAGTTTAATTCTCCTTCCTGGTCTACCTCTTCTGTAAGTCATTATCTCTAGAACTTTGCTAGAAGTTGTCTGTACCCCTCTGCTGAAATCACAAGCCCCTGCTCTCAAAACTTCAGGGATACAGAATGTTTCAGTTGGACTGTTCTTGCTTTATGACTCAGGGCTGTGTCACCTCTCCTGTTTGGTCTCTCATCCAGTCTTCTACCCACTTGCTCTTCTTATCTATCTAGGCTATTTATTTAGCAGAGGTCACCATAATATCTAGGCATAGCATCTCTGGGTCATGGTCTCCTCTTTTTTTCCCTCTGCCAACTCCTTCACTAGTGGTTGAAATTTCACTTATGTTTCTCCTTCCAAGTGGAATTCTTTTCTTTCCTCTGAGTTGTTTCCACTCATTAAATCTCACTGTCAAACCATTTTTTTCTTGCTTTAGCTCGTGATTAACAGTAAACTCTACTCCTTTTCAGTGCGCTCCCTGACCCCCATTAACTAATGTACAAGAAAACATATATCCTCTCTATTGCTTCAGATAAGAGCTTTCTTTTCCTCTGCTCGACTCCACCTTCATGTATTACCATTCCTTTCTACTTGAACAAGACGTACTGTACTTTATAAACTTGTTACAGTATTTCCTACCTATCTGCAAAACTTTTTTTTTAATATATTTCTATGAGGAATGCTAAGTGGAAATGTATTGTCTTGTAATTATTAGAGCTGAGCAAGAACCAAAATTTCTGACCTGCAGAAAATTTCGTGCTTCTGGAAAAAATCCATTCTGATTCAGAACAAAAAGTTGGACCTGTGAAATTTTCTATGAGAGGGGACATTTTGAGAAGAACTGAAATGGAATTTCTCTAAAACATCCTGCTTTCCAGCCATCTCCTTGCCTAACTGTGTGCCAGGGAGCCAGTGCTCCTTGGGCATACCCGGCTCCCCTGCAGTTCACCTGGCCACTGCCAGTGCGCCTCATCTCCCCCACGGTGGGAGGCTATGGAGCACCAGCTCCCCAGCAGCTGGCCAGAGGAGCTGTGGGTGAGGCAGGGAGCTCAGCCTGGAGGCAGCCCACCTGGTGGGTTGCCCAGGATACTGAAAACCTGGGCTGCCACGGAGTGGGTGAGCCATGGTGCTCGGAATGATTTTCTGACCGAAAATCTAAATTTTGCAGATGGTGAATTCGGCACTGGGAAATCATTCTGATGCAGTTTCCTGACCTGCTCTAGTAATTGTACAGGAAAAGAAAATTCATCCACAATCAATCAAGAACGTGGTTAGAAATTAATCCAGTGCCTTTTACCTATTTAAGAAAGACTAGATGGTGATAATACCTTTGTATCTACTATGTGTAATGAACACCCTATTTGACTCTGCTTTGCTCAGATCTAAAGCCACGTGGAGTGGTAGTGAATATGATTCCGGGCCTACCAGCTTACATCCTGTTCATGTGTGTGAGATATGCAGATTATGTGAATGACGATGACATGCTGAAATCTTTCATGAGTATAACCACTAATGGTATCAAACAAGTTATTAAGGTAGGCATATTTCTTGCATATTTTGCTTTATTCTACTATTTTATTGGTTTCATTGTATAGGCTTACAACCTGTACACATTATACCTGGGAAAATGTTGATATTTGTCATCCGCTGGTCCTCCGGAGTTAAGAATATCATAGATGGTGACAATGGTTTGGTAGTTGCACTGCAGTAGCACCTACAGATCCCAGCCGGGGTGAAGGGCCTATTGTGCTGGTACAGTCCATACATACTGCATAAAGATTGCCCTCTCCCAAGAAACTTTCAGCACTGAGACATAACATCCAATACAGTACATCGAAAAGTTAGCTAAATAAGTAAGTTTTTTACTTTGTTTTCAGCCATAGTAAGAGTTTGTTGCATGAGGTATTGCCAGACGTGATACGGGGCTTCTTTTAGGACGGAGATGAGGTTTGAAGAGTGTATTTGTTACAAGACTGCATTGTGTGGAATCTAGAATGCTATTGCCACTACACTTCCAACGGTGTAATTGCGTTTAAACACAGTTCTTGCTAGCATGGCACTAATAGATCTGAATCCTAGAAAACCATGTTGTAAACCAACTTACAAAACCATACTATAAGCTAGGACCCTCTGTCTGTGGTCCCATCTGCACTACAAATTCCACCATGGCACTATCTGGATATTATGTTGTGGCCTAGTGACCCAGTAAAGCAAAAAGCACAGTTCTGTTTTGTGGCACAGATGGAAGTGAAACATGTTTTATGCCGTTTAACTTGTAGTATAGACAGAACCTACAACTCAAGTTTGTCAACAATTTTATAACCCGGTTCACCCCTTACACTGGGCAAGGAAAGCATGTCAGCACCTTGCTACCAAGAACCATGTTTAAACACAGCTGTAACTTACATAGGCCCAACAGCTGACTTCCAAAGCAATACTTACGTATAATTTCATGTCAGTTGTGTATACATACTGTGTTCAGTCCTTTTGCAGTAAGACTTCCAGTAATTTTTGGAGCCCCCATACACACTGTCTAGCCAACCCATGGTACAACTGCATTTAAATAATATACAAAGATTTTAAGGCCATTATAGACATGGGCACACTTTGTATAGATAGCGTTTTAGAAATACTGTTTGCTCTTTTCACTGTAGCTTGATGCTACTACACTAACTCTGTGCTGGTCATAAGTTTCAATAATAAATTAAACTTTAGGGGATCATGTTGTTTAAAAAGGTTGTTTTATATGTCATTGTTTAGGAGCATGCTGAAGATTTTGAGATGTTGTCCTTTTGGCTCTCCAATACATATCATTTTCTTAACTGTTTGAAACAATACAGCGGGGAAGAGGTAGGAATAATTTAATCACTTCACATTTTACATAATTTCACTGAATTTTATAACCAAATGGGGCAGGGATCATCAGATGGGACCATCTCACCAAAAAGGCATGAAATTAATATCCTTCTGCACTAGTGATTTTTGGCTTAGAGGTGATCCAATGGAATAGAACAGCTCGTCCAAAGGAGCTTAGGAAGATGTTTGTTTGAAACACTAACAGTAAAAACAGTTGTTAAAGCAAGAAGGAAGAAACGGTTACATACTTTGGGTGCCATTTAATCCATTTGCTGCTTAGTTTGATCTTCTGTTTAATTTGAACAGGACCTCAGGAGCTCAACTAGTTGTATTTAAAAATAACTTTCACCTTTTCTTTCACTCAGTGGTTACTGCTTCAGGCAGACATTGTTACCATTTGATTAATAAGTAAAGTTACAACTCCAAATGAAATCAAAGACACATGGTAGTAAAATAGCCAGTTTCATCTTAAACCAGATGAAGCTGAATTTCATTGCTCGTTTTTGGTTCTTCAAACCCCAAATTCAAAGTGATACTTGATGAATGCGGAGTAGAAACCCATATGGTCTGAAACTAAAAGACAGTATTCTCATGAATCCCTATGAAGAGAAAACACCTTTCACTCAACCCCAGCTTAAGCACTTCTGTGTCCTCTGCAAGCTGCAGTACTCTCCCTGGTGGTTATAGTGACGATAGCAAATTTTGATCAGAAAGGCCTTTGATTGAAGGCAAGGCAAGGCAATGTAATGCAATTCTTTCACAATTTAACTGCGGAATTGGAGGCGTGTTTGAACCCAAAACGTGGTTCCGGGTTTGGATCCAAGTTTTCAGCTTTAATCCATATCTGTAATGAACCAAATGCAAGTCTGAACATTCCAAACTTTGAGAGACTTTGCATTTCAAAACCCCAAGCTTGAGAGCATTTCAATCCTGGATTTTTCTTCTCATTACAGAGATACAAAACTCAGATGTGGGAGTTTGGGTCAGCTTTAAAAATCCTGAGCTGATGATAATGTTGCCTGTCAGCAGTTGGAACCTATAATAACCCTGTTTCTGAGAGGCTGAAAACTCTGCCAGATTAATATTCATATCAGAAACTTGGCTTTTTACAAAGTACAAAAATGAGAGCACTTGAAACCATAAAAGATTGAAGAGGCACATTTGAATTTTTCTCTCATGTAGTTTAAACAAGAAAGTGATTTTCCTGAAAAAAATATCTGATGCTTTTCATGTAAATGATCTAGCACCTGATCCAAAGCCCACTGAAGTCAATGTGAGTCTTCCCTTTGACTACACTGGGTTTTTTGATTAGACACCGAATGAGCACTAAGTAGAAAAATGTGTATATTGATGTTGATGAAATCCATGGGTAGTAGCAGCGTCTCAAGACAGCAGTACATTTGACCCATTTTGAGAGTGCACACACACAACTCACTAATCCAGTTCCTGTGTAGCACTGTTCAGATCTATTGATAATGATGGCATTAACAGCATTGTCATATTGATACATTTACAACTATCTTTCAGGAATTCATGAAGCAAAATACTCCACGTCAGAATATGAACTGTTTGAAGCATTTTGATCTTTCAGAATACAGACAAATTCTTAGTGACTTGGCCATTCGTATCTATCACCAATTCATTCTTGTAATGGAGAATAACATTCAGCCAATGATAGGTAAGAAGGAAGAAAATAACCAATGAAAATAAATGCACTAGTAACTTCTAAGGTATTTTGAATAAATCTTATACAGAGACAAAAGATTAGGGGTGAACTATGCCCTGTTCTGCATACACCTATATACATATGTGAGTACATATCTATACATCGGTTTACATTGACTGTACAGTCACCAGAAGTTTGCATTTCCGCCCCCCACCACCACCACCCTTGCAGTAGCGTTTCTTCGTGTGGGGCACTGCCCTAGAGCACAAAGGGCTAGCTAGGGCAGCTGTGGACAATGTATAAATTGAGTGTTAGCAACACGTGACAGGTCTGAAGGAGGTGGGGGAGGGGGCTGATTGATTTTATTTCCCTAAAAAGGGGGGTTTCAGTTAGGAAATATTACATAACATGTTTCTGCTTCTACTTCCATCCTGACCTTCCCCACCCCCTCTATTTCTAACCAGCCAAGCTGAAGGCAAGCTATTCAGCAGCAGGGTATTCCATTTCTGTATTGCTGTTTTCACTAGACATTTTACAGTGGCTTTTTCCCTTGGTGTTTTTCAATTTGTTCATGACAGTGTGACAGTAGTTTTTGTTTTAGTTTTTTCCCAAATTACCTCACACCGAGGCTACGTCTATATTACACACCACTGGTGTCATCATGTAGTGTACATGTAGCTACTTGCTCCGGTGAAAAACGGGCTGCGTCCACACTGCAGTGGGTCGCTACAGGCATCAGTGAAAGGCACTAGCTGAGGGGAGGCAGCCGGACACTACACTGCTAAAAATAGCCGTATAGGCAGGCAGGCACCGCTTGGACAAGTAGCGATGGTGTAGGAGACGTACTCACGTGCATACCTGTACCCTTCCGGCGTGTCTTCACTCCACTTACCTAAGTCATGCCTCACGGGCTGTACTGCTGCTTATACTTCTGCTGGGGGGCTATGCAGGAGTGTACGCTAGACACCACCCAAAGAAGCATGAGTGTAGATCTACCTGAAAGGTCTAACCACACTAATCTCGTTTGATGTGGTGCAAGGAGTGGCTTCCTTCATCTACAGTGTTCCCCTTCTCCCTTTTGGGCTACCGTACTGAGCTGCCACGTTAAGGTGCGGTTCTAGATGAAATCTAGCCTGGAAGCACACACCATTTTCACATGCAAACACCTGTCCTCCTTTATTACTGGAGTAATGAGAAAATGCAGTTTAAAAACTTTAAACGATACATCTTGAAAATATTGGTTCCCAAAACCAAATTACCATCATTAAAAGGACCCTATGTGGTGTTGGTGTTACAAATTATTTCCTGTTGCCTTTTCAGTGCCGGGTATGCTTGAATATGAAAGTCTCCAAGGAATTTCTGGCATGAAACCCACAGGATTCCGTAAACGTTCTTCTAGTATAGACGACACCGATACCTACACAATGACCTCCATCCTGCAACAGCTCAGCTATTTTTATAGCACAATGTGCCAGAATGGCTTGGACACAGAGCTTCTAAAGCAGGCGGTGAAGCAGCTTTTCTTTCTGATTGGAGCGGCCACCCTTAATAGTCTTTTCCTCCGCAAGGACATGTGCTCTTGTCGGAAAGGAATGCAGATAAGGTAAAGCCAAGAAAGATTCAGCGAGCAGTTATTTGAGAGAGGGGATTTTTTTTTACTTACTCTAGTTCTATCACTTGTGGCATTCACACTGTGATATTCACACTGTGAACATTCAGTGGTGATTATTCTTGTCCCTCTGGTTTGAAATGGTAGATTTTAACTTTTCTGTGAATTAGTTTGCTCGTCCTAGCATACTATGATTACATGTGCTTATCACAAGTGTACTTTACAGGTAACATTAATAGGGGGACACATAGTACAGTCTGGAGGGGCAGAGAGACTCAGAAGCTCAGTTCTGGAGCATTTGTCCCCTTTAGCCTGTAACACGTCTGTGGATCTTGAGATGCTAATTTACACACACAGGTATTTTAGGGTGGTTTTTACTGTGGAGAGCGGATATTGGCAGAGGAGGAAGTGCTGAATTGTCCTTCCCACCCTTAATGATCAGACAAGAATCAGGTGCAAGACCAGCAGGGGTTTGGCTGAGGGCTCCTCTTCCTTTTGCCCTTATGTGAATCAGGAGGAGAATATGCTCCTAAATCATTGCAAAAGATATATAGTTCAGTTACATCCCATTAGACAGTCTGGAGACAGAGCTGAAAGAAAATCAATAGATAAACCTTACAGGCCTTAAATCGTCCAGGAAAGTGGCAATGGGAGATGCGGGCTTTCACCTATAGTCATCAATTATGAGAATCTGGCCCTGGTTGGGACTGCAAAAGTTGCTATCATCTCCTGGCTCTCTTGAGGATGCTGTGAAAGTGTATTTTTAAAGGAATAGCAATATTTTAACAGAATCCCATGTAATGCTGGCACATCCTGCTAATGTATGAAACTGATTAGGGCCTTTGTATAAACAACAAGGAAACTGTCATTGTCCAAAGTTTGTGAAATACAAAATATGAACAGGATAAAATGATGAAAGGGGAATCAGATTTTTAAATTTGTCAGTTTTAATAATCTAAGGTGGGTGTCTCTAAAGATATTTTTTACTTAATTTGTATGAATTTTAAACTGACAGTGTTTCTTTAAAGACTTTCATTTGCAGATTGCCTTATTATTACTAGTTTGTGAGGGGAAACTGACATTTCTATGCTTATTTTTTATTTAATCCCAGGTGTAATATCAGCTACTTAGAAGAATGGCTTAAAGAAAAGAATCTGCAGAGCAGTTCTGCCAAGGAAACTTTGGAACCTCTCTCTCAGGCAGCCTGGCTCCTTCAGGTCAAAAAGATCACAGACGAGGATGCCAAGGAGATATATGAACGCTGTACGTCCCTGTCTGCTGTGCAGGTAATAAACACTGTCATTTTATGTTGGCAGCACCAATTGCAGAATCTTATAATTCATGTGTGAAATAACCCTGGCTGCAGACAGAGTGATCAGCATCCCACTTTTATAGTGGTTCCTCCCTGGTCGCCTCTTCCGACCCAGGCGTCCCCAGCTATAATGTTTGATTCGCGGATTCCGTTGTTTGTATTTTCTACTTTTCTGTCTTGGATGCCTATCTGCCTTGTTCTGTCTGAGTCCTGCTCCAGACTTGTCCTCTTCTCTATTCCCCAGTATAATTTCCTTTGTCTGTCACAAAACTCTTTTTTTTTTTTTAATGGGTTTCCTTTAATCAGTTCAGCTATTTCCACCATCTACCCACATCACCTTTCTCCTCTCTGATACTTTTGGGGAGGAGCCTAGGCAATTATCACATACAGAACCACTCACTAGTTTGCCAGTTAATAATCTACCTCCTTACAGTACAATTGCTTACAGTGCCCTCAGTCGGTTAGATATGAATGGGGGCGTAATTTTAGTGCCTCTTCCTTTCAAACTGTTCCTTTTTTCTTGCCTGGGTTATTAAATTATTAAAAGTCTTTTATTATTTACACAGATAGTAAAGATCCTCAATTCATACACTCCTATAGATGATTTTGAGAAAAGAGTGTCCCCATCGTTTGTTCGTAAAGTCCAGGTAAGAGCCTTAAATGATTTTCTCACACACATTCAAGTTACGATATTTTGCACACTCTGTTTACAATGGTACGTGTTCATACTTGGCTTTAAATTCAAACCAGAACAAAAGTTACTGCTCTTCTATACCCTTTGGGACTGACAAGAAAAAAAATCATTAGAATAATGGGAAAGCAAGCCTTTTAAGGTTTTAACACTTTGTATCTTCTTGACAGTAAATCTCTCTGTTCTATTTGCAGGCTATGCTCAATAATCGAGAGGATATTCCACAATTGATGCTAGATACCAAATATCTCTTTCAAGTGACATTTCCTTACACCCCATCTCCATATGCCTTGGAAATTATACAGATTCCCAGCAGTTTCAAACTTGGCTTTCTCACAAGAGTGTAATACAAAAATTAAAAAGGATTTGCCACCCTGTCCTCAAAGACTAAATGAAAAGCAAACTTTTATGACTCGTTTTCCCACAGCTGGGATATAGTGCAGTGGCTTACTATGGAATATACTTTTAAAAACTACTTTGGAATCAGGACATCAGCAGTAGGAATAAAGTATATGCCAGCCTACAAACCCCTCCTTTCTTTTCTAAGTATTGTCCATTTTCCACTGCATTTTTACAAAGGGTGATACTATATCCAGCAGCTATACACCTTACAGTTTTGGAGCCCTATGAAGAAAGTCTGTTTGAGACAAATTTGTATTGGTGCTCCATGTTCTTTGACAGATCGCCAGTGAGGGAACAACATGCTCAATCTCTCTCATGGGGTAACTACTACTATGTTATAATCTGTCACGGTGCTGCTTTCTTTCACATGAGATGTTTTCCCTAGGAGTTCATCTCACTGGCTTGATATGATGGATTTATTTTGCAGCAGTCTTCACCCAGTTAGATTTCCTGTGGTATTATTCCATCTGTGAAGGCAGTCTAACAACAAACAACAATAAAATTACTGTTTTGTGCCCGCAGAAGAGTGGAGCAATAGAAAATGGAAGGTCTTCCTACAGTAGTTTAAAAAGCCAATGCAAATTGCTACACTGACCCTGGGGACAGCTCTGATGTCAGTATGAGGGAGAGAATTGCTTCTGCATGCTGGCAACCCATGCTGGCTTTTTCATATGTGTGCTGACTTGCTCACTCAGACATAATAGTTCAGGAGGAGGAGACCATATTAGCATCCATTTAAAGTAGATATGGGGTTGAGACACTTAATTTGGAGGCAGAGTTCAGTTCCCCTTTGCAAAATTCAGGGGTATTCAAGTCTGGGGTTTTGGTTCAGCCCATTACAGTGATAAAGCCAGCTGTAAAATTGAGATCAAAATCCAGGTTTGCATTTTAAACTTCTGTTCCTTCAAAGGGGGATGAAAGTAGGGTTGGACTTGGACCCATCTCTAGCGTCATGTAATTGCAAAACACCTAGAGAGCCCATTCAGTCCCCCCTCCCTTTTTTTTGTTGATCAGGTGCTAAGAATACAAACAGGTTGGTGGAGACTGTTGCATCTCGAGCAGTGACATTTAATAGTCTAGAGGTGAGCTAGAAAAAATAACAATTGAGTTTAACACGAGCATAACTAGACTGCATGTCATGGAAAGAATATTTCAAGCTTCTGCAGAACATCCTGCGTGTTCCACCTTTAAAACTCAACCAAGGGAACACCCAGATATCTTATTTGTAGAGCTCATCACTTTGGAAGATGTTCACTTGCCACAGTGATTGGTGATGTAGGAGAACCTAGATAGCCGGACAAGGGCCCAGTCCTGCCAGCACTGATTGCAGAGGGTTGTGTTCACCACCAGTGGTAAGTCAGTGGGACTGCACCCAGTAGTAAGCGTTTGCAGCAATGGCTCTAAGATGACCTGCAAAGCATTTGTACAAATTTGAGGAGAGGTGAGGGGGTGGTTATTTTGTTTTTAAACTTTCTTCAAGGGAAGAGGGTGACAGGACCTGAGGTGAGGAGGAAGCCACTAAGGAGGATATAGTTTTTTTGGGGGGGCGGGAAATCTTCCTCCCCAGCTCCAGACTAGTGAGGAGGAGGGAGATGGGGAATAACCCTAAACTCAGACAAGGGTTAAGCATTGAAGAAAAGCTGGGTAGCTAGAAGTGTGCAAGAAGACAATGCCTGCAGCTATGCTACTAACCCACTGGCCAGCTCCTTGTGCATGTGCCTACTACTCTGAAAGTAGTGACTGACTGCAGCTTCCCTGGTATGTCCGTGCTCACAGATGCAACCTGATTTCTTACTATTTGTTCATATTTATTTCATTTAGACGGTACGCTCCTTGGGGGCAGGGACCTTGTCTCCTCTGCCCTGTGCAGCAGCATCACCCACAGCCAGCACACAATAAATAATATGTAATAATTTATTAGCAGTGTACCCTGTAAAAATGATTGAAGTAATGGCACTCAGACACCATGATGATGGGTGACCTTATAAAAACCTAGACAGATAATGATGTTTTATTAGTCAGTGAATTAGAATGTATTTGTGTATTAGAAGTGAACTCTGTAGTAAGTAGGGCATAGAACTCTGTGGTCAAGGACCAGTTTGAGTTGTATTGATATATTTAAGTACTTTTTAACTTAATTCAGTTAATTTAAACATTATTCATATGAAGGGAATGACAAAATATTTTTGTAATGTTTTGCTACAGTATTTGTGCACTTTGTTAATTTTGCATAACTGCATATGTGAATTTTAAAATGGAACCACCTCTGATAGTTACTAATATGAATAGTGGTGTATGAAAAGCACATAGAGCAAGAATGGTACATATATATTTTTTTAAAAGCATTTTTTAAAAAAAAGTATACACAGTATCCTAAGCATGTAGGTAGGCTAACATTTTCCACATGTTAACTATCTTTTAAATCACTTTGGAATCATTTAAGTTTTGTAATAAAGATATTTTATGTTTTAGTACTAAAATGTTTGACAGAAGTCACCTGAAATTATATGAGGCTTGGTGGGTATGGTAGATCATGTATCAAACAATTAAGTCTTCATTTAGGTATTAGATTGATCACTGTGACTGCAGCATGGCATATTTCAATGTATAAAATTTGTGGTGTCCCTAGTTGCTAATTCATTTCTGTAATAAATATTATTTTGGAAACAAACTAGTTTGGTTGCTGTAACCAACATACTCTTTTTACACTTATCAAGAGCATCTGAAGCTGTATGCAGATCATACACTAACTTCTTCCCGTATATAAAATCTTAGCCCACTCTGATATTCACATAGCAGATATGCTATTCAAGACGCATACATCTGTAGGTGAAAAGCATTCAGTCGTTGTACAGAGAAGAAATGTGGCAATTTGGTGTTGAACTATGTCTCCCAGAGTTTGGAGTGAAAAAAACAGCTGACACTATGTACGAGAAGAAGAAAATCTTGATTGATTGATTCAGAGGAAGGATCTATGTCTGTAAGAATGGGAGAGAAGGCAGACATAATAGCCTTGTGGTGGGTAATAATACTCTGCCCTTAAACTGCCCCATCCCTGTTGGCATGAATGGCAATACTCCCAGGGGCTTCAGCAGATACAGTTTCAAGCACTTACATGCTTACTGTATATAGTTACACAGTTACATTGTCCTCTGGAATTCTTTTTGAATCCTGGCTCCTTTTAATTTTCAGGCTCCTGCCTATATAAATGAGTTGGTCTCCTCTCCCATTCCTCCTCCACCTTTCCTTGCCTTAATTATCATTGCAAGTTTGAAGGAAAATATATGGAGAATGTACATTGGCAACCTGGCATCTGCAGTGGGTGGAAAGATACTATGCAGCCATTCACACAGTCAGTTCTTTTGAACTTTAACATTTGGAAACTAAAAAACTGGCAACTACATGGAGCAGAGGGAAAAACCTGGTGTGTTTAAAAGGTAAGGTCCTACTCTTACCTTGTTTCTTAGTCTGAATCCCCATTGATGTCAGTGGGAGTTTTGTCCAGAGATTTGTGGGTAAAACCTCTCGCCCTTGGAATGTAAACCAACATTAGCTGAACTAAGATAGTACAATAGGAAACTAGAAGCTGAGCTTTAATATCCCTCTAAGTAGATTATTAGTATTAAGGTCGCCCTTCTACACTTCCAGTTACATGCAGCTTATTTACTCCTCTTCTGAAGTGTACAGTGTTTCTCCTGTGAAAAGGTAGGTAATTTTCTATCTTTATTTGCAACATTTAGCATACAATATCTGCTATGCAAGTACCACATTGGTAATGTGTATTTCACCAGGTCACCCTTTTTAAATGGCTACCACAAATGTTTGATGACATAATAGGTCTGAAATATCTCAAGCCATGGTGCAGCAGGATGTTTGAAGTTGGGATCTTTTCAGCTAGCTCTGTTTAAACGGTAGGGAAATAACTATCACAAAGAGCACTGTATTTGCAAATTAGTTTATCAAAATGTCAAATATCAGATGAGGTCCTGATACCAATATCTGATACTAATTCTTAATTAACTGGGAATTTTACTAGCTTTTCTCATCCATGTGTTAATACTACATATTGTATAGTAGTTATTGAAGTAACATTTGCATTGGGCCTGATTCATCCTTGATGCATAACCCTCTTGAATTCATGAGAGTTTCACTAAGGATGAATGCTGCCCATTTTATGTTCAAAGCTTTTGCTTCATTAAATTTTGTTGTGTGTGTGTAATAAATATCTGTCTCTTTAACACCAGTGGTTTTATTTTGTTCAGCATTTTTTACTGTAGAGTGTTAAAATACTTTCGAATTACACTACTCCTGAAGGGAAAGCTTTTCTATCGAAACCTGACATAACCAACGCTTTCAAACCTGGGTGCCTACATTTAGGCAGCTAAATCCATGTTAGGGCACCTACCCAAAGTGGCCCAATTGTCATAGATGCTTAGCAACAGCGGCTCCCATTGCCCTCATCGGGGACTGGTAATGCTCAGCACCCTTGAATAACAGGACACCTTGATTTAAACGTCTAGCTTTAGGCACCATGTTTGAATATTTTGGCCAGAGTCCTTTGGTCTCCAGTATAATGAGCAGTATAATCACCATGGGGTTGATTCTGCGAGCCGTTACTCACATAAGTAGTCCCACTAATGGCAATGGAATACTTGCATGAGAGAAACTACTTGTGTGAGTGACAGGCTGCAGCATCAGCCCCAGTGTTCATAAAATATTAAATTAAGAACCTCCCTTAATGCCACCTAAGATGCCCATTTTCATTAAACGGGGGAAATAAGCCCATTTGAATTCATGTATTTGGTTCAAAGTTGACCAAACTGCAAGATCATCATGCCATGCATTTTAGATCATGTATGGGCTGATTTCTGCCCTTTTTACACACATTGGGTGAAATCCTGGCGTAAATGAAGTCAATGGCAAAACTCCCATTGACTGCAGTGGGGCCAGGATTTCACCCATTGGGTGTTAATATCTTACTCCTCTGGTAGACCCATTGAAATGAATGGAATTCCTTCAGGAGAAAAGTGCAACTCAACCTGAGCATGGGTGGCAGGATCAGGCCCTAAATATAAGAGAGGGTTATTTTTTTTTTAGTGCAAATGAAACTAGCAAAACATGAGTTCACTTTCTTAATCATATTTCACTTTGACCTGGTAAAATATTGTAATAGTAATCAACACTAATCTCATTGTGTCACATCTGTGTAACATTTTTTATTATTTTTTCACAGAATATTGAATCAGTGCCCCTTATGTTGCATGAGAATGTTCTGTGCATTTGTCTCATTTTCCTGCCTTTAAAGCAGTGATTTTTCACTCTCTATTGAAGGTGAAAAAAGTTCTTTAAACGTCTGCAGTCACAGCAATGACTCTGGCTCCATGAACAAAAAATGAGTTCAAAATGTTGCAGCATTCTGAAATGCCAATTTCTGTTCAACCCATCTCATTGTTATTCATATTTTGTATAGCTAATGAGAGCATTCGGGACCTTCTTTTCAGTTTTGAAAATGGTCATGAATAGGACAGACTGCTTAAAATATATGGTGGAAAAACAATCAATTTTGGTAAACAGCGGGCCCGTCTGAAGCTTAATCCATTGTTGCATGTCATTTGATTATTAAGGTTCTGTTGCCATTGTGTAAGCCAAAACCCAGAATAAGATGTTACAAATAGAAAAAATATTCCATGCACTACAACCAAAGGGTGCTGCTGTTTGTTTCCTCGTAAAAATATCATCCACACCACAGGGCATGTGCTAATGACAGTTTATTGAGCTTTAGAGATAAGCCGCTGAGAGCTTATCCAGCCTACAGCTGTCTATATATTGTCTAAGATCCATTAGCTACTGGGAGAATACGGGAAAGGTTTGTCATGTGACTGTAATGCACTCCCCCTTTCTCCTCTGTCTCTTTCAGGTCCAATCCACAGCAAAGATGTGTGACCAGACCTTTTTGGCAATTGTGTTTGGTCCTTGTGACAAGTGCTCCACAGAGAAACCCCTCAGGGCAACTTACATCAAATCAGAACAACTCAACTACTGTTCGCTATGTGTGGAAATGGTATGTTACAGCCTTTGCCAGAGAGAACACAAAAGTAAATAATGTGTAAATTAGGGGTCAGATGTATTCTCAGACGTGTTCAGTTAGACAGTGGGCTATGAAACCATGAGACCAGGTAGGGTCCCTGCTCTACTCCAAATAAAAGCCCCAGTCCTCAGCTACAGTTGGGGAGCACCTGATGGAATTCTGAGGGGGTGGGGCAAAGTCAACTTTTTGCTCCCTGTTGGCAAGTGGCTATCTGCTTTTTCACATATATGGTAAAAGATCACACATTCTAACTCTGCAAGTAAAATGTGCCGGCCCAAATTCAGCCCTGGTGTAACCATGCACAACACCACGGAGGTCAGTAGAATTACACCAGACCTCAGTTTTGCCCATTAGCCTTCAAAAATAAACGCTGGATGAAACCCCATGAGGTTTTTGTAAGTAGCTGTTATGATTTTCTTAAACTATCACAGTGAACCTGAATGTGATCCACAACCTGCCTGAACTTCTGCATGATCTATAGCCATACCACTTTGTACAAGGATCATTTCATTTCTCACAAGCTAGACAGGTGTGGGTGAGTTCAGTACTTGGATGGAGGCCTGACAAGGAACACCTGTGTTGGTGTCAGAGAATTTATAGGTGGCTCTTCCTTCCCTCTGAGATAATTGTGAATCAATTTCCCAGTATTGTAGTAAAGAGCACTGCGCAGTCAGAAGGTCCTGTCTTCTGGATAAAACACAAAAATTAGGCTATGAATACAGCTGGCCAATAAGGAGCTAGTTTACATCCCCTATTCTTACCTAAAGGATACTGTCACACTGGTGTCCTGGCCAAGTTCCATATTGGGCAATTATATTCTGCCTGTCTGAATTCCCCATGTAGTATTCATTGGAGAAAGTATTCTTCTTTGCTTCCTACCCTGAACTTGTGTTGTGTTGAGCAATGTCAACGTTGCTGCAGTTCAGGGGCGGGTATAAAGATCCTCACGAGAATGTTGGGAGGCTTAGTTCGCTTGGCTTATAAAGCATTGTCAGAGCTTTGGAGGAGAGTGAGAATGCTGAAATAACAGCTATCTATGATGCAGGGAGCAAAGCTTCTCTACTGAAACCTTGCACGTTCTAATACATTCAAACTGACGGGGAATATGTTTAGATATAGTGGCTATAAAACAAAAGACCTCTCCCTCCTCTATCCATTTGCTTCTCTTGACTTTGAATTTGCCACTTTATCTGGGTCCTACTTGGCCAACAGTCAGTAAATACCAGTTTACGCAGTTTTTCTAAGGAGTTGATAAACCCTTGCTGAAATAGCAGTAAGAGACTGTTTCCCATATTAAGACTCTTTACAGCTTTCTCTCTGCTGCTCATACTATAGAAGACAGAATCTTACTGTTTGGAATTAGACCATAACAGAGGCTATTAAGTGGAAGCAAATTAATGCTTAAAGACGAATTGCCTCAATACATTGATTCTTCATAACACAGGGTACGTTAGGCACTCTATTAAAATTGAAGAATGATCACTGGCAACAGCACCAGGGCTTGCTGCATCTTGCTTATGCATATTTATTTTGCAATAAAGGCTTTCATATCAATAACTAGCATTTATATACCTCTTTGCATCTTCTAACTTCTGTACAAGCATTAACTAATGAGCTAGGGAAAAATAGGTTCATGGACAGGGAAGGTTAGCTGCAAACTGATGACGGGTCTGATTTTTAAAATAGGCTCCATGCTTTTGTACATGAAAATATGCACAACCATTTGATTGTGCAATGCTACTTAGCAATGCATTTTTCATGACTACAGAAATCAGGAATTTGTGGGCATAACTGGCTAGTTAGTTTCATGTCTTGGATTGGTCAGTTCCATATACAATTACCAGATTTCCATATACAAACAGTTAATTACAGCTACAAATATAGGACTCAATTGCTCACATGGAATTTTAAAAATCAAATCCTATGTGATTCTTCCAAAGCCATGACAGTCAGTGGCAGATGCAGGATTATAGAATTTTGGAATTCCTGGTTCCCAGTCATGTGTTCAGTCCATATGCCAACTGGCTTTTATGCTAGATCACCCTTTATCTCTGAGGTCTTTCTTTTCTCACCTAGTTTGGGGATTTATGGTGAGCACAAGATGCCCAAAAGGGGTCGTGCATCATGTTTTTGTTTTTTCACTCATGTAGGATTATTCTATATCCAATCATTCTTATCGTTCATCATGATAACTATTCAGAGTGAGCGGCTGGCCAAACTATTCCATGATAGACATACAAGTCACGGTTCCATTGTTGAGTGTTGCATGTAAAGCAGGGATTCCACCATGCCTACATATGAAGACTACAGTGTATTCTTCCCCAAATTACAGCACTTGCCCCTTGAGCATAGAATGAGTTTTCTGAGAATTTACAAGTAAATCAGTTAATTAGTTTGATTTAAAATGTTCCCTTAAAAATTTTTAGCATCTTTCTTTTTCCTCCTACTGTCCACCAAATGATTTTAATGTAGACTCATCAGCTTCCCATGTAGTCCACACTCATTGTGCATTTGCCACATTTGAAGATTTTTTTAGGCTTAATGATTTCCCCCCCTCATTATTCTTCACAACGGAATGTTCCTTTTTTGGTAGAGTTGGATTAGCAGGGTTTTGCAGGGAATTCAACACAAAATACTGCCTTCTTTCACGCTTCCTGCCATCTCCCATTGTTCTCACTAGGAATGGGGCCTACCTTCCATTGTGGCAGCTTGGCTTCACCCTCACCGGGAACAGCCGGAACGGGTGGCCGTCTTGTAGGTGGTACCTTTTGTAGCCTCATTTCCACTGAGAAAAATAGGAGATGATAGCAGGATGATTAACTCAGAGATGGGCATGGAACTCTCTGTAAAAAAACACGATTTGTCAGTCCTGCTGAAGAAGACACTTTCTGGTTATGAAATATAGCAGCAACAAATATTATTAATCCAAAGATTATTTTAAAAAACTATCCATTTCACAAGATTTACCAACAGGGAGGGCAAGAGGAGAAACATAAGAAGTGGCCTACATGCAAAATCAGGGGAGAGGGAAACTGGGATGTGTGTCTGAGCAGGGGTATGTGGGAGGCAGAAGTGCAGGGGAAATGGGATGTGTCTGAGCAGTGACACACAGAGGCCAGGAGCTAAGGAGAAATGGCCATTATGCTCTGTCTGGTCTGCACTGCTCCAATGTGGGGTAAAGCAGCCAAAGTGGCCTGGTGAATCTGGCCCTAAAACTTAACATTAAAAATAAAAAAGATTTAAGGATGTTGACACAATTTTCAAATCATTAAAAATATTCTATGGTAATAGTCTGTTTGCATTTCTTGTTTAGTGTTTATGTATGGCAAATTTAATAAAAAATAATGAGGAAATTCCCAGGTAAAAATCTGCTAAAGTGGCACTAAGTTTGAGAGTAGCTATAATTAATTTAAGAGTAAAAACATTACAAGGATGTTGCAATTATCCCCAAACTAAGCATTACAAACCCAGAAAGATCAGAGTTAAGGTTAAAGAAAGCAAAAAATGGTAAAGTATGGAAATGAGTAGTTTAAGGCACCAAACAACCTTAACACCAAATAGTAGTGGCACCATGAAGGAGAAAATAAATGAAAAAATCTAACGTCTTTAAAATCAGTTTAATCTGATCTCTGGCTATAAACACTACTTAGCACTAACCATAAGTGTATAATTATTGCATGGCATTACTACTGAGTGAAGCTGAGTTTCTTTGGATGCTTTTACTGTGCACTTCTAGACATTATGATGTTTGGATTTCTTTTGCGTTTAACTCTGAATTTCCTGGACTTATAATGCTTGTTTGGGGAATACTTACCACATCTCTATAATGTTTATACCCTTAAATTACTGATATGTACACAACCTTAACTCCAGTGGTTTTCTTCTGGCAATATAACAATAATAGTACTTTGCACTTATATAGTCACTTAGATTCATACAGTACTTTGAGAACTTTGGATCAATCAGTCTCTGCATTTTACAGCTAAGTAACGCAGGCACAGAGAAGCTAAATGAGTTACCCAAAGTCCCATGGAAAATCAGTGGAACAATCAGGAATACAATCCCAGTCTCCTTCTCTTACTACTAGGTCAGCATACCTTTTACACAGAATTTACCATACTGAATCAGGCAGCTGGTCCTTCAAGTTCAATATCCCTACCTAATGCTTCTGACGAAGGCAAATCAAAGGCAAACCCCTCCCCCTATAATGGACTTGGTCAACTGTATAATACTGAAGATAAGCTTAAAGACTGGCTTCATATTGTTCTTGTCTATAAAACTATCCAGGTCCCTTTTAAACTCCCTTTGACTTTAGGAGCTCTCATGGCAGATGGTCCGTGTGCTTTGAAATCAATCTGAAAGCATGCTGAACTTAGATTCCAAGCTAAAGGGTCTGTAGCACTTTAACTGCTGCTTTCCCCATTTCCCCATTACACTCCTCTAGCAGAATGAATTCTGCAAACATAGGCTAAAGGCTTCCTTAATATTCATTAGTTTATTGAATAATTAATTACTAATCTATTATTTGTTAATGTCAAAAACACATTGCCTCTAGTAGACATGGGGTTTTATGGGAAGGACGAAACAAACTGCCTTGATTTTAGACATTATTTACTAAATGAGAACATTCTTATGTGGCATTTTTGAATACTGTGACTCAACTGTATGTTCTCCTCTATATTTATCATCTAGATCTGGAGCATGTCCAGAATAGATCTGCTCTAACCTGTTATTTTTGCAGGGTTAGTTAATGACAGCCCAAGTATTAATAGCCCAGCGTTTGGCTAGGTCAGTTAACTTTCTCTTCGAGTTCCAATTCATGAAAGAAGTGAGTGAGCTGTAGCTCACGAAAGCTCATGCTCAAATAAATTGGTTAGTCTCTAAGGTGCCCCAAGTCCTCCTTTTCTTTTTGCGGATACAGACTAACACGGCTGCTACTCTGAAACCATTGTACTTAGTAGCTTGAGCTGCGTTTCCACTTCCCACCCCTGTGAGACATAATGCTGAAACTCGCTTTTCCAACTGGATGGGGGTGTGTGCTGCCTCAATCCTTTACAAGATGCAGCATGCTCTCACTACATCTTGGGTCTAGAGAATTCTGCCCAGCCCCATCCACTTGCTCATTTTGGGGAGTACCACATATATAGCCTCTTTTCTCCTATCCACATCAGGACCCAACATCCTCTGGGCCCAATCCTGCAACTTTTACTCACATGAGTAGTCCAAGTGTAATCAAGCTGGGATCTGCTACATGCACTTTGGGACTGACCTTGAAGGGTGCTGAGCACTCCAGCTTCCAATGACTTTGATGCCTTCAGTGCTGACTTTCAGCTCCTCCCGGGAGAGGCTCACTTATTTACAGGACATGGGCTTTAATTCCTGTACACAAAGAGATCTACTTATTCAGTGAGTAAGGCAGGCAGGAGGGGGCACTGATTTGGCATTACTGTACTATCCTGAAATGCAAGCAATATCTCAGCAGCACTGACTTGCACTCCAGATTTAGCTCTGTTCATATAGAACTCAGTACCACAACTTCCATGGACTTCAGTGGGCCCAGGATTTGATGTTTATGTACCTTGGCATTCAAAACCTGGGCATCTGTCATAGAGCAAATTCCTTTGTTAAAGAGAATTGATTCTCCCAACCCTTCCCCTATTGCCTCATCAGGTCAAAAAATAGTCACATTCTTGAATTTCATATAAGCAGGTTTAATTAGTCAGATGCCAAAACAGCACCTTCCTGTTGCTGTCTTGCTTATTAGTAATTATGCTTATGTTCCCTTGGTATCACTTTAAAAGTACTGGATTCTCCAGTGAGCAGGTACAAATTAGGAAGTGGGTGGGCCCTGGAAACTATTTCCAAAGTACCATTTACTCTGGGGAGAACTGAATGCTGCCTCTGTACTAACTCTAGATGGCATACATACCTTTAGTGTAGGGATGTATAAGAGAAACAGACTGTACCGCTGTTAAACACAGTGTGAAAAGGGCTTTATTTTTTCCAAGGCCTAATGCTGCATCCAGGATGTGCACACAGGCTAAAAAGCAGCTGCACTTACTTTATCTCACTTTTCAATCCTGGACCTTGTCCAGGTTGAACAATAGTCACTTAGTTTGTCTATTTTCTGCCCACCGGAGACAATGGGAGTCAATAAGAACAAAGTTACTCCATGTAGATCAAGGACAATTAACAAAAGCAGAAGAGGCCATGTTCAGGAAGCTCCCTTTGCAGAAAGACTGCAAAGGCCCATTTACAGCTGGTCTGTCCCCTGCAAATATCAGTCAGTTACAGCCTCAATACATCAGAAGCACTATATTCTCTTACCCACAGAGCCCACAATTAAAAGATGGAGCTGGGCAAAATGGTGTGTGTGTGGGGGGGGGGAGGTGGAATAATAAATACATTGACTTTGTGGCATGTAATAATAATGATTAACTCTTTTCAACCAAAGATGCATCCAAACACTTCACAGAGAAGGCGTAGGTATTATTATCTCCATTCCAGTGAGACCCAGAGATTGGGGTGGAAATTTTCACTGCTACCTAAGAGATCTGGTTTTCCAGGTGGCCAAATCCACTGTTCAGCTGTGAAAATCTCAGCCCCAATGCCCAAAGGGAATGGCACTGCAGCAGGGCTGGAGGTCGGTGGGGGGGAACCTTGATTGCCAAGCCTGGTACCTTGACTAAGGGTCCTGTTTTTGAAGCAAAGCCTCTGAATTTTTAAAATCTGACTGCGAGGAGGATCAACTTGTGCCTTGAAACGCGCACCTTTCACGAGTTTCGGCACAACCTGGGAAAGCCACTTTGCACAAGCAGCGGGCGCTGGGATGGAATCCCGGGGCTGAGAAACAGCCGGCAATGAAACTGCAAATCTGTCCTGGTGCCAGTCTCTGGGAGCCCCCAGTGCTGTTCTCAGGCAGCTCTAACAGGGGCGAGGAGGGTGACCCGATGTCCTGATTTTATAGGGACAGTCCTGATATTTGGGGCTTTGTCTTCCATAGGCACCTATTCCCCCCCACACACACACACACCACCACCACCACGGATTTTTCACATTTGCTATCGGGTCACCCTAGGGCGAGAGGAGCAGCCAGCCCCGAGCGGGGGCACCTGCACTCAGCCCCGGTGTCAGCCCGGACCCACCGCAGGGCGGCGCACGGTACCGCGCTGCGGGCGGGGGCTGGGCCAGCAGGTGCTGGCTGCACAGAGCGGCACGAGCCGCCAGCCTGGCCTTGAACGTCAGCGTGCGCGGGGGAGCCCAGTGCGGTTCCCAGGCTCGGTTGCTGCGGCAGCATCCCCGGGAGCCGGGCCCTCAAACCCCTCCTCCCTCTCTCCCTGCTTCCTGCCGTGCAAAGATGGCAACCGAGGGGCTGCACGAGAACGAGACCCTGGCGTCCCTGAAGAGCGAGGCGGAGAGCCTGAAGGGCCGGCTGGAGGAGGAGCGGGCCAAGCTGCACGATGTGGAGCGTGAGTCTGGGGAGGGCTCGGGCTCGGGCTCGGACTGCGGCGGCCACGGGCTGGAGGGAGGGGGGCAGCGCGGGGCGCGGTCGGGCCGAGCGGCGCCCCCCCCGTGCGCGTCGCTAGCCCGGCGCAGGTGCTGGCTCCCGGGTTCCAGCCGGCCGGGCACGCGCTGAGCTGGTCCCTTGCCCCGCGTGCGGACTCTGGGCAAGCGGCGTGAGCGGCCCTGGCACCCCGTTACCCTGCTGAGTGCGCGGGGCCTGAGCCATTCCCCGGGCGCCTCCTGTGCCGGGGGAGGGGAAGCGGCTGCTGCGGCTGCCTAGTGGGTGCTGTGGTTCCCTAGCATCCCTGGGGCTGATGCTCACGTTGGTGGCGGCCGCAGCCGGAGTGAAATCCCGGGGGATGCACTGAGGCGGCATTTCATCCCTGCGGCGTGGCGCCAAAGGGGACCATTGCCCCCTTCAAAAACCCAGACCTGCCCTGGCGCTGACATAAAGCAGTTCAGTTGGCAAGTCATCTAGGTTAATCCCGTGTGTAATGTCAAGCTCCCTAGTGACTGCAGTACAGGTACAAAGAAATGATCATGCATAATTTTACACCACCCTCCCCTCTTGCTCTGGTTAATACAAAATAATTTAAACTTGTTAACCTGAAATCCCTGAGATGCAAGACGATAATATTATTATGAATAATAGTAATTTATTATTTACTTCCCATCCCTCCTCCTTCTCCTCCTCCTTTTTTTTAACAAATATTATAGGTATACATTGCTACATTTTTCTTGTACTATAGGGTTGATTTTACCAGTAACTTTTATAGGCATATTACAACTTTGTTCCTCCTGTCTTTGTTTTTGAAGTCTGTGTTGAAAGGGGTTACAAAGCTATATCTAGTGATTTATGTGATCACTGTTTGTTACTGCAGGGGAATGGCAGGAGTGAGTATATGTAAATTTCAGATTGTTTAAAAAAAATACACCTGCTTCTTTTCTGTAGTAAATGAGGCATTTTCTTGCCTAAATTTGATTATCGTAGGTTTTGTGAATGTCCTTTTAATAGGAATCATTGAATGGAGATGGCGTCCTTACAGAAACATTACCATAACTCAATACGGTCTTGCAGTATAATTTCTACAGTATTCACAATGAGGCCTCAATTCAGCAAAACACTTAAGTACATGCTTAAAACCATCTCTATTTAACAAAGCATATGCTTAACTTTAACTGTGCATACTCTAACTGTAGGTCTCATGATGTTTGTGGAATATTCTCCACATGTTTTTGTTCACTTCATAGATCTGTAAATAAATGTTTTCCTGAATTTTGTTTTATTAAGACTGTGTATTTGCCCAGGGTTTGATTTCCATGACAAAATCTGTGACTTTTAACATTCTTCCCATTTAAAAGTAATTTTTTTCACCCTAGTGTGCCCACTGCTGAGCAAAACTCCTCCATTATTTTTATAGTTTTATTTCAGTGTTGAAGCTTCTGGTCTCTCTGTGCTTTTAAACTATTTCCAACAGCTATTTCTATTGGGGAAATAAATTAAATAACTTCCTTTTTTGAAATCTAAAATTATGACTGTCACTTTTTGCCGTGACAAAATCATGATTTTTCCCATTTCTCCCCAAGACAAACTGCCTGCCTTAATAGCTTTTCTCTTCTTTGTTCAATTAGATTTTGAACTGTAGCTCTGTGGAAAAAATGTGAACAGATATCTGAAGTCCTACCCTTATATTTGACTTGCAGTCTGGAAAACTCTCAGGGTTTATTACACCATTTAATGGTTCAGATTGAAAATATAAACAATTATTTTGTCTATTTGATTCATAGATTTTTAAGGCCAGCAGGGACTGTTATAATAATCTAATCTGACATACCCGCTTTCCTCCCACTTCCCGTGCATAACAGGCCAAAGAGCTTCACCCAGTAATTTCTGCATCAAGCCCCATAATTTCTATTTAACTATAGCATACCTTATAGAAAGATATCCAGTCTTATTTGGAATATTATGGGCCCAATCCTTCACCTTTACTCACACAGGCTACCTCTTGGGAATAGTCCTGGTCAGTGCGGTGGAGCTACTCACTTGAGTAAGGGTTGCAAGGTCAGGTCCATAGTTTGCAATAGTGTTTTTACAAATATAAATATTTCAGAATTGTTATATGCCTATGAAGGCTGTAGGAATCAGTGTTCTAAGAGAGTTATTTATACTAAAACAGCCAGTTCTGCAGAATGTATGTTGCATTAACAGAAAGGAAACATGTAGGCTATTGGCAGTAAAAAGATTTGTTTTATTTGATAAGTTCTGGACACAAGAATTTCAGCCTAGTCTTCCACTTGCCATAACAATCTCCAGCATTTGTATTTTGATTATGTTATTTTAGGATCTCAGTAGATCATTTGATTGGCCTCACTTGATGAGAGGTGTGCGGGGAATGTAGTTTTTCAATGAGTTTAGTTGATACGTTTTGGAAAGGCTAGTTTGCTTCTAGCCCCTCATGAAGATCGTTCTGTAATGGACGAATTGTCAGGAATAATGGGCGGCAATTTAGTTCACTTGCTATGTGAGGTTTAGTCTCTTATAGGCAGTGTTTGTAGCTAAGAGCATTATTTCAGTTTCTGGCACAGTCGGCGAGGCTGATGTGTTTTGAAAGATGATTATTGAACAGCCAATCCATTAGAAATCAATTTCAGACTTAGAGAGGCAGAAATTGCTCCACTGATTGTGAGCCAAAGAGCCATCTTTGTAGGGTACGGTTGCCCATCCTTTCGCTGTGACAGCCCTTCATAGTTCGAATGCTTTCTCATCACTGCTTAAACACAGGACAAAGATTTTAGCTGCGAGTTTTGTGATGTAGGGATCTGTTTACATTCATATAATTGCAATTTAGGGTCTGAGCTACCCACAACTTTCATCGATGGCGATTACAGTTACCCAGAGCAATCGCTCATCACCACAGGGATTGAACTCAGAGCTTCAGATCCAAATCACTTGAACTAAAAGAGGAAAGTCCAGATACAAAAGTCCACTGAAGTCAATGGGAGTCTTTCCACTGATTCCAGTGTGTTTGGATCAGGCACTGTCTCTTCTAGCTGATAACAGTGGCTGATATGGGCAACCCACTAGCGACTAACACATACTGAAGCACTGGATCACTTCAGCAGGTCTCTGGATCAGGCCCTTTTTGGTCTCCGGGGCCTGGACACAAGGCTGTTTTACAGCACACCACGTCCTAGACTGGAGAAGTAGCCCCATTCCTCCATACTCCTCCTTGTGAGGTGTTTTAAAGCTGGTAGAGCCACTAGATCGGGGTGGGCAAACTACAGGTTGCATCCAGTCTGCCAGCCATTTTAATCCATCCCTTAAGCTCTCGCTGGGGGAGCGGGGTCTGGGGCTTGCCCCACTCCAGCCTGGGAACAGGGTCAGGGGCCACTCCGCGTGGCTCCTGGAAGCAGCGGCATGTCCCCCCTACGGCTCCTATGCATGGGGCAGCTGGGGGTTCTGCTCCACATGCTGCCCCTGCCCCAAATGCGGCCCTGCAGCTCCCGTTGTCGGGGAACCATGGACAATGGGAGCTGCACGGGTGGTGCCTGCGAACAGGGCAGCGTGCAGCAGAGCTGCTTGGCTGTGACTCAGCACAGCAGCCAGAGGGGGGACATGCTGCTGCTTCCAGGAGCCGCTTGAGGTAAGCGCCACCCAGAGCCTGCACCCCTGAGCCTCCCCCCCCCCCGCCATGCTCCAACCCCCTGTCCCAGCCCTGATCCTTCTCCCACCCTCCGAACCCCTCAATCCCAGCCTGGAGCACCCTCCGGCACCCCAAAGCCCTCATCCCCAGCCCCCCCAGAGCCCACACCCCCAGTTGAAGCCCTTACCTGCCCTGCATCCCACCCTCCCTGCCCCAGTCTGGAGCCCCCTCTTGGACCCTGAACTCCTCATTTCTGGCCCCACCCTGGAGCCTGCACCCCCAGCCCCTCCCGCAACCCAACCCCAATTTCATGAGCATTCATGGCCTACCATACAATTTCCATACCCAGATGTGGCCCTCGGGCCAAAAAGTTTACCCACCCCTGCAGACAGATACAATGTCTCCTCCTGTTACTCTGGTTACGTGGGGCCAGCACCGAGTCCTGTTGCTCCTGTGTGAAAGGAGACAGCATGCCTCTGCTGAGCCCTTCATAGAATGAACATCACTGGGTCAGAAACAAGTTAGTGTTCTCAGCTGATGCCTCCCCTGCCCCCCCGCCCCCCTCCGACAGCCTCAGCGTGAGGCTTCAGGGGTGCAAGATGGCTTTGAACTGTGCCAGTTGCAGGGGGGTGGATTTCACACTGAGGTGCCTTTGCAAGTTCATTTTTACGGCCATGTTCTGTTGGAAATCTAAGATTATTTGTAGAAACTGCAGATGGAAACTCTGCTGAGAAATAACTTAAACATTGTGAGAACTCCTGCTGGAGCATTTTACTTAGGATTCTTCACAATGAATAGAAACTGTTTCACAGGGTCATATGTTTTAGAAATAAACACTTGCTATTATCCAGACACCAGTCAAGTGAAGTGCAAAGGCTTTGTCACACTGATGCAGGTTAATGTCGTAAGATATGATGCTATCACAAGAACTGCTCAGCCACTCAGCTCACGTTGGGGCGCATAACGCCTGCAGTTGGGGCACAGACTTCCCATGGCTGCCAGTGGGAATTCTGAGTGCAGATCAAACCTCTTAACTGACTGAAGTCCAGTACCTATAGCACCTTGAGGTCAGAGTTGCCATGTTAAAATGTCCTCACATTGCTGGGACTGGAATTATTTTAAAAAAAACAAAAACTTTTTATAACATTAAAAGCACTTTCTGAGGATTTTAGAACCACAACAATAATTTGAGACAAAACACGGCACTAAAAAGTGAGAGCTCCAAAATCTGATGACATTGTATGTCATTTTTCAAACTTTTTTAAAATTCTGAACAAATGTAAAAAGTCCTAAATAATGTAGATGAATTTTTGTAAAATAAACACACACATACAACCCTCTCCTGCCAAACAAACAACACCTGGTATGGTAGATGGTTTGATTAGATGGCATTCTCTAAGGTCTCGTCGATCTCTAATAGCTATGCTTCAGTGAAGAATACTCTAGATGTGATGGTTAGATGTGCTTCAAGTGAACTTAAGAGTCTGATCTCGCACTCACTCACCTGACTAACTACTCACCTGAATAGACTCATTGTGCTACCTGGAATTACTCGTGGGTAAAGTGACTCATGGGCATTAAATGTTTGCAGGCCCAGGGCTTTAATATGGAGCAAACATTTGATGATTCTCTTTATGGTTAATTCTCCACAGTTCATCAGGTGGCGGAACGTGTGGAAGCCCTAGGTCAGTTTGTGATGAAGACCAGGAGAACTCTGAAAGGCCATGGTAATAAAGTCCTCTGCATGGACTGGTGCAAAGATAAAAGACGAATTGTGAGCTCTTCCCAGGTGAGGAAATGTGTAGGCACTATTCGAGGTCAGTGATATCCAGGCATAGTTCTGATAGCTACACTAGGTAACATTAATTGGAAATGAAATCTACGTTTAGTTTAAATGCTTTCATGACGTCTAAAGCATTCTTTTAGCAAAATATTTGTTCAGAGAACACAAACCAGACTACTGAATAAAGAATATAATTCTGGTAAGCATCACCATACCTACTGGAGGTGAGACCCTAAAGACCTCTCATCCATTTTTCATACAGAATCTCAGAGTACTTTAGCACATTACCTATACAGTATTACAGCAAGCTGGTTTGGGATCAGATGCACCTTATTCTCTCTGGACACTCAGTATGCAGCACTTCACCCCATCATTTGAATTAACATATGAAGAGAAAGAATTGGGATGGAGAGATCTGAAAACATTCTGATTCTACTAGAAAGGTCTGTGTGATCTGTGAAAATAAAATCCTTTCTGTGGTCTGGAAGATGGATGTGGCCTTAAAAATAAACTTCCTCACTTAGCCAGCTAGAACTATTACAAATATTTGGACATTTTGATAAACAGGCATTAAGTCTGTTTGAGATCAGTCTTATGTCACAAAGTTGTACAGGGGAATGGGGGAGGTATTGAGATAAAAGCCTTTCACTTGTAGGTCACTGGTTCACATTCAGAAGGGTAATGGATGGAACTTTTTACATCTGACGGCTGTTCATTGGCCTCTATGAAATGAGTTGCTGGTCTCAATCTACCACTTATAGGATAGAATAGGCTATCTGCATCACAAACCACCATGAGAGTTACTGCTGTCTGGCACCATTCTTGGATGTCTCAGCCAGGAGACCAAAGATTGAACATTTAGTAAGCTATTTTTTGAAGTGGTAAAGTATCAGTGTATAAGTATGAAAGCAAAAGAGAGGCTTTATTCCACTTTAAAATATGTATCCTGAAAAAACCCACATCCAGTGATTCTGTGAACCAGTCTGGGGTTTCAGATATTAGCACTGCAGACACACTGAGGTTTGTTTTCTGTTTGATGGCACTTAGATTGTTTCATTTTCCATTTTTTTTAAACTTCTATTTTAAGAAATTAATTAGCCCAGGGGCAATAACAATAGCTGGTTGAAAACAAACAAACAATTCACTCTTCCCAGACTGGAATGTTAATGGATATTATCCCAGCCAAAGGTAATTGGCATCAACACACATACCAGGTGATTATGTAGCACACTATTGATTGCATGGTCATTCTTGTTAATAGGTTATTTAGGTGGGCAACTAAAGGTTAAGTAAGAGGAGTAGTAGAAAAAAGGGGAGCAGAGGAAGGGTGGAATGGGAAAAGAGGATAAACAAAGTGATCGTGAAGAGGAGATGTAACTGAGAGGATAATTATGAGCTAGGATAAGTTCATTTGTAGGAGATAAGGAGAATAAAAATTCATCCAGGTGGTTGTTTCTTGAGAAGATGGTGATCTCCATGATAAGTGGTGAGGACAGCTCCTTCCATTCCCTTAAAGCAGGGATGGGCAAACTTTTTGGCCCGAGGGCCACATCGGGGTTGCGAAACTGTATGGAGGGCCAGGTAGGGAAGGCTATGCCTCCCGAAACAGCCTGGCCCCTGCCCCCTATCCGCCCCCTCCCACTTCCCGCCCCCTGACTGCCCCCCTCAGAACATCCAACCCATCCAACCCCCCCGCTCCTTCCCCCCGACCACTCCCCGGGACCCCACCCCCTCATCCAACCCCCCTGTCCCCTGACTGCCCCGCCCCTAACTGCCCCCCCCAGGACCCCGCTCCCTATGCAACCCCCCCTGCTCCCTGTCCCGACTGCTCCAACCCCTATCCACACCCCCGCCCCTAACTGCCCCCCTGGGACTCCACCCCCTATCCAACTGCCCTCTGTCCCCTGACTGCCCCCCCTAAACCTCCTGCCCCTTATCCAGCCCCGCTCCCTGCCCCCTTACCATGCAGCTCAGAGCGGCGGGAGTGGCCGGTCAGAGCGCTGGTGGAACGGCACGCTGAGGCTGCAGGGGAGGGGGACAGCAGGGGAGAGGCTGGGGGCGAGACTCCCTGACTGGGAGCTCAAGGGCTGGGCAGGACGGTCCCACAGGCCGTAGTTTGCCCACCTCTGTCTTAAAGGCTATATCTACCCTGCGAGCTAGTGTCTGATTCCCCAACTCACATACTCCTGCTAGCGCTCATCGAGCTAGCGTGAGTCTGAGTAGCATTGTAGCCATGGAATTTGGGTTGGGGCAGCGGAGGCCCGGCTGAGCTGTGTCAAGTACATACCCACCAGTTTCAGGCAGTTGTGTACTGGGAACGGGTAAGCCATGCCGCTGCTGCCGTTGCCTGTGCGACTGCGTTTACACTACTCTTTAGCCTCACGCTAGCACTCATTGAGCTAGTGCAAGGAGGTGGGTAAGCCCTAGTTCATAGTGTAGACGTCGCCAAAGAGGGAGGGTCTTGCTCTCGCTGTGGGCTAAGGAAAGGTTTGTTAAAGAGGGTCGCAAGTGCTAAGACTGATTTTTCAGAGGCACGCTGGAACAAAGGGTATCAATCTCCATACAGGCCTTTTAGATTCCATTTGGCCATCAGTGTGAGGGGGATGGTGCAGTGTCATTTTGCATTTACAGAAATAACTAGCCTAATTAAGCAGAGTCTCTGATTCACAGCGCACTTCACTCTCACTAATAGCAGTGTTGTAAAGGTGGTGACATATTGCCTGGGGAAATGGCATGTGGGACAGAAGTTAACAGCTGTGCTCTGGCCAGATCTCTGAAATACAGGAGTGAAAGTACACTTTGAAGCCCCTAATTTCTCTCTCCATTGTGTGTTGAATTTAGGATGGGAAGGTGATAGTGTGGGATTCCTTCACTACCAACAAGGTAAGTGGACTTCTGCAGTTTCTGTATATAAAGCCAAATATGGCTGCACTGCGTGGATGTGCTAGACATGGAAGTGGAAGCCCTTCCCTCTCTTTCTTCAGTGCACCAGAGCTTCTGGCACCACTGCCTGAGCACTAAGTGCTTGGCAGTGTAAGCTTCCCGCACTCTGCTCTCCAGCTGGAGTGTGAGCATGTCACTACTCTGGGCACTGGCTGCTGCAGAGCAGGGCTGGCAAAGTGCAGGCTACACCTATGGAATATCCGTAGTGAGTGCCATGAGTAAGCACGTGCCCTGGCATAGTGTGACCCCTTGTGTTTTCTCCTGGCTTCTTTAGCCATAATGTCCCCAGATGTTTCTGCATGAGTGATGTTGCTCCCTCCCAGTGTGGCTCAGGTCTGCATAGCCTTAGCAGAGGCTATAGCTAATATAGAGTGTCACTGGCATTATAAAAACAGGCCGCTGTAACTTACCTTTGAACAAATGCTGCAATGACCATCCAAAATGCAGAGAGTTCTAAAGTGGCCCTTGCAGGTGCCCAGCATCTTACACAATTGTCCTGGAATAATTCAGAACCAGTCACAAATTTGATTAGCTTTGTGTTGGGAAATAAGGCTAGAGGTACCGAGAAATGCATGACTTGGCAAATGTGGCTTGATTCTCGTCCCCATACATCCTCTTGCTTTCGCAATGAAAGTTGATCTTGAATTACAGCTTGGTTCTGCACTGTTCAGGTTTAGGAGCAAAAATCTGTTAAACATGGGCATGGTCTCTCATCTGTTGTATATTTTCATTAAATACAGTGAGGAGTCATGACGGCATTTGAGCGATTTTGGCCTCTGTGTGGTTATTTTAACACCAATTAGTGACATGATAATGCACTCAGAAGTTGATTCTTGAGTTGTAAGGAGAATATTATGTTTCAGGAACATGCAGTGACTATGCCATGTACCTGGGTGATGGCATGTGCGTATGCCCCATCTGGATGTGCCATTGCTTGTGGGTAAGTAAAAGTTCTTGCAACTTCTTAAACTAGAGGTGACTTTGTGTCCCAAGTAAATGTAACTTATGGAGCTGGGGGAAAATTTTAAAATGTTGGCTCTTCCTTTCCCCTCCCCCCATTTCTTCAAGAATGCTTTAGAAAACAATTTGGAATCCTAGGAAAAAGACCTGATATTTAGTAGTTCTAGCAGAAAAAAGTAACTATCTAACTTAATCAGATGAGTATTATTTAAAAAAAATCTGTATATCTGGCCTTCTTTACCCATCACTGGAATTGACTGACAGCTTAACAAATACTGACAATGATATCATTTGGATGCTATAAGCATTTAGTAAAATGTTGCACCCAATGGGCCTGGTTCTATCCCACACTGGTTCACACGAGTGTAACTCCACTGACTTCAGGGGAATTACTTCTGATTTGTACCAGCATGAGAGGAGAAATGGACCCAAAGTAGGGTCTGATCCAAAACGCCTTGGAATGAATGGGAGTCTTTCAGTGAATATTGGATTTGATCTATATTGGATCAGGTGCATTTTGCATGTTTTGATAACCTCATGACTTTGTTCATATGGAGCAGAAATCTCTCCTTGCTTCAAACGTCTGAAAATATCTTGGGACCTCATATTGCCGTTGGCCTATATAAGTAACATTCAAGTTTGAAGCACAGACAGCTAAAGATATCTGTTCCATTGGAATAGTCACATAATAATCAAAACATGCAATATGGGCCTGATCCAATATCCAAAAAGGGAGTTTCACAGTATATGCAGATCAAGGGCATGTAGGGTCTTAAGACTGTATTAAGTTATGTGCAAATTTAGTACACAAAGAAATTGAACTGCTGCTTTTGTCATCTCATCATTAGATCATGAAACCTCAAATGTTAAATACTTTATTCCAGATAATTCTTTTTCAGCAACACAGTCAATATTTCCACTGCCTATTTTCAAGTTATTTTGAAAGTATGATCTTTAAGCCATCAGTTGCTATATTTCTTTTGCCATAGAAGATGTGTCAAATTCAGTAAGTTGGATAAATGGTACATCAAAAATGTAATTCAATAGAAAAATGGCAATTTGACTTTATTCAAAAGATTAACTGCAAGGTTACTACTGTATCACTTGTCAATAAATGTTGGATGGACTGTGGTTCAGTAAAACGCAGTTTATTAATAAAATGCATGTAATAAATACTAGGAACTAGGTCCTCAGTCCCACTTCCAGCTGTTCAAGCAGTACAAAATAGCCATACATTTTCCATAAAGAAGCAGCTGGGGATTCCCTTAGCATATGGGAATCCCATGTGGTGTAATAGAATGGAAATCTATATTTATAAGGATTTGATGTTGCAGAATTTTTAGTATATTTCACCCTTACATTTGTTTCTCATCCCACTTTTTCTTGTTATTAATGTTTTCTGTCTTTTTTAATTCTTAACTCTAGTGGCCTGGACAATAAGTGTTCTGTGTATCCACTGACATTTGATAAAAATGAAAATATGGCTGCAAAGAAGAAATCTGTTGCAATGCACACAAACTACCTCTCTGCCTGCAGCTTCACTAACTCAGACATGCAGGTAAATACATTCAGGTACAGCATATAATATAAAACCATGAGCTGGATTTATACTGCTGCTGCAGGGAGATGCAAAGTATTCTTTCTTGCACCAGAGACGGTCATTGTGCCCAGTGGGGTATTCACATTCTGTGCAAGGCAGTGATTCCTGCTAAGAAGGACAGCGTCCACCTCTGCTGAAAGCTCCATAAAAGCTCTTGCTCACAGAGGCTGTAAGTAAGGATCTTTCAATTCAGATTTTGTATATTTATAGATTTTATTTATAAATTTTTATATATATATATATATATATATATAATCTGGTGAGCTGAAACATAAAGAGACCAAGTAACTTGCCAAAGATCTCACAGGTATCCTATGGCAGAGTGGGGAATAAAACGCATGTCTTCTGAGTGCCAATCTGGTGCCTTAGTCACAAAATCATCCTTCCTATTTAATAAAATAAACCCCAGCTCCTGCAAGATCATGAGTATATGTGGGCATGAAATAATCCAAGATAATCGTCTGTCCCATTCTGGTTTTAGAATTTAATTGATGTTATGCTTATCATATACTGTTGTAGCAAAATAAATGGGAAGAGGGGTTATTTTCATTGTTATGCAGGCTATGAAGTCTGAATAGAAAAGATATGATTGTTTCCTTAGCTCCAGATATTTACAGCTCTTCCTAAGGAAATATCAGCTAGGATTGCTTCTATTTCAGGACATGAGCTACCCAAGAGTGAGCTGTTATTTGCCATTATGTGGTTTCAGTAATGATTCTGAGATGCTGATTCAAGTCTATTGCCATGGAAACAGAGGAAAGTCAAGGATCTACCCAGAGTGCTCTTGTGTACTTAATTGTGGCCTTACAATGCAGGAGTCCAGTATAATTAGGGCAGAGTAAACATGAAATCTAAATTAGGTGGAATGTTGTTTCTGAAATACAAAATTAGTGTTTTGCTTTCCTGCATATACCTGTGTGAACCATGGCTTTTTATTTTTGTAAGTTTTTTAGTATGCTCTTCATAATCAAGGAGTGAAAACAGCTGAGTTTTTCTTTTACGTTCATGTAGAGTACAATAGATATTCTAGATAGATATGGATACAATAGATATTATACTGAATAAATTACTATTTATTATTTGTGTAACACCAACCACGTACGTAGGTGCTTTAGACAGAGAGCTCTGAAGGAGCCCTGACCCGAAGAGCTTAGTTTAGCTACACAAAGATATTGAGTTGGGGATCAATAGGTGTTTGTTTTGAGTGACATTTTGTAGTGCCGTTTAAATTTATAGCAGTGAAAAGAAGAGAGAAATCAGAAAATCCAGCTCAAGCTGGCCATGCAGCTCTCCTTTGGGATGCTGGTTGTTGGGAAATAGTGTCCATTTATGGTCTAATGACACTGGGATAAAATTTTAAAACAATTAGGCTATGGTGTAAAATGTGCATAAACAGTGCCAAGTTTTTCTCAGCACTACACTTTGGTTAAACATGAGTCATTTGGATGCACTGTGCAGGCTCCTTCCCTCCTGGGACACATCTACAATGGACTTACTCTCAGCCATGGAATAACTCCAAACATGAGGGAAAGGCCTCATCCTGCCAGGAGCTGAATGCCTTATGTTAATAACAAGGAAAGCTGCTCATCAGTTTGTCGGAGACACATAGCATCTTCGCAGGCGCTCTCCTGCAGCTGTGTGAAAACCATGTTGCCCCGCTCCAAGCCAGCTGCACATACATTAGTAATATCAGTACTTGGGGATTCTCCAAGTATTTTACATGCAGAGGACAGACAGATGGTAGAAGAGTTGGGAATTGAGCTCAAGAACTCCTGAGTCACCGTCTCTTCCTCAAACCCCTAGACATGCTCACACCTCTTAATGACTATGAAGCATTTCTAGTCCATTCCAGAGAGAGCAAAATTTTGGAGTCTTCTGTGAGCCCCAAAATATCCTCGCATTTCAGCCTTGGTTTCTGTATCGTCTGTATCGTCTTCGCTAACACATGTTTATTACTCCAAGGGCAGGAATGAATGCATTTTACCCAAAAGCCTGGTAAAATGCTGCATATTACCACGAGGTGGCAGATGAAGACACTTGATCCAGTGTTTCCAAACTTGCTGAAAGTCTAGAAGACTAAAACATGAGCAAAGTAGATCTTTCACTCAATGTTTTTGTATAAAAATAGTTTCAACTTGAGTTCATAACATTTCCAACTTAACCATGCTTATTATAAAATATAATGAAGAGCTTTGTGTTGAAAATGGATCACACCCTTAAAACTTCTGTCTGTCCCTCCCCCTGCACATCCTTCTATGCTGCTCATTTGGGTATCAAAATGGGAAATGCTGATAATCTAGCAGCTGACAATCTCAACATCTCAGCCTGAAACTGTAAATATTCCTCATAATACAAAAATGTATCACCCTAGATGCAAAAATTAGAAGTAATTTAGGATTCTGTTCCACACCCTCAATCCCAAAACTTTAGCCAATTTCCGCATGCAATGAAGACACAGGACTCAAAACAGACTGTCCTGCAATTTTTACAAACCTCTTTGTGCCCCTATATCTATGGAAGGGTAACCAAATCTGAGCTTTTGCCAAAAATAGTTTGTTTTTAATCCAGGTGTAGCCTGGTAAATGACCCTATACTTGCATGATTATTTTTTTTCTTTGCAGTGTGATTCATTTTGGCTTCCAATCACAGCTGGGTTCTCTAGCAATTGCTTCACTAAGGGAGAGCCACCTCAGTAATTAACTTGTGATTCTTGTGATTCCTTGTTCTGTATACAGGACTGAACCATCAGATAACATTTCAGCATACTACATTTGTGATTGTATAAGAGCTGCTGATGGCCACAGGGAAGTTTTGTACAATTGAGGGTCTTCATCGGGATGAGAGTAGCTGTTGGCAATGTTCAGTCATTACATGTCCAAATCCAGTCACACAATGATTTAGGACATATGATGGACTTGCCAAACAATTGTTGGTCTAAGGTCATGCACGCAAAAGATGCCACATTCAAATTATCTGTAATTTACACGTATTCTGTTGGCTCCAGACTGGCTGTTTCAGGCAATAGAATAAGAGGGAGCTTTAAAAGTTTATTTAAATCCACCAACTCTTCAGTTAATCCTTTTTGGATTCCAGTTTCATTAATGTGGACAGGGCAGACATACCGATCTGGAGCTAAGAACTTCCTGGCAGAAATGGAACTATGAGCAGATCACAAGCTTGTGATGCACTAGTTGGTGTCTCCTCAAACAACTGAGAACAGAATTAAGTTAATATTTGCTGTGTCTATCACAATATTTTGTTCCCCCCTCCCCATGCCCCCGCACTCTGCCACCTTCCGTTTGAGAAAACCATGCTGAGATCCACATTGGTTTACTGACTCTGATCTACTGCACATTAAATTCAGTAGCATCTCAGAGTTACAAACACCTTGGGAATGAAGGTTGTTCATAACTCTGAACAAAATGTTATGGCTGTTCTTTCAAAAGTTTACAACAGCTTTGAAACTTTACTGTGCAGGAAAAAAAATGTAGCCATCTGAATTTACCTTGTCAAATCTTTTTTTTTTTTTTTTAAACTTTCCCTTTATTTTTTTAGTAGTTTACGTTTAACACAGCACTATACTGTATTTTGCCTTTTTTTTTTTTTTTTTTTCTCTGCTGCTGTGGTGTGTGGTTGACTGATCAGTTTGTAATTCTGGTGTTTGTAACTCTGAGGTTCTACTGTAAAATCCAATTAATTGTGCGTGTGAAGCACAACGGTTTCTGAGTGAACCTGAGGCTTTTACGTGATGTTGTACTGTTGCCCTTTCCTTACCACTGTAGATCCTGACTGCTAGTGGAGATGGAACGTGTGCCCTCTGGGATGTTGAGAGTGGGCAGCTTCTGCAGAGTTTTCATGGGCATGGGGCTGATGTCTTGTGCCTGGATCTGGCTCCTTCTGAAACAGGAAATACGTTTGTGTCTGGGGTAAGTGGGATTTTTATTTTAGGATATAAAACCAAGGAACGAAGGATACGTAGGAAAATGGGAGGTTTGTGATGTTGTTTAAAGAGGAGGGTGGGATATATGGGGAGAGACCATACAGAGCAAGTAGTCCTGTCAATGCAAGCATACTTCTCAAGCTGGAGCAAATTAACACTCTTCCTGCAAGGTCAAACCCAAACCCCGTCAGATTGAATGTAGCTCTGCAGCTAAAGTACTTACTTAGCAAATTCCACCCTACGTTAAAATAATCCAGCACATGATCAAAAGCTTCCCTTGGGAAGGGGAAAGACGAAGAATTAAAGCAGTAAAAGTTCATAGAGAGGAAGGTGGTGTAGGCCTTCCATAGATAGAATTCTGTTACGCCGCACATGGCTTTTCACACTTGCCTCCTTTTCTTCACCCTACTCGTTCCCTACTTGGATTCCTGATCATCAGGGGTACCAGAGCTCTGCTAAATGCACCTGGGTGGGGGAATAAATGATGCATATGCCACCTTTTTGATAACCCCCTCCCCAGAAACCTGGAGGTAGCTGGGGGGCTGGTTTAGCATCAACACAAGTTAGATCTTCCATACGTATTGTAGAGATGTGGGGCCAGATCTTCACCCATCACTAACAGCACATTCAGCTACTTTAAATAGACCATCAAGGATTTATATCACCTGCTCTCTCATCTCCTCAGCCTAGGGGAATATCAGAGAGGGGACGACAGAAATAGGACGGAAGCACACAGTACTTCACCCGATCCTTGGCTGGTTGCTAGGGGACTGCTCCGTCCAGCTGCACAACTGAGTTATGGTGGAGGCTGTTTTGACATCTCATGTCAGGCGGTATATCAGGGAGGCATAAAGGTGTCTTAGGGATTGTCTTCACCCACTTCTTTAACTATGGAGTTGTCTTCACTGCAAAGTTAACTTGAACGTTGCTCCTAACTCAACTCCCGTTCTCACTCACAAACCCTTAACTCTGGTGTGATGGTGCTTTCAACAGAAGTTGGCTGGTTCAGGGGGTACAGGCTACAGGTCAAACTAGCACAATTCATCAGCTGCTAATACGATTAGTCTGTAGTGTAGATCCAGGCTGGCTCCATTTGAGTGCTGCTCATCTTCCAGTGCCCAGAAAGGACAGACAGGTTCTCTCGCAATTCTCTGAGAAAGAATGCCTAGAGCCATTTAGCTCACTACAGTGCAGAGAACTACAGTATATGACTCCAGAAATCTTCATGCCACACATGAGAGAGTGCAGCCCCAGTGTGGACACAGCAGCTCAAATGTTATTTCACAGTGTGGCTGCTCTCATCTGAGCTAGTCTAACTCCAGTGGAGTAATTCAAGTGCCGGTAAATCAAGTCAACTCTGCAGTGAAGACATACCCTGTGTTAGTTTGACACTGGCATAGTTAAAGTGGTTCAGCCCCCTAGTGTGGGTGCAGTTATTTTGGTGTAAAGGTTCATACACCAGGATAGCTTTTCCCATAAATTTAAGGGATTAAGCTATGCCCATATAATCATATTTACATGGGGGCAACTGCATGCACAGGAAGGGTTGACCAGTTTTAACTATTGAGCTAAAAATCAGTCCCAGAACTGAAATAGTTACATCCGTTCAAAAATAGTATGTAGACCAGGCCTTAGAGTAACCTCTGCCTTTTCCTGCTGAAGTGTGCCCTCAGGATTGAACCCTTGGTTTCAGTACTCAACACCTGTTTAGTTCCATTAAAAATGAATAATCTGCTCCATGCAGGGATTTTACCCCTTTAAAGAACCGATCTCCACTCAGAGGAATCAGTACAAGAACTGTGTATGTGAAGGGCCAGGCTGCGCATTGTTCTTGCATCCCAAACTCCTATAGATGTCAATGAGAGTGGCGGGCACGCAAGGAACGCAGGGCTGGGCCCTGAATGTGAGTGGGTTTTGAAATCCAAAATGTTCCCTTTCCAATGTAGTTCCTTTTCCGGGCTGAGGATTAATTATCTGGTGCTTTGGTACCAGAAGGAAAGTTCTTCCATTTAAATAATGGCATCATAAGTGAAGAATTGTGATTTAATTTCACAAGGGATTTAAAAGAGAGAGGAATGGCTCACGAGGAGACTGTTTAGTTAAACCAGCAATTATGTCGTCTTAAAAATAAATATTGCATATACTGCAGTCTACTGAGGAGGCATGCACTAACTAAGCAGTAACGCATAGCAGGATTGGCCTATAATATGTTCACCACATGCCTCTGGTGACTATGGAGACCTGAACAGAAAGGCAGGCAGAGGGCCTCGCGTGCTAAGTCTAGTTATTACCCTCTCTTTCTCATGTTACTGTTTTCAGAGTTCTTTAAATATGGTTCCCCCCCCCCCAAAAAAAAATCTGGTTTTTTTTCTTGTCACTGATTTGCAGATGTTTGTTTCTATTCTTATTTGTATTATCGTAGTGCCTAGAAACCCCACCTGAGATCAAGGCCTGATTGTTAGGTTTGCACACACACGTAGTAAGAAATGGTCCCTGCTCTGACGAGCTTAGGCTATGTCTATACTACAAGCTAGGGGTGTGCCTTCCAGCTGGCATACGCATACTTATGCTAGTTCAAGTATAAACAGTAGGACAGCCGCAGTAGCCTGGGTAGTGGTGGCAGAGCTTAGCCATGCTGAGTATGTGAGTGGGTTTGTTCACTGCATGGCTAAACTGGCCCCCCTGCCTGTGCTATCTTGGCTACATCGCTATTGATACTCGCACTAGCTGTTATCAAGCTAGTGCAAGTATGTGTACGTGAGCTGGGAATCACACCACTAGCTTGTAGTGTAGCTGTAGCCTAAGCAGGCAAGACCAACAAAAGCTGGGGAGGAAACAGAGGCAGAGAGAGGTGAAGTGACTTGTCCAAGGTCACACAATAGGTCAGTGGCGAAGACAAGACTCCCAAAAGAAGAACCAGTGTCTTCTCCGTGAGACCATTGTGGGCCTGACCCTATGAGGTGTTGAGCACCTCTTAGGAGTCGTTGGGTGATCTCAGTGGGAGTTGTGAGTATAGTCAACCCATCCCAAGTCATGCTCTGCACTTTGCAACAGCAGGCCCAGTTGGAAAATTCTTTACCCTCTTTTTCTTGCAGGTGTGTTGAATACCAAACCAGCTATTAAGCAAATGGCTTCAGAGCCATGGATGGAGCTATCCCTGGCTGAGATTATTGCAACTGTTTCATTTTCTAGTTAAGGTTATTTGAAGAATGCACCATAAAATTTTAGCTATTAAGTAGTAATTTTTTATATCAAACCTGTTAAGTGATGAACGAGTCAGTGAAGCAGTTTAGTGGCATGGTAGGTATTGCAGAATACAGCTACAGAAACAGCATTAGGACAGCAGCATAGGGCACCAGAAAGTGATTTTTAGCATTTGATGAGAAGGTGGCTCTCAGCATGAGCAGCCCTGGGCTATGACTACTCGAGAATTGATTTCCAGCCTGCTGCTGCTGCGCTGCATCTCCACCACTGGCAGCAACTGTAGGAGTGCTGGCAAGAAACGGCCAGTGGAGATTCAAGCATGCTGTGTAATCCTCTAATTTTGGCTGCCTCCATTTTGGGGCCTCTGCTGTATAAACCTCTAGGGCTTGATTGTTTTGAGATATTGACCTTTTGCAGCTCCCATTGACTTCAGCTGGAGGTATAGGGTGCTCAGCAGCTCAGAAAATCAGGCCTTAGTGCAGAGGTGGGCAAACTTTGGGTTGAGGCATGGGGAGGGGCTCAGGGGTGCAGGTCCCAGGCAGCGCTTACCTCAAGCAGCTCCCAGAAGCAGTGGCACGTCACTTCTCTGGCTCCTACGCAAGGTGTGGCCTGGTGGCTCTGTGCGCTGCCCCGTCCGCAGGCACTGCTCCTGCACCTCCCATTGACTGCAGTTCCCAGCCAATGAGAGCTGCAGGGGCGGCACTTGGGGCAGGGCAGCATGCAGAGCGCTGGCCCCTGGCTGCCCCTATGCGTAGCAGCCAGAGGGGAGGGCCATGCCGCTGCTTCCGGGAGCCGTGTAGCGCAGCCCCGGACCCTGGTCCTCAGCTGGAGCGCTGGAAGGGGCCATGCCGCTGCTTACGGGAGCCACGTGGAGCGGCCCCCGAACCTGCTCCCCAGCTGGAGTGCCGTTTCCCCGCTTTCGCCTGGGTGCTCGACGTCCCCCCCATGCCGCACCCCTGGCCCTGCCCCCACTCCACCCCTTCCATGTGATTCCTTCCCCAAAGTCCCCTCCCTGTCCCTATTCCAACCCCTTCCCCGCCTCCTCCCCTGAGCGCACCACCTTCCTGCTCTTCTCCCTCCCTCCCAGCACGCTGCCAAACAGCTGTTTGGCAGCGGTTGGGGGAAGAACTGAGGGGTAGGCGGAGGAGCAGGGACGTGGCGCACCCAGGAGGGAGGAGGAGGAGGAGGTGAAGCAGGGGGGAGGGAAGCTTGGCTGTTAATGGAGGCAGAGCACCCACTTATTTTTCCCCATGGGTGCTTCAACCCCAGAGCACCCACGGATTCGGCGACTATGAACGGGGCATAGGCCCCAGACCCCACTCCCCAGCGGGAGCTCAAGGGCTGGATTAAAATTGCTGGTAGGCCGGATCCAGCCCATGGGCTGCAGTTTGCCCACCCCTGCCCTAGTGGTTTCTAAAACTGGGTGCCAAAACTTAGAAGCCACTTCTGAAAATCTGGACCCAAGTGGTTTGCCAAAGGCCACGCAACGAGTCGGCATTAGAGCCAAGATTAGAACTCAGAAGGATCCTGACTTTCAGCACTCTGTTCAGCCTATGAGTGCTGTCCATATAAGAAACAGCAAACCCACTTTCTTACCTGCTGTAGCGCAGTGTAATTAGACAGCCTTGTGCTTCTTCTGATTATTAAACTACTGTTCACAGCAAGAGAATATTTCCTGGGGAAGAAAGGAAGGAAATAAATGGGACAAAGGATGAAAAAGATAGAGAAGACAGTGGCTGAGTAGTTTAACTGAACTATTGTTTTGCCGCCTGTAATGCTCTAACAGCTCCTTTTACGTACTGCAAAGGGAGTATTCTACCTATCTATCTAATCATAAGGTATTTCTTTCAGAAAGTTTCAGAAACAACTGCAAGGTTCTTCTGTACAGTCTCACTGCACGTATTTCTGCCAGACCCCTAGGGGTAAAGTTTCAGGGGTCTGTGGCCCAGTTTCTGTGCTGCAACATTTACATGCATAACTGAATTGCAGGTGCAAATCTGAGTGCTGGTGCCTCCTTCTAATCAATTGCAGGTGCAAAATGGGCAGTAAGTGGTGCAAGTACTCAGATTTGTTCCTGCAAATCTTTGTGTGCTCATAAAAAGGGGGACCAAGTTGCAGGCTTTCTGAAAATATACCCTAAGTATCTGGAGCAGCTTTGCTAAAGTGTATCCTTTTAGGAGATGTGAGGTGCAGAGCTTAATTGGAATTGAAAGGGGGTGTTTAAGTCTTATGTGGGGTTATTTCACCTGTGTGAATTGGTCTGTGTATAACTGGGGTAATTATTTCTCTTTTTAGGGGTGTGACAAGAAAGCTATGGTTTGGGACATGAGGTCTGGACAGTGTATCCAGTCATTCGAAACTCACGAATCAGATATCAATAGCGTCAGGTCAGTGCATTTCTGGCCGAACACTTTTTCAACAGTGTAATATTAAGCTACATGTTGATTTTATTTCTGAAAGCCTACTTCATTTGACTAACACATCATTGTACTTTTTTTTTTTTTCTCCCCCCGCACAGATACTACCCAAGTGGGGATGCTTTTGCCTCTGGCTCTGATGATGCCACAGTAAGTTCATTCAAGAACTTCATTTAGAAAAGATTTGTCAAGTCTTATATCATAAATCCCTACAAAGAATGGACCAAATTCACAGCTGACATGAAGTGATTTTATTAGACCCAAGTTATTAATATGTGGATATAGGGAAACGCTTGCAGAATTCCTAGCTGGCCTTTGGAAGGTTTTGGTTGGGAGGATTTCTGGGTGAGATCTTCCAGCTTCGTGCATGCTATCAGATGAGCAGCGTCACTATGGGAGGCATACAACGAGTTTCAAAAAGATTTTTAGGCAAATACTCAAACTCTCTCCATTAATCTGCCTGTAAAATTTGCAGTCACATCTGTTTACACAAGCAGACTAAATTTGCATGTGCTGCTGTATGCTCCCCCGGGTTTTGTAGGTACATAAATAGAGTCCAGCTGAAAATTTTCCCTTAAAGCCTTCGACTGACTCGCTGCCATTTTAAATTGTGCTCCATTCTTGGGAACTGCTAGGAGGGCTAAACTCCTTCCCCTCTGTGGTTGCTCTACGATCTGTCCCAAATCCTCTGGTGAGGCCAGATGATAGAGCAGAAGTCACAAGTGGTTGTGCAAAGGTAGCGTTAAGCTGCTGCTCTGTATGGGCCAGTCTGTCAGCACGGTGTCAGTTTAATGTACTCTGGGCTGCAACAATCCTGAAGTCACAAAAACACAAGCAAAGTTTAGCTCTGCGCCAATCTTCTTCTGGAATATAGACTATCCAACTTCCAAGTGTTTATGTGGAGACTAATTGATGCTGTATCAATATGTGTGTTTGCACTTCACTCAAATTTATGTTCTCACTTCAGAGAGAAATTCTTATAGGAACTAACATCAGCTTCACCCTCTAAAATGTGGTGAACATATGACAGCCCCATCATGAGGCATCAGCAAAGACAGGATATGGGTTTTTAAGCACCAACGCACAGTTCTCTATTCCTTGACGTAAAGGAGTAACTCCAGCAGCTAGTTGCATTAGTAGGCCTTTATTCTGTATTTAGTGGTGGATTCTATGACTCTTGAAGTCTTCAGGGTAATACTGGATGCTTTTGTGAAAGGTATGTTTTAGCCACACTCAAGTTAACGGCTCAATACAGGAGAAACTGAATGAAATTCTATGGTCTCCATTATGCAGAAGGCCAGACGAGATGATTTAATGGTTCCGTCTGACCTTCAAATCTATGAATAAGACCCTCGGAAAGGACATGGCACATTAAGTCAGTATGTTACATGCAATATACTATTATCCCATAAAAATCCAGTCCTGCAACATGATCCTCATACGCAGACCCCACTGAAGTCAATGGGTCTCCATGTGGGTACAAAAGAATCAGAATCTGGACTGAAATTTGTCAGACTTCAAAAGGGGACCTTCAGAAGGAATTTGGAGATATTTTCTGTTTGCTCAAGCATTGCCTTTAAGCTTGGGTGGGACGCAAAGTCCTACTGAAGTACTCGGACAATGTAACAAATTTTGGGCCTAATCCAAAGCTGATTTAACTCAATGGAAACATTTCTATTTACTTCAATGGGTTGGGGTCAGACATTTTGTGCATTTTCTGGACAAAGTGCATGCTGTTTTTAGAAGCCAAAAGCCTCTGTTATAAATTAATACATCTAGCTTAGAGTACAGTCTATGTTAGCAAATAGGGGTATCATACTGTAAGCATCTGCATTGTGGAGGCAATGAAATGGAGAAATTCTCCATCATTAAAATTCATATGAGAACACTCATTTTTCAAAAGTACCACAAACTATGGCAACTGTGCTATTAGTTTTTAAAAAAAAATCTAATCAACTGTGTGGGAATTTCTCCAAACTAATAGAAGAATGGAAAATTCCATCTTCATGCTTTGGGGGATGGAGTTGGGTCAGTTCCTCTGACTACTGGGTTTGTTTGTTTTTAAATTAGAAATAGCAAATTGCTGCTTTAGATTGAGAATGTTGAGAGCAGCACTGTAAGACTTCTGTCAACCAGAAAGAATGCCTGGGGATGCTGTGGAACTGAGTGTCCTGACTGATTGATGGGCTGTCATAAATGTATGTTTATATAGGCGTTTTCTCACTTGGAGTGAACTGACCCATTTGTCAGAATTTTCTGACAGAATTATTCATTAGCTCATAGTGCCAGGAAACGCTGACTTCAAATACCTTGCAGTTTATAAAGGTCTGTGAATAATATAGTCTCTGCTTTATGCACAGACTTGAATATCAGCCACATTTCATTAGTAAGACTTAATATTAACAAACCCAGCTAGCCAGTGTTTGCTTAGACTTAACTTATTGAGGCAGGTTAGTTGAAATACAGTTTCAAAAGCACACATGATTTCAGGGCTGAGTAAGTGCTGTTCTCCAGGCTGCTGAAATTTTTGGTCTGAATATAGAAGTTTCCATATTAAACTTATTATTATTCCATATTAAAGTTAAAACATATCAGCAAATAAATGGACATGTGAAGCCAAAGGCTGTAAGGCTGATTGGAAATTTTTCAGCAAAAGGTGTGGGGTTTTTTGTTTGGAAAATGCTGATTCTTCTACATCAAAACCAAAATGTTGTGTGGAAATGTATTGATTGTGGTTCAACTTTCGTTGGGAAGCTTTCTCAGGATAGGATGGAATTTTCTGGAATTTCCCTCTGTGGTTTCTTGTGAAAAATTGTGAAAGCTGTTTTTCGTCCTGATGCAGAATGAAAACAAATTCTGAAAGCTTCCATTTTTGCATGAAATAGAATTATTGTTTTCCGGCCAGCCCTAAAAGGCTGTACCTACTCTCCAATTGTAAACCCATCATGAAGCAGGAGGGCAGATAGACTGTGGAAGAGCTGTATGTGGATACTCTGAATCCAGGAACCCACAGTTCCTCTCTGAGTCAGCATGGAGAGATGATTTGAGGAATGGCCAGCGGATCGCTCAGTTTAGGCCAGTCAGCCTTAGGTCATTTAGATCACAATTAGGATCCACATGTCTAAACAGCCTGTGCAGTGGTCCCAGATACTCTGATAGCCCATGGGCAGAAGAGCAGAAGCTGCACAGCCATTCCACATCATGCCCACAGGGTTGGAATTCCTGTCCCCTTCCTCATGCTTTGCGCAGGGTGAGGGAGTAGCAATTAGTGATGAACGTGGTGATGTTGTTTTTGCTTTAATTCTAGTGTCGTTTATATGACCTTCGTGCAGATCGAGAAGTAGCAATTTATTCCAAAGAGAGCATCATTTTCGGAGCTTCTAGCGTGGATTTCTCTCTCAGTGGTGAGATTTGAATTTTGAGGGATATGTAGATTTTTGCTGCGGGGAGGCATTTAGACAGGGATGCAGCTGAGGTTGTAATGTAATACTTTTTTCAGCTTAAATTGAGAACATTTGTTATTAGAAATGAGCTAAATTAAATATGGAAAGAAATTTTCCATCCATTAAAATATCTTCTTTCTTTGTAAAAGATTTTTTTATTAAGTAATGTAATTGGTTATTTTTAAATTTTATCAAAAAATAATATGTGGCTATGAGGTAAAATCCTGGCCCTACTGAAGTCAGTGGGAGTTTTGCCATTAACTTCAGTGGGGCCAGGATTTCACCCATCACTTTTAAATCCACCTCAAATGCAACTAGAAATAGAATATTGGTCACTTTTTGTATGTAGGGTATACTATAAATAGTTCATAAAAGGTTAATAAATGATTATAAGCATGTTACAGACCTGAGTAGTATATGATATAGGTGGTTATAAGCACATAAGTAGAAGTTGCTGTAGGTGGTTATATAAGTCACAGTTGTGCTCAAGATATTGAACTGTTGGACTCTATAACAAGCTATAATAATTGATTAACCATTTATTAAAACATCTATTAATCACTTGGTAACCCTTTATAAACAATTTTATAAACATACCCAGAATATGATCAGAATATTTTTGTCTGATATTAATTGTTAAAGTGCTCTATTTGCCTTCACTCTATGTCCCTCTTTTGAATGAATCTTTCATCTGTAACAGTTGAAAGATATTGCATGTTTTTAATAAGTGCAATCATGGAATTTTTAATACTCTTTTAAATAAGAGGGCTCAAATACCATTACTTTTCAGTTGCAGAAGCCAGTAATAGCTGACCAGCAGAGGCTGTCAATCAATATCCATGCAGAGCCACGATATTGACATGTTAAGTGTCATGTAGTTACAAAGTAAAATACATTTTCTGTAGCAAAGTGGGCACCCAAAATCTGAGGCTGGACTTGCATGATTTTGCTTTGGAATGCACAAAGAGTAATGTAGTCTAATTTAGAAGGAACATATACACCTTTGCATTGAAGCAACATCCTATAGTGCCCATGAAAGTAGAGTGAGGATGGCATATTTTGGCATATTGTATTTAAGGCATAGGATTGAGTATCAGGAGATCTGACTTCTATTCCTGACTCTGCCTCAAACTTCTTACAAACAGCTTTTCTTCAGCCAGAAAACCCTCCTTTCTCTCCTTTCATTAACTGTTATTACTTAGAAGTTTAACCATTTAAGCCATTAATCTGCATAAATGTGATTCTGTTTGCAGGTCGCCTACTATTTGGTGGTTACAATGATTACACCATAAATGTATGGGATGTTCTGAAAGGGTCTCGTGTATCCATTCTGTTTGGTCATGAAAACAGAGTTAGCACCTTACGCGTTTCACCTGATGGAACTGCTTTCTGCTCAGGATCATGGGATCACACTCTACGAGTAAGGGATTTTTCTTTCCAAAAATACAGGGATTTCCATTGGTAAATTCATTATGGAAAATGTCCAGGGGATGAAATATGAAACCAGTTGTTTCAAAGAAATTAAAGCCCCGTAATATCATGGCTACTGCTGCAAACAGTAGATAAGGCCTAAATATTTCCCCAGGTCAAGAACATATTCATCATTAAAAGAAAGTGTTAGCAGAACATTATCACTAAACAATTAAACACTGGGAAATTATGAAATTATCAGTTAAAGTAACTGCTCCATCCTCAACTCTTTACCATTAACATAATTTACAAGTTCCAAGAAAAGAATTTGGCTCTCTTGCAAATTAACCAGGCTTTTGTTGAAAACCTATGTGTTTGTATGGAATATAAACTAAAATTCCCTAAAGAATTGTTTGACTTTTATCTTTACAGATCTGGGCGTAAGACGCAATGCTGTTTTCAAATACAAATGAAGATTGAAACCTTGGGCTATCAAAAAAAAAAAGAAAGAAAGAAATTTCAATCTGCAAATGTGAAATGTCCTTTAGAAAGATGTAGCATTTCTGTTGTAGTTTCCATGACTGATTGATTGGTTGCAAATCAAAATAAAACAAAAACAAGCTAGGACAACTTGTTAGCCAGGAATTAATTCAGTATATTAGCTACACTATCAAATGTTACTGAAAACACAAATAAACACAACTAGATAGCAAAGGTAATCTGTTTTAACACATCGCAAACATCAACTTGTAGTAAAATAAAATGTTTTTAATTCTGTTTTCGAGACTACCTTCTTTTATTAGAGATAGTTTAGATCATTCTAAAACCAGACTTTTCCCTGAAATCATCTGTATCATAGAATTTTGTAGTCCAGTGCATTATGTATTTATTATTTGCAAGAATTGATTTTTTAAAGTAAATTTGCAAAAACCAGACACCTGATTTTATCTGGGAATCATCTATGACTTTTGAAACATTCCATAGTACTACATTGAATTTTGATGTGAAAAGTTAAGAAGCAAATTCTCTTTCTGATACTTCTCTTTATGATGGAGTTACAGATGATTCCACAATGGTGGTAATTAGGGAGCAAATAATCTAATGTTGAAAATACTAGCTGTCACAAAAAGTATATTTTCTTGTTTAAAAAAAATAATTTCAATCCCTGTTTTGTCTTATATCCTTTTAGATGAAATTAACTATTTCATCTCTGTGACCTGAATTTAAAGAATTCAATTAAACTCATAAAGATAAGCTACAAAGACGAGTAGTATAATTCATGGTTTATATAGTCATAAGGTAACATTTTAACCAATAGTTTCATAGAAATTATTAATTGTATCACTTGGTGAGTGAATTTTCTTTGAATTAAAGAGATACTACTTCTAAGCACTAAAATGATACTGATAATAAAATCTTTACAAGTCAGCCATACTCATTCTCTGGTCCTGGCTCTCATTTACACTAAGGCTACTTTATACCATTCTAGGTGTGGAAAGCAGCCTTAACATGCTATCAGTGTAATATATTTCAATGTTAAGGCCCCTTTACAGTGTCAGAGCAGCATAAAATGTCCTTAGTGTAAATGAGAATCAGACCCTCTGAGCTGAATTCCGTAGTCCTTCCATTGACAAAGCTCCCACTGAAGGTAATAATATTTTATCCTAGTAGGACTGTAGGATCAGAGCCTATATGGAGAATGCACAAAAGTGAAATCTGGGAACATTGTTTAGGGGCCCAATCATGCCAACACTTGTTACAGCCATACTGCTTACTACAGTGAGTCAAGTCAATAAGACTCCTCATCCAACAATGTCTAGCAGCAAATGTTTGCAGGATCTGGCCCTATGGGTGACAGTGTCAAGTAATATACAGTGGCTGTGGCCATACAGATCCAATTATATATATAAAGCTGTAGCTGTGCTCATATATTGAAAACAATTAAGGAGAGACTGGGCCTTCTTTGCTCATACTGAATGGTACCTTACTGCTAAAACAGTCCCATTGAATTGGATGGATGTATTTGAGGAGTAAGGTACTACTCATTGTGAGTGAGGGTAGTACAGTCAGGCTTTCAAAATGTAATAAATAAGGTACATCTCTGAAAGATGAAAGGTAAATTTTATATTTAGATGCAGTCAAGAGTAAACAATTGGCTATTGGGGTTGGTAGTTCATAACTTCATTCAATTTAAGAAGTGATTTTAAAAAAAAAAAATTTAAAAAGTGTAGTATAATTGTACTAGAAACAAAGGCTCCTCATTAATGAAAACATATAGTTCCATAAATCCAGAACTAATTAATTTAGGACATTGACACAATCATTCACTTTACATGGAGAAGATCAGCCTTCACTCCTTGTTGAAGTAGTTCACTTGTTCCTGCTTGGAAAAGTCCGCTCCAATGCTTTGCAGTATTTGTGGCAAATTATCCCTGTAACAAATTGAATGCACTATGGAAATTGTAATATGGCATCTGGAGCTCATTGTGCAATATTGAGTTACTACACTGTATGCATTTGTTCAAAAAATTAATATTAATGTTTAGATAATATTTATTGGTAAGACATTTGTTTTTGAACAGACTGCATTGTGTTGATACTTATGAATGGCCGAAATATAATAAATCATATTTTACATACTGAGAAAATGTGTATAGTCCTCTTGCACATAAGTTAGATGCTTTCGATTACACTATTGTTTCCACTCCTTGGCATATGCTCATGGCACCAAGGACTTTGCCCTGTAACTAATTGTTCATTTGTCCTATGAAGGACCTGATACAGTCAGAATCTGAATATGCTAGAAAGTATTTGTGTCCCTTGCCATGTGGAAAGAGCCATGGTGAGCAGGCAATGCTGTGGAGACAGATCTCACATAATATCTGCTAATTCCTCCATCCCTTCAGCAAGAAAAAAGGAGAGAACTGCTGGAGGATATTAGGTCCCAGAGGACTGCAGAAGGGCAAACATAGTACCTATCTTTAAAAAGGGAAACAGGACATGGGGTATTATAGACCAGTACCTGGAAGGACTCTGGAACAAATGATTAAACAATGAATCTGTGAGCGCCTAGCGGATAACAGGAGTTAAAGGAATAGCCAGCATGGATTTGTTAAGAAGAAATCATGGCAAACCAATCTAACTTCCTTCTTTGACAGGATTACTGGCCTAACCAGTGGATGGGGGGGGGGGGGGTAAGCAGTAGATGTGATATATCTTGATTTTTAGTAAGGTTTTTGACACAATCCTACATGATAGTCTCATAAGCAAACTAGGGAAATGTGATCTAGATGAAATTAGTGTAAGAGGAGTGCCCAACGGGCTGAAAGACTGTACTCAGACTAGTTAGCAATGGTTTGCTGTCAAACCAGGAGGGTGTATCTAGTGGGGTCCTGCAAGAGTCAGTCCTGGGTCCAGTACTATTCAATATTTTCATTAATAATTTGGATAATGGAATGGAAAGTATGCTTATAAAATTTGCAGATGGCACCAAGCTGGTAGGGATTACAAGCACTTTGGAGGACAGTATTAGAATTCAAAATTACTTTGACCAACTGGAGAATTTATCTGAGTTCAACAAGATGAAATTCAATAGAGAAACTGCAAACTACTTCACTTAGGAAGGAAAAATCAAATGCACAACTACAAAATGGGGAAACTGGCTAAGAGGAAGTACTGCTGAAAAGACTCTGGCGGCTATAGTGGATCACAAATTGAATATGAGTCAACAATGTGATGCACTTGCAAAAAAGTATATCATTTAATATATGGTATATATCAGTATATAATTGTCTCTACTCTGCACTGGAGAGGCCTCAAATGGAGTACTGTGTCCAGTTCTGGGCACCACACTTTAGGAAAGAGTGCAACAAAAATGATAAAAAGGTTTAGAAAAACTAATCAATGAGGAAAGGTTTAAAAACAACCTGGGTATGTTTAGTCTTGAGACAAGAAGACTGGTGGGGAGGAGACCTGATAATAGTCTTGAAGTATGTTAAAAGCTGTTCTAAAGAGGACTGTGATCAATTGTTTTGTATGTCCACTGACGGTAGGACAAGCAGTAAAGAGCTTCATCTGCAGCAAGAGATTTAGGTTAAATATTAGGAAAAACTTTGTAACTATATATATATATATTATTTATATATATATATATATAAATAATACTCTCAGATCTGTAATAACATAAGCTCAGATCTGTAATAACATAAACTGCCCTGGGGAGCAGTGGTAAATGAGATGCAATGCAGAGGGACTGAGCGGGCTGACCATAAACATGTTCAAAGTACTGAGTATAAAAGGGAAGCTACATCAAGGGCCAATTCACTGTCAAACATCCATTGCTTCGTTCTGTTAAACAAAATTAATGTATAAACAGGAAGGGAGGAACAGGAACATGCTAGAGAAGTAGTTACTGGATATCTCTCTTGCCATGGGAAATGCCATAGAAAATTCCTGCTGGAAGATTTACAATCACAGGGAAAAGCTCTGATTTAAACAATTTTATGCAGTTGCCCTATTGAAAAGAAAAAGGTAACATCCCAGGTTTCTTATCCAAAACAGGTTTCTTATCCAAAACTTAACTCATAAACCCAAGTTAAATTTCCCTGGTAAAAAATCAATTACCTTATATGGGGTTGTTACACTAAGTTTGCCCTGACGATGAACCCAGGAGAACAGGCCAGTTCTTGACAGTGATCTAACCACAACAAGCTGCAATAGGATTGATTCCAAATATCTATATTTTTAGACTATTTCTGAGTAGATTTGCTGTTCATAAAAAGTAATGTAGTCTTCAAGATGGAAGATTTCCCTTTCGCACAGGACAGCTACAGCAAAGACAGCAACATTAGCTGCCCTGTGATGGGTCCTGATCCTATTCTAAAGGGTTCATCTCTAGGAGTGAGAGGGCACTTCATTGTATATCGCAGTTAGTTACTCTTATTGGCCTCTTTGCTGAGATTGACGCTTATCAACAATAGTGATGTTGGACATCTGGACTGCCACCAACTCCATTCTCATGAGCCACCAGAGAGCCAGCTATTTCTATCGTTACCAGCCTGGGCTGGAGTTGAACTCATGACCTCACAGTGAAAGGTACTGAATCCTCCTTCCAATCCTCCAGGAATCCAGTTGCTCTGCTTTGAAGATTGGCTAATAAACACAATTTTGTATATATTGAGTCTTCTCTGCCTCCCTCTCCCCACCCCCATATGCTGCACTGTATAGCCACTAACCCAATGCACTACGTTTATTTTAATCTTGCTTAAAAATAGATACTTGAAAAGCACCTCTGAATTTGGCCCAGCAGCTCTCATAAAAGAAATGACTCTGAGCTCTAAATTTTGTATGAGCTTTAGCCACAAGGCCATGTAAAAGAAAATGTCATTGTGTTGTTTTGGTAAATTCAAAACCTAGCCAGCCAATATTCCCTTGGGCACCTGCAATTCCCATGGCTTAAATAGCAGTTTTGGCCAGGCAGGATTGGACCAGTAATGTTTTAATACATGCCAGAATCTTATAGGTATATCTACAGATTCAAGCTTGGGCTTAACTGTACCACTCCGGATTGTTTTTGTGAGACAATTGACCTATACAGTAAATACATCTGGATTGTCTGTGGATCTGGAAATAAATAACAGCCACTTGGAGATTTTCAACCATGAATTTGTTCATAATTCTGGAAACTGTTTTCATCTCCCACTTTTTTTAATGTAATAGTTTTTATCCTACAACTCACAGCTTGTTGACAACAGCTGAATGCTTTGACATTTTATATCTTAAGTAGCACCTCTTGCCTTCTTTTTTTATGAGTAAATGCAATTAGTTTACATTGCACATGATTAATTTCACTTTGATATTTGTCTAAAAAGAATCCAGTATGTTTCTTGGCATTTACAAGAGTCCAGGTGGGTGCTGTGTATTTGGTGTGTTATTTTCCAAAGATGTCAGGCAGGTCAAGAATGCGTAAGTGCAATCACATCCGTTTGGCTTCTAATGAAGGAGAAATATGGAAGCGGTTGTGTAAACACATGCAGCGGAAACCCTGTTGTTACCACAAAATTCATCCACATTTCTGTAGTGCATATGTATGTTATTTTACAGGTCAAATCCTGCTCCCTTCACTTTTCCTGGGAACAGGATCTGGCTTATAAATAACACTGAAGGTTCAGCAGTGGTGAATTGTGCCAAAGCATACTAATGAAAATATAACCACCGAGAAACAATGAGCATGGATCCCCTCTTACTCCTGATTTACACAGGGATAAAGTGAGGGCTTGTCTATGCACAAAAACTGAACTGCTTTAACTATACTGGTTTCAAGGTCTGAGTGTGGATGTAGTACCAATAAAGCTTATTGGGAATGCCACTACAACTGCATCCACCCTACGGGTTATAATCATGGTGGTTAAAAAAAAAAAAAAACATCCCTAACCAACAAAGTTATACCAGTACAAAAACTGTGTGTAAGCCAGTCCTGAGAGAAGACTCTGGCTAGACTATTTTTATTAATATGGCAGGAAAGTTACCATGTTTTCTGCCTGATATTTTACTTTAGAAATAATATTAATAGGATAGAGTATTGTAATAAGCACTGGAAAGGTCCCTTACTATGAGGTGCATGGCGAACATTTATCAAATAAGTCATCTCCCTGGCCCTCCCTAGTGCCCGGATACCCTCCTGCCCCACCCCTGGGCAGGACAGAGCCCCCTAGTGCCCGGGTACCCACCCTGGGGTAAAAGGTGGCCCCTAGTGCCTAGGTACCCACCTGCCCATTCCCAGGGCAGGACACGGCCCCCTAGTGCCTGGGTACCTGCACCCGGGGCAGGATGCAGACTCCCAGTGCCTGGACACCCTCCCACGCCCCGCGGCAAGATACAGCCCCCTAGTGCCCGGGTGCCCACCCGCAGGGTGGAAGGAGGCTCCTTAGTGCCCAGGTACCCATCCGCCCCATTCCCCGGGGCAGGACACGGACCCCCCAGTGCCCGGATACTCTCCCGAGGCCGGACGCGAACCCCTCGGGCCCAGTTACCCACCGCCGGCCTGCCTGGGCTGCAGCCGCAGGAGGCGGCCCCTAGTGGCCGGCTGTGAGCTGCAGCCTGCCGGGGCGGGGCGGACAATGCCGGGGACACGTGGGCGCGGCGGGGGCAGCTGCTTAGTCCGCGGCGGCGGGGCTGCAGGCTCAGCCATGCCGGGCTCGCTGAAGGAGCAGACGGCGCTGCTGCTGGGCGATTACTTCCAGCACCGCCTGGGGGACCCGGCGCTGCCGCCGCCCAGCCCCGCGGCCGAGACGCTGCGGCGGGCGGCCAGCGAGCTGGAGAGCCGGGAGCGGCCCTTCTTCCGCGCCTGCCGCCCGCTGGCCCTGGACGAGCGGCGGGAGCCGGCGGCGCTGCTGAGCCGGGTGGCGGAGCAGCTGGAGGCGGAGGGCGGCCTGAACTGGGGCCGGGTGCTGGCGCTGGTGGTGTTCGCGGGGAGCCTGGCGGCGGCGCTGGCCGAGCAGGGCAGCCGAGAGGAGGCGGGCCGCTTGGCCGAGGTGCTGGCCGCCTACCTGGCCGAGGAGAAGCGCGAGTGGCTGGAGGCGCACGGCGGCTGGGTAAGGGGGGGGCCGGGCCGGTTTGGAGGGGGGACAGTGGCCGGGCTGGGGACCGTGTAGCCCATCGCACCGGGGCCGCGTGGTCCCGCCCTGGCCAGGGGCTGCCGCCTGCTGGGGGAGGCTCTGACCTGAGCCGGGTACTAACCATAGAAACCCTCCCGCTCCGCTGCCTGCAGGCTCGCCGCGCTCCGCCCGCCCCCCGGCGGTGCTGACTGCCCGCTGGAGAGAGCCCCTTTGGCGTGTGAGCCCCTTCCCCAGCGCAGAGCGCTCCGCTCCAAGGGCCTTGCCGGGGGGAGCAGCTGCCCCGCGCGCACTGGGGTACCGGGGGAGGGTGACTCAGTCTGCACGCAAGGCTGGGTATTTTTTCCATATATGGGAGCTATGCTGTCCCAGGCCCTGGGGAGGATGCTGTGGCCTGGAGCTTCCCTGACCCCGGTGTGATTCCCCGCCCCCAATAGAATCCTAGACCCATGCGGTTAGAAGGGACTGCAAGTCACTCCTCGATCTGCACAAGCTGGCAGCTGACAAGAATGACCCTCATTTGTGTGACTTCTTGTGTAACCCGCTGCCGAGATGTAGGAGTTGTTGTCTAACCATCCCCTGGTGAAAGAGCTTCCCTGACCTCCCTAGGCAGTCCATTTACCAAACCATCTCTCCCTACCTTGAGGGGGACGGGGCGGGGGGCGCCTTTGTCACTGATAGTCTGGCATATTGCAGTCTACGGGCCTGCTATGCTTAGTTTCAAACAATTTTGTCCAAACTAGACCACCTCCCACACGGGCGGGTGGGACGTGGGGGACACTTCCTAGCACAGCTCTATTTAATGCAGACAGGATCTGGGATTTTCAGTCATGTGGGACAACTGATGTCATGTAGTGCTCTGACAAGCCAGTGTTTGTGTCACTAGTGTGGATGGGGTCACTCAGATAAATTTAACACCCATTGCAAGAAAGGACACTAGACACAGCATTGCACGACCTTGTACACACTAATAACTTAATTGTTATTTATCCATAGTGGATGCTCTAATGTAGATGAGACTTTAGTAACACTGAAGTTCTTTCTGTGTTTCAGTGAGACTGCTGCTTCCACCAGTGGTGAATTACAGCTTCCAAGCTTGTTACTATAGATGCAGTGTTTGCTAGAATGAGTGTTGAATGCTACAGATCCAGCAGAACCAGATTTATGACACTAATTTTAAAATGCTGAAGTGTGTCTTGTCAATGTGGCTGTGCATTATAGTATAGACAGCCACAGTGACCGATAAACTGTGGGATATTGAGAACTTGTCACTGTCTAGTCTCAATTTAATTTGCTTATGCAAACTGGGAGAATGGAGTGTAAAACTTTCCTAACTAAATTCTTAAAATCTCCTGTTTCTTTCTATGGTATTCTCTGTAGTGTATACTCTGTGGGTAAGGGGGTCGAGAGGGGCAGGCAAACTGAAGTTGTATCTTGGCTAGCTGTGATAAAGCATTAAACAGATTAAAGTGTTGCCCAGTGGACTTGTTACCACTGGGAGTTAAACTGATGGAAGTTATCGTGTAGACAAGATTTTGATATCTTTACTACCCTGTTGTTTTAACAGTGAAGTTGAAGTACCATTTAAATTGGTGGCTGGAATTGGCTTGCACTCTATAAACTATGGGATGCATAACATGAAGCCTTTGAAACAAGTATTAGGGCTAAATGAGACTCTGTTTATCACTTTAGCTGGACTTCACGGAGACCCTGGATCATAGTCACTGCTCAGGCTCTGCCTGTTTCCACCAGTAGAGATTAGATGATGGAACCCTATTAGTAGGATTGCAGCTGCACAAGCTGCCTGCTCTAATCCAGTTGGAGAGGAGTCAGGACATATTTAGTATACTCAAGGTGTCTTATTTCAGGCAATTCAGTGGAGGAAGTGTTTCCAAAAGGTGGTCACACACAGTAGCAACACTTCATAATTATTGCTAAATGTGGAAAGGTACATCTAATTTTGTACAAACATTGCAGTCTGAAATCCAGTCAGACTGCAGATCTAGGTTGGAATAGGGATTAGTTCACATATAATTTTTTTACCTAGGTTAGTTCCTTGCTGCCAAACATTTTGCAACAAAATATAAATCTGCTACTTGTTACTTTTTTTAATACAAGTCTGACACATGGAGGCAAAATCCTGGTAGAGAAGATATAATGGAGGTGTTATGTTTCTTACATAAATTAAACTGGGTTGTTTCAAAATAGAACACCCAATGAAATTAAAAAGTAACAGGAAGCAATCTTGTGGAAGTCCATTGCCATGGAGTTGAATCTAAAACTTAGTAGGATTCAAAAATGGAATGCTTCATTTGATAAGAACATCCACTCCTACATTAGATAAAACACATTAAAAAGGCTGCACACCCTCATGCTTCAAGGCATAATTCCGCCACTAAATGGTAGGGAAAATTTATTTCCTGCCCTCATTGGACTTTAATATTAAATGTGACCACAATACATGGGTATATCTTCACAGCAGAGTTTGCCTGGGCTCTTTCTTGAGTGTTGTCCTCAGCCCTCTCCAATCTGCACACAGACCTCTCAGCTGAATTTGGTGGTGCTTTCAATCTCGGCTAGCTGATATAATTGGGGTGTGTACGTTAGAGCCAAGATCTGCTTTTACTTGGGCTGGTAACCAACCCACTTTGCAGTTACAACACAGCCCAAGTGCTGATAGTTTCAGTTCCCTCCCACAATTCTTCCATGTGCCCAGGACAGACAAGTTCGCACAGTTCACTGTGTCTACCACAGCACAAAGAGCCATGGGATATGTCCCCAGAATTCCTAGCAACAGACCTAGGGGATTGCAGCACCAGCATCAACCCAGGAATTTGGTACCACTTTGTAGTGCAGTTACTCACATCCAAGCAAACTCTGCAGTGAGGACATAGGTTGAAAAATCCTTATAGGCTTTCTTTGAAGCATCTGATACTGGCTATTGTCAGACTGGATATGGGACTAGATTTTTCTGCTGATACAATGCATAATCAACTTCAAAAGAATGACTTCCCATAATACTAGAGGTGGAATAATTCATAGAAATCTGCATTCAGATCTCCATTTTCAAATAAAACCTAGGAGAGGAACATCTGGGATTTTTTTGTTTTTCTCCAGGCAGAGAGTCTGCCGAAGTTTGATTATATAATGAATGAAAGAATTTGGGCAAGGGTTCCAAGAACATGTCATTTAGTCTCTCTGAATGTTAAGCAATCAACAAGCTACATTTCAAAGCCACAATGTAGCTTTAAGTTATTTGTTTCTGTTAATATGCAAACCAGCTTGTGTGAAGTACTCAGATGCTATGCCCTTCTTTCAATTAAAAGAAGACTCTGTTTGACTGAACTTGTGTTTTAGCAGGTTTCAGAGTAACAGCCGTGTTAGTCTGTATTCGCAAAAAGAAAAGGAGTACTTGTGGCACCTTAGAGACTAACCAATTTATTTTAGCATGAGCTTTCGTGATGAAGTGAGCTGTAGCTCACGAAAGCTCATGCTAAAATAAATTGGTTAGTCTCTAAGGTGCCACAAGTACTCCTTTTCTTTTTGTGTTTTAGCAGATACCTTAACCAACAAGTAACATACTAAGGATATGAGGGATGTGAAATATGCTAGATGCACTTTCTAGAAGTGTGCTGACATGTTGTTGGGCTAGCCTTGTTTAAAGCTCTCAGAAATCTGTTAAGCAAACGCATTTTGGCTTCTAATACCTTTGTATCAAATCCTGTCCTTATTAAGTCCATGAAAATCTTACTGTTGACTTTGCTGGGCCAAGGATTTGGCCCTAGGCTTAGCTGAAAACTTAAAGTACAGATGTAGACCAAATTATTGTATTAAGTTCAGCAACACACTTCAAAGTAGGAACACCAAATATTTATAGTCCAGAACTGAGATGCAAGTCTTGAATTTCATTTATATATATCAAGTCACCACTAAGCTATATGCTTGATTCCTTTGATGTACCCAGTGTTCCCACTTGCTTCCAAAACTGTCATTGCATTGATGGGGCTCTCTGAGCAAATAATAATGATTTTAAAAACTGACCAATTGTATACCCAAAATCATTGTATATGACTCAAAGCACAGTTTTCTATTGTAATTGGAATACACATCTGGAGAACCGTCAAAATGATTGTGGAATACCTAGCATTTAGTTCAATTTCAGACATTTTAAACAATCTCTTAAACATCATTTTAAATAGTATTGATAATTTGATGCTGGTACAAATAAGAATAAAACAAACTTTTCTAAGAGCCTTTGGCTTCATTATTTTGCTTTTTGGAAAAGTTAGTTGTGTGGGTTTTTTTTAAGTGATCATTTGCTCACCTGAATGCTAATTGAAATCTGACTGTTGGCTAAAATGTAAACTATCATTTACCAAAAAATGCATTAACTGTTTGCACAAATTAAAGTGTAAAGAACAAAGTTCCGGAAGAAATTAAGAGCATAACTTGTTTACATAGATATCTGCCAAACAGAGTTCAAACATGACCATCTGGTGTTGTATTACTGCCACTCTTGATTATCATGAATAAAGATCTGGAAGAGCAGCTGCCAGCTTCATTCTGTCATAGGTCAACTCTGAATTGAGTTACTTGCAGACTTTCCAAGTAGCATGTGTAATCAGAATCATGCATGGAACTGGGAGAAGGGGCCACATTAAGACTTCTATCTCAAGTGGAAATTTCCATGCACTGTTTCAAATATTCTCCCAGGCGTGAATGAAGAAAAAATACAACCAGCTCTATTCAGAGACTTGCATAAAAAAGCAAAAATATACTAGTGACATACTAAATGTCTCCATCTAGGAAGGTGATTGTTGCACTGCAAACCATATTTACAGATATCTGTCTTCTAAATATCTGTGTGGTATTCAAAGTAGTGAAGAACTGAAATAACCAAAGCATGCTTGTTTCTGCTTTACCCCAAGTAGACTCAAATTCTCACTTTCTTTTGCTTTTCTAGGATGGCTTCTGTCATTTCTTCAATGGACATGGCTCTCAACCAACTGACCAGAACAGTACCATAAGCAGTGCGATCATGGCGGCTGCAGGGTTTGGACTAGCAGGATTAGCTGTTCTCTTGGCTGTACGATAGGCTGATCCAGTGGATCTTGCAATGGAAAGTACTCTACAAACTGCCAATTAGATTTCAGTCTATTTTCTATAGGATTGACTCATTAAGAAGATAGAAGTTTATATTTTTTAACTGGCTTGGAGAATTGTTGTCTTACCACATCCTTGGCTATAAACTGCTTTACTTGCTACCCAGTAACAGCACAAATGAAAATGTGTACCTAAACCACCATTTGTGCATGCATACATTGCTTATTGGCTCTGACCATCCTCTGGACCTCTTTCTTTGAAAGATGTAACCTAAATATTGCCATAGTTCATTCATGTACTGTAACTTCAGAGTATTCAATGTTATGCTAAAATAAGCCGTGGCGGTCTTGCAACCAAACACTTTGTTCAAGGTATTTTGTTTAAATGGGAGTAACTTTAGAACACAACTTCAGCTATGCTGTAAGGTGAGCTAACACTAACTGTAATGTAATATGGTTTATAACTCCAAATGTGATGCACTGCACATAATACTGAGAGGCAATTCATTGGTTAGTCTAGAGCAATGAGTACCTATGTTGTAAAGAACATTATGGCTTAATATTAAGGAAATATGACTAAGAATAGTACGCAGCTACACTACAAATAGGTGAGGACTGATATAAAAGCAGAAATGGCTGCAAAATCTGTTCTTACTGAAAGGAATTTAACTATTGAAAACTTTAATTGGTATATTTGGAAATCCATTGAAGGCTGGAATTTCTCTGGATTTCCCTGTCAAAACCAGAATTTCCATATATCTTAATATATTTTTGAAGTATTTATCACTGTATAATACTTGTAGCCATGACATCTTTATTTTTGTTTGAAATTTCATTTTGAATACAGGTTCTCATGATCTCTCTAGTGTATATCAACCATTGTCTCCCTTGATCTAACAGTGTTAGTCTGTTGTCAACAAGCTGTGTATTTCTTTCTATTGTTTCTAGTAGCTTTTAACTTTCCTGGGTTACTTGTAGCTTGTACAATTTTACTGTGGTGACTTAATATGGTGAATAAATACTATTAAGTATTTTTATTTTAAAAAGTTAAATCTTCCTGGATTTATTCAGATGGCTGGCATACCTGTTTTAAACATGAACATTAACCGTTTACCTGGATGCGTAAACTTACTTCTACCTTTTTTGAGTGTTTTGACAGCAAACAAAAGGGAGCTTGTGGCTTTGCAGCAATGTGCATAATCTCCTAACAGTTCTATCTGTAACCACTTCCTGCAGCTCGGTTTAGTGAAGGGCCCTTAAGAACACCCCCTCCCCCCCATCTATACAGACTAATATTTTAGGAAGTAATTCAGTGACTGACTACATAGGTGGAAGGATTCAGAAGAACTGTGATTAAAAGTATTCTTCAGTACTGGCCTGCATTGCAGCTAGCTAGTTGTATTGTCCAGATTTCTGTGCTAGGAGGATAGAGCTCAATTAAGAACAGAAAATGAAAAGCATGAAGAAGTGCTAGTAAGTCTTGCATGGAGGTAGAAGTTTATCATTCTTACTTAAGAACCCTGATACTTCTATTAGGCGCTATGTAGAGAGAGACCTGCATTAAAGACACTTATGTTCTACCCCTTATCTCCCCTTCCTCCCTACTTGGTGGGGTTTAAACAGTTTTTTAGACCCATCTAAAACTTTATTGGCTTAAATTCTTCAAGGCCTTAGGCTTAACATGTTTAAAATATCCCCCAGGCCCCATTCTGTAAGATGCTTGTGGAACTTTCAGGGTTTCTTAAACTGCACACTTATACGGATAAATACACAAATGGTTACAAAGCACAAACTACAAAGGGGTGGCTAATCTGAGGCTGGAATGTCTGTCTGTCTGTCTGAGACCAGAGTATCATGTAGCTGAAGAGAAAATAAACAAACTACTGTAATTTTCCTGTTATCCTCCCAGATGAATATACTCTTACCAGCATTTCATGCACGGGGTAGTTGTCCCTCTGCCACCCTTGTTCCAAATATTACCTAACATCTCCTCAGTGCTCCCCTCCAAAAAACAAAATCCTGTTGCTCCTGGAGTATTGTTTTGCTCTGCAAATGTGAACAAGCTTCAGGGTGAAGTTTTGGTAGACATCATTTAAGTTAAAAACTAAGAAATTGCAGTGAACTGTTGCAACTGCTCTACCCTTCACTTCTCTGTTGTTAATGCCAAGGTGTTTGTGTAGCAGTATAAATGAGGTAATAATGGGGAGAGCGGTTTCCCTAATGCTACTCTCTGGTATTGAGAACCCTGCACTGTAATTTATATCGTATGTAGAACTCCATTGTGCTAACCATGAATAAAAATGCAGGGAAACTGACAAAAGGCAATATTATTTATTCAGAGTTGGCAAGTTCCAGAGAGGATGGAGAGAATGCTATCTCCCCCTCAATGCTGTTCATTCAGAATAAAAATGTGTACTTGTTTTCTGTTGTCTAACCCTGCAAATTCAGTGTTAATGGGCGATTCAGGCCTTATTGTTCGAGGCACTGAATCTGCTTATGATAAGGTGTGGTCCCTTCCCTCGGTACATAATTGAAATAGTTGCTCTATATGTAAATCTGCCCATTGATCACCTTAGGAGACTTCCTCTAGGGGAAGAGGAGTAGTTAGACTTGTGCCAAACCACATTTATTGGTAACTGCAGTTGTAGTGCCCAAAACAGGTTTCTTATCAGTAAGAGAGAATAACACAAGGAAATAATGGTGGTTTCCCAAAAACAGTCACCTGAGTACTTCCCTATGTTCTCTGTAACTGGAATATCATGTGATCAGTGACAAAAAGGAATTAAAACTTTAGTTTCTGAAGTAGCTCTATATGTACTCAGATTTTTTTGTCTGCAAAATAAGGTTAAATACGGTATGGAAATGTGCATATCCTGGCTCCTGTCCCTTTTGCTCATATTTCAAGTTGGGCAAAGATAAAATTGTCTCATTCCAGTGTGCAGTCCAGACCACTGAAGGGTTGTCATTACCTGCCCTGCAACCTGGGCTCCCTCACCGTACTTTGTGTAACTCCCACCCTGGGCCACTCAACAGCAAACGGCAGGTAGGTCATATCCTGAGTGTCTATGTATAGCTGCAGTCCTGATCCAGCAACTCTGACCCTTGCAGCCATAGTTACTACCTTCAGGGTGACCTCACCACACTCCCAATTACAAATTTTCCCTAGTGTGTGTGTTCTGCATGGCCCTACCCTCTCCTGGACAGTTCAGATATTATAGGTCCCTTTGCCCTGTAAGAGGTCAATATCCAACAACCTCCCAAACAGCTCAGTTTAAATACAGCACTGGATTAATTTTAACTATTAAAATTTTTGTATACAAATATTTTAAAATGAGTGCAAGGTATTAAAATCCAAAATGGTTACAAGAGAAATAAAGATAAAATTTTCTAAGACCTAAAACTTAGTTCAAGATAAAATCATTTTCACAGCAACATTGCTAACCAAATTTTCATGTCAGGATCCCTCCCAAAGTCAAAAGGCGGGTTTCTTTGTCTTAAGTAAAAAAGATAACCTAGGGTGTTTTTGCCTCTTTATAGTTTTTGCACCTCACCTTTATTGGTTCCTGGTCAATGGAAGTGCAGAGCCAGTGCTTGAGGCAGGGGTAGGGTATGGAGCCCCATGGCCCTGCCCCATCTAGGAGCCAGACCTGCTTCTGCCCTATTCCGGGGCGCAGTGTGGTGTCAGAACAAATAAGGACTAGCCTGCCTTAGCCGGGCAACATCCCTGATGGGACTTTTAATGGCCTGGTTGGCAGTGCTGACTAGAGCCACCACCACCCAGTACCTTACATTCCACGACCTAGTACTGAGTCGTGACCCGCAGTCTGAAAACCACTAGGCTAGAGGCATCAGCTTGTCCTTTGTTCTGGAGAAACTAGTTTACCCCCGTTGCTGTCCCCCGGACCCTGTTTATTGCTTATATGTAAACTGAGATAAACACACATTTCTGTGGTTAGGCTAGACCTGTTTAACAACTTCTGCCTAGTTGGGCTTCATGGGTTTGAACATGTGCTAACAGCATCCTAGGGGGCAATTCATAACTTTACATGTAATGTTGCTACGTACACTTCAGCATGATAGTATTGACCAGTGAGTTGTTTTTTACAATGATACCTCACAAGGCATATTTTGTACAAAGATTATTATAATAGTGTGTAGGGTGTGAATACAGGGATGCATTTGTTCACAAAAATATCTTGCACAAAATCTTGAATGAAAGTCTTAATTTTAGACAAGGCAAGACACACAGACAAAACCATAGAACTTATTTTGCTGATCGCAACAGTAGGGCAGTGGAGAAAAATAGTAAATGTCTATTATGACCCAGAGTCTGGAAATGTCCTTGAATGCAGCCACAACTAGCCTTCACACTAAACAATCTTTTTCCTTTAGAAGTGAAGTGTGGCTGATGCTTTGATGTCAGTCTCGTGGAGTATTCTCCACGCACTGTGTTTCAGCACAAAGGATGTTTGTTTGTTTGCTGCTAATCCGTAGGGGAGTCAAAGGCAAAAACATGAGTTGAGAGCAAGGAAAATGGATATAATTTTGTTTCTTTAATCCTACTAGAGCAGCAGAGCTTTGGTGAAGAAGTAGTCAAAGATCAAAAGACGTAATGTGAATATCATTTGGAGGACTATTTTCTTATTACTAAGGTACTGAGAAAGAGAGTACATAGCACTGTGTAGTGCAAAGAGAATAGCTGTTTTCTCTTTACAACAGCAGCATTGTATAATATAACAAGACTTAATTAGGGACAAAACTCAGGTGGCATAAATCAATGTAGTTCCATCAGCTTCAACTGGGGAGTTGATTCTTAGTTTTAGTCTAAGCATCCACATTTTGTTTTTTTTAAAGCAAGGGATGAAACGGTGCAGATTAATTGATAGAATCAACTGATGTTTCATGCTCCCTGTTTGCCACCAAAAAATAAAAGGAAGCAAAACCTTGCCTAAAAAAACCCCACACATTGCTTTAAGAAAGGAATAGTAAGTTGATGCTCTCAACAGTAAGCATTCAGATATAGCATTCAGGTTTTATTTTGTGATAAGTGCTTCAGAAATAACAAAGACCCTCATCCCGTAAACACTTAACACATCTGTAACTTTGTTCTTATAAATTGACCCAACTGACTTCAGTGGAACTACTCATGAGTATAGTTACACACATGCTTAAGTGTTTGTAGGTTCAGGGCTGTAAATAATACCTGAAATATTTCTATTTTTGCTATTAGGATTAACATCTGGTAACTGTCATGTAATCCATCTGGAGCACAAACCTACAGACGCTATGAACGGTAACTGTCATGTAATCCAACTGGAGCACAAACTTGCAGATACTGTGAACGATCAGTTTTTCACAGTGTCTATAGGCGTGTGCAAGCTTTTTGGCATGGGAAAATGTTCTCTCTCTCATTCCTATTCTGCTAAAACAAATATACCTCCTTAAACTTCACACCCAGTGGGCAGACACACTGAAGTCAATGGACCTACCTTGTGTATGTAAAGTTAAGCACTTATAGGAACCCAGCATGTACCCTACTGAACTGAAACTGAGGTCCATCTAGTCTAGAATCCTGTCTCAGACATTAACCAACACCAGATGCTCCAAGGAAGATGTTAGAACTCCTCACTAGGTAGATATGGGATAATCTGCCCCTCACATTAAAGCTCATCGTGATCTCTAAGAGTTAGATTGGTTTTAGCTCTGAATCATGATATTTAATACCCTTTCAAAAACCTTTAGCATTTCTTGTTAGAATTCTGGATATTCTTGATATCTATATAGAAGTCCAGTCCCCTTTTTTATTCTTGCTAAATTTCTTGGCTTCAATATGCTGTGGCAATTTGGAGTTCCGTAGTCTAACTGTGTGTTGTGTTGGTTTTTTTTAAATCAGCTTTGAATTTGCCACTTTTTAATAAGGTATGTAAGTCTTTGCAGGATTGGGACTGTGGATGGCTGACTTAGAGCTGCACAAAGGAAGCGAATTGAATCACACAGCAAAAAGAAACCTTACTGTGCTACAAACCCCTGGAACTATGCTAACTGTTCTGGACTGCCATCTAACTATTTTTACATATATACAGACAGCTCCATTAAAAGAGTCTTCTATGTTAAATGTATTCCCACTATGGGTTATAGGGCCCAATCCTGTTCCCATTGAAGAATGAGTCGTGCCATTGACTTCAGGGACAGGATAGACACATGGGTAAGAATAATTAAAAAGAGAAATACTCAGGGTTTGTCTACACTTACAGGGGGATCGACACATGAAGACCTGCTAAATCGACCACAGATCACTCTCCCATCGACTTCTGTACTCCATCTGAACAAGAAGCACAAGGAGAGTCGATAGGAGAGCATCTCCCATCGACAGAGTGTAGTGTGGACCTCGCGGTAAGTAGATCTAAGTACGTCAACTTCAGCTACGTTATTCACGTAGCAGAAGTTGCGTAACTTAGATCGATATCCCCCCCCATAGTGAAGACCAGGCCTCAGAATGTCTGGAGACCTTTCAACACTATATAAGTTTGAAAACATCGAGTATTTTTTGTCGGATTACAAAACTTGTGAATGTAACCCCATTATCCAAGGTGAACAAAAGGAAAGGGGACAAAAAATGACTGAATGGACAAGAAAAATAGTCTGAAACATCACATTTATTTGATGTTGTTTGTTTTTAAACGTTCTCTTCCTTTTTCTTACATTCCAGTCATCTTAGATTATGAAAATAAACTAGGGTGGGTTTCACTTTTTCCAGCATGTTTCTAGACTTTTTCACTCTGACAATCCTCATACACCACAAAAATGCTATTGTGCCGGTCTAGCACACATTGATGGGAAAGGTCTAAAGCCTAACCCAAAATGTAATCCTTGAATTACTGTTACAGTTCATGAAGATGTTTCTATTAATACCAAATCTTATAAAACTTTTTTTAATATAAAAGAAAACCTTTATTTTAGGCTTTAACTAGCTGTGTGTGTCATCTAAATCCCTTTCAAAGTGGTGGGAGGGTTGTTTTGGTTGCATTTAAATCATGATTATATTGAAGTCAAATCTGTTGTTTAAAAATTTCTTTTTAGAGTGAAACAATTAGACTATCCCTCTTGTGAGAGAGTTCCCTGCCTGGGCCCAGTCTAGCTTGCTTTATTCAAATGATGAGGGGGACAGGGTTTGACCCTCTGTGTTTGTATTTCTTTGTTTTCATTGACATTCTTTCTGGTCTTCAAGTTGTCCATTTGTACCCATGTAATTTATGTTCTTATTTCCTGCACTATATCATGTAACCACCATTAGTGGATTGGCTAGCTTGTGGTTTCTGGCTTTTCACCCATTTTAGGTCATTTTTGAAGTGCATGATCTATTTGCATTGGTTAGGAAATGACCCATTTTAAAAGGGGGGGTTCAGAGAGGGATTTTGCCCGGTATGAGAGTCATATAATTTCCTGTAGTAAGTGACTCGGCATTGGAAATTGGAAAGGCATATTTTAAGAGAACCACTGTAAGTACTGTAGACAACTTTTGCTCTCCTCTGCATTTCAACCCTCTAACGATTCTGTGTTGACAACTCACTTTGGGGAATTCCTGTGTTTGACTGGACATGCTTTTGTTTTTTTCTGGACATGGGAGGTGCCTTCAGTTGTAAGTCAAGATATAGTGAGTGTTGGACGAACTCCATACCCCTTATACGTACTGCTATTTTGATGCTGTCTCCTTTTAAATGTGGTGTGATATCTATGTTAGCCTGTGGGGTCTGAATGTGGTAGGGATGGACCAAATCCTCCACAGGTGTAAGTCAGCATACAGTAGTTTCATTGAAATTCAATTCCACCCATTTACACCCATGGAGGATTTGATATGGGGTGTGTGTGTGTGTATTGCTGTACATAGTACTCCACATTCTGATTGAAAGGCTATGGTTCTTGCAAATGTAGCTGTGTTAATTTTCTATTAAATAGTGTGCTTTACTTCTTCAAAGTACTGTACAAACAAAAAAGTGTTGCCTGCAACATTTTTGTTGGCTTTTTTGTAGTTGCCATTTTCAGGTTAAGAAATTAGTTGGCTGGATGATTTCTAAATTTTAGCTGGTCCTTTCCTAAAGATTACCCTGAGAGAATCCCCGCATATTTTAATGACTAGGAATAATGAATTGACACTTACAAACATGTACAGAACTTTTCTTCTTGAGACTGAAAAGCATCTTACAAATGTGGTAAGTATCGTCATGCCCATTTTCAGACGGGGAAACTGAAGCACGGATTGGTTAAGAGACCCTGCCCAAGATCAAACAGCTAGAGGTTGCAGAGCTGGGAATACAACCACCATCTCATTGATTCCCAGTGCAGTGCCCTAGCCTCTGGACCATGCTAAAGTGCAGTGTCTCTATGTTCACAAAGAACAAGGAAGTTCCACTGTGGCATGTTGGATGCTCATTGTTCAAGATGAGATGCGTTCGTTCCTACACAAGCCCTGAGAAAGTGGGTTTTGGGTGGTGATTGGGGATGAAATACATCTCCCATCATGTGGTCAGGCCTCAGAGGAGCAGTTCATGGGCTGGAAGAATGGCTACTACCATTCTGCACGCTTATGTGCCGATTTCTTGGTTTCTAGATCTGCTTTCCCTGTAGCTCATCTTGGCAGCCACAAGCAGCTGGAATGCCATTAGTGTCTATCCCTGGAGCAATACCCTGCCCCACAGCCATTTCAGCTCAAGAGCTGGCCTTTGGGCCTTTGTAGTTTGCCATAACCTGAGTTTGGTCCCTAAAATAATGTGTAAAGGATCCATGTTCACTCAGGCTGTCTAATCCAGCAGGGACTCCTGAGGGGTTGGCTGATTGTGGGGGAGAGAGATCTAGTTATATTTTCTGGTCAATAGGGATTGACCGTTTTGGTATGTTCCTTTTGAATTCTTGAAGAGATTCGTGTTTGATATGCATTTTCTGAATGAGTATAGAATAAGGCCCGGGGGCCACATCCGGCCCTTCAGATGTTTTAATCCAGCCCTCGAGCTCCTGCCAGGGAGCAATGTCGACGGCTTGCCCTGCTCCGCGCAGCTTCCGCAAGCAGCAGGATGTCCCCCGTCCAGCTCCTACACGTAGGGGCAGCCAGGGGACTCCGCACGCTGCCCCTGCCCCAAGCACCGCCCCTGCAGCTCCCACTGGCCAGGAACCACGGCCAATGGGAGTTGCAGGGGCGGCACCTGCGGATGGGGCCGGGGGGACATGCCATTGCTTCCAGGAGCTGCTTGAGGTAAGTGCCACCCAGAGCCTGCATCCCTGACCCTCCCAACCCCCTGCCCCAGCCCTGATCCCCGTCCTGCCTTCCAAACACCTTGGTTCCAGCCCAGCGCACCTTCCTGCATCCCCAACCCCAACCCCAAATACCCAGGCCCACTCCAGAGCCCACACTCCCAGCTGGAGCCCTCACCCCCTCCTGCACTCCAATCCCTAATTTCGTGAGCATTAATGGCCCGCCATACAATTTCTGTACCCAGATGTGGCCCTTGGGCCAAAAAGTTTGCCCACCCCTGGAGTAAGGGTACCAGAAAGTGTAACCATCCAGAGACAAAAGTGAAACCGCCCAGTTTGTGCATTGTCTGCACCAAAGCGAAGTGCAAACAGATGACAGTGAAGAGTTAATTACATGTTTGAAAAGTAAGATGTTCAGTGACACAGGTAAGAGCATTTGCCTTTATAAAATATAGTGACTGCACAACCATCCTCTTAGCTCACGTGAGGCTCTAGCCAACAGTCAAGAAAAATGTTCCTGCAAGCTTTAGGTTAAAGTGGTTACTTCAGGTGAGCATTTCCTACTGGAAAGTGAACTCTTGCATGATCATGCAAGGCACTGTGCATACCTCGTGGGAGGTGATCAGCACTTTCAGTGCAAACTGATCTCCTCCCAAGAGGTGCTCAGTAACTTGCAAGATGGGTATTTTTACTGTACGGGTTCCAATCCTGCTCTCATTGAAGTTCCCTGGCTAAACTCTTGCTGACTTCACTGGGAGGTAGCAGGTTTGGGCCTCATGATTTTTAACCAGACTGTGTCCATTTTAAATGCACAATGGCTAAGGCAGTGGTTCTCAAACTTTTTTTGGGGGGGACCACTTGAAAATTGCTGAGGATCTTGGCAAACCACTTAGTGATCTTTCCAAATGTTGTTTGTACCGTTAGCTAACTGTTGTAAAGTGCTTTGGATAAAAATGCTATATATATAAAAAAAACCCTTAGTAATAAACATTTTTTGTTCTACAAATAAAAGCACACAACTCATATTTTAATATCAGTAGTCTTACCTTTCTAATGTGATGGATGTGCCCTCTCTCCCCTGCCACGGCAGCCCCTGAGCTGGGGCTGGGAAGGAGTGGGGGTCTCCCCTGCCGTGGCAGCCTCTGGCTGGGAAGGAGGGTGGTCTCTCCCTCTCTCCCCTGCCGCGGCAGCTGCTGGACTGGGAGGGAGGGTGGTCTCTCACTCTCTCCCCCACCGTGGCAGCCCCCGAGCTGGGGCTGGGAAGGAGGGCCATCTCTTCCCAGTAGCCGCAGCCCTGGACCTGGGGAAAGTCACTGTTTTCTCTGGCCGCCGCAGCCCTGTATGTCCCAAATCCACCCCCCCTTCTCACCCCACTGCCCGCTCCCAGCTTCCCCTTATTCCCCCCAAGGCCACCACCTCACCTTACATGTGCATCTTGTTCAGGGTCCAGGCACCTAATTAGTGGAGCTACGCCTACGCGGCTCCACTAATTAGGTAGGTTGCCCTTCATTCTTTTGTGTGCAGCCGTCCAGGCACACACCTTAGAGGGAACTATCCACAGACCAACTGTGAATGGACCTCACAGTTGGTCCGCAGTTTGAGAACCTCTGGGCTAAGGAATTCATGTACTGATTTAATCCTTAGCTCACCCCAATATCTGTAGGCATTACAAATCATGTACCACTCTGGGCATCTAACAACAGTACTGTGTGCACCTATGTAAGCTGCAATACCTAACTGTTGCAGACTTGGGTGACTTACGGGTGAGTCCAACTGCAATTCTGCCTCCCTAGCCTTTTTGTGGGTCTAAGCCACACCCTTAATGTTATTTTAACATATCACAGCTTCTGGTGTAGAAGTATGATACCCTCGGGCAACCATTCTGCAGATCAGGGGTGAAATACTGGCCACACTGAAGTCAATGGCAAAACTCCCACTGATGTCAATGGGGACAGGGTTTCACCCCAGATTTCCTACTGAAGTCAGTGTAATTGTTGCATGTGGAAGGACTGCAAGATAAGTGCATGTCCTAATTCTGTAACCCTTATTTGCTTATGCCCAGCCGTTCCTTCTGCAGTCTCCTATCACAAATAGAAATTCTAACGTGAGTAAGTGCTACTCAGTGTAAAAGGTAAATTATCCGGCTCTTGGCTAGGAAGCATAAGAGACTACATCAGTCCACAAATGTGCCCCTAAATCATTCTCTTTTATATTTCAATTGAATGTAGACCATTTTTCTGATGTTTTCACCCTGATTTTTAAAAAAATCAAAAACGTTTCCTGCAAAATCCTTTTAAAATATCAGCATAAAACAGCCTAAAGTCAAACAAAAGTATGGAAATTTCACAGGCTTCATATTTATAGTCCCCTAAATCTCACATACCGTGTGGTGCTCCCCATAAAATACTATCTGCCTAGCTAATAATATATGTATTTATCAATGTTTCCAGTAGGCTTTATTAATGTAAGATGTTTCATGGAAGGAAAAGGTTAATCATGTGAATAAATAGGTCAAAAGATTACGTGAAACAAGAAACCCAACACCAATTATTCTACCATCTGTGCTAAATTTGATCCAGTGTTATATATGGTTTCCAGTAATCATCCATCTCCCATTGTTGCTATGTGCATTGGTGGGACACTTTGAACTCCCAGAAATTGGCACTGAAGAGCTGGACAGGCTTTGTCTTGGTAACAGGAACTGTCCTTTAGAAGTGCATGAAGTAGCTCTGACTTGGCAACTGGGCGGGAGTTACTCAGCTGTCAATCAGTGCAATGGAATTGTAACTGAAAATCCACTCGAGCAACTTCTGAGAAAGACACAAACTTCCCAATGATTGTAGCACAAATACAGCAACTGCCTTGGGGCTGTTGTAACATGTGCCGGTTGGAACGGCACGCCAGTATTCATTCAGCCGGCCCAGGATTGCTGGCACATCCAGCCATGCCCTCCCCACTCCTGGCACACCCCCAGGATCCCCACAACATTGGTGGCTGGGGGAGGCAGGAGCAAGTGGTGTACAGCTGGCATGTCAGCTTTGTGCAAGGGATCCCTCTATGCAAGGGGAATCCCCAGACAGCTGTTTAAGCCAGGTTTCCAGAGTCAGGGCCAGGGTCTGGCCCTGTGCCTGGACATTGAGGGTATTACCCTGAGATGGGAGGTTCTCTGCTTTCCTTGAGGAACCCTAAGTATTCCCTGGTCCCACTCACAAGGGTCCCTATCTTGGTAACCATCCATGCAGCTGAGGAGGACTTTGGGCTCTCTCAGAGATGTTACTTTAGACTGCAGTGCCACGCTCAGCCCTGGTGTAAGTGGGCTTCATTGAGTTATGTCCATTAATGCCAACACTGAATATGGCTGAGGGGGCAGATGTTCCCTCTGCAGCATTCATAGCTGTGGGGGAGAGACTGGGAACAGAATGTGACCTCAGTTACTGTCACTGCTTCTTTAGCAAATCTCTGTTTTGCTCAAGGTCCAGCTACTAAGTCTAGAGACTCCAGAACAATTTTTTTTACTGTAACCTAGCCTCGCCTGAATGCGTTGACTAGAGCTGATCAGAAAATCTTCTCTTTTCCTCCTATAGGACATTTTAACTTTTTGTTGAGAAATTAAAAATTTATGAGGAGAGCAGACACTTTGCATCAAACGTTTTGTTTAATCAAAAGCCCAGTTTTTCATTTAAAGAAATAAAAAAAGGGTTCAATGGAAAGTTTTTCTGTAGCCCTCGTCTTGCCCTTCTGGACTCTCTGCTAGGCCTGCCTATTTAGCGAGGGCTGATACAATTGGGGCAGGGTGTTTTGAAGGGGAGCTTTCAGGATAGGAGATTTTGAATAGTAATATGCTTATTGTCTGGTGGTGGGTGGATGGGTGGGAGAGAGAAATGTGCTGCTCTTCTGGTTTTGTAATATTGTGTCTTAAGTAAAGGCCAGAATGCCTAGAGCCTCTGATGGGGGATTCTTTTATGTTGCTTTAACATAGAAATAAATAAGATATTTTTGTGTATATTTTCCTCCTTATACTTTAAAACTTGCATTTTCTTTTCAGGAAAGAGTTCTACATATAATTAACAATCTGGGGGTGTTAGGCAGGGTCTCTGATGTTACTCATGTATTAGTTGTTACTGCCATCAGGACTACTCTACATCAACCTATTGAGCGCCCTGGGCCATAAAATTGTGTGCCCCCATACTCCTAAAAGCACTCAGTGGGCACAAAATAAATTGATAGTGAGTGTGCTGAGATTTTTTTTTTTCTTCCAATGCGTCTCTTAGGACAAGTAGCTTTTGTAATACGCAACCAGGAAGGCTCATATTATAGCAGCACTTGGAGGCTCCAACTGAGTTAAAGGCCCAGTTGTGTGGGGCATTGTACATACTCATGGTAAGACACAGAGAATCTAGTTGAAGGCCTCAGTCCTGCTATGGACTGTATGGGCAGATCTTTGTACCCATGGAGAATCTCACTGGAGCACACTCTTGTGGAGATACCACAGTGGGACTTATGGTCCTTGACCTTCCAGTAGATAATGTTAACTGACTTCACTTTCTCCTGGCACTGAGGTGTCAGTGGATCCCATGCTCTGCCAGATTTCCAGAGATGCTGTTGGTATTTCAGACTTGGCCTTGGAATCATGGTCCTTGCTAGCCTCACACCAGAAATCCACCAGAGCTTTGGACTCAGCCCCTGGCCAGCTGGCAGCCTGCTAAGCCAATGTCTTCCTGGCTGCCCCTTTTAGACAGAAAGGGCTGTCCTGAACTGCAAATAGTGCTACTGGAAGCCAGATACGAATGTGGGGTTTGAAAGCTGAACTGGCCTGTATGAATTGGTAGGTTATCTCTGGCCCAGAAACAAGGAATAGGTGGACAGCAAGAAAAGACCGTCCAGGGGGAATTGTGGGAAGACACCGGTGGTGACACTCAAAAATTGTGTTGCAGTGCTAGCCAGCATCCACTGTGGTCATGGGAGTAGCTGACGATTGTGCTCACTCCGGCTTTAGCCTCTACCCCCAGTCATGCTAACCGGCTCATGGTACTAGCCTCACAGCACGAGTGAAGGGATTTTGAGTGTGGATGGAGGTTGAGTTAACAGGAACAACTCAAGCTATAACGTGAGTGAATTTGGCAGTGAAGACAAGCCAAATGGGGTTCAGTGTAGGCAAGGGGACTGTCCTTGTTGGGTGTATTGCAGGACCAGGGGCTAAGCACACAAGACAGACTAAAGGTGGGAGAAAGAAGTCTCTTTTTATCCCCATTTGGCAGGCTGAGGCCCAGAGAGCGGTTGCATGACTTGCCCAAGGTCACAAAGGAAGTCTCTGGCAGAGCCAGGGATTGAGCCCAGACCTCCTGAGTCTCATTCCAGTGCTTACCCACAAGACTATCCTCTCTTCAGTAATCAGCTACATGTTAACTATCATCAGAACAGAGACCGGAGCCCTTGTCTGCAGCAACTAGTTCTTAACATTCCTTTTCATTCTGTTTTTGCTAAAACAAACCCTCCAGTGCCTCCAAAATCACGGTTCTCTAGGCCTGGGTCTCACGTCCCTACTGGTTAATACAGCTCTGACTGCTATGGAATAGTTCAAAAGTCCCAGTGTGCTGTAAATTCCAGCAGTGAATTCCTTTCATGAGCAAAACAATGTCGACCCCGACTTGCCTGTATTTGATTTCTGCCTTCATTTTTGTTCTCAGTCTGCTTTTGCTCAGCCGTTGGAGTGTCACATTTTTGCTCAGGAATGTGCCCTTGGCCTCCAGATTATGCACAGACAAAACACTGCTGCCAGCATCTTAGTTTTTCATGAATTTAATCACTGAAAAATGCATTCAAGGCAAATGTGGGGGCCTAGTGGGAGCGTTGTGCTCTGGCATATCAGAACAGCCTGATTGCGTGTACCAGTCTCTCTCTCCCTAGGCTGAGAGTTCTGCAGGCAACCCACTCAGCACTTGAAAGGGTGGGGAGATATCCACTCCCACCCCCATCAATATCTGTATGTCCTTCTGTCAAACAATTCTACAACACATTCCAGGGAAATCACCACAATGGAGCCATTAGGATTAAACAGAGCTGTAATACATGTAACTGAAACACATAAATATAAATAGCAAACAAAGGGAATAATTGCATATTATGGATGGAGACTGGCCCAAACTCAACCCTCAGAAACATACACCCATAAACCTTGGGAAAGAGCACGACTGTAGCCAAACTTTCATAGACTGATGCTATCAAGCCCAAAACAAACTCCTGAATCTGAACTTCCCCTAACTTTGGGAACATTTGGATCTAGCTCTGAACTTTGCAGCTTGGCCTCTTTTCTAATTATGGACTTGGATGTTATTGTCGTCGTCGTCGTCATCATGGGAAGGGGTCTTACTCTGATTTCCTTCTTTTCATATTCCACTGATTAAACTTTTTACTGGCAGGAGCAACAGCTGCCTTATTACCCTCTATTGATGTTTCTTCTTTCTGATTATGCTACTGAGAAGCACCTGGAAGGAGGAGTGGGGGGACATTCACCCCAGTGCAGAGGGCCACATCAGTTCCATTTAAGTTCTGTTTTAATGGTTTATGTGGGACGTTAAGTGTCACATAGGCCTGGGGCTGGTACTGTGCACAGGAGAGCATCTCCCCTGTCCCAGCAAATCACTTCCAGTGAAGTGATGGTTTGAATGTTTGCCCGCTGTTCTGCCTGATTAGTTTGTGATTTTCAATACCTGAAATTATTTGCTGAATAATTTTGGTGAGTAAATCTTGGTCTATACGTTTTACATGAGCAGTTTGTTGTGAGTGTTAATATTTGAAACAGGAAATTCAAGCTGTGCTGGTTACATGTGACTAGGCACATGGGTCACATAATACTGTTTCAGTCTCCTAATTGGAGGAGTGTAAGCTTGCTGGCCTGCACTGCTTTAAGTAAAGCTGTTTCCTAACATTAGTTATTCTGGTGCAATCGTATGTGTCAACAGTCTTATTTAGGCATAAGCATGGCTAAAAGTCAATTTAGCTAAATGTAATAACAATCGGACATTAGCCACTTGATTCCAAAATAAGGGCAAGTCTACAAAAGAAAGTCCATCTAACTCATGTCAACGTACAGCCACCACAGTAATTGAATCGGTTTTTCATGTCCACACTACACTCCTTGTGTCAGCGGTGTGTGTCCGCACCAGGAGCACTGGCACTGATTTAACTGCCAGTGTGGAGCATTGTGGGATGGTTTCTGAAAGGCAGCAACAGTCAATATAAGCTATGCAATATCTGCACTGACACTGCATTGACCTAACTACATCGACTTAAGCACTACGCCTCTCGCTGAGGTGGCGTTATTAAGCTGGTGTAGTGGGCAAGAAACACTGAGAGCTACATTTTAGTGTAGATGCTTACAGAGTTAGGGCAACATACGGCAGTTTACGTCACCCTAACTCTGTAGTGTAGACCAGGCCCAAGTGTCTACACACAGATTTGCATTGAAATACCTAAACTGATCTTAATTCATGCCTTTTGCTACTTGGGTGCATATCTATATGTTAGACCAGCCCTTAGTTTCAGGTTTTTGTCATTAATACACACATTTATGAATTGAAAATATGCTTTCCATGACTAGCCTGCTGAATTTTACTTTTTCCATGAAGATTCCTACCTGAAATGTTTGCTAGAATATTCACAGGAGGTGATCACAGAATATGCAGAAAGATGGGTCAGATCCCCAGCTGGTGTAAATCAGTGTAGCTCTACTGAAGTGATTGGAATTATGCTGATTTACACTATCTGAAGAGCTGGCCCGGTATTTGCACTGTTTACACCAGTGTATTCTCTAGGCTGAATTGTAAATGTTAAGGAAAATGAAGGCAGCTTTTTGAGGACTTTGTCAACAAAACAGCTTCAAGAAAGCAATAGTAATTCGGAGGGCGTTCTTGCCAGCAGATCCGTCTATTTCTTGGAGTGACAGGGAATTTAATGCTTTTCTACTGTAGATTAGTTTGTGCCAATATCCTACTACAGTTATGGAGTATTTAGCATTTGTGAAGATCCTAATTAAATGTGTTACTGTAAACAGAATGCAAAAGAGGGCTAAGTCCAATGAATTTTGTCTACAGTGATTAACCAAAGTCAACAAATTTCATTTATTAAGAACCAGTAAAAGGAGGGGTAAGGGGTGGTGGTGGTTCAGATGGAAAAGGCCTTATTGTTTTAGTCAAATAGTTTGGTTGCCCTTGAACAGGGGATTCATCAGCTAGATGGAAATTTACCAGGTGTGAGAGAGACAAAAATAAAATGTGGTTATGAAAAAACAGCAGGTGTTCCACGCAACCAGCAGGTAGAAGTTAAAAGAATGTACAAGAATGTGTCTCTACATGCCACTCCCCAGCCACACTCCTGGTGGGTTCTCTTAAAACAAAAACCCCAAAGAGGCTCTTTTGCGGTCTTTAAGCTTTCTCCCACATTTAGTACAAACCAACACCTATTCTCAAGTACCTAAGTAGGATCCAGTAGTGCACAATAAATATGAATGACCTGTGGGCAAAAACTGGTTTCATGTCTTTGCAATGTTTGCTGACCTTGGAGAAGGGCAGTGTGTGTAGTGGGGAGAGCAGGAGACTAGGAATTGTGTCTGTTGGATCCCATTCCCAGCCCTTTTGGTGACTTGTTGAGTGACCCTGCAGTCTCACTTAATCTCTGCCTGCCTCAAGCCATCTGCAGTAGGGGAAAAGGTGTTCCTTAAAACAGTTTGGAATACCTTGAGTCTGCAAAACCTCTAGAACCTCCTATATCCACAGATGAGAGCAGTCCCATATGCAACAGCCATAAAAAGTGACTAGAACCAGATTGATTTACTAGTTCCAAATAAACTATCTGACCAGTTGAGCCCTTTTCCTGTGGGAGAGGTAATATGGTTTCATGGCTTAGACACTGGATTGGAAGTTAGGAGATCTGGGGTGAAATCTTGGCCACATTGAAGTCAATAGTAAAATTCTCATTGACTTCAATGGGGACAGGATTTCATCCGAGGCTGTATTCCTGGCTCCGCCACTGACCTTCTGTGTGACCTGGGCAAGTGACTTAACCTCTTGGTGCCTCTGTTTCCCCTCCCACCCATTGTCTGTCTTGTTTATTTAAACTGCAAGATCTTTGGTGTTGGGACTGTCTCTTACTCTGTGTTCTGTACTGCTCCTAAAGTCCCTGTCTTGGATCAGGTCTCTGGACACGAGTAATACAATAACAATAATGTTTGTAAATTGTTTGGGCATTGACCCTGATTTCTCCTGTTCACCAAAGAGCATATGCGAACAATTTTCAGCCTCTGAATTGTTCTTGAATTGCTCACTTCAACAATTCACTTTCCACGATGTGGGTTTGGTCCTCTACTCACATGATATTGCTCCTGCTCCTGGATTGGATGACTAATAAATAACCAACAGTGGCTAACACATGATACGCTTCCAGTATGAATTTTCCGTTGAATAACAGTTCTTGCTAAAACTGGTGAAATTTTCCTGCTACAAGGGGAAGAATTCCGAAATGCTAAGCTGGTGTGGAGTGGGTGGAGAGGGACCCTGCAGAATTGGAGGCTGAGGAAGGAAGCTGCTGGAGCAATGTCTAGAAACAAGTTGGATGGAGTTTCAGCTTAGAGCTAACTCAGGAGAGAGAACTCTGAGGTGATTGGCATGAAATCCCATGGCAAATCTATGTGGATATCTATGTGTGTATCTGTCATGTTTCCATATTTTGTCATGTTAATATTTTTCCCTCCATAGCATAGGCTTGATCCTGTGTGTTGTCAAGCACCACCCGTGGCATGATGAGTGGTGTGAATTGAGACTGCTCAGCACCTTGCAGGACCAGGCTCTCTTTGATTAATTGCTATTCATCCTCAGCTTTGCAAATCACCTGCAAAGACCCACAGAGTCACAACTGCAGGGGGATAGTGGCTTAGTTTTATTCAGCTTGTCATTCTGGCTGCACTCTCTGATTGGGAGAAGGAATATAGGTGATGCTGTTACAAGTTCAAATAAGTTTTGGGAGGGCAGGGAGGAGTATGGATCCCCTTCCTCTGCCTAAGAAGGCAAAGCTCCCTCTCTGTCCCCTTGCTGGGGTAAGCAGCTCTCTCCCACGGCTCCCCTTCTCCTTGGGGCAGGAAAAGCTCCCCTCCTCTTTCAATCTATTTTAACCATCTGTTGTTATCAATAAGATGATACTTATCCTTGTTTTCCATCTGGGGAAACTAAGGCACAGACTGATGTTGCTTCAGGTCACACAGGAAATCGGCTGCAGAGTTGGGAAAAGAACCCAAGTCATCTGACACAGCCATTCGATCCATACTCTCTGTGTAATACAATTTGCTAATAGCAATATTTTCCTTGGAATGTTCTAAACCAAGTATTCTTTACCCTAGAGACTGGAACAGCTGACCACCAGCAATGCCAACATACCACAGCTATGCCGGGCATAATCTTGCAACCCTTACTCATGTAAGTAGTGCCACTGAAGGAATATTTGCATAGATAAGGATGTTCAGAGTAAGGACCACAAGCAGGTCTGTATTATACAGAAGTGGCATGACCCCACTCACAACTGCAGGACCATTTAACTCAAGGGACATTTAACTCGAGGGATATTCACTTTAACTCAAGGGATATTTGTGCCCCTGGTATACATTTACTTGCAGTTAGGTATATTCGAGCAAGTAAGCAACTTTCCATCCTGGGGATCCTAAAGGGTGAAAACATAAGTGGTGATCATTGTAGGAGGTGGATGTACAGGAAGTGACTTGAGTACCTTGTGAAAGGTAAACAAGACTTCAGCCTCCTCCAAAGAAGAAATTGCAGTATGTATTGAATCAGGTTTTTAAAATATCTAGCTATGCATTTAGCTGCCCCTAACTGTTTATCCAAGTGGCTGGCGCTGTCCCAGTCTCTCTGGTAAGTGACCTTTCCCAATTTTTTTCTTTTTAAGTTGACATTTAAGAAGGGGAAAAAGTCACAGGCACAAGTTACCTTTTTACAGCGATAAAGCCGCACCAATCAACAAAGCCAGGAAAGTCTAGCTGGAGCCAACCCCTCCTTTCTATGCCTTTCACAGTGGAATTTGTACAGACAAAGTGTTAGCTTTAATTTCCTGGTTTGATAGTTTTGCATCCCAACATGGGTTGGCCTATGGGAAGCTTCTCTGTTTCCTGTTAGCTTGAATTACTGATTGGTTACATGGAAAGGTAGGGTTCAGGCGGCTGCTGTGCATCTCTCTGGGAAAAGACTCCTGAAAGTAATTAAGTGAAGAAGGGCAGCTGCTGGCGGCTGGAGGCACTCAGGCTGTTAGCTCATTACCGAAAACCAAACGCTGAAGAGCCTTAAATCTTCCTTGAAGGACTCTAAAGTTGGGCAGAAAGGCGGAGCTCCATGCTTATTTTGAAAAGGCCTCAGACAGCTGTGGTAAATATTTTAGTGTAAGCTCAGGAGGGGAGTAAAATTAATTCTTATGCTTCCCAGCCTCTGAACTAGACACATATAATTCCCCAGCTTCAGATACTTGTGCTGCTCTTTTCCCACATATGTTTATTTAAGAAACGTGGCCTTGGTCTCGTGGCCATTTTCCAGGCCAGCCTTAGGCGTGCGTGAAATGTGAGATCACACAGGGCTCAGTTGTCAATGTGCACCCAATATCTCCCCTACTAATGGGCCCACCACAGTCCTTCCCCTTGAAAGTTAGTCTGTGGAGCTCATCCTCTAAATTCTCAGCCAAGTGTATCCCCACTTCCTGGTAGCTGGTCAGACCCTTCAGAGAGCAACAAGCACTGTACAGAAATGCGAAGTGCTCTGAATCCCCCACCTTCTGCATCCCTCCCTCTAATGACAAACCTCCACGCTTTAACCCAGCTGCCAAACCCTCCCATTCCCAGATGTGCTCTCTGGGATGTGGCCATCTGCCTGAGGCCCTGCTGTGCATCTCACTGTGCAAAACACCCCCACAACCCACCCGTCAAGGGCTGGCCCCACATGTTTTGCTCATATTTGTGTTGTTTTGCTGCAGATGGTGAGTGGAATCACAAACAGCAGCTGGATTGATGTGTGGGACTCTTCCCCCCCCCCCCCCAATCCTTTGCTTCTTTCTCCTCTTCTCTCTCCTTTGTATTAAAACAAGAGATGGGAGCCCCGCGGGGCCCCCATATCTGAACTCCTGCATTTTGAACCCTGGGATCCAGATCTGAACTTTGCAACTTGGCCCCATCAGTGAGTTCATAACCAATGCTTAAAACTGAAGCCAAATACAAGCTAATGCAAAAGTAACAGCCTGGAGCTGATTTGCCTGGGAGTTGAGGCTAAGGGCCTGGGTGAAGAGCTGGGGTTAAATTTATGCAGGCCCATTTAAAAAGCATAGATGTTTGAGCCAAGTTTTTATTGTGCTAGGGGCTCTGTATGCAGCTTGTGCCTTTTGAATTGAATTTTGCCACTTTGGGTTGAACTCTTCGCACAAAATGTGCACAAGTGTGGGGGGTGTTTTTGTTTTTGTACATTTGGTCTCGTGTGCAAAACTTGCCTGCTCCAGATGAAAGTGTCAATTGATCCATGTCCTGTCTTGCTTTCTCTGCTAAGCACAATAGGGGATTGTGTCAGAAAAGACATTAACTAGCCGGATACCAGAACCTAAGGATCTGAAATTGTATTTGTCTAGATTACGTGTACTAAAGAGCCATGAGCCTATATAGAAGAGTACTTCAGTGTTTCAAACAATGCTTTGTTACCATGCATATCCATGTCACACAGTGGGAGGGAAAGTAGTTCCTGGTATAGCCAGATATGGAATTTGATTACTGTCAGCAAATTTTCTTAAAGTGACTTGTGTATCAACTTTATCATGGTATGTGGCAACCAGTCATTGTTTCCTCAAGTGGTGTACTTCACCCTCATTTTACCTTTACTGGGACACTCCTTATTCCATTTTTCCCAAGATGAACGCTTCTTAAGCCAGTCCAATTGTGGAACAGAACAGGACAATTTCTTTAGAACAACAATTACGTTATACTTACTTATGTAGTACCATTTTGCCTGGAGGATACAGAAACTCTTCACAAACTAAATTCAATTTATAGCTCATAGATCATCTAGTATGGTGTAAAACAGGGGTGGACAAAGTTTTTGGTGCAAGGGTGACCTCTGGATGGAAATTGTATGGCGGACCATGAATACTCACAAAACTGGGGGTTGGGTGCGGGAGAGGGTGAGGGCTCCAGCTGGGAGTGTGGGCTCTGGGGTGGGGCCAGAAATGAAGAGTTCAGGGTGTGGGAGGGTACTCCAGGCTGGGACCAAGGGTTTCGGAGGGCAGGAGGGGGATCAGGGCTGGGGTAGGAGGTTGGAGCTTGGGAGGGTGTTAGGGGTGCAGGCTCCAGGCGGTGCTTACCTCAAGCAGCTCCCGGAAGCAGCAGCATGTCCCCCCTCTGGCTCATACACGGAGGCATAGCCAGGTGGCTCTACACGCTGCCCTGTCCACAGGTGCTGCGGGAGCAGAATGCAGAGCCCCCTGGCTGCCCCTACGCATAGGAGCTGGAGAGGGGACATGCTGCTGCTTCCAGGAGCCACGCAGAATGCGGCAAGCCCCTGACCCCATTCCCTGACTGGAGAGAGACAACTCCCAGACCCCACTCCCCGGTGGGAGCTCAAGGGCCGAATTAAAACATCTGGAGTGCCAGATGCGGCCCCCAAGCCGTAGTTTGCCCACCCCGGTGTAAAATCTCTGTAACGAACATGGAAATACTCCCATCTCTAGAAAGGACTTGGAGGGAGTATGGCTGAGCCCCTCATTGATCTTCATGGGGAAGCAGGCTACTTCAGTTCTCCCAGCCTGTGCAGTCATTTCAGGCTAAGCCCTCTCCCTTCCCACATGAGCAACAGATATCTTCTGGCAGCTGGGGGTCTGCCTAGAGCCCACTCCTGTCTGTGGCAGTGGAGCCAGGATGTTCTTCCAGTCCTGCTGCTATTGCAGGCTTTCCTTCATTCTGGAACTGAGCACTTGGTGCACTCTGGGGCATGTCCAGGGTGAAAGTGAGCCGGTACGGGCCTGTACGGCGTACTGGTAAGAAGTCCCTGCCCCTTTTGCCTCCCCCGTTGGCGGCCCTGCTGGTAGGGTCCGTACCAGCGGGACCGCCAACGGGTGTGGGGGGAAAGGGGCAGCAACGTTAAAGCACTGCTGCGGCAAAGGACTGTCCTTGGCAGCGCTTTAACATCTCTGCCCCTTCCCCGTCGGCAGCCCTGCCGGTGTGGACCCTAACGGCAGGGCCACCGATGGCGGGGGGGGGTGGGGGGGTGGTTCAAAAGGGGCAGTTATGTTAAGGTGCTGCTGCAGCAAAGGGCCCTGCTTTAACATCATTGCCCCTTATGTGCCCCCCCACCCCCGGCTGCCGACAGGGGGGGCAAAGGGAGCAGCTGCCCTGGGGCTGGCAATTTAAAAGGGCCCAGGGCTCTGGCCACCGGTGCTGCTACTGTGGCAGCAGCCGGAGCCTCGGGCCCTTTCAATCGCCACTGGAGCCCTGGGCAGTGCGGGCCAGGCAGCCTGGAAGGGCTGGCTGGGGGACACTGACCCCCAGCCATGCCCCTTCCACCTGAGGCCCTGCGCCTTCCTGTACGGCCCCGTACTGGTAAGTGTCTGGAGTTACTTTCACCCCTGGGCATGTCAGACCCAGAGTAAGAGAAATTTCCACAGCTGATAAGCGTGATGATACTGATGGATTTTGGAGGAGATTGGGTTTATGTTGCTGACCCTACCAAAGACTCTGTAAGGAGCCCATCTGTAAGGGTATGTCTATACTGAAATCACAAGGCTTGATTCCACTTGTGTGGACAAACCTGACCCACCTTTAATCTAGCTAGCTTGGGTAATGGAGCAGTGTAGCTATGGCAGTACAGGCTTCAGCATGGGCTAGTCACCTATGTAATTACCCAGGGTTTCAGCTGGGTTTGTGCAAACCATGATGAAGCCTGGGCTGCCATGACGTCACTGCTACCAGCATCCGAGGTAGCTTGGGTCTGTCTAAACAATCTGCAGTTACACTTGTGATTGCAGTGCAGACATTCCCTAACACTAAGAATACTAACAAGAAATGCCCAAGCTATTGTGCTGGGAGAGTGATATCTCTGGGTGGGGGTGGTATTGAGAGAGATACTATTCATAAATTATGCCAATTCCTAGGCCTTCTCTGCATGGAATCTCCACTTTATTTTTAATGCTCAGACTGTCATATTTAATATTTGGTTTAGATGAGCTTGTGTTATTTAGATTCTTGGAAGTTGCAAGGCCAGTGCACTAATCCACTGCAGAGGGCTGTACGTTTGTAGACTTCCTGTCCACCTTCCGAGAATGTCAGCATTGGAGAGTGTGTTGCTATTTTGATCCCAGGAATTTCAGTATAGGATTTCACTTGTTTTGAGCATGATAACCTTTCTCATCACAATGAGCCTACTGGACAAGACGGACGGGTGTAGCACGCTTCCTGTGTACTCGCGTGAAACCCATTCAAACTGCTCTACATGGAAAAAATGAGAAGTGAGTTTAAAAATATCAACTCAATTGTTAATGGCTCCTGGAGAGAAGGGGTGGGGAGAGATCTGTAACCTACACAGAGTACTCAGCTACAATAGGGGAACATGTTTTCACCAGGGAAATGTCCAGTGTAAATAATGCGGTGATGGAAAAGCTTACTAAGTTTCACTAGTCTTTTCTTCTTCCTCTCAGCGCTATATGCCTCTGAGCTGGAGATTGGGGTGTGGAACTGGCTTCTTTTTAGCCCTGAGTTTCAGGACTTTCAGCCACAGTCTTCACCCCCCCGCCCCACCCCGTACCAATATATGGGGTGGGAGGGGACCAAGTGAGAGACAGTCCCAAAACTTATCATGAAAAGTCTGCACATGGCAAACGGGGCTCTGCTAGCCCTGAGAAAATGGACTTTTTGGTGGCCCAGACATGGAAACCACTACCCAGCTTGCCAGCTCTTTGTGGGAATGGGACTGTCTGTCCCTACAGTTACAGAGGGTAATCAGATGACAGAGAGAAGGGGTGAGAGTTTGAGACGGATTTTGTGGTGGGGTGTAGAAAGATGGTGATTGTGGTGATCCTCTTCCCTGCCCCCCAATCCCCCGCAAACAAAATAACCTGGATGTGGGGCTCTGACAGTCCTAAAACAGCTCTGCCTTTTCCAACCAATAATCACATTTATTGGGTATTTCTAATTCAGTTATTTCTACCTTTTTGAGCCCTTTCTCTGTACGGTTTCTCAGCTCCTATTCCCCTTTACCAAGGGTCGGGAGCTGAGTGAGACAAACCTATCATGGGGCTCATTTTTGATTTTCAAGTCATTAAAGAGCTCCTGACAGAGCCATATTGACCTCTTACTATTCTCTTTCCTTCACCTCGGGATAGTTTGCAATTGTGCCTTCAGTATCGTCTCCTTGAGAAACTTCCAGCTCTCCCCAGCTCCTTTATCCCTTAGATTTCCTCCCCAAGGGACTTTACCTACCAGTTCTTGAGAGTGTTGAAATCGGCTTTTTTGAAGCCCATTGTCCTTATCCTGCTGCTCTCACCCCTTGCTTGCCTGGGAGCCATGGATTCTAACGTTTCATGGCTGCTTTCACCCCATTTGCCTTCCACCTTCAGATTCACTACCAATTCCTCTAGTTTAAAATGGCTGTTCCCCGGTTACTTCCTCTGCTTTCTGAAACAAAAAGCTGCCCCAATACAGTCCAAGAACTTATTGGAAATTTTGTGTTTTGCCATATTACTTTTCCAACAGATGTCTGAGTAGTTAAGGTCCCTCAGGCGTTTTGGATATTTCTGCTGTTTGTTCTAGAAATGCCTCATCCACCTCATCTTCCTGATTTGGTGGTCAAGAGAAGCCACTATCCTACCATGAAGTCACTCTTATTTTTTCACCCTTTTATCTTTACTCAGATGCTTTCAACTGGTCTGGCTCCTGGACATCGGAACAAGTGTCTATACTTTTTGATGTATAATGCAACACCTCTTCCCTTTTATTCCCTGCCTGTCCTTCCTGAACAAGTTATACCCCTCCATGGCAATATTCCAGACACCGGATTTATCCCACTACGTTTCTGTGATGACAGTTAAGTCATAATTTAGCTTATGTACTAATACTTCTAGTTCTTCCTATTTATTCCCCCTATGCCTTACATTTGTGTATAAACCTCTAAGATGTTGAGCAGATTTGCCCATTGATTTCCCTCTGATTGCTCCTATGACCCTATTGTAATTTTCCATGTCCCCCTAAACATCTAGTTAAAGTTGCCTTGTTTTATACTTACATGTGGGCTTTTGTCACATGCCCCCTTGGAACCTAAGTCAAAGCCCTCCTCATTAGGTTGGTGAGTTAGTGCACAAAGATGCTGTTCTCCTTCTTGGGCCCTATCTCCTCCCAGCTTCCTGGAATGGCATCTGATGGTCAAGAAAGCTGAAGCCCTTCCATTGATGCAGCCATGAATTCATCTCCAGGATGCATGTGTCCCTGCCTGGTCCTTTATCCTCGCTCCCAGAGCCCTGTGGTCCCTGCTGATCTGCTCAGGGTCCTACCTGGCAGTATTGTTTGTGCCCATGTCGATGAGCATGGGGTAGTGGTCAAAGGGACGGATGGGTCTCGGCAACCTTTCCATAACATCTTGGATGTGGGCCCCAGGAAGGCAGCACAGTTCCCAGGACATCATGTCAGGTTGGCAGATGGTTACCTCAGTCCTCCACAGAAGAGAGTCCCTGACTATCAGCGCCCTATGCCGCCTCCTCTTGGGTGCAATAGCTGTGAGCCTCCTAGCCTTGGGGACAGCTGCCTCCTCCTTCTCAGTCACTGGGGTCTGCTCTTTACCACCTGTTTCCAATACAGCGTACTGGTTATTGATCACAATGGGTGGGGGACCTGGATAGGTAGGGTGGAGCACTATCTACTGCCCGAGGTGGCTAGCAGCCAGTCTCCTGCCCATAGAGCAGCCAGTTCTCCTTGTTTCTCTGGGGTCGCTGTAGTTGTGTGTGTGGGCCACAGCCATGCAAAGTGCAAATCAACATTTGTGGACCTCGGACTGGGAAGGCCCCCCCACTGCAGCTGACATTCATTCTAATTGTAAAGTCTCTGTAATGCAAGTCTACAACCATAATACCCAGGAGTTCTATTTGTAGGCCTGAAGTATGACAAAGGAGATATGCATAATTTCCCCCCTTTTACAGATGCGGAAACTAAGGCACAGGGTGGTGAAATGATTTGTCCAAGGTCACGCAGCAAACCAGTGACAGAGCGCAGAATAGAATCCAGGTCTCCTGGGCCCCAGTCCAGTGATCTGTCCTTTGAGCCATGCTTCCTGCTGGGGTATTCCTTGTGTCCAGCCCTGTAATAGGTGTGTGCTTTAGTAGCAGAGCGATGGGATGAGATAGGAGTAATGGGATCCACCTCCAACCATTGCAGAATGGGACCACAGGGGTGTAACTCACTCAGATTAAACACTACATGGGGTTGTCGCTTATTTCCACTTTGATGAAGTATTCTAGACTGTTGAAAATTAGAAAGCAGTTGTTGAACTTTCAGTCCTGAACTCTAAAAGACCCGTCTAGAGGAAAGTTGAAAACAAGCTGTTAGAAATGAGGGAGGATTCCAGATCTGGATAATTTGCTGAGATTTCAAAGTCTAAAAGGAGAACAGAACTTCACCACATGAGAAGCCAAGCCCCAAATGAAATCTCAAGTCCCTTGTTCAATCGGTGTGGAGCTGACAGCACGTGCTTTTCTTATACCTAATTTTATTGTGTTGGCAGAAGTCAGATATGGGGTGTGGGAAGAACACTGGTACCCCCATATTAAGAAGCTTTTCCCTTCCTCTTTTCCTTGGGCAGCCTCTATTTGTCTGATGTGTTTTGTATGACAATATTTTAATTATACTCTTATAATTTATTACAGATCATTTTAAAGGACCTTGAGTGCCTTGGCCATAGAGCAGAGAGAGTTTTATAAAATAAAATCATCATCATTTTTTTTCAGATGTTACCAGAAGAAATGCTGATTAAAGGTGCCTTTTGTTCAGTACATGATTTAAAAGGTGACTCTAAAACCTGCCCTTGTCATTCATGCAACTAAAGCCTGTTTATAAAACAATGACTGAGGGCTTCTATTTATGGTTGCGCTTACATTATGTTCAGAACTGCTAGAAATGCAAATCCAAAATGTAACTCCTCTGTGTGCCGTTTCCTTTAATTAGAATGAAATCCTGATGAATCATGAGTTCTGCCTGCCTCCGAGATGCATGAAGAATCCAGCTTTGGCAGCAAACATCCAGGTACAGCAAGTACTAAAGTTTACTAGTTGTACTTGCCATCTGCTGCAAGGACTTGTTTTTTGTCCTGGAGTCACATGCTAGCTTGTGATCTGATCATGAGTTGCAAAGGATAACCTTCCAATATTTATTTTTTGCATCTGGAGTTTTAAAGGCAGAGCAAAAGAAGGAAAGCAGAAAAAACCTGGCACTTGCCTATTTTAGTTAGTTTTGCTTAAAAAAATCGTATCTTTCCCTCTTCTCGCCCCCACCCTTTGCTGTACTTTGGATAGTGGGAGGAGGCCACTAATAGCTATTGGGAGCAAGCAGTGGGCCATGGTTAATTGCGTTTAAAAGATATAATGTGCTGGAAAACCTGGAGAGGTTTGGGTTGAAATGTAGTGGATGGCCATACCATTCAGGAGAGCTGCAGAAACTGACCTCCTCCTCCCACTTGCTCTCTAGGAATGGAGTTCTGGCCTCCCTGATCTTCTGGGCCAGCTGCAAGGAGCAGCCAGCATATGAAGTCATAGCTACCAGCCAAAGAGGAGAAGAGAGAGATCCGCTCAATTTGGAGCAGACAGTATTCCAAACCTTGCCTTGTTCATGTTTCAGAGGCAGACACCAAGGCAGAACCTCAGAATGGAGGGGAAGCCAGGCAAACACTGCCTGCCACCCTCTGGAGTGAGCTGACCCCTGCTGGCCAGGGCGATACAGCACCAGTGGAGGTGAGTCAAACCCATTTTCCACCCGTGTTTCCATTTAGCTGTTTGCTGCAGCTTTGCTCATGAAAGCACAAAATGAATGAAATCCCACTAGAAGTTACCACCCATTACACTGAAGTGGAATTGTCCCAGCCCAGCAGCATGCCGGTAACATTCTGCTCTCACTGACCCATAACTGCGCAATTATCATCAGATAGGCAGTTCCCTGAACTCTGGGCGTCTGACTTTGCAATGATCTTACAGCATGCAAACTCCTGCACCCTGATGGGCTACGCTGCCTACCAGCCGCCAGAGTAAGCAGGAGTTGCGTGCTCACCACCGTTATTCCTCAATAACCATACTGTGCTCATACAAATAGTTCTGCTTTGACAGGCTCCTTTGCTCAGAATGATCACGCTGTCTGCCAGCAACACAGCCACCTCCTTCGCCCCTCAGATGACTAGGCACATGCCCAGAATGCACCTAGAAAGGAAGGTGAAAATACCTGAAAGCAAAAGATAGGGCTTATTCTTGTGTCATTCGCTCTTTGCACAGTAAACGTGATGTGAAGGAGCCACGCAGGTACAGTGGAGTCCAAATAACACCGTTTACTGAATACTTGCTCTGTGCAAGGTCTATCTACCTGTACATGCTGGTTGGGTTCTGGCAGCTTCTAAAACATAGAACACAGTGAGCACTAGTAGAGGGCTCACAAGCTTTTTAAAAGGACAGTGTCTATTCCTACACACTGCAGCTGTGAAAGGGACCCAGCTTAAAATATCCTTGGAACTCAATGTCTTCCTTCAGGCTCAGTGTGTTGAAATCAATGGGCAGTTTGCTACAGATGTTAGAGCAGACTCAAGCTCTTAGAATCACAGAAGATTGGGGTTGGAAGAGACCTCAGGAGGTCACTTAGTCCTACCCCCTGCTCAAAGCAGGACCAACCCCAACTAAATCATCCCAGCCAGGGCTTTGTCAAGCCGGGCCTTAAAAATCTCTAAGGATGGAGGTTCCACCACCTCCCTAGGTAACCCATTCCAGTGCTTCACCACCCTCCTAGTGAAATAGTGTTTCCTAATATCCAACCTAGACCTCCCCCATTGTAACTTGAGACCATTATTCCTTGTCTTGTCATCTGCCACCACTGAGAACAGCTGAGCTCCATCATCTTTGGAACCCCCCTTCAGGTAGTTGAAAGCTGCTATCAAATCCCCCCTCACTCTTCTCTTCTGCAGACTAAACAAGCCCAGTTCCCTCAGTCTCTCCTCGTAAGTCATGTGGCCCAGCCCCCTGATCATTTTCGTTGCCCTCCGCTGGACTCTCTCCAATTTGTCCACATCCTTTCTGTAGTGGGGGGCCCAAAACTGGACACAATACTCCAGATGTGGCCTCACCAGTGCCGAATAGAGGGGAATAATCACTTCCCTCAATCTGCTGGCAATGCTCCTACTAATGCAGCCCAAAATGCCGTTTGCCGCCTTGGCAACAAGGACACACTGCTGACTCATATCCAACTTCTCGTCCACTGCAATCCCCAGGTCCTTTTCTGCAGAACTGCCACTTAGCCAGGCGGTCCCCAGCCTGTAGCGGTGCATGGGATTCTTCCATCTGAAGTGCAGGACTTTGCACTTGTCCTTGTTGAACCTCATCAGATTTCTTTTGGCCCAATCTCCAATTTGTCTAGGTCACTCTGGACCCTATCCCTACCCTCCAGCATATTTACCTCTCCCCCCAGCTTAGTGTCATCTGTGAACTTGCTGAGGGTGCAATCCATCCCATCATCCAGATCATTAATAAAGATGTTGAACAAAACCGGCCCCAGGACCGACCTCTGGGGTACTCCGCTTGATACCGGCTGCCAACTAGACATTGAGCCGTTAATCATTACCCATTGAGCCTGACAATCTAGCCAGCTTTCTATCGACCTTATAGTCCATTCATCCAATCCATACTTTTTTAACTTGCTGGTACTGTGGGAGACTGTATCAAAAGCTTTGCTAAAGTCAAGGTATATCATGTCCACTGCTTTCCCCATATCCACAGAGCCAGTTATCTCATCATACAAGGCAATCAGATTGGTCAGGCGTGACTTGCCCTTGGTGAATCCACGGTGACTGTTCCTGATCACCTTTCTCTCCTCCAGGTGCTTCAGAATGGTTTCCTTGAGGACCTGCTCCATGAATTTTCCAGGGACTGAGGTGAGGCTGACCGGTCTGTAGTTCCCTGGGTTCTCCTTCTTCCCTTTTTAAAAGAAGGGCCTATATTTGCCTTTTTCCAATCGTCAGGGACCTCCCCCGAACGCCACGAGTTTTCAAAGATAATGGCCAATGTCTCTGCCATCACATCAGCCAATTCCCTCAGCACCCTCGGATGCATTAGAGCTGGACCCATGGACTTGTGCATGTCCAGCCTTTCTAAATAGTCCTTAAACTGCTCTTTCACCACTGACAGCTACTCACCTCCTCCCCATACTGTGTTGCCCAGGACAGCAGTGTGGGAGCTGACCTTGTCTGTGAAGACCAAGGCAAAAAAAGCATTAAGTACTTCAGCTTTTTCCACATCATCTGTCACTAGGTTGCCTCCCCCATTCATTAAGGGTCCCACACTTTCCCTGACCTTTTTTTTTGTTGCTAACATACCTGTAGAAACCCTTCTTGTTACCCTTCACATCCCTTGCTAGCTGCAACTCCAGTTGTGTTTTGGCCTTCCTGATTACACCCCTGCACACTCAAGCAATATTTTTATACTCCTCACTAGTCATCTGTCCAAGTTTCCACTTCTTGTAAGCTTCCTTTTTGTGTTTAAGCTCACCGAAGATTTCACTGTTAAGCCAAGCTGGTTGCCTGCCATATTTGCTATTCTTTCTGCACATCGGGATGGTTGGTTCCTGCGTCCTCAATAAGGCTTCTTTAAAATACAGGCAGCTTTCCTGGACTCCTTTCCCCCTCACATTAGCCTCTCAGGGGATCCTGCCTATCAGTTCCCTAAGGAAGTCAAAGTCTGCTTTTCTGAAGTCCAGGGTCCGCATTTTGCTACTCTCCTTTCCTCCTTTTGTGAGGATCCTGAACTCAACCATCTCATGGTCACTGCTGCCCAGGTTGCCACCCACTTCTACTTCCCCTACCAATTCTTCCCTGTTTGTAAGCAGCAGGTCAAGAGGAGAGGGGCCCCTGGTTGGTTCCTCCATTAGCTGCACCAGGAAGTTGTCCCCAACCCTCTCCAAAAACTTCCTGGATTGTCTGTGCACTGCTGTATTGCTCTCCCAGCAGATATCAGGGTGACTGAAGTCCCCCATTAGAACCAGAGCCTATGTTCTGGAAACTTCAGTTAATTGTCCGAAGAAAACCTCATCTACCTCATCCTCCTGGTCTGGTGGGCTATAGCACACGCCTACCATGACATCACCCTTGTTGCTCTCGCTTCTAAATTTAACCCAAAGACTCTCAACAGGCTTTTCTCCAGTTCCATACTGGAGCTCTGAGCAATCATACTGCTCTCTTACATACAGTGCAACTCCTCCACCTTTCCTCCCCTGCCTGTCCTTCCTGAACAGTTTATACCCATCCATGACAGTGCTCCAGCCATGTGAGCTACCCCACCAAGTCTCTGTTATTCCAATAACATCAGTGTTCCTTGATTGTGCCAGGACTTCCAATTCTTCCTGCTTATTTCCCAGGCTTCTTGTGTTTGTGTACAGACATCTAAGATAACTAGCCAATTGCCCTGCTTTCTCAGTATGAATCAGGAGGCCCCCCATGTTGCACCCTCCTCCTTGTGTTTCCTCCTGGTATCCCACTTCCCCACTTAGGTCACCGTCCCCCAGCGAACCTAGTTTAAAGCCCGCCTCACTAGGTTAGCCAGCCTACCTACGAAGATACTCTTCCCTCTCTTCATTAGGTGGATCCCATTTCTTCCTAGCAATCCTCCTTGCTCTCCCCTGAACCTCGCAGTGCTCTCAAAGGGCCGCCAAGGTTCCCTGCCCTGCTAGCTCTTGGATGTGAGGGTATTCCCTGTGCAGAGCCACTCCTTCAGCAAAATCGATGGAAGCCAGGTGGGGAGAGGCTGGCAAGGCGGTGGGGAGGGGCAAGCTGCTAAGTATGATGAAGGCAATTGTGGGATGTCTTTGCACAGGCAGACGAGAGCGTAAGGGTTTGTGTGTGTGCCTCGGCATGGCTGTACAGAGCCAGACCAGTAGTTTCTTTCCTCTTTAATTTAAAATGTGAATATTTTAATTAAAGCTTTCAGTATAGTAACAATTTTGAGCTTAATAATCTCCTGATCCCATTAATGAGGCATGTGGGTTATTTGCTAGATGCACTTCAGGACATGGCTGCAACAGTATAAACCGGAATCCCCCTTAAATAAAATTCCCCTGAAATCAAAAGGGGATTTTATTTAATTTCTTCATTTTTCTGCTTTGATTCCGTTCTACCAACTTCCCCCACCCCCAGCTCAAAAAACCCCATAAAGCCTCCAACAATTTGAGAACGTAAATTCTCTCTCATGAGTGAGAGAACAGAGCATGTCATTCACGCTGTATGTTGCTCCATGTTGAGCCCCTTCACAGCCTTGCCTCCCCAAGGCAGACTTCTGTGTTTAAAAGTGCAGTTCACAGAGCACAGGGCACACACTGGGGACAGTTTAGTGTGAAAAGCAAGCATGCAAACAGAGATTGGTCCAAAATAGGCTGAAAATCTGGCCATGAATATTTCTGGAACTAAATAACTTTCATTGGGAACATAAACTACAGTGACTGTCATAATCCCTGTGTGAGCCAGGTTTAAAAAAACACTCCTCAGGAAACAGATATTCTTGCAGTTAAGCAAATGGGTAAGCGTGAGGCTCTGCAGTGTATTTCTGCTCCATGGACCACACTGACACCCAGGCAATTTATATGTAGCAAAACGATCTTTTTTTGGTCCATTGCTGGTCACCGAGCGATAGAGAAAGCAGAAGCTACATGTTTCTATGAATGTGGATTATTTCTCAGAAATCAACTAGTGAAGGCAATTATCTGTCTAACATGCTTTGACAAGTCCCGCCACAGCCATCACCACAGCTATTTCTGTGTTCAAAGCAAAGAGCCTGCTGCAAGACTTTCCAGTAAAATGTGCACTCGGGTCCAGATTAGAAACAGGCCAGTGGAGGCCAGCAATTAGACGGCTGAATCTCCTCTGCCGAGGAGGGGAAAACATACATGGGGTTGTGTAAACATCAGCTAGTCCCTCAGTAAGTGCTGCATTGCAAATGACACCGCTCTGCAGAGTGAGGAGGAGCTGGAATGGCAGAGGCGTGTCCTCTGGGGTCCTTTCTCCTCCTGCCAGCCCTCCTTAGCTCTGGCACAGAGCACAGCTGGGGCACACGCGTTCTTTCGAATTTGGGACTGCAGCGTGAAATGGACTAACCCTGAGCGCTGGCAGTAGAGAAGGTGAAGGGCTAGTTACTAAACGGACGTAAATAATTGCACTGTTTTTCACTGCTGTGGCAACTTCCAGCAGAAGATCTTTTGCTTTTGAAAGAAAGGGCCAGCTGCTCCCCCCTGAATCCATGTGCAGAGGGAAGCTTCCATCCATGTTTCTCCTCCTCTAGCGGGTAAGAGGTGGGCCTAGCGCCATCCCTCGCTCCATGGCATTGGGCCTAGCACAATGGAGTCCTGGTCCATGACTAGAGCTCCTAGCTCCTATTGTAAAACAAATACATAACAATGATAATTAACAGTTCTCTCCATGGGGCTGGGTATTCACATGTGGAGAGGAGTAAGACTTGGTCCCCTCCTCAGCAGCACCTGCTCAGAAGTTTGCAATGGGTTTGTTTGCCTGTATGGGTATAACATATAGGCAGCAGCTGAAATGAGTCAGTCCACTGCAATCCACTGAATCCATGACAATCCACTGAAAGGCTTAGGGAAAAGGTCATATCCCTCTCATAGCGCAGCTTCAGCCTGGCTAGAGGAGCAGACATATCACTGCATTGGTTTACATTTCACTCATCAATTGAAGTTTTCTCTTCCACAGGCATGAGGGTGAGAGACCTAATTCCTGTTGTTGATTTGTTTTTAAATGACAGCTTAGATTCCAGAGCACAAAAGGGCAGCCTCAGTTCACTGGCCCATCATGAATCAACCCAATTTGCCCGCACTCCCTTGCCATGGCTCTGGCTCAGAGGACAGTGTGTCACTCACTGAGTCGCCAGCATAATCCCTTGGTATTTCTTGGAAGTCTCCTGTATGTGTTCTGATGCATCTGAACCCTGGTTTAGCTTGTGAGAGACTTTTGTGCAGGGTGGGATGTCTAGAGGCCATGCAGTGAAGGGGTGCTCAGTCTGGCTGAATGAAACGAGGGGCTTATGGTCTTGCAGGTTTGGTCAGTGGTGATATATGGGCACTTCTGGCAACATGAGGGATTATTTTTTAAATTGGCATGAAAATTTTGTTGATTGATAGTTTGGGGGCTGGAATGTGCTTTTGGTTACATGGGTCCATGGAAGACGCATCCATGTAACAGAGAAGATTTGATCCGTTAAATCAAAGATAGGTGCTGCAAAACAGATAAAAGACATTAAAACACATTTAACACAATTCAGCCTTTTAGATTTAAATTGGTTTAATAGTTTAAATTTATAGAGTAAAAGAAAAAAGTAACAATTTTTCTCTCTTTAGTAAGTAGAGCATTGGAGATTTTGAGTGTTTGCATGAGTTTTTAAAATGTTGTTTAAGTCCCAAATTGTATATTTCTTACTGTCATGTGGGGTTGCCACTGGAGTGAACTAATACCAATCTGTGCACCACCATAACCAAACAGCAAGCTCTGATGTGACTCCCAAAAGTGCCACTTTCCAAAAGCAAGTACTCCTGCCAACAACACGGTAGCATCAGTTAGACCAGTGGTTCCCAAACTTGTTCCACCGCTTGTGCAGGGAAAGCCCCTGGCGGGCTGGGCCGGTTTGTTTTCCTGCCGCGTCCACAGGTTCAGCCAATCGCAGCTCCCAGTGGCCACAGTTCGCTGCTCCAGGCCAATGGGGGCTGCTGGAAGTGGTGCAGGCCAAGGGATGTACTGGCCGCCACTTCCAGCAGCTCCCATTGGCCTGGGACGGCGAACTGTGGCCACTGGGAGCTGCAATTGGCCGAACCTGCGGATGTGGCAGGTAAACAAACCAGCCCGGCCCGCCAGGGGCTTTCCCTGCACAAGCGGTGGAATAAGTTTGGGAACCACTGAATTAGAGAATGATTCAGAAATTATGACAGTCTAATCATGCATTATGTTAGTAGTGGTACATAGAGCAGAACAACTTACCTGCCACACCGCACCCCAATGTGTTGAGGTACTTAGTTTTTCCAAACCTGACCACACTCTGTTCCTGATAATTCAGTTTAGAAATATGAAGTGTGACTATTTACCAAACCTGTTTGTCTGGAAGAAAACCTCAGAGCTAAAAGTGTTGCTAACAAAGTGGAGGCAGAGTCAACACACAACAGAAAGTCTTTGGGGTCACTTGGATGAAAAAGAATCAATAGTACAGTAATTGCAATTGATCTACAGCTCTGCCTTGAGGTGTCAATGTGTATTAACCCCAAAATAAATAAACACAGTCAGAAACAAATAGGACAACCTGCTTGTGAGCAGTCAGGCCACCAAGCTAGGAATGCAAAGTGAAGCTAAGCACAAGTCTAGCCTGATGCAAAATATTCTTTGTAGCTAGTTTCTTCCTGGAACCAAACAAAAAAGCCTGTATTTGCATCTAATGTAAAATGCACTGGATTTTATACCAGAGCTGCTGCTTTGCTCTGCTGCTCTAGAAATTAAAAGCATTGATTACAATAGAACAGCCATATGGTCATCAGGCACAGATTGAACATTTTTATTGGGCCTGATCCTCTATCCGGAAGGAAATCCCTTTGGGCATAGTGTGTGCACAGGTATTTCAGAACCTGGCCAGGTCAGAGCACTCCGCTCTCCTAGAAGCATAGGAACAGCATTGTTTGTTCAGGACAGTGAATCCCCAGGATCACCAATGCTGGGGGAAACATGAGAGTGCTCGGAGAGAAACCATGCATTCCAGGGGAGGGGAGCATGGAAGAGTGCTTGCAGGGACTCCAAGAGTGGTTAGGAGGAACCACAAAGCATTTGGACAGTGCTGAGTGCTCCCAACTGCCACTGAAGCCAGAGGGAACTGCGAGTGCTCAGCCCCTCCTGAGAGATTCTCAACCCTTTGCAAGGTTGAACCATAAGAGAGCACACTTAGGGTTTAAAATGACCTAACAAAGCCAATTTAGAGAGGGGTTTGGTTCACTTGCTCAGATAGGTGTAAATCAGAAGTAGCCCTCTTAAAGCCCCAAGAGTTACACTGGTTTAAAACTGGTGTGAGTGGAGGGAGAGCCAGGCCCATTGTGTGTACCTGATGCTTTTTTGGAAACCAGGCTTTCAACTGAACACACCCACTGGCTGAACTGCTTGACATTTGGCTTGCAGCCCTTTCCGACATCTGTTATTAAAATCCTTGGCTGGAGGGCACCTTACAAATTAAAAGCGATTAGCAGTAAACGCCACGGCTTACGATAGGCAGAGCTCTTTATTTCAGAATATGTATTTTTTAACGCAATTACCTTGTGCAGTGCCGCATGGCCCAGTGAACAGGACACTGGAGTGTGACTGGCGTGCCTAGGTTGTATTCCTGGCTCTGCTACTGGCCTGCTGGGTGACCCTGGCTGAGTCGTTTCATCGCTCTGTGCCCTGGTCTCCCCAGCTGTAAAGTGGAGCTAATGGTACGGTCTTCCTTTGTGAAGCACTTTGAGGGCTGCAGATGACAAGAGCGACAGAAGAGCTATTTATTATCAGTATTAGCAATAATTCTTTCCTTTGTTGTTATTTTGCTTTTGTTGTCAATTTTCAACCATTGCAAAGAAGTCTGAGTGGAGAGAGGGCGCTGGGGCCATCAGAACAGAGGCAGGCATCCCTGAAGGAGACAGGCAAGGCTAATAATTACCACAGAGGGAAGCGACCAGAGGGAAGCTATAAATCTGAGTTGTACTTGTGCCTGAGGAAGTAAATGCATCTATTGGCCTTTGACTGCAGTCTGGGTAAGTGCCTTTGAAAAATCGATGGTTTTAGAAAGAGCACCCCTCCATGGAAATAGCAACTTCCTGCATGTTAGAACCTAGAAGTAACAAACAGCAGTTTGTAAATTTTCACCATCGTAATGTAAAGCAATGTGACTCCATTGGAGTCCATTAGCTTTTCGATATATGGCAGATTTTGTACACTGTAGCAGGCAGTGCTTTCCAGGCGGCTTTGATCTGCTAGGCCTGAACTGCTTTTTTACAGTAGGCACAAGGTCAAACTAGCGGGTTGAGTCTTGAAAAAATGGCATGGCCTCTCTGTGATTTAGCAATGATTAATTATTCATATAAAGGCTGTTGTTTCAGGCAGTGACATACTCATGCCTGGGAATAAGGAACTGAGAGTGATGTAATCACTGACTGAAAGAGTGAATATAGAGCCTTTGACTTCAATACCCAGCCTGCTACCAAGGACCCCCTTGCACTAGACAAATACCAGTTTGTTTACTGGGATCGTTGCAATTTGATTTTTGCTTATTTCCTCTCACCTACTCACATTAGAAATGGAGGCCTTGGCAAAAAAGCACTTATTGAGCTCTTGAGGAGAAAAATCCTTTAGCACAGGATGATTTTTTAAATGAACCGTGGTTGGTCTGAGAAGAATGTCCTTTGAAAAGTATATTCACGTAAAAGGGGGTGTCGTTTTACCAGTTTCTAGTCTCCTTGGAAGGGATGGTTTTGTGTGTGGTACTATGTATATGGTACTCCTTGCAGTCACTAAAGCAAATTCAGTGCAAGGAAGGTTTACAGGACTGGGCCCTAACTTTGGTTTTAATTAACAAGTGAGTTTTAATTAATCTTCCAGGGTAACCCATGGTATTAATCACAAGTAAATTTTTGTTTATGGTTACTTCATCATCTTCCAATGGCATGGGACTGTATAGATGTACCAGTCTTCAAGCAGAATTCCCATCAATTTTCCATGGAAGAGTTCTGTTTCAAAACAGATGCCATAATATAGCCCATCAGTCTTTATTTTCAGGTACAATCTTCAAATACACTGCTCAATGATTACCTGGGAACAGGTAATCCCAATCCACTGTAATTTGATGTGGGGGGCAAGGTTGTAATCTTCAGGATTTGCTGAGTATCACAGAAGATCCTAGATATAAATCATAGGTGGAAGCAAAGGAGAATAATCCTAATTTTTGAATGGAAAAATATTAATGACCCTTTCTGAAGCATTTGGTAAATAAGGAGTTTAAGACAACTTCCTTCTGGGTGCTTTTGTCTTGTGACTATGACTAAACACATCATGCTGTCACCAAAATTTCTTCTGCTGCGTGTACTGATTTTACAGACAGCTTTCTTGCTGAGTTAGTATGTTTGCCGGAAACTCATTTATGTGTATTTCAGTAACGGAAAGCTGACTGGATTTTGGCAGAAAACAAAGATTCCTCCTAGCTGGCTGCCTTTTTACTATTGATGTGGATTATTTTTAATGTCATCTCTCATTTCAAAGGAAATACATAGTCTCTTTTGGTTACCAGATAATGTCAACCAGGAGGCAAGGCATCTGGAATTGCTTTGTTGCAAGAACAGTCTTTTGGTTAAAGAGAGTCAGGCCTAAAGCGTCCTCAAGACCCATGTCACTAATGGTGATGAATGCACAGACACAACCAGCAATGGGTGATGAGAGAAACTCACTGACAAACGGGGTATTTTTCAGACTTCCCTTTCACTTTTCTCTTTGTAATCTATATTTTCGGACTTTTTGGGTTGATTTTGTAAATGCTGACTGGTTGCTGATCTAGCCACATGGCTGAGCGGACAAGGGAAGTGTAAATTGTGTATCATTCTTAGTCTCCTATGTAGTTAATCAAGAGAAAATCCAGAATTCCTGTTTGAATGACATCATTTACATGGTGGGTCTGTAGGCTAGCGGTGTTACATAATCACCTTTCTCTTCCCTTTTTTGCTTCATATTTCAAGCTCAATAATACACCTGAAACCAGCAGGTATGTACTCAGCAGGGCTCAGACATGCCTCCGCTGACACTATTTGTGCTACTGCGGTTAGGCTGCTATTTATATGCACACTAGCTTGATGAGAGCTAGCATGAGTCTGTGTACACAAGCAGGGGAATCACAGCCCTAGCTCTTCGCGTAGATGTAGCCTCAGTCCCACTTACTGCTGTGTAAGGGAGTGTAACATGGTTTAAGAAACATACTGAGAATTTGGAAATCAATTAAAGTAGGGGACGCCCTTCTTTAACCTAGATCTTCACGCAACCCCTCTTAGTTTCCTTTCTTGCCATTCCCCTAAGCCCCCTCATGTGACCTCAAACCATCTTAGGCCTGATTTACACATCAAGTTTTGCTAGCATAGCTATGTAGGCTAGGGGAGTTTAAAAAAAAAAAAATCACGCACCCCAGCCAACCCCTGTCAGCTGTCAGCATAACTAATATTGTTCAAGGAGGTCGTTTTACTATGCCAGCAGAACTTTGCCTTCTGTTGTGTCTACACTAGGGGGTATGCCGGCAAAGCTATGCCAGCACAGGGTGTGTGGTGTAGACATGGATTTAGACTCCTTTATGTACTCAGATACCATAGAGGTGAGCACAATATAAGAACCTCAATAGAATTTAGACTTCTTTACGCTCAGATTCAGCAGGCCTGATCTTGAGCTCATTTACAGAGTTTCAGCATTGGTGAAACTCCATTGGCTTCAATGGAATTATCCCAATTTACGTGAGTGTCAGTTAAATCAGAAAGAGGGCGTAATGTCCGTATTCAGAGATAATGCACAAAGGTGGGTGTAAGTCTAAGTGAGTCTAGAGACAAAGTTGTATTGATGTGCAATACATGCTGATAGGATCACAAGAATGGGTACATTATACCAATTTACTGTCCTTTCAGTTCACTTAGACTCACCTCTGAAGTTGTCTCACAGGCCTCCTCCCCTACCTAATTGCACCCTGTGAGAAGAGTGGAAAGTACATGTTCTGCACTACCCCAGAGTTACCCTGACCTGTTATTTTCTAGGAAAGTATCAAAGAGCACTAAGTGAATGAGTCCCAGGGCAGGAGAAAGCAGCACTCCTCAAGGTGCAAGAAGTTTTTAACTTATGTATTTTAAATAAATAAAGTGGTGGCACCACAGAGACACCCATCAATATAACGTCTCACACACAGACCTCCATGCACCCGTGCCTGTTTTCCAATGCTGAGGGCCCAGTCGAACTCTCAAGAAACACGAATATAAATTTGGAGTAACTTCCCTGTCTTCAGTGGTGTCACTCTGGGTGAAAATAGAATTGGACCCAAGGCTACATTCAACCCTTGGTGTAAGTTGGTGCATGTTATGGTAAGGTTTCAGTCTGGGCCCACCTGAGATCAAGGACCATCTACTTCATCAGAAGGGTTCATTGGGAAATGTTTGGGTTAGCCCATGACCATCGGTTTTGCAAGTCAGCTCTACCACAAGCAAAGACTGAGATGAAAATACATCTGAGATTCGCTTTTATGTAGGAAAAAAAAATGGAAAAGCACCCAAAAAGGATTCCCAGTCTGAACTAAAGGCCCTGGGACAGGGGACCCTTGATGTTGAAATATGAACGATGCTCAGAGTAAGAAAAGCTATGCTGATGTTCATGGAAGACTCAACTTTCTGAATACAAATGATCTTCTTTTCTTTCTGGAAGTATATAACAGATTACAGTGGGCCAGATTGTGCCCTTACATATACCCTGTGCAACCCCACTGTAATTTGATGTGGGGGGCATCATCATCAGTGCAACCCCACTGGCTTTAATGGGGGTGCGTGGGGCAAAAGTAAAGGCAGAACTTGGTTTTCTTCATCTTTGCAGCTTGTCATCTCTCCATCATCGCTGATTATACATAGCACCGGCATGGCCATAGCAGGAAAGAGAGGCACACTTAGAAAGAAATCCTAGTTATGTGCTCCCAAATTACCCATTAAAACCAGGTCAGGACAGTTTTCTTTTTTCCTCTCCACATGGAAAATAAGTAATGAGAGTGAATCCAGTAATCAGGAAGAGAACTGTGTCCTGCAGTCCACTATTGTTAGCTTACTGGTCTTATTATTCTTTTCTTTTGGATATATGGCAAAGCTGTAGGACTGAAATTCACCCCTGTGCAGAAGACCAGCCCTAGGCCTACACACTGCTTCAGGCCTCAGAGATTAGGGCATAAATGGAGCACAGAGCTTATACAAGAGTGAATGTCATCCTAACTCAGGGTTTCCTAAAGCGTGGGAAGGGCTGCCCCATTGGGCAAGAAGGTACAAAGGTGCAGAAAATGAGTAAATGACAGTGCATACGCAGACTTTAACAACACACAGTGGGGTGGAGGTTGGGGGTGTGTGTCATTTTCATTTCCTGGAAAGGGTGCTCAGCTTCCAAAGTTTGGGAAATGTCCAGAGCGAAGGCTTTGGCTGTTTACGTGTGTGAGACAGGCAAACAGCAACCATCACCTGAGACATTTAGCACAATTCTGGCTAGCTTGGCTGAGTAAGGGGACTTCCTCATTTTATAGTGCATGGAATCCACCTGGCACGTTGATCTAATTTACCTGTGCCATGCTCAGATACTATAATGGAGGGGGCTAGAGAAAAGCAATAGACAAATAAAGGGCCCTGCTCTTGAGTCTTTGCTATGGTACTGTGCAGAAATCACAAACAGAGTTCCGGGCTCAGTTAAACCATGTCATTTGAAGTCAATGGGGTTTAAAATGGCAGGGTATATGGCTCAGATTGTTCAGCCAACCATTCTGCTATATGATTACCTCTGTTCAACTCTTGGGTCAGTATAGGTATTGTAAACCTGGTCTGTGGGACAGGGTGTTTCTAAGCCTGTGCTTGAGCATCCACATTGCACTGTAAACCTGGGTTTACAACTACTGGACCCGGGTCTCTTAGCCATGCTAACGCGTCCATACTGCACTGTGCAGATCTTCTGACCTGGCTCCGCAGCTTGAGCTGCATCCACAAAGCAAAATGACAGGCTTGGGCCTGAGTCAGAGCGGGACTCTGGCTTTGACCTGCATCCCTAGCAGGTGCTTAGTGACCCACGTCAGTCTGATTCGTTTGGACAGAAGAGGGGCTGAAGCTCAAACCTGAGTGAGAGCCTGTGTGTGTGTGTGTGTGTGTGTGTGTGTGTGTGTGCGCGCACAGATTAGGCACACCCCAAGTTAGCTCACCCTAAGTTAGAGGAACACAGCAACAAAAGATCCTACAGCACTTTGAATATATATATATAATTGATTGGATAGGGTTGATTGCACTAGTGAAATGCAGGTGCCTCTGGGGTACAAAGTGACTGATGATTAGTAGACAAAATGTGAAGAATACACCGTCCAGTTGGAACCCCAGGGCAAATTGCAAGTATAATTCCCCAAGTGGAGTTTGTCCAGCTGAGTACTCAGAGTAGATAAGATATTGCCATTCTGGAAGACCAACCCTATCACATTTGTTTTTCACAACACCAAGATGAGTTATTGGAGCGCTGGAGGTTGCAAGCCCAGAAAGCCTGCTGAATTTTGTTTGCCTTAGATTGTTGATCCAAACAGATACAGGGGGATACGGAAAGGTGAACTCTTTGTAATTTTCCATGATCTTATCTGAAGGCATCAAAGTGACCTAGACATTCATCAGGTGGTTACACTAAAAGCCACAAAAATAATTTAACAGCATTACTTTATGAAGTTGCAGACTTGGGGGAGCAATGCGCGTTTCCTGGGGGGTTGTGGGTGACCCCATTTGTCAGGAATGGGCAGCAAAGGAAACTGAGTGCTCCTCACACCCGTTTTGAAAAGCTAAAGAGATGTCATCAATTTACCATTCACCCTTCTGCCTAAACATTTTTTACCCACCATTGTTACAAGGAACATCTAAGACTGCTACCACTGAAAGAGATTTGAGGAGAAAAAAGTATTTTTCTCAATCTTTTTCAGTTTTCTTCCTTTGTACATGAGACAGCATTTCGCATGTAGTCAATTTCATGGTTTCCCTGTGGTGTTATTGTGTTTTTTTGCTCTAGTTTGTGCAGGGCTATGGGAAACAGTGAAACATTTTAAAAATAGGAAAATTTGTTTGTAGATCCACAAAAGTTGGCAGGGCGAGACAGGGTGGGGCTAGCATCTGCACCTGTTTTTAGTTTGTTTCTTCAAAATGATTAGCTTTCAGCTTGAGAGATTCTCTTTAAAATAATAGAAACACATTCAAAAAAGGCAAATTTTCTGTTATATGCAGTTTAAAGACTTCTTACTGAAAGTGAACTTTGAGAAAAATCTCATCCCAAGTTGCCTCTTAGAACCCCTACTTACTGGCTGGAAGTGCATGGAAGGGTTGATCAAGATATTATTCTAGACCTTAAAAACTGCTGATTTGGCTAAAAACTGAACAAAAATGGTACAATGGAAGCAGGACATGCAAATTCAGCTCACAGAGAACTTGAAGGGAAAATTACACATGCTGGAAGCTACAGATGAGTCCATCCTAAATAACAACATGAGGCAGACATGTTGGATCATATTAAAGAAGTTCTGTATTAAAATCACAAATGAGTTTGATTCCCCATAGTTTAAATTCCAGAGTATTACTAATTAAGAGGTCTCTTGGTTTTTGGTACTGTTTCTCTCCCTCTATGTGTGAAACCTGCAAGTTGCTAATTGCGTTAGTACTTTCTAAGACAGAGTCTGTTCTCAAAGCAATTCACACAGAGAGAGACTCAAAGCAATACTCTGTAACAACAGAAACAGCACCCAGAGACTCCCCGCCCTTTTGTTGTATTAACAATTGTGATTAAAATAGAGAGAGAGGATGTATGTGGATGGATGCTTGGTGTGGATAATAACTGAATGATCAGGGAGGTGCCAGCCTAAGAATCCAGTGTCCATCGGCTGAAGAAGGTGTCAAGTGGAAATAACCAGAGGACCCCCCCCCGGAGGGCAGACTGGAATCCACCCAACAACCTCAAGAATGGGAGAACCAAAGAACAAAATAACATCTAGCAGCACGGAGCCATCAGGAATGTGCTATCTGCTGATTGATTCAGCAACAGCATGATGAAGCAATTCCCATAGACTGGCCTAGGAATAAATTCCTATAAAAATAGACTCTAGAAAGTGAGAACTTTGGGGGGGGATCTGATTCTGCAAACCAACTTCCAGGAGCATCAGATGAGCATCTGACAAGGCCCTGCTCCCTCCTCACGTCCAGGCCACCTGGCCAGTGGCTTGGCATGAGCAACTCTAAGGCTGGTAACTATGATAACAACCTTGCAGAACCTCTGTGTGTGTGTGTGTGTGTGTGTATGAATGAATGTGTGAATAAATATGAGATTGAATGGAATGTTATAACTATAACTAACTGCTTACTATGATTCTTTCTGTATTCACAATAAATGTGGTATTTTGCCTTTTCCCCTTTAATAAGATCCTGCTGGTTTTTATTTTATTGGTATAACAGACATATGTGGAGTTCCTGGGAGCTTCGCATCTCTTTATCACTATAACACCAGCTGCTCAAGTGTAGAGCCCCAACTCCTGCCAGGAGATGCCATCTTTGTGCTGGTCCATCTGCGCTTGTCCCTAGATGGCCCTGCTTTGGAATGTAGTTTGAGAGACTTTTAGGAACACATTCAAAGTTCCTGAGACACAAAACTTTGTCATCAGGGTATAAAAGAGGATCCACCAGTGTCCAGACCTGCCAGACCTGTGCTGTCACCTGTTGGACATTTTGAAGCGTCAGTTGCTCAGGCTGACAAATCCTTGCAGGAAGGGCGATGGTCAATACCACTCTGATCACACAGACCCTTTGGGTAGTTTTCATACATTTTTCCTCCCCAGAAAATATAAGCTTCTCCATGCATGTTAGCAAGACAATGATCCACAAGCCTGGGGGTGGAATAATGCCATTGCTGTAAGGTCCTATGAAGTCTTAAAGCTTTTACCTAACTATTTAATCAGGAAACACACACTGGGGGGGGAAAGGACTAGGAACAAACCCTCAAGATTCCCACTATGTGATTTCATAGATTATAAGGCTGGAAAGGACCTCCTGCATAACACATGCTACAGGACTTCCCCAAATTAATTTCTGTTTGAACTACAGCATGTCTTTTAGAAAATCATCTGATCTTGGTTTTAAAATGTCGAGTGATGGAAAATCCACCACAGACCTTGGTAAGTTGCTCCAATGGTTAATTACCCTTATTGTTAAAAAGTTTGCACCTTATTTCTAGTCTAAATTTGTCCAGTTTCAGCTTCCAATCATTGGGGCTTGTTATACCTGTCAGCTAGGTTGAAGAGCCCTCTATTATCAAATTTTTGTTCACTGTGTAGATACTTATAGACTATAATGAAGTTACCCTTTAAGCTTCTCCTTGATAAGCTAAATAGACTGAGCTCCTCGAGTCTTTCACAATAGGGTATGTTTTTTAATCCTTTAATCATTCTTGGGGTTCTTCTCTGAACCCTTGCTAATTTTTCAACATCCTTCTTGAAGTGTGAACACCAGCACTGGACAATGTGTTCCAGTTGCTGTCACACCAGTGCCAAATATACAGGTAATATGACCTCCTTCTACATTCAAGATTCTGCTGTTATTACATCCAAGAGCTGAATGAGCTTGTTTGGCCCTCCCAATCTTTGTGTCATTTGCAAACTTCATCAGAAATAATTTTGTTTGCTTCGGTCAGTGATAAAAATAGCATAGGACCAAGAACTGATCCCAATGGGACCTCACTACAAACATACTTGCTCAATGATGATTCTCCATTTATAATTGTATTTTGAGACCTATCAGTTAGCCAGTTTTTATTCAACTGAATGTGTGCCATGTTGATTTTGCATCATTCTCATTTCTTAATCAAAATGTCATGTGGTAACAAGTATTATTAGTCTATTAGTATTACCTGTATCAACAAAATTTGTCATCTCATTTAAAAAGAAGATATCAGGCTAGTTTGGCAAGATCTATTTTCCATAAATCTGTGTTGATTGGCATTAATTATATTACCCTCCATTAATTCTTTATTAATCTAGTCCTGTATCAGCTGTTCCATTACTTAGCGCAGGACTGACATCAGGCTGACAGGCCTATAATTATCTGGGTCACCCCATTTACCTTTTTTAAATATTGGCACAACATTAGCTTTCTTCAAATCCTGTGGAACTTCCCCAGTGTTCCAAGACATTGAAAATCAACATTAATTGTTGAGCAAGCTCCTCAGACAACTTTTTAAAAAGTTTTGGATGCAAATTATCAAGACCTGCTGATTTGAAAATGTCTGACATTAGTCGCTGCTGCTTAACATCCTCCTGAGTGACTTTTGTAATGGAAAGCATTTCATCATCATATGAGGGGTGTTGGAACAATTTTGTATAATGGGGTTTGCTGAGAGCCATTGAACCAAACTGTAAACCCTATATATGATGGAAACCACTTCAAGCCAAGGGGTGCGGCCGCACCTCCAGCATCCTTCATTCCAGCACCTATGCATAAGATATGACTATACCATCTGGCTTTTTCCCAATCACAGAACCAAAATATTTATTGTACACTTCTGCCTTATCTGCATTATTATGACAATTTTTCCCTTTCCATCTAATAATAGACCAATACCATTGTTAGGATTCCTTGTGTTCTTAAAATACATTGACGGCTCCTTATTGTCCTTCATTCTGCTGGCCACAGCTTTCTCCTTGTGTTATTTTACTTTACTTGTCAATTTTCTACAATTTCTAGCTTCTAATTTATATTAATTATTATCAACTTTCCCTTTTTTTCTATTTGTTATATGTAGTGTTTATTTTTTATAGCTGCTTTCACTTCCCTTTGAGCCAGGTTGTTTTTTTTTAACCAGTGTAGCTCTCTTTCTTGATTTTGAGAGTGTGGCTTTTGGGGCATCTAATAAAATGTTCTAACACAGTTTCCAGTTATCATTCACATTTTTCTGTTTAAATTCAGCCCGTCACATCAGTTCTTCTAATTTCTCAAAGCCATTTTAGACTGGTGCTCTGTGTGGTTAAAAGTCAAGCAATGATGGCTTTAAAATCACAGAATTGGCTTTAACAAATGTAGGAAGAGTGTATGATTGCTTATGCCAGGGATCGGCATCCTTTGGCACACGGCCTGTCAGGGAAAGCTGCTGGCGGGCCGGGACGCTTTGTTTACCTGTAGCATCCACAGGTTTGGCTGATCGCAGCTCCCACTGGCCGCGGTTCGCCACTCCAGGCCAATGGGGGCTGCAGGAAGCGGCGTAGGCCAAGGGATGTGCTGGCTGCTGCTTCCCCCAGCCCCCATTGGCCTGGAACGGCGAACTGCGGCCAGTGGGAGCTGCGATCGGCCGAACCTGCGGATGCTGCAGGTAAACAAACCATCTAGGCCCACCAGTGGCTTTTTCTGATGGGCCACCTACCAGAGGTTGCCAATCCCTGGCTTATACACACCTTACCTGATGCCATTTCCCATGACAAGGTGTAATCAGTAAATCATGTGCATGATAAGTTATACTGCAGGCTAAAGTATTAGTTTTGTATCTCACTGGACAGGTAGTTGCAGGGTGTTTGTGCATTTCTATTATTGTACCTTTCCTTTCTTTACAACAATTTATGAGCCATTGTTCTCATCTCTCAGGAGTTGCTGGAAAATCTGATCTTGATTGTTTCCACAAAAAGAAGGAAAAGGAATAAAGGCAGTGAGAGAAAACTCCACTCACTAAACACTTTGGGAAAGTGTGAAGTAAACAAACTACTTTCTTGCTAAGAAATTTGCATTACTTGCTTGTCATTGGAAATGGTCAGATTGAACCAAAGCCACTTTTAACCTCTCCTGATCCTAAACTGTTGCTTAGCATAGGGTGAGTCCAGATCAGTTCAACAGGAGAAATTCTTTTCAATGGACAACTAAATAGACATGAAAATCCATAACTCCAATTGACTTCAGTGAGATATGTGGCTAGCTGCCAGGTGTCAGGATCAGGCCCATGATACATATAAGTTCATCTACAGGTACCTTAGAACAGCAGTTCTCAAGCAGGAGGTCCGTGGCCACCTGGGGTCCACGAGCCCTTTTGCGGGGGGTGGGGCTGATGAAACCCAGTCCCCTGAGCCCCAGCGCCTCACAGGGGGCTGAAGCGGGAAACGGTGTCGGGCTGAAGCCATGAGCCCTAGGGCCCCCCATGGGGCTGAAGCTGGGAGCAGTGTGAGGCTGAAACCCTGAGTCCCCCAACTCCCCTGCAGCCGGGAGCAGTGCGGGGCTGAAACAGAAATAGAAGTCAAACTACACCTTTGCCCCAGGGTCCCACCCCTGGCCCGGAGGGCTCCCCTTCCCCCTGCCCCGCTGGGCCCCGCTGGAGTTTTTCTAGCATGCTGGGGGGGGCCTCAGAAAGAAAAGATTGAGAACCCCTGCCTTAGAATACATATTTCTTTGCATACAATGTTCTTAAAGTATTTGAACTACTATTAAACTGTTTTGTCAGTTACACTGACTATGGTCTGTCTGCTGATGTGAGGTTTGAACCAGAGTTCATTCTGGGGGTTATTATAGTACAAAGATGGGAGCAAAGATTGAGTGAGACAGGAAAGCAAAAGGCCTTACCTAATGTGAACAGTCTGTGAACAGTCAGAATGGGAAAACAGCTTAGCAAGCCTGGTCAAGTATCAGCCTTACCATTTGCTCTGACATCATTCATTCCAGCCTGGTTCACAAGATCAAAGAACATGTGCCTTAAAGAAGCAGGACTCCGTACAAAACGCAGACAGTAAACACAAGTGCATGCAGGCTAGTGTGCGTGCACCTGGCTGTCTGACATATCTGCCCTCCCCCGACTGCTTTCTGTGGAGATACGCCTGATTCACAGGGGTGGGAGATCAGAATCAAGCCCTTTGAATTGCACAGGGAAAGTAAGGAAAAAATCTTTCATTTTGAACAATATCATGTTTCTTCTTTCTTTTTGTCAGTATGTGAAACAGATTCATGATACATGCTCTGCTCTGTCATGGGGGATTGAAAAACCGCTCCTGGCAGCTGGTTCTTTTTTCCTTCAGAAAAATTATACAAGGTCATAAAGTACTTGGGGTGAGGGGAGTTTTTTCAGTCGCTTAGAGGCACGTGACTATTAAATCATCCCCTAGCACTCCAAACTATTTTACCAGAGCTAATAATGTTAACACGTGTGGATAAAACAACAGACTTTAGGGTTATTTCAGTGTGTGCTTGTGCAATTTAAAACAAGATGCTAGCGTTTTAAACAATGTTCCACCAAAGGTAGAATTCAGTGTCCCACTGGCAAGATGTGAAAAGCTAGAGGAAAAGAAAAGACATGTAAAAGAGATGAACGTGTGAGTTAATATTCTTCCAGTCAGGCAATCCAGTCCGGAGGGTAAGACACAAGAATAAGAATCAGGAGACCTGATTTCTATCCCCACCTCTGCTGTGTAACTTTGGCTAGTTCTTTAACCTCTCCATGGCTTGGGTTTTCCAGCTGTAAAGTAGGGATAATGATACATACATAAAGCATTTGGGGCCAGAGAAGGAATGAGCATGACCCTATAACCTGGTGGATAGGGCCCTCATCTGAGACACCTGGAGTCTAGTCCTGCACCAAAGAATATTTAAGTATTTTATCTGTGGGGCAGATAAGTAGTATTCTTCCCATCAAGCAGACGAGCAAGCTGAAGCACCCAGGGGTTTGAAATCAGTCAGCCAGTCTGCTGCAGTCACTCTCTCCTCCACTTCCTGACCCCAGACAGACCAAGCGTCAGGACAAAACGTGAAGGAGCAGAGCACATGGTGTGCTGCTAATCCTGGGCAACACAGAGATCTCTGGAGGAACCACTTCAGCCAGTGTATTTTAGAGTAGCCCTTAGGTTGCTCTAATTTAAAATGGGCCATTTTGATGGGGGAGTGGAAAGCTGGCTCCCCTCGTGCTCTCCACAGCTGTACTGAGTCCAAACCAGCAGCCCCAATGTATTTAAGGGCTTTACGGTCTGGTTAGGAAAAACTGCTGACTGACTCAGAAGAAAAGACTGTAGAATTAAATGGCAACGGCTATCAATCAACATCTGTTGTGGTGCTCAGAGGCTTCTAGACAGTTTTGTCACTGCCATTCTTTCATCTGGTATAAACCTGAGCCCTTGGGAACATGGGGTTGGTAGCTGTATTAACTAAGAATGCCAGCAGAGACTGAGGTGCTTCAGTGCTCCAACACCCAGTGAGTTCATCCAAAAATAACAATCACATGTGGAGGTCATAAAATGAAAAGACCTCTCACTCTGACAGAGATAAGCTGGCATGAGGGACTGCGCAATACGACTTCTACCAGTTTTGTTTCTTTCCTTGGTGAATGTTACTGCTATTTCCTTATCTCTGATGAAACAAGAGCTGCATTCAGACCTCAGGGATACATTAGACAAGGGTCTAACTACTACACACAGTAGGCATAAACCAAACAACTGAATCCAGGCAGTGGCGGATTATCAATTTAGGGGCCCAGCTGAAACTCTGGCCCTGGCCCCGTTCACCTCCTCTCCCTCTACCTCACTCCTCCTCTTCCCCCTGAGGCCCTGCCTCCACTCCAGCCGGCAGTCTGTGGAAGGGTGGTGAGCAATGCATAGGCCCCTTGCCCCCAGGCAGAGCTGGCTGGGAGGCTCACCTGAGCCCATGCTGAGCTGGCCTGAGTCTGTCATGTCCTCCCGTCCCCATACTGGACAGACACACACCCATGGTTCCCGGTCAATGGGAACTGTGGAGCTGGCGCTTGGGGCGGGGGACAGCACGCAGAGTCCCCTGGCTGCTCCTAGACCTAGGAGCTGGAGCGGGGACATGCTGCTGCTTCCGGGAGCCGTGCGGAGCCCCGATGCACCACCAACCAGACTTTTAAAGGCTGGAGTCAGCAGTGCTAACTGGAGCCACCAGGGTTCCTTTTCGACTGGCATACCGGTAGACAACCAGACACCTGGCAACCCTAGGTGGGATGCCAGAGAGCTGCCCCTGGCCTGTGTCACGGCCCCCCCCAGGGCAGGTGGGTCTCCCCACAGTGGCCCAGGCTCCCTGGGCAACTCTTACCATGGCCTGGCTTCAGGAGGTGGGGTCCTTGGGGTGAGGAAAGGGAGGAGCAGGGGGGAATGTGGGGGCCACTGTTCCCTCTAACTTTTTATGTTCATGTGCACAATGAATTTTGTTATGTTATACTATGTTATGTTATGGCGGGGGGGGGGGGGAGGGGGTGATGTGTGACACAGCACCTTCATATTGGTGCACATAACAACATTTATGTGGTGGGGGTGGGGGCCGAGGGGTTCGGAGTGTGGGAGGGGGCTCAGGGCTGGGTGCAGGGGGGTAAGGGCTCTGGCGAGGGGTGAAAACTGTTGGGTGGGGACGGGGGATGAGGAGGTGTGGGAGGGGGCTAAGGGCAGGGGAAGAGAATTGGGGTGTGAGCTCTGGGGTGGGGCCAGGGATGAGGGGCTTGAGGTGCAGGCTGCCCTGGGGCTGCGGTGGGGTGAGAGGACTCCCCCTAGCTCTCTCTCGCCACAGCAGCTCAGGGCTGGGGGAGAGTTGCCTCGCTCTGGCGGGGCTGGGCTGGGCCAGGCTGAGGAAGGGGCGCTTCTCCCCAGGTAACCGTGGCAAGTCCATGGCCGGTCGGCGGGAAGGGGCACCTCTCCCCGCTGCAGCGGGTCTGTGCTTTGGCTGATGGGGAGAGGCATCTCACCCCCCGCACAGCCCTGAGTCCCTGCATGGGGCTTAATAGGCAGCTGTGCGGCCTTTAGGACCCCAATGTGTCTTAATCTGCCTCTGAATCCAGGCGACCATGACTTTCAGAGAACACAGAGCCAGAGCCTCACTTCAGTGGAGTGATGCCAGTTTACATCAGCTGAAGATGTTTCCTCAGTTTATAAACTCTTAGCTGGTCAAGACGTCTGGGCCTGAGTTTATGGGCACACACGCTTTAATGTTATTGTTAATTTTACACATCCAGAGAGAGGGAGAGAAAGATGGAGATTAAACCTTTCAATGTGGAATAGCATGCTAGTCACCAGCTGAACTCTTCAGTCTCTGGATAATGTATTCCAAGAGGAATGGCATCTCAGCGAACATTTCACACGTGCAAACACTTCAAATGGAAGAGCACCTTGGTCAATGATCTTCAGCTAGAACGGGGTCTTGGTCAAACTCATTAGCTGGTTGAGAGAATAAAGCATCATCTTGGGGAACTACATCACAACTATCTCCCTTACAAATAGGGAGCAAGGTCATCAGCGTCCCAGGGAAAGGGACCATATTTAAAAATAGTGAGCAAATATGCAGAACAAATCTCAGAAAAAAATATACATATGCAGTGGATATACATAAGGAACCTGACTATATAGTAAGAGACCTAACAGTAAGAAGTGTACTATAAATATGCACTAGCTGGTCTTCTTAGAGTTAAAGTATGTGCGTTGCCTCTCGGCTAGGTCCTGCGAATCTGGAGGAATTTAACGAAAGTTAAATTAGCAGACACTCAAATCTCTTCCAACAAGTACTTCCTTAAATCCCCACAACCTGCTTTACACAAGCATCACGTTGAGAGAGAGGGCAGTAGTTCCAGAAACGCCATGACAGCACCAGTGATTTGGCACTTCCACCACCGATAGGGCTCACCTTAGGCACAGTGAGTAACATGGACACCTGCAAGCAGCCTCATGCGAGTTAGGGTGGCAGAACTGCCATCCCACCTTCTGCTGTGATCCTATCAGATATCACCAGTCAGGCTGTGTCAGACTGTGGACGGTAGACCTCTAAGGAAGTCTTGGAGGAAGCTGTGCCGGTGATAACAGGTAGCACTTTTTCTCAGCATCTGTCCTGAATCAGCGCTGTTAGGGGTGATCTGCTGGTGGAGGTTCTAGAGATAAAACCCAGGCTCTGGCTGCTTGTGGTCATGTAGCCAGTGGTGCAATTCATAAGACTAGGGGGATTAGCACTGATGTCCTGGCCAAATTCAGATTTGGGTAAATATATTTCACACAGACAGAGTCATAGGAGCTTGTGAGCCATGACACACCCAGTGTGTCCTTTATTCCCATGGAGTTCATGGAAATTACACAGGTGCAGCCATAGGCTAATAGATGGTGTTTGATCCTATGTAAGGGCTGCACTGACTGTTGTAACTCTGGTGGAGGTAGCATTTTATTGCAATTATTTACAACTTCATTTTCTTCCTCGAAAGATGATGCCTGACGATTAATGGCCATTCAGTCAATGTGGGCTGCACTTGGCATTTCCTAGCTGCTGTTTAAAAACTATGCTGAATTATTAAGCTAAACCCTGGTGGTTAGTTAACCCATGCTGCATTTTTATACAGTGGTAATGGCCGGACCAGCTCACTTCACCTTTGCTGGCGCCTTATATAGTTATTCATAGCTACACATGCTGAGCCTTTGATGAAACTTGGTCTGCAAGGTCAAGGCTTCTGCATCTGTGCTACTTGCAAGGAAAGAAACCTGAGATACAAAGGTCAAAGCTGTTTGCACTGCATGGCTGCAAATGATTGTCACCACAGGAGCACTAGGTGTATTTGTGGAGAAGGGAGTTGGTTACAATACCTGAACAAGCATTTAACCAATTCACATGACAGGGTGCACTTTTCAGATTGCTGATGCAGTCCCATTTATGTTTAACTTCACATACACAGAACTAGAGATAGTCTGTCATGAAACTGGCCAGTAGGGTGACCAGACACACCCTGTAACACAGGCAGAAGTGTGATCTGGTGGTGCGATCCGGGGGTCAAGAAGTCAGTCGAGCTGGGTTCCAAACCAGTGGATCACTGTGATTTAACCTCCCTTTGCCTCATGGCTGTCTACAGTGGAGACTACAGTCAGAACTCAATTACAGCACCATGGTTTCCTGATACAAGGTACGCATGCTTTGGTCTTGTGGATGGGGCCTAACCATGGGCCAGCCTGTGGAGCCTTAACTCTGTGGTAGCTTTCCATGGGGTTCAGTCCACTCTCAAGAGAAAAGGTGGCTGACCCCATCCCTTTGCGTGTGAAGGATGAGATACACATGCACCGGATCCCTTCCATGCTCTAATCCCAGGGAGACCATATCCCGGGTCAGCGTTACAGCCCTGCTTTCTCCAAGGCCACAGCATGGACAGGGAGAAGAGTTAAAACAGTTTCATTCCAACTACACGGCGAGACCAAACTATGTTGATGGACGGCCAGGCTGTAACCTAGCCTGCTGACACAATACAGCTGCCAACTGTTGTGAGGTCATCACAAAGCCAGCTCCTGGAGTCAAGTGACTATGTAAAAAATCCCATCTCGCAAATGGGGGAAGATATTTCACAGGGGTGTTGTGAGTCTTCAGCACTTTGGGGGGGGGCAGGAGACATGCAGTGTTATTGGTACCTATATTGACAGGAAAAGCATTTCTAAGGAGAGGCCCTACCACACAACACAATCTGTTGCTGACACTCTGTTGTGTTTAGTACTTAATGAGATGGGTTTCTGCAAGGCTGGCATAGTGAAGCTGAACATTAAGGGCCTATCTGATTGCACTAGTGTTAGAGCTCCAGTTAGGAGTTGGGCTTTAGGGTCATGTAACTGTACCAGGATACATTCAGGTTAGCGTCCTCCTCCCCTCCCCAAGATTTTTGACTTTGTCTATTATTCCAGTTTCAGGGTTTTCGAGTCTCTACACTGGGAAGTTAAATTTATGTGACTCTTAACACTTGACATTATTGTAATTGGCACTATTTGCAAAGAAATCCAGTGCTATGATTTGTATTGTGTTTTAAAGTATAAAGTCTACAGCCAACCATGCAAGCCTCTGGTGCTGATCTTGCTAAATTAGCCAGTTCTCACCCTGCTATCTGAAACTTCGTTTTCAGTAGCCACTGTTTGAAGTGCTTGACTAGATCATTATATACAGTGTAAGCAATCCTGCCTTCTAACTCTGCCCTGACACAATCATTAATAAATGAACATAGGACTTATCATTAAAGTGCGTCTTTTCTGTTCCCATTGGAATATGTCACCCTGCTCATCAGTTGTATGGCAGCAATTAAATGATTAGTATATTTCATTTCAGTGCTTATAGAGACAATTCAAGGAGCTGCTTAATGGTAGATTATTAAGATTTTAAACACCTAGCCTGTTATTTCAAATTCCCAGGGCTCATCAGCCTTTTATTCGTTGTTCTGTACTGTCTACTGTGCATGGGGCTTTAGATGAGACCTTAAAAACCTAGGTCTTGGCTGCTCTGCAATGTAACACATTTCTGGCTGGATAAGTAGAAGAAAAAAAAATCCCTCTTTCTAGGCACTTCTGCCCTCATGTGGTAGATCAGGATGATGCCATTACAAGAGGCAGATGTTTGAGGTACACAACATAACTAACTTAATGGCCTGGCTGTTAACATGTATACAGAATGCATTCTTAATTCACCATGGTAAATTTTATATTTGTTTCAATAGATTGAATCAGTGTCCTTTTCCACCCCAGTGTTCTTAATGATAAGATCTGAAACCCAACTGTTCATCTTTTTCATCCTCCGTTGACTAGCTATTGGAACCCAGTAGTAGATGGAATTAACTATAAAGGCGGAACCTGCAAAACACTTTGAGGTTGATTCTCTTCTCACTCACACTATTTATCTTTGTGTAACGCCCCTGATTTCAGTGGGTTACTTCTGATGTTTACTGTGTATATTTTAACATGTGATATTGATAACTTGTGTTTTAACAGTTATAAAGCTTTGACTTTTTGAATCACAGTATCCCCGGTCATTAATAATTATTGTCTTAAATCCCCACACACAATGTCTGGCCTGCCCCATAATTTCCTGACACTGTGAATATATGTATAAACTTACACCGATAATTTTACACAACTGTAAAAAATGTAATTGATAACAATCTAAAAAAGCTTTAAAATAAACATTGATATTAACTTTCAAAATGATCAAGAATCAAATTCTGCCAACCCTAAATATTTGCTTGCAACAATACAATTTTTTGGCCACCAACAGGTGTCACTGTTGACTGAAATAATCTTTCAAAGACTGCTGGGTTTAGAGGTTATTATAACTATACAGCAAGCATAAAACTATGATTAACAAGCATCTACAGGCCAAATCCTGCTGCCATTGAGATCAATAGGAGCTCGCCTTTTCTTTCAATGGGAGTAGATTTGGCCCCTATGTTTAAACAATGTGAACGGTGTGACACAAACATACAAAGCCAGGAACTTCAAACTGAGGCTGACACTGTGCCTTTCACTCAGGTTATCATGGGAAAAAGGCCTAATAACCTCAGGTAAATCCAGCATAAGAGATTTCTAATACCATTCCCTGCCTAGGAGTGAACTGTTTTCTGTCGGAACCTAACATATCAGTTTCACTTTTAAGGTTACAGACTATGTTGGCTTGTAGCACTAAAGAAAAGTAGGGGGGGATATTAAGAGGAGATTTAAAAAGAATGGGGGAAAACATGCAGAGAAGGGAAGGCTCGATCTTGACAGGTGCAGAGTGCTGTCACCTCCCATTGAAGGTGCTCAGTAACCCATGGGTGATGGGTCCTGCTCAGGAGCAGACGCTCAGTATGTGGGCCCATTCAGCCAGCAGTCATTGTGGCTTTTGCTTGAATAAGGACTCAGGTTTTCAGGAGTAGCTCTACAGATGTTATTTGTTGGCGAGTTGGAGCAGAGTTGGGGTGCAATCCTACATTTCTTGTGCATCATTAAAGAGGGCTGCAGCCATCATTCCAGTCTCTTGAGTAAATAATGGAGTCTAATGCCACTCAGTTATTTCAAAATTCAAAACTGTAATCAGACTTTCGGGACAATGACAATCACCATGGGCCAGACCGTGATCCCCTTACTTACACTGCATAGCTCTTCATTCCGCATAGACATCAATGGGATTGCTGAGGTGCCAGGTGATATTCAGCAGGGGGAAGGGCAGCACAATCTAGCCAGGAGCTAATGTTAAAATTATCTAATACACAGGTTGGGAAAAGAGTGTCTGTACATCTGGGTATAGTGCTTAGATTATCCTCAAATATAAAGTTACTTTAAAAACTCATAAGGTACCTATAGTACATAATCTGGTACTACTGCATCTCCTTTGCCACAGTCTTATCAACCAAGGTGGAAAACAAATGATTGTCCGTCTTCAATGGACAGTTTTAAACTGGAATACCCTCATGACACCCCCATCCTTCACGTTATGAATAGAGCTGGGCAATATTTTTTCGGTGAATAGTGAATTTGCTACGAATGCATTTTGGGGGGCACTGAAACTATTTGTGTATTTGGGTCAAATTGCGAGGGTCTGGTCCTTTAGTAAATGTGGTAAGAACCTGCTGGGGCAGAGCAGAAGTCAGGCAGGAATTGGAGAAGACAGAAGTTAGAGGTAAATAAAAGTGATGCAAAGAGGGTGGAGCATGGAGAAGAGTAGTGTCTATGTTTGGCCAATGGGATCTTCCAGAGAGGTGGATGTGCTCAGAGGAGAAAGAAACCAAGAGGGAATCAGTTCAGAGCAGGTGAGGACAGAAAGAAAGATAACATTAAGAGAAAGGAGAACAGTCTGGTTGCATCAGGACGTTAGAGGCTAGGACAAGGCACTGACATAAGTACAGCATGAGGAGGAAAAATCCCAAGCCTTAACGAACAAACAACACTGTTTTCAGCTGTCATATAAAGATACTTTCCATCTTTTCTTTCCCTGCTGGGTATCAGTGTTTAACCCAGCACTTTCAAAGGCAATGCTTCTCAACATTACAACATCTAAATTGGGGCATCCACTGGTAAACCAGATGGACAAAATATAACTGGATCCAAGGCAACTGTCTGTAACACTGTGCTGGAGTGTGATGCAAAGAATCACTGCAAGAAAGTACTGCTGTAACATATCTTCTTCCTGTTAATGAAAGAAAGGTCAAGCCCAAAACCTTCCAGTCACTCTGGCTAATATGTCTCTCCTGAGAAATTACTAATCTTTATGCAGCTTGACCTTTCTCAATACAGAAGTTCAGCAAATTACAAAGCTCCTCTCTAACTACTAACCCTGAAAGACCAGAGATTACTCAGAGTGTACAGTACAAATTCAAGCTGAGCATGACACACAAAGTTCAGATGCTGACACAAACTTTCCCAAAGGTCCAGGATTTTGCTGCAGCCTGTCTCTGTTACTACTGTGCCCCTTCCCAGTCCCAAATCCAGCCATCTCTATACAAAAATGAAAAAGTTTCCACCGGTGATTAAACTGTCTCACTTTTCCAGCCAGGGGTGAAAGTACTTAAGGGACGTACCTGTACACGGGGCTGGGGTCCTGACCCCGGGGGGGGGGGCGGGCGGCCCTCAACCAGAAGGGGCAGTGCTTCTTCCAGAAGGGGCGGGGCCTTTAAATCCCCAGGCCCTTTGAATCATGATTTAAAGGGCCTGGGGCTCTGGCTGCGGTAGCGGTGGCTGGGAGCCCAGGGCCCTTTAAATCACCAGGGCACAGCCCCATGAAGCAGTAGCTGCAGCGGCGGCTGGGAGCCCCAGGGCTCTGGCAGGGATTTAAAGGGCCCGGGACTCCCGGCCACTGCAACTGCAGCTGGAGCCCTGGGCCCTTTAAATTGCCACCGGAGCCCTGCTGCCGCTACCCCAGGGCTCCAGCAGCAGGGCTCTGGTGGCAATTTAAAAGGACAGGGGCTCTGCTGCTGGGACCCCCAGGGCCCTTTTAAATTGCTGGCCTGGGGAAGCTGCCCCCTGCCGGTACGGTCGGCTGTGTACGGCTCTTGCCTGTACGCCGTACCAGACAGTACTGGCTGACTTTCACCTCTGCTTCCAGCTCTAGTTGCTCTTCAGCTAAAAACCAGCTTCCTTGGCAGCCATTTTTATGTGGTATCTATATCCCTGTGAGCACCTCGGATAGAAGGCCTTGCCTTCCAACCATGACTACCGGTCTGATCTAATGTACGCGGAATTCACTGGAGAGACCACTGCTGACCTCAGTGAGCTTTGGCTTACACCCCAGCTGTACACGTGGCATGGAGGTCCCTTTCTGCGTGTAGTCACTACAAGCTTTTCTTCTAGCTTATAGGCAGAAATTAAACAAGCTTGGAAGTCAGAGCATTGATGCAGCACAGCTCAGTTTGAAATTGTTTTTTTCTTTAATATGTTCCCACTCAGCCACGTTGTCAGAAGTGGCCACCAGCTGTGGGTACCTCAGCCTTTGGGTACGCAACCTGAGCTGCCGAAAGCCTGGTTTGCAGGGCTGCAGCTGAACCAAGCTCCCAGTGACTTTGGTTGGGTTCAGCTATTGGCCTCATGAGGCATCACTCTTCCTCTCCATGAAAGACCTCAGCATGGTCTTCCTGAAAAAAGAGGGGCTACTATTCCTCTTGGTTTCCTACATTCACTATATTGGCCATATCAAGTTCTCACAGTTAGGCCTGATATAGTAAATGTACAAAACCAAGACAACTCTTTTTTAAACATTGAGACTATTTTATAAGTACGTAAGTAACAGTAAAAGGCAAAAACTCCTTTTTCATATAGTTCAAGTCACTGGCCTACTAGGTGATCTTCATCCCTGTGCCTGTTTCCCCATCTGTAAAATGGGACTAAAACTACTGACTTTCTCAGTAAGCTCTTTGAGCTCTAAATGATAAAACACACTATATGAGTGAGATATTTATAATTATTATTAGATGGCTTGCAGCATTTAAATAAGACTTTGACAGGCACTGAAATAGATGACCTACACAGGCACCTCCTAAATATACAATCAACTCAATTGGTATAGAATCATAGAACTGGAAGGGACCTTGAGAGGGCTTCTAGTCCAATCCCCTACACTCAAGGCAGGACTAAGTATTATCTAGACTATCCCTGACAGATGTTTGTCTAACCTGCTATTAAAATCTCCAATGACGGAGATTCCACAACCTCCCTAAGCAAGTTATTCCAGTGCTTAACCACCCTGGCAGTTAGGAAGTTTTTCCTAATGTCCAACCTAAACCGCCCTTGCTGCAATTTAGGCCCATTGCTTCTTGTCCTATCCTCAGTGGTTAAGAAGAACAAATTTTCTCCCTCCTCCTTATAGTAACCTTTTATGTGCTTTGAAACTGTTATCTTGTCCCCGCTCAGTCATCTCATCTCCAGACTAACAAACCCATTTCTTTTTTATGGAATGGGCATAACCAGTGCCCTTGATGTAAGATAGTTGTAAGAAGCCATTAAGTTCCTTTATGGAACCAGGTAGCTGAAATAATAAGAGCTTGCACCCAAAACACAGGCATATGTCATGACCAAAAACGAGGCATGTGTGCACAGTGGGGTTTTGCTGGGGATAGTTTTAGTAGGCGGGGGCAATGGGGGAGAGAGAGACTGAAGCAGAGGGAAACACCATAGAGACAGCGAGAGAGGGAGCAGAAATTCAAGGACACACCTACAGCAGGGGTAGTATGGCTCTGACAATGAACTAAGGGAGAGTGAGTTTTTGGACTGCATGCTGACTAGAAACAGAACTTGGACCTGTGAGCAAAGACACTGTCTCTTGTTTGATTCCTGCTGCATTCAGGGAAATGGGACCATGTATATTTTTTGTAAATAGATAGGGTTGCATTAAATGTTCTTGACTCAGTCACCAGTTTGTGCTCCTGACTGGAACAAACCACATGACATGAATTTTTGGCTAACTGCTTGAGTTAACAGGGGTAGCAATACTAGAGAGAACACATCCGTACTGTCAGGCGAATGGACAAAGTGACCCAAGAGTGCTTTTTCATTTCTGATTCATATGATCCCCAGGAAATGATACTAATCACTGAACATAACTCCTGGACAAGGAGTTTGCTCTCTTATAGGCAGGAGGTCTGCATCAAAATTCCTTTCCCCAGGAATTCATTAAAACAACCTGATTCAGCAATCAAGATTAGGCCAGATCCTCAGGTAGTGTACATCAGCATGGCTTACTAAGTCAGTGGAAATGACTACTAAGTCAATGAGAATCTGGTTCTAAAAGTTTACTTCAGTTTCTAGGTAACAATGTTTCTGCAGAGTTCCCTTCTAAAGGGTCAACTGAAGTTTCAGATTTTTCTAAGCATTTGAAAGCTGGGGCATGTCACCCCATGAAAGGCAGTATTGAAAATTCCATGTGAACATTTTATGAGACATGACCTTGTGCAAAGCAAGTCTGCAAACAATTTTCACATGCTAGAAGGAATAATGTGAAGGATACAATTAATGCACTGTTTCTCCCAGTGACAGAATTCTGAGACAAATCCCTCAAGCCTAAGGAGTGTGACTCACTGGACTGAATTAAAGGTTTCAGAAAGCTCTTAAATTGTGCTGAATAGTGAATACATTGCTTCTCCTTTGATGGGATTTAATCTTAATGCAACTCATTAGCCCTAATGGTGGACGTCCTGAACCAGCTGGTGCCAAAGGATTAATTTAAATCAAAATTCCCTCAGGTATAGAATCATGGAACAAGAGCTGGAGGTGGCTTAGTGAAGTATGCACATTCACTCCGTCTCACCTGAAATGCCATTTTACTCTCCTGCTGGGAATCCAGACTAATAGTCTCAGTTTAGGCCTTACTGGCCAACACACAGGGTAAAATCCAAGCCCCACTGAAGCTGATGGCCAAATGTGTGTTGTTTTCAGTGCGGCCATGATTTCACTCCTGGAGCCTAATCCTGCTGTTTACATGGAGACCTCTCATGGAAATCAATGAAAGCTCTATGCCAGGAGAACTTGAGAGTGAGAATGTCCTGCAGGGAAAATCCTAGGAACAGGCAAATTCAGGAGAAAGTTCAGGCTAAGGATTTTTGGTTTGCTTGTTTTTGCTGTTATTTAAATTAACAATAAAGGCAAACTCCATGAAGAGAGTAAGTTTGGACAAATCCAGTGTCTGTATGTGTGTGCTTTGTTAGGAAGAGGTTGGGAATGCCACCCATTTACAGAAGCATAACTTCAACGGGTCTGCATCAAGGTGTGCAATGTGGAAAACAAGATACAATGCAGCTCCTAAATTTCACAATGAAGAGCCTTCTGGCTTGACACTGCCTGAATGCGACCATCCTTAACGGGCATCCTGGACACAGCCATCCTAGATCAAAGTCCTTGGGGCACCTGGCCACATCTAAGACCTCTGAAGGCAAAGTCTCTATTTTTCCCTTCCAGGGGGTGAGGGACAAGGGCAGAACAGGATAATTGTATGCTTGCTTCTGGTTTACCGTGCCCCATGGTAACATAAAGGCCTACAGGTACGTGCGATACAATTCTTTGTTAATTATGCCTACTCTCCTCTTGTGTTTTAGGTCTGAATAAATAATATAAAACACAAAGCAAGGAATAATTTGAACAGGAAATTAACTCCTGGGAATATCCAACAGTACTGAAAGATTAATTGACTGGAGTATCTCATGGTCAAGAGTGCAAAGTGAGCCAGGTTCTGAGCTCCTTTACACTAGTGTAAATCCAAAGCTCATTGGGTATGATTGCCCTCTGCCTTTCATGGTCAATAACACCAGTGCAAATGGGTGTAAATGCTACCATTCCCACTTGGTAGTAATTTACACCCACTTTGCACTGGTGTAAACAATTACACAAGGTGTAGAGCAACTGAGAGTCAGGCTCATTGACATCAGTGGTGTAACTCCAGATTTGCACTGGTGTGGCTAAGATCACAATCTGGCCAATCAGTATTTAAAGAATCTATTGTACATTTGTTATGGTCCTTCTGGTTTTATGTACATAAAGGGCAAGACAATAAACTGGCTATGTGTACAGTATTCCGCTTTAGTGCTCTATCCCTCACTTACCCGGATATCATGCTAATGGGAAAAACAGGGGTAGATGCACTGGGGTGCAATGTTTTTGGCTACTGTGTCTTTTAAATCAATGATAAATTCTGATTCCTTGTTCGGTCACTAGGTGGTATGATGGAGTTATAAGGGAAATTCCAACAAAGCTATAGGCCTTTTGCTCAACCCAGCTGTTTGAGCTTGATCCTGCACCCATAGATCATTTCATGGTTTATTTCATGGTCGTGGTGACTAATGCTTCAGCCCTTGTGAACTGTCAAACATTTTAGTTACAAATATTAAGGGGGATTTGCAGCTGAGCTGGCTCCCAGTCTCCTTGTCTGTGGGCACAAGTCTGAGTAGTAATACCTCTAATTATCTGATTGGTGCCTGCGATTGGCTAGTCACAGGCAGATTTGCTCCCGTGGTTTCATTGTGGGGATAAATTCTGTGGGCACAACCTGTGTCTGCCCCAGGGAGACCACCCTTCAGCACACGTGGATGAATATTTCTGTCCTGTTTTCTGTATGCAGGTAATTGCACCTGCAAATCAGCCACACACCCCTTTGCTTTCCTCTCATACAGGGATGTGAATTCCAAACCAGGGCCAGCTTGCCTGTCTACTACACTGTGTTTGTACAGTGCTGAACACAATGGGGCCGTGATCTTGGCTGGCCTTAGGCACTACCATAAGAAACATGAATCATTAATTAATTATCCTACATGTGGACATTTACTGGCCAGCACCTGTAATAGGTGCAAAAATGTTGATTGGAATGAAACACTATTTTCAGCAAAATTTCACAGTTTTATTCCTGCTGATAAATGTTTCTTAAATGCTGAACATTCAGCATTCTGGGGGGGGAGGAGCGTAAATTCTCCTTTAAGATGGGAGGGGGGCTCTGGTCAGGGTGAGTATTAGGCATCGGCTATGTAGTGACTGTATTGCGGTGAAGGAAGGTAAGAAGGAGGGTTAGTTCATTTCCAGCTATCTCCATTTTGCCAGCCCGCTCTCCTGGACACTGCAAAAGGTAAGTCAGCCCGTTTGCTGTTTCAGTCCTGAGCCGTTCCAGCTCAAGAGCGATCGGGTAGAATGGCCTGGGAACGCAGCGGGGCCCGCGCGTACGTACAGAGCTGCGGCGTTGCGGCTGTATCGATGCAGCCCCGCCGCTGCGGCGTAGGTGGTGAAGACGCTCTGTGCTGACGAGCGAGAGCTCTCCCCTTGGCAAAACAACACCGCCGCAGCGAGGGGCCGAAGCTACGTCCCTGGGAGAAGCTCTCCTGCCAACAGAGCGCTTATGTCAGGGAAACTTGTGTCACTGTGGGGTAGCTTACTCCCACCCCCGAGCGACATAAGTTGCGCCAACCCAGCCTGGAGTGTAGTGAGAGCCTCGTCTTTATGCCGAGATCAACTTGGTGCAGCGCCATCTAATACGTTTACAGCTGAACGGAGCGTTCTTTGTCCTGTGCGCTCGGCAGAGTTCAGACCCGAGCCCCGACCAACGTGCACGCGTCACTGTGTTCACCGAGCACGCCGCAGCCGCCTGTGCCTTCCAGACCTGTATGGGGATCGGCGGCTGCTCAGGCGTAGCCACCGGGTGCTCTCCGACACAAACGCGTGCAGGAGCCCCAGGAAGCACTCGCTGTTGTAATACCCCATTATTCCATGTGAATATCATGTTGGCTTTACAGCTTGAGGAACAACCTCCCTGGGAGATTCAAACGTCCGAGTTCACCTGCATGATGCACTCTGGCAGATGCCCCTTATGGGTCATCAACTTCTCCCTGAATGCAACCCAGCTGCCATTCTATTCGGTGAGAGAGGGGGAGGCTGGTTAGTTACAAAAATAAGCCACGCAGGAAACAGAAAAATGATCGCGTGACTTATGCATTAGCTAACACAGCACAAACTGAGACTTTTACAATTCTAAATTCACTGTGGGTGAATAGGCATGCATTTAAGCTGAACATTTGCTTTTCCAAGCTGTCCGTGCTAGCTAAGCTCCACCACGCCCTTGAATAGCTGCGGAAAGTGAACACCAAAGGGCGCTGCTGGAAGCTCAGCTGAACAGAAATTCACTTTGTAATTCAAATGAATATTTGCAGAATATTTTCCCACACCATTCACTCAGCTCTGTACAGCAGATTTGCTATTTCACCTATAGCACATCACATGAAATGTTTGGAGTACATTGTATGAGGGGCAATATAGACATAAAGTGCATTTCATTACTTAATGAGCTCAAACCCTATTAAAACAGACACAGGCAGGGCTCTGAGAAATTTTCTTCTCCTAAAATTATTCAACTTTGCCTTACCAAGCACTGACATGTCTCCAGGACTGCAGACCACATGTTGCCACATTTCCAGAGGTAATTATTGTTGATTCTTGCTGCAAGAAAAACATGCAATTCAATCCTCTTGCAAAGAGAGTTTATCCCTAAGCAGGGGTCACCTCCCTCTGCAGCTCTCTTGTTTTCAGCAGAGATGTGCATCTCTGGACCCTTGCTGTCAGTCCTTCCCAGGCACTAAATTTGGATTGCATAGTACACTCAGAACACATTGTTACAAACCATACATTAAAGATCTCAAAGCACCCTTTCATTTTGTGCATGCAAACTACATTTGCATCCACATTTGCACACACAAAAGTGGGAGTCCACTTACCTCTTTTGTGCTTGCAGATGCCTGTTTGTGGACGCTACATAGTTTCAGGTGCCATTTTGCAAATGCAAACACACGTATGTGCAATGTGGCTGACACAAAATTGAAGTCCACAACAGGAAATTCTGCCCTAGTAGGAAACAACAAAAATGTTGGGAAAAGTTCTTGGTAACATACAGGGTTATTTATTTGTGATGATCCGATTGCACAACACCCTTGAGACAAAGGAAGAGAGAGAGATCTGAAAGGGAAAGAGATATTTGAAAATTTTGGTTTTCCACATTTAAAATGAATGGAGCACAGAATGTTTTAAGAGGTACGGCAGTAAACCGCTGTGACAAGTAGCACTGCCGATCACTAAGAATTTGGAGAACTGTGACAGCTTCCCGTGTTAAATTTGTCTCAGCAGTATCTATAATTGCCAATGGTGCCGTATAATTTGTATCATGGGATGGGATGTGATCGGACAGGAATCAATACTGTATGTGTGATTCATCAGTAGTGCCTGGTCACTACCTGGAAGGAAGTAATGCGTATGTTTAACCTAATCACCCAAAGATAGCCTGAACTCTGCCATTACTCCCTTCTGACACATCTTTAACATTGTTGTGCAAAGACAAGGGCCTGATTCCAAATTCACTGAAGTCAATGGAGCTACAGCAATGTAAAACTGATGTAAGAGAGAAGAGAACTAAGCTGTCTAAATCTTTCATGCCATGCATGAGTATAGCTCCTATTAACATTAATCAGAATTCCAGGGGCACATGTTATTTGACTCAACCCTCCTAATGGAACCGCTGGAAGACTGGCTGTCATTATTGATAATGCTCTGAATGTAAAGTGTCCTGAATGTTTTGCTGATTTAAGGCCTGCTCTTGAGAGGTGCAAAGCACTCTCGATTCCTGCCGGGTGCCCAGCACTTTGTGTGCCCAGCACTTCCCTGGAGACAACTAGCACATTGTAGGATTGAGGTAGCAAGAGTTTCTTGCAATGGCACCTTAGTGCTGCTTAGATGCCAGATGGGAGGTTGCCATCTAAAGAAACAAATGCAATATTGAGACTCATTACAGACAATGACGACTTACCACGAAAGCCATGGAATTGTGTCAAACTACAAAAATATGGGGAAAATAGACAAAGGATGAACTATTGGAACTGGATGAAAATTCTCCCTGCATCCAAGGACTGTTTTCTTGGGTAACCCTCCTGAAGACAACTCTACTTTCGCAAACATTTCTGCATAAATTTTTGTCTTGTGTACTTTTCTGTATCCAGCAAGATCCCTATGCTATTTGAATGGATCTCAGAAATTTCACACTGTGACGTCAGTGAAGAACTGGTTTTCAGCCTGAGAACTAATCAGACTTCTAAGAGATTTGGAATCCTTAGCTAGATGCTGTGTTTTGAAGAGACTAGTGCCTTCATTATAGTTCCTCTGGGCACAATCGTGCAACTGCTTATACAAGTATGTCATTTTACTTGAGGACGTAAAATCAAACGTGTGTGCAAGAATTTGTAGGATGAGAGCCTATGTTTGTAAAACTGAGGCTTTCCTAGATATAGCAAGAATCCCTGTGATAATCCTCACACGCTCATTTAAAAAACTAAAAGAAGTGGATTGCTTTGGTCTTGTGCTTTAGATGCACAGACATATTTCTGAGTTTCTCCTCTCTCCTTCACTAGCCCTATTTAGATCACATATAATTAAGCAAAAGGGACACCCAAGACCATGGTGTTATCATGATTAATATCCTGAAAAAAGAGGCACGGGGCTTTTGATTTTGTGGGCACAGGTCCATAAACAAACCATTTATTTCAACAAAGCACAGCTGTAATATGACTACAGGAAGTGCCTGTGCTTTTAAAAGAGAAGTGTAAAATGATATTCAGCTGATCAGTCACTTCAAATTCCACGTAATGGCTATATCAGCAGAGAGCGTGGGCTCGTGGTTACAGTAGAGAAACGCTGTTAGGCATTGGAGAGGCTGAATTAGGTAAGGCTTGCAAAGTACTTAATAATACATAAATAATAATAATATTGTGCACCTTCCATCTGAGGCTTTCAAAACCCTTCATTACAAACAACTGATTATGTCTCTAACATCCCCGCAACTTACATAAACATTATTATCCCCATTTGGAAACTGAGGCACAGTGAAGACAAGTGACTTGCCCGAGATCGTTACTAGTCAGTGTCAGAGCTGGCCTGGAATCCTGGTCTCTCGACGCTGAGTTCTTTGTTTGAACCATAAGACCATACTGACTCTTTGCCACCTTCTGATTCATGTTCATTTCTTACACAAATACTGACCATTTGCAGGCAGCTCTATTTGAGCAAATGCACAATTATGGAACTGAGCCGAAGGCTGAATACAGACACTGAAATGGCTCACCCCGCATGCGGCTGTAAAATCGTAGCTACACTGGCACTCTACTGAACCTGCAGACTTATCACAGGTCATTACTCTCCAATGTGCACAAGGATAGAGCACAATCTCCATGGGTGGCAGAAATGTCTTCCTGGTTCCAGACCTCCTTTCCCACAGTCCCACTCCATGCTACTCCTCCTCAGTGCAAGACAACTCCGCCCACATCCTCTGCTTCTTCTTGCCATCCCTCCCTGGCGCAAAACACCCCACCCATTGGCTCCCAGCTTCCTTCCACTACTCCTTCCCCACGCTAAAGTTCTCCCAATCCCCATCACTCATCTTTATGTTCCGACTCAGTGTTTGTCAAGTACTGCAGTAAGATATTCAGTGCACACCCAAAAAGCTGGCCTTGTCACCTCCCTAGTTGAGATTCTTGGATGAAAGGAGCTACAGGAGGAGGGTAAATTCTTATGAGAAGTATTTGCAGCTTGGAGCCAACAGCAAATATGTCATGCTCTCTCCCGTAAAATGAAGGGGCTGCTTGTTTTATCAGCACTAAACTCACCCTGGGTTTAGTGACACTGTCTAATCTCACCACATCTAAAGGTGGAAACCTCACACCTCCCAACCCATCCTACCACAAGTGCAGCAATATTAAATGCCATCACTCCTGGAAGCAGAGGCGCCAAGCACACACAGTTACTGTGAGGACCCAAGAAAGTAGACATGCAGCTGTATTGAGAGGGACATGAACGGCACGGTGAAGCATTGGGGGGTGTTCCGCTGTTTCCTTCCATTGTTTGGATCTATGCACTAAAGGGCCTCCTGGCATCACTGTCCTGAGGGGAACACCGCATGAGATAATACTGACAGGGTTAGGGTGGGCAATATTATGGAGAGGGATCCTCCCTATGGCCTTGAACACTGGTACTCCCAGGAGCTGTGGCACATGTCCACCACCCTGTACCGCATACCCAAAGAAAGGGGGTGATGGCACCACGTAATGGGCACATCTGGGTCCCCGTCCCCCACACAAGCGGAGAGGACAATCCAGGCCAGAGAGAAGATTTTGTTTTCTCTAGTCTGTTAACCTACTTTAGCAGATGACTCTGCGGTGCCGTTAACCTATTTGCAGCCTGCAGTTCATTAACATGGCAACCGTGTAGAGTACTGAGCTCCCAAGTCCCTCAACTCCTTCCACTCAGCTTGCAAAGACAGATTTTAATATAGATTTATAATATCTTGGATACTCAGCCCAACAGTGCTGCCTTTGTTGTCTGAAGTAATGTTCGTTCAGACCCAGTGCCTCACAGCCTGCCAAGCATTTCAGCTTTCAATACCAGACATGCAAACTCTGAGCTAGAATAGCCTTCCGCTGTTATAGACCATTTAACCGTCCATGCTACTAGTATACAGGGCATCAGCTAACCAAGTATCTAATCTAAAATGTGCATGTGAATTCAGTGACTTTTTTACTGCCTATGATGAAGAGAAGAGCTGTATAGCACTTGACTAGAGCTAGACACAGGACACACAAAAGCAAGGCAAGCTTCCTCACAGCATTAGCCAGTCCCTGACCTCTCATGCTTTTCTATTGCAGTTTCATGATCCTCTGAGCAATCATGCCAATTGTGTGGGAGGGCAATACAAACCAACCTGCAATACCTATTGGCCTGAGACTAGTAGCCAAGGTGCAATCCAGATTTGAAATCAGGAGCCAGTTCACAGGGACACTTCGCCTTTAGGCAGTATAAATAGGGAAATAAACCAAAACAAGTTAATGGGCAGGTAATGCCCTAAATTTCCTCAGAGAAACTTGTCGGGCTTGTTGTACGTAGATAGGGTTTTACTTACAAAGAGATGGGTATTACAATACTTCACTAGATGAATGACTTGACACCCCCAAACTGATAGATGCCAAGTGAACATTTAAAAGAATGATTTAGAAATACAATGGCCCTGATCCTCAGGGCTGCAGGGACCAGTTAGATGTGCCAGCTGGTAACAGCCCCCAAGGGGCTATATTGCCAGTTGAGGACTGCTGGGGCAACAGCAGTGTTCTGGCCACACTCCTCCTTGGCACCCCCCCACGTCAGAGGGATTCCATTCTAAAGGTTCCCCCATGCTAGGGTAAACCCCAACTGCCCAATTAGGCCATAGGCCCAGGATCTGGCCCTATATGTCTATTTTTTATGGGTTTGTTTGTATTTCATAGGAGTATTTTAATAAGTACGTACACATGTAAATATTCATGTAAATGCCTTGTCCAGCATTACTCTACATGGGTAGGTGGCAACACAGGGGTGAAATATTCAACATTGGTAGGCACCCCAGAGTTACATGCAGTGTTTTTAGACACAGTTACATAACTGGGGCCAAATCCTGCCTGCTCTATTCAGACAAAGCTCTCTTTGACCATGCCTGGCAAGTAAGGGAGTAAGAAAAGTAGGATCCAGCCCCGGCTACAGTAGTGCAGTATACAGATATCCATTCAGCACAGCAAATGACATCTTGCTGGCTATTGTTTAGTATAGATTTTGCCTGAGGATGTTGTTGTTTGTCTTTGTTTTGCTGTAAGCAGATCATGAGCTAATGCACCAAACTGGTCCTGAGCTGCCTGGTGCAAGCTATGATCTGGTAGGTATCCCTAGGTTTCTCACATTTTGTAGAACCACACTGCAATACCGAGGTTTTCTCTTGTGTCAATACATTTCCTTGAACAGCTGTTATTGATATTCTGAATAACTCTCTTTTTAGGGTTAGGCTGGATTTTTAATCAAATGTTGAGCGAGAGGTTTTCTGGAAGTCTTCATGTATGTATGTGGGTGGTGAATTACATGCCCATATCCTCTTCAGGAGAGGATGGGGCTCTACAGGGTCATTTAATTGATGATAACTGGACAATAGAAGCAGCATGTGATTACTTTTCATCAGAATTTTCTCCATGCTGGGGAGGAGGCAGAGTCTGTAATGTACTTCTGTACCAAATATGGACTGGCAACATAGCTTGTGTTCATCATAAGATCCTTTAACTCTCTGCCAGGCATAGATGAGGTTAGTGTAAATACATGAGCTTTCGTGAGCTACAGCTCAAATAAATTGGTTAGTCTCTAAGGTGCCACAAGTACTCCTTTTCTTTTTGCGAGTGTAAATACAGTATTTTACACTATTGAGCCACTAGGTGGCACTGTGTATGAAACAGTTTAACAATCCATTACACACCTTCCTTTAAGTTATAGATTTCTACCCTTTACAATATTTACATTATTGCACTGTCTTTGAGGTTCAGGACAAATCAGTGTACTAAGTGTCTCTGAATCTTGCTGGCTTTCTCATTATGTGACCTGAATGCATAACAACTTAGTCATCTGGCTATCCATTAGTTGCAACAACTGACTGTGGTTGGCTTGAAATCCTTGCATCTTCTTCTTGTTCTGTATCTGCCAGCTGTAGCATTTGCTCTGTTGATTGTCCTTTGTAAGGAAGGAACATATTGTAAATGTAGGCAATTCTGTGGAACTCTCCATTGTTGGTCTATATCACGGATGATCTGGGTGTTGAATTATTTTTTCTTTATGACAGCTGGAGTTGTCCATTCTTTTGCTCCATCCAATTTGACATGGACGAAGTCACCAGGTTCTAGATCTGACATCTCACAGGCAGCTGAGTGACATCTCTTGTAAAAGTGTTCATAAGCCCTTTTAGCCTTTTTATGATTTGGCTACTTTCTTCATGTCTGACCACTGTGGAAATAGGTTCTTTTCCAAAGTTGGAACAGTAGTTCTGAGTTGTCTTCCCATCATAGCTGTACTGGACAATATCCAAAAGCCACTACTGGTGCTGATCTGAAACTCAAAAGAGCAAGTAATGGATCTCCCTTTTATAGATTTTCTTGTCTGTCTGTACAGCTCTCTGACCGTGTCTATTCGCATGTGGGCTGCTAGTAATATGATCAAAATCATATTTATTCAGAATGACTTAATTTTGCTGCAGTGAATTGTAGTCCGTTGTCTATCATTCATTTTGGAATACTGAAGTGAGCAAAAATGCACTTCAGTTTCTCAATAACACTGCAACATGTTATGTCTTTCAAGTACATTATTTCTATTTACCTGGAAAAATAGTCCATAATGACCAGGTAAGGATGTCCTCTGAATTTGCATACATCTGAAGCTAGTCTCTTCCAAGGTATGTCTGCTAGAGGTGTTATCAAATGTTCTTTGTGCTGTGTTCATCTGTTAGTTCTGCAATGTGCACATGCAGATACTGTGTTGTCTATGTCCTGGCTGATGCCTGGCCACCATTCTGACTGGCTGGCCTATTCCTGGCATTTAGTTCATCCTTGGTGTCCTTCAAGGATGAGGTTTAGGATTTCTCCTCTCATTTCATTTAATTTGGAATTACAATGTAATTACCTTTAATCATGAGTCCATTTGACTTGTTTAATTGTACATGCACCACAAAGTAGTAGTCTCTTGTCACTTCCTTAGTATCCTTTAGCTACTTGGGCCAGCCACTCTTAATGTAACTTAGACATGCACCTTCAGGAAGTTCTGTCAAGGTTATTTATTGTAACTGGAGTAGAGGGCCGTCCCTAGCTATTTTGCTGCCCTACGCAGCCCCCCAGTGAGGGGGCTGTGTAGGGCCCCAGGCCTCCATGGGCAAGGCCGGGGCGGCCGGGGCTGGCCACTTCTTGCGGGAAGTGGATTGACCTGGCCCCAGCCTGCTCCGCTCCCCTGGCTCCCAGGTGTGCCGCTGGCAAGTGCTGGGGGGCAGTTCTCCCCTCCCCCCAAGCCTGGGAGCCAGGGGAGCAGAGCAGGCTGGGGCCAGGTCAGTCCACTTCCCGCAGGAAGTGGCCAGCCCCCCACAGCCTGCAGAGGCCTGGGGCCAGCCTGCAGAGGTCTGGGGCCCCAGGCTGCTCCACTCCCTTGGCTCCCAGGCTTGGGGGGAGAGGGGAACCGCCCCCCAGCACTTGCCGGCGGCGCGGCTGGGAGCCAGGGGAGCAGAGCAGGCTGAGGCCGGGTTGCTCCACTTACCATGCTCCTGAGTCCAGGGTCAGGCTCGGCTGCAATCTTCAGGGGAGTGGGGGCGGAGCTGGGGCAGGAAGAGGCAGGGGCCTGGGGAAGAGCCGGGGCAGGAGCTGAAGCAGCAAGCAGCTGTGCAGGGCACCAGGAAATTGGTGCCCTAAATTTCCTGGTGCCCTATGCTGCTGCGTGCTTTGCATATGGGTAAGGACGGCCCTGCTGGAGTAAGTCTCTTTTCTGACACTGGTCTGTACGTGTCTACAGCATTCGTGTGTGCTTTTATGTCATCTTCGAACTCACAGATAGTTGAGTGTGATGCTGGGCTCCATTTTCCCCAGGAACATATTAAACAATTGGTTTAAATTGCATTAACCATAGCAATAGACGTTGGCATCTCAGCGGTGCTTAAGCCACGTCTTCTCCACTGATGAGGGTTACAAGCCGTTTATGGCCTGTGATCACTGTAAATGAATCTAGTTCATGTTGTATAGGTGATGCCTAATATCCAGCAATAAACTAAATGGTTAAATTGGTGACAATCTAATCCTTTACAAATAAAAACTGGACACATAAATAAAATACAATGGTGAAAAGAGAAGCATATTGAATTTTAAGGGCTGATTTTCAGTGATGGCTTCTTTTATGGGCGGTCAGGGGGAATAACTGCCCTTGCAGGTTTGCTTCTTTCATGAACTGTGGGTGTGAATTTAGGAATTAGACATCTAGCATATGTGATTATTATATTTTTGTGGGTGAAAAACAGCCACCACAAAATTAGAGGCTAGGCTGACGTCCTGCTAAATACCAGGCTCTAAAAATCACCAGAGCCTTCAAACTATTTTTATAAACGATTGCTAGAGCCCTACCAAATTCACGGTCGTGAAAAATGCATTCCAGACTGTGAAATCTGGTCTCCCCCTTGAAATCTGATCTTTTGTGTACTTTTACCCTATACTATACAGATTTCACTGGGGAGACCTCAAATTGGGGGTCCCAACCCAAAAGAGAGCTGCAGGAGGGGGTCACAAGGTTATTTTAGGGGGGTTGCAGTATTGATACCCTTAATTCTGCGCTGCCTTCAGAGTTGGGTGGCAAGAGAGCGGCGGCTGCTGGCCAGGCGCCCAGCTCTGAAGGCAGCGCCCCACCAGCAGCAGGGCAAAAATAGGGGTGGCAAAACCATACCATGCCACCCTTACTTCTGCGCTACTGCTGGCGGTGGTACAGCACAATTAACGCATTAATTTTTTTAACCTGCGTTAATCACAGACCCTCTGGGCAGGAGGGCAGCATGAGCAGCTCCGAAAAACCTGTCTGGTCAGGCGCAGTAACACAAGCCGCCACCAGAGGGCGTGAAGAGACGAGTAGTTCTCATCCCTGCGTTTTTAAAGTAAAAAAGGAGCGCCCCCCCCACGCCTCGGGACTCACCCGAACCATCCTCCCCATGTGCCTCCCGGGTCTGGGCCTGACCCCACCCCACCCCCACCCCATGATGGGCTGATCCCCCTGCTACGCGTGGCTGGGGCTGGGCCTCCTCCCCTCCGAGCCCTGTGCTGCCCACAGCTGGGGCCAGGGATTTCCTTACACCCCCCCTGAATTTCCCCAACTCCCCCCTTCCCCCCCCGTTTTGTGAACTAGTTTCATGTGGTGTTCCCAATTTAGTGGTTGTTTGGAAAATCTGAATTGAAATTGAAACATTAATACACACTTTAAAAGCATATAAAGTGTATGATAAAATACGTGCATCTGAAAAAGTATAATAGATTTGAAAAGTATGAGCATAGACTAGCTTCCTTATACAGCTGTTGTTTTTTATGACAATGTCAGTGCATTCATTTTGGTGATGTTGGCCAACTTAATAATTTAAAATTATGATTTGTAAGCAAAGTCTAAATGAGCTCTCTCTGACAGCTAGTGATGAGCTGTGGGGAAAGGCTTCAGGACCAGATTGTATTTACATTCAGACCTAATCTACCTAGGTATCCAGCAAACAGATCTGTGTTGCCCAAGTGATCGATTTTGACTGGGGTTGGGTTACAAATCACTTGAATGCGGGGGTGGGGGGGGTAATGAAGTGTTGTTATTCTTATTGTATGAGTAAAGGGCAGTAGAACTGTACTTAGCCTGTGCTGACTGAGGGCATCAAGAGAGAGGGTGGGGACAGGTGTTTTGCTTGATGGTCTGCCTGAGTCCCAAGTACTATTTGGCCTGCCCCTCTCCTCTGTTTAAAGACAGAGCTGATTAGACTCCATAGACAGTCTTTTGTTTTGTTAAGTGACCACTACAGCTGAAATCACTGATAATCAGGTCTAAGCGCTTAGACCTGCTGTGGGACAGTGTTTCTGTGGAAGAGACGGCCCAGTCTGCACTTGCAGCGAGATTCCCCCACTGAGAGCTCAGCTGAAATCACTGAGAGCTGGGTGGAACCTCAAGAGACCAGCTCGCAGAGGTCACAGTGGCAGGCGGCAGCAGAAGGTGACGGCGCAGGGTCATTGGCTACAGAGCAATGGAGTGAACGGTGGCACAATGAACAACAGTGGCCAGAATGAAGAGTGAGCAGCTGGAGGAATGAGCAAGGTGTCTTCTTGCCCCCTCCCCCCCCACCCGGGAGGTGAACTCATGTGAAAGCACCTCTGAACTCTGAGTCTCCACTGACCAAGGACACCACCAGTGAGTGTTAATGAGGCTGTTAAGAATCCTAGAGACACAACACAGTTCATGTGAACAAACATGGCTGTGGCATCATACTTTCTATTTAAGCAAGAGATACCATACACTACAAACTGGAGGCCAATGTTAAGTGCCTTTGTCACTTGTTCATCCTGAAGTTGAACACTGGTTCCGAACAAGACCAGCAAATGCTCACTATCTTTCTGCAAGAAACTCAGCTGACTGGCTAGAAGCATGTGGTGCAACAGTGAAAGACTCAACAATTGAAAAAGTGAAGAACTCTCTCACCACATTCAAAAAATTTGCTTACATGGCTAATGAATGCACCGATGCAAATAGGCATCAAGTATTAAGTCATTGTGTACATTATCTTGATGTCAGTGGTAGGCCAGTAGATGCATTTCTAGATGTTCAAGTTATAGAAGACGCACCGGCTGCATCTGTGACAACCCACATCTTAGAGTTAAATGCTTGTCAATTGGACCCCAAAGAGATGGCTGCTTGTGCATTTGATGGAGCTGCAAACTTCTCTGGAAGACATGGTGGAGTACAAGCTTTGCTCAGAGAAAAGTATAACCCTAATCTCTCCTATACACACTGCAGAGGCCATCTACTCCAACTAGTGCTAGTACGAGCTGCAGACTCTTCAAAAGACATTTTAAAAGCTATAAATTTAATGTCTTCATTATATTATTTTTTCAGCAAGAGTGCAAAAAGACTAAATATCTTGGAAAATATAGAAGATACACTGGGAATGAAGTTCAAATTAGTCCAACCTGGGAAAACCCTCTGGCTTTCTCATGAGCGATCCTTGGCTGTTGTCTTAAAATTACTCCAGCCGTTATTACGGGGTTTGGAAAGTATCTACCAAGTGGGATGGATCTAAGTAGTGAGGTGGATTACTTTTGCTACTATGTTCAGAGAAGACTATTGCCATTGTCCCTCTTGTAAGCCTACTGTTGAAACCACTTGGGTCATTAAACAATGCCGTCCAGGCATCTGCTACAACAGTAGTAGATCTTTGTCCAACAATAGAAGCTACATTTGGATCAATCAGAAAGCTATCCACTGAAAAAGTACTGGAAGAAGCAAAGACTTCAGTCCAGAAGTTGACTAATGAAGGCATTTATATTAAATCCTTAAGTGAAGAGGACAAGAAGTGTTTGTTAAGTCTACTAAAAAAGTACACAGACTTGATTCTTAAAAATCGACAACAGTGACTTCTAGAGTCTACTCAACCTCTACGTAGCTTTTATAGATCCCTGTCTTATAAAACACTGACAGTTGAGTGGAGTGAGGCACTACCAGCAATGGGGCTGCCATGTGCTCAGGACAGAATAGAGAATTTGAACACAGAGTGGAATATCATACGACGGATTAGTGAAGATTTGACTTCAACTTCTTTTTTATCATCACTAGTGGCTCAACCCGATCTTTATGCTATCTTTCCTGGGATGAAAGAAGTCAGAATTCATCTCTTCCTACTCCCAGTCACAACACCTACAGCTGAGCGTTCTTTTTCATCATTGAATAGAATTTTGTGTTTTTGAAAGAAGTCGCCTTCTGCCTGATCATGTGACTGAACTAATGAGCATATCAATTGAAGGAATGGAAGTACTGGACACATGAGAAGCCACCAAAGATGAACACATTGCATTCAAGAAGTTCATTAACAGAGTTGTGCAAAATTATAACAAGAAACCAAGAAGGATGTAGATGTAGTGCTTCATAGAAGGCTTGAGTAGCCAATTTAATTTGTGTGATGATTCTAAAACAGGAGTTAAAACTAATAAAATAGTTATGAAACATTTTTCAGTTTTTACTATAGTGCCATACAGCCCACATTCACCCTCATGGTCTCACCCCTCATCACCCCTGATTTCCCACCCCCCTGTAAATTCAAACACCCCCCCCTAATTTCAATTCCTGGGGAAAACACTAGCTGGGGCTGACCCCTCTGCCCCCCCCTGCCACCCAGGGCTGGGACTGACCTCATCCCCAGAGCTCCATGCCTCCTGCAGCTTGGGTTGACTCCTCCCCATTCCTGCCTTCTGCCCATGGTTGGTACTGACCCCCACCCCTGAGCCCCATGCCATCTGCAGCTGGGGCTGACCCCACCCCCTGCACCACCCTGGGCTGGGGCTGACCCCCCTGCCCGAGCCCTGTGCTGCCCACAGCCCAGCTCTGCACTGCTCACGGCTGGGGCTCAGTCCCCCCCGCCCCCAGTCCTGTGCCACTCACAGCTGAGGCTGATCTCCCCCACCTCTGCGCCTCTCCTGGCTGAGGCTGATCTCCCCCACCCCTCAGCTCCACGCCTCCCCCCTGCTCAGCTGATCCTCCCCCCCCACCCCACCCCACCCCCACCCACCAGCTCTGTGCTGCCCAAGGGTCAGTTCTGACCCCAGCACAGCCCCGCCAGCAGCAAATTTCTCCACTTTCTTGCGCGCGAGCAGTGCTGCCTTCAGCTGATCCCCAGGCAGCCACCGCCGCTCTCCGCTCTGCCTTGCAGCCGGGACAAATGTTCTGGCGAAGTAGGGACGGCCGGGACAGAGCTGAAGAATGGGATTGTCCTGGCCAAAATGGAACATATCGGCACCCTAGCCAGGCCGGGCCCTATTGCTCCTGGTCGGCCCCTCACTCCCAGGACCAACCCCCCCACCCCCGCGTCGTGTCCCATTTCCCCTAGCTGGCTGCTCACTCCAGGGGTACCCCATAGAGAACATGGGCCTGTCGAGCTCAGCCTCCCTGCTCAGCCTCTCCACCCCTCCAGTGTGACGAGTCCCTGAGGTAAAATCCACCCTCCCTTGCAAACAAGGACTCACTCAGCGGAAAGGAGCCCACCTAGCTCCGGAAAAGGAGGCAGGCCTGGCGAGCCCAGTACCAGAAACCACCCTTCCAGAAGCAGGAGCAGCAAGACGCCTCCCTCACCCTCCTCCTGCACAAGTTACTGCTTGTTCCTCCCCATTGTCACCCCCTGTCCTCCCAGACCCTCCTCCTGCACAAGTCCTTGCTTACTTCCCCCCTCCCCTGTCCTCTCCCAACACTGAATGCTTGTTTGTCTGAGTGATTGGCTGAACAAGAGGTAGGACTGAGTGGACTTGTAGGCTCTAAAGTTTCACATTGGTTTATTGTTAAGTGGAGTTATTCTTTTTACATAATTCTACATTTGTAAGTTCAACTTTCATGATAAAGAAATTACACTACAGTACTTGTACGAGGTGAATTGAAGTTTCTTTTTTACAGTGCAAATATTTGTAATAAGAAAAATATGAAATGAGCACCGTACACTTTGTATTCTGTGTTGTATTTGAAATCAGTATATTTGAAAATGTAGAAAACAGATATTTTATTATTGTTTAATCGTACGATTAATTTTTTTTAACAACTTGACATCCCTACCAGGAATCATTTCACATACCTCTGAAATGGACCACAACAGCTGTTTAATAGGGTCTGGTGCTACTACAAAACAGTCTTAGGCAGGAAGTGAGAAAGAATACTATATCCAGTTGAAACTGTAAGGAAAATGACATCAGAAAGAAATATGTTACCTAAAAAGAGCTCTTGAAATCTGCTGTTCTCGATGTCTCTGTCTACAGTACTTCCAGTCTTGATACATTGCACCAGGCTCACAATATGGCTGCTTCCTTCTTCGTGGTTTCATAATGAAGCAGTTTAGAGAGCAATCATTTAAAATAAATAATTATTAGTGCAGAAGTTTTCCATTGGCTCCAGTGTCTGAAAGCCACTGTAGCTTTCATTGCAGTTTTCCTGTACTTAAGAATTAGAGCTGAAAGCCCTAGACTGATTGGCACTACCAATGCTGCAGCCTTTTAACACTGATGATAGGGTGGCTGCTGCCCATGGGACTGGGAAGTGCTGTGGCCTAGTATCATACTGGTACATTTCATCATTACTTTTTGCAAGAAAGAGCTTCTTGTTGTTAAGATCAAAATCACTAGGAAACCTCATGACGTGTGTAAGCTGACATACCTCAGGGCTGTGAGTGCGGATCAAGTTTTTAGCTCAGTCCCCTCTGTCAGGCTGCTACATGTTGCTCATAATGAACCAGAACACCCTAGTAAAGGCAGAAGTTTAACTCATGGCACATACGATGGAAAGAATCTTGCACCTAGCAAATGCTTTAAGCTGTAGCAGACTTGACCGATATACAGGAGAAGGGTCGCCTCTTTTTTAATGCCTGGACTTGGAGCCAAATCCTCATTCCATTGACATCAATGGGAATTTTGCTACAGACTTGAACTGGACCATGATTTGGCCTTTGGAGCCCTGGGCTGGCTACTCTAAGGCTTGACTATATGCAGGTTGCATACCGATATAGCTATTTTGGTTGGGGTGTGATTTTTTTTTAGCACTATAGTTATATCAGTACAAGCCCTCACACGAATGCAGTTATACTTGTATAAAGGCGCTTCATGCCAGTATAGCTTAGTCCCTGTATCATATAGGAGCGAGTTATACCAGGATAAGCACAGTTGCCCTAGTATGACTGTGCCCACACTCAGGGGAGGAGGGAGAGGTTATGCCAGTAAAGCTATACAACTTTGTGAGTACACATGGTCTAGCACAATTGCTAAAAAATTGACCTCTTGATCCTAAGGGTTTGAATGCTGGTTCTCCACCTGCACAGCACGGGGACTTCCTGTCCGAGCTTTCATTGCCGTTGGGAGACTGCTTGTTCTGAGTGTATGGCTGTATCAGGAGGAAACAGAGAAGCTGTTTTATACCGTCCCTTTTAGAGAAAGCATAGCGTTCATTCTGTGTTTTGCCAAAGAACATTAAGCTGATTTGTCTAAGCTAAATGACTTAGGTGGAGTTGCGTAATAGAGTACTAGAATTAGAACAGTGAGTTTAAGTAAAAGTCAGCAGATTGCAACCTCAGACCCTTGTAATAGCCTAGCAAAGGATTCTTGTTTATTTCAGCAGGTTAAACTCATTAGTTTCAGCAAGAGACGTCTCAGGCTTTGCTCTCTGCCACCTTGGCCCAGGCTATATTGTGGCAGCAGCAGCTGAGAATATGAAGCTACCACAGCATCAGAAATGAGAGTCTCATGGGCACAATTGTGTGAAATGACTTTGGGGAAGTGCGAGGTGATGAAACTGGTCAGTCTCTGTGCTCTAAGCACAGTGGCAAAAGGTGATGAAGGATAAGGTAAGAAGTAGACAGGCACCAGTCAAATTTGGGGTTCCGAGTTTGTTAAGGGGTGAGGTTAGAAATTGCTGCTGTTCTGTTGCCCATTTCAAAACAACAAAGCACTCTGGGCCAATTCACCACAGCCAGCATGTAACAATGGCAATATTCTGGGTCTGGTGTTCCTCTGCCTTGCACCTTGCATAGTCACGTATACCAGCATAAAGTTAAACACCTGCTTAAGTGCTTTGATGGCTCCAGGGCTATTTGGCTACACGAGTCTGTGCAATATGAAGCACGTGGGCCCAAAGAAAGTTGTAAGCATGATATTATTACTTCCAAGGCACTTCTGAGGTAGGTGGGATCCCCATGTTAAATAGAGGCACTGTTGCAGAGAGAGGTGAAATGAAAGGTCTCTCAGTGAGTCAGTGGAACAACCAGGGCTGAAGGCAGGAGCAGCTGTGTGACACTGTGAAAAAAATGTTTAATAAACACCCGAGTCAAATTGTCCAGAACTTTGTTCTGCCCATTTTTATATTGCTGAAACCTTGTGATTTTGAGAAACGTTGTAAAAAGATGTTAAAAATTTGGCTTGAAAACCATATGAAATTGTGAAGTCTCATGCCTCACCGTGCACCGTGACACCACCACCTTGATGGCAGGGCCTATTGCTATATGAGTTCCACCCCAGCAGGCATGAATAAGGTACGTTGTGTGTAAAGCAGGCACTAGCCCCGTTGTGGATCTGTTTCATATCAGTAAGGGCTTTACAAAGGACATTTATTGTGCGACTCTTTCACAGGCTGACTTTTTAAGGGCGAAACATAATACCACAGAAAAGAGTTTGCTTATAAACAGCTGTACGGTCTCTCCAACTCCTTGGTCCAGGTGTAAATAGCAGTCAGATAAGTTAGGCTTTTTTTTGATCCAGGTCTTTCCACAGCATTCTAGAGAGCATTTTCCGTTAGTGAAAGTGAGCATAATATAGACACGGATGAATGGTTCCTTTCCATGCAAACAGACTTATTAAAAATCAGATTTGGAACACAGCCTAAAGCCAAAAAGGCAAAGGTCACCTTTGGCAACCAGTGTTTAAAGGTCATAAATAAGATTTGGTTCTGGCAAGTTCGCCTTTTGTGACTGGCAAAAACCGCTCAGATTACGTGTCTTCCGCGAGGCCTGTAATAAAAGGAAAGCAACATTATCCAGAGAAATGACAGGCCCTACAGGACACAATGTGAGCTGCTGACAGTTCTAGCTATCACAATAAAAAACATATTATTGAATCACCAAAAGAAAATCTTCTAGATAGGACTAGAGAAGCATTTATTTATTAGAGAATTTTAATTGGTCACAGAGGTAAATCTTATTGCTTCATTGCAAAAATACACTTTGAATTAAATATGCATTCTTGGGGTACGTCTACACTTAAAACGTGCTGCAGCATCTCAGGGGCAGTACTAGAGCTGCAGTGATGTAGTGCTTCAGTATAGACACTACCTACAGTGACAGGAGGAGTTCTCCCATCTGCATAGGCAATCCACCTCCCTGAAGTGTGGTAGAATTCTTCTGTTGGCCTCGCACTGTCTACAGTAGGGGTTTGGCTGGCTTAACTACCCCGCTCACAGATGTGGATTTTTCACACCCATGAGCAATATAGTTCAGCTAACTTAATTATCTAGTGTAGGACAGGCCTTGTATCAGACATGTATCTGTCACTTAAAATGTTTAGCTCTCAGAAGCTCTCAGGAAAAATAAATGTTTGTTATGATGTACGGTGTAACTGTTGTGCAAGTTCTTGCCAAAAATGTTTTATAAACAGGACAGCTGTAACTTGGCAACCATTGGTTAACGCACAGCAGAGAATCTCTCACAGATAGTTGTCAATGGACTTATTAACATCTACCACGATGGCTCTTGAATGAATATGTAAGCAAGAAAACAGGTCCGGAGACTTTATTCAAGGGAAAATTTGACAGAGCTGGACATCAAAGAGATAGCAATCACAGAAAAAGAGATATATTTTATGCTTTGAACACACTTTGGAAAGACATGATTATTGTATGCTTGAAAACAAATGTCAGTCTTGTTACCAGATTCTAACATGTTCAAAACTCCTTTCTGTCATTGCAAATTGGTTACAATTAGTGAAAGTGATTATCACTTGTGGAAAGGTTTGCATCACATTTCATATAGAACCTGAAAAATTCTGCTTTGAGTCTCAGGAAGATTTTCAAAGCAGAGAGAAGAAGAAAACAGCCTATATGTTTGTATGTCTTTATATGCTGTATACACAACCTCAAGGGTATTAGCAGAATGTAGGGTTCTAGGTTTTAGCTTTCTAATGAGTTGATACAATGACACTATTTATTTAAGAGGCAAGGTTTCTACCATTAAATAAACCAAAGTGATTAGGTTTTCAGCATTCAGACCTTCATCCTGGAGGATCAGTTGTACAAACAATACAAATTATGGGCCAGATTCCATTCTCCTTACTCACAGAGAGCCTGATTCTGCCACCATTTCTTATTCTGAGGAATAGCCTCCTCCATGAATAGTCCCACTAATTTCAGTGGGATTAGTTGCCGGCTAAAATACGGCTCAGTGGGAGAGCTGGCTCACGATTAGCCCAGTGATGCTGCTGGGAGTACTCACATGAATAAGGTGTATTTCTTGTGTACAGTAGAACATCAACTAGCACTGAAGGTGACAGCCAACAAGTGCAAAGCCCGCTGCACTGGGGAAATTTGGCCAAGGACACAGGAATAAACCCTTCTTGTAAGAAAATTGCCACAGAACACTGGCTGTCCATGCAGGTCTAATAGGGCCTCAGTTTGCAAAGCATCACCTGAAAGACATGCAAACAGTAAATTGGATGGAACTCATCTCCTCTACCCTGGGAGAATGGGCAAAGGGGTGAGTTGCCTCTGCCAGGACTTTTTACTTTAGATATTTCAAATCTGATTGATGCCAAGACCATTTAGCTACCTCCTCTGGCTAAATCACACAGGGCCATATCATGCTCTCCCACAGAAAAAATTGCAGGTAGGGATTCTAGGTCAGGGCAAAGAAAATTTCCCTCCATATTCTGCCCACTCAGGCCTTGGCTGAGACTATTCACCTGCAGGCCAGTTGTGAGGGCAATTCCTGACATGGCTACCTGCCAACGGGACAGCACAGACTGAGAGAATGCAGAATGCACTGCAGCGCACAGAAGGAGCAATATGTGTATCAGAAAAAATTAACAGCCTTTTCCTGCAGACAGAGAGGAGGAACAGCCGAGGAGCAGCAACAGCCCTCCTGGAGAGGAGTGGGGTCCTGGGCTGTGCACAGGCAATCTTCCTAGAGCAGCAGCAAGTCTGGCTGGCACTTCCTGCTGCTGCAACAGAGGAGAGTCAGCAAGTGACAAGTCATCAGGCAGGGGACGTCATCACACAGCAGCACAGTGAAGGGAGCATGAGGGTAATCCTGAGTACCAAGGGAGGGGGAGAAAGGACAAAGGAAAAGGGCTATGGGGGAGGAGAAAAATGGGGCCCAGAGACCAGTGTGGGAGAGAAACAGGGGTGGGGGACTGGAGAGGGTGAGAGAAGAGGGAAGGAAAACAAGACAGAGACAGGGGCGGGTGGGTGCGTGGTAGAATCCCTGACAAGATGCAAAGGCACGTACCATAATTCATGCAGTAAGAGAAGTAACTGGTGCTCTCCCTGTCCCTTTCTATCATGACTGCTCCAGCCTGGGGAGGTTGTACTACACAGACAAGTGTCGAACACCAGCTGTGTGGAGTTGAGGGAGATTTGCCAATGGAAAAGAGTGAAACACGAAGAGGAAAAAAAGCCTCTGTCTGGACTTTGAAAATTCTGGGGGAAATAAATATAAAAAATAATAAAGTAAATGCTTTTCTTTTCTTTACTCAATAATGCTCTCTGGGCTGGGCATTTCCTGTTAGTTAACGAACCAAGCCAGACATTAGCTGCCAGGAAATGCCCAACCCAGTGGTCGTTATTGCTACATGAAATCATTAAAAGAAAACATTACCTTGAAAAGTGAAAAGTTGCCAACCATCCATTGTTCTCTTTACTGTACTGGGTCTTTTCCTAACTATCAAAGGGTACTACAGTAACCAATAGGAAATCAGGACTTCAGACTCCATGTTCCACTGGATTTAGAATTACTGTTAAAATTGATCAATTTAGTGAACCATTTATTTCTACTCTAGATCCCCCTTCGCCCCTCAGGATACCTATTCTTGCAGTTGTATCACATTCCAACAGACAAATATTATATCTTTAGATAATTATACAAATATACCTTCAAATAATATATAAATATATGTAAATAAAAACTTGCAATAACCTTAAATCACTACCATGCTCCTAGGGAAGAGATTGATAGATGCTGCTCTTATTTTTATGGCCCCAGATTTCTTAAATGAGCACGTTAGACAAGTATCAATATATGATTACATAAGAGAAAAAGCACTTTGTATAAGACTGTTCTACTTTCAAATCATTTGTACTTAGAATAACTATATTGAGAACTTAAGAAAACATGTTATGTAAGATCCCTTTTAAATCCTTTGGTTTTAAGTTTGTTTAAAAAATAGTACATTCGAACTATGTTCTAGAAGCAAATCCTTAATATATTCTCTATGTCTGGTTGCTGTAAGCCTTTTGACTCCATCCAAAAATACAGGGACAAGAAAAGAATGCTTAGCTACAGGGCAATTCTAAACTGACTTTGTTACTTTCATGTTCTGAGCTTTTCATCTGTAATGCTCTGGATGCTTTGCCAACATACCAGAGATTGCCAGGCAGTATTGAGGTACAGGATGAACTTCTTAAAGTATGTAGCATTACAACAGTTGGAAATGTTACTGAGATTGCTCAGATAACATACCGACCAAAATCTATTGTACATGTGGAAAGCTTCTGTCTGAAACAGGTATTATTTACCAGTCAAAGGACAACTAAAGAAAGGAGCTGATTTACCTCTTCATTTACTTAACACATCAATATTTTTGGCAAATAAATTCTTCCCCAAGCCCCCAAGAAGCCCTATGACTAAGCAAAAGAAGGTGAAATGTGAAATAAAATTATGCAACTCCACTAAAGTCAGTTGCGTTACTTTGGATCTACATCAGAGGAAATCAGGCTCTGGCCTGTAACGCAATTCTGTAACAGTTCGAAAAAGACTCACTTCCAGCCACACTCAAGAAAAAACTGTTTTAGGACATGGCTGAGGCTCTTCTGTGTTGTATCACACTGTCCCATCATGGTAAAATCTGTGATTTACAAGGACCCATCACCTACATTGTGCTTTTATAACAACATTTCTCAGGGAAAATATTCTTGTCCACCCCAGTCAGAGAAACTTTGGTGGAAGCTGTTAGCAACAATGGGTTCTTAAACACCATTGTTGTAAGCATATCTCCAACCACAATGTGTCCAGGATTCATTCTGTATTATTTCCATTATGATAGGGTGTAAGAGCTACATTTAATGACTCTTAATAATCACATTGTGCTAGGCACTGTACAAACAGAACAAAAAGATGGCCCTTACCCCAAGGAGCTTACAATAAGAAAGGGGCGGGTGGTTCAGTATGTTCTCTCTCATGTCCATCATTAAGATAATGGAAAACAAAACTTTATTAAAATCAGATTCACTGATTTTTTTCACCTCTCTTATTATTAAGACCCAAATTAGACTTTGAGTTCCTTGATAGTTCTCCAGCTTGTAACTAAAAGCAAGGTAATCAGTCACTTCAATTTTGTAACCATTGACCAAAGAAAAGAAACAGACCAGCAGTTGTCTGCAGCAAAGTGCCGGACAGAGGTCTAGTAGCGTCACAAAGAAAATAGTGAGCAATCTTGGTAAACACTGCGATGAAAGTACTCATTCACTTGGGTTCTGGCACAGTCACAGACAGTTTCAAGAAGGATGGGTGCTGGCAGTCTACTCTGCTAAAATGTCAGTATCCACCGGGACTTTAGTTATTAAACTTCCTCTTCCTCAGACACACAGCGAGAATGCCAGTATTTTCATATTTTTCTCTTTTTTCTTCGCTGCTTCAGCATGTTCTGAGTCCTCTGTCTAGCAGCTTAGTGCAAACACAGAGACACAAAGCCTAAAAGGCACATTTCCTCTCTCTAAATGGGTTGCTGGGCATTTGGTTATGGCAGAGGCAGCAAGTCGCCTAACTCACTTAAACAGTGCATTCCAAACAAAACTCCCCCAACGTTAGCATGCTGCGGTTGGTACTGTAAGGTGTCTGGGAGGGTGAATAATGTTCTGGCTGGATACATGCACGGACGCTGACACAGCAGCACCAATACGCTAATCATTCTTGCTCCTGAGCCTTGAACATAACTGGCTAAACAAGAGAGCACTGTCATATTAATCATAGAATCATAGAACTGGAAGGGACCTTGAGAGGTCATCTAGTCCAGTCCCCTGCACTCAAGGCAGGACTAAGTATTATCTAGACTATCCCTGACAGGTGTTTGTCCAACCTGCCCTTAAAAATCCCCAATGATGGAGATTCCACAAACTCCCTAGGCAATTTATTCCAGTGCTTAACCACCCTGACAGTTAGGAAGTTTTTCCTAATGTCCAACCTAAACTGTCCTTGCTACAATTAAAGCCCATTGCTTCTTGTCCTATCCTCAGAGGTTAAGAACAATTTTTCTCCCTCTTCCTTGTAACAACAATGTACTTGAAAACTATTATGTCCCCTCTCAGTAGTCTCTTCTCCAGAATAAACAAACCCAGTTTTTTCAATCTTTCCTCATAGGTCATGTTTTCTAGACCTTTAATCATTTTTGTTGCTCTTCTCTAGACCGTCTCCAATTTGTCCACATCCTTCCTGAAATGTGGCACCCGGAACTGGACACAATACTCCAGTTGAGGCCTAATCAGCGCAGAGTAGAGTGGAAGAATTTCTTCTCGTGTCTTGCTTACAACACTCCTGCTAATACATCCCAGAATGATGTTTGCTTTTTTTTTCCAACAGCGTAACACTGTTGACTCATATTTAGCTTGTGATCCACTATGACCGCCAGATCCTAATCCTTAGGAACCATGCTGGTTTCCAGGGGAGAAATACCTGGAATCTAGCTGCCTCCACCGGAGACATAGGGGGTGCTAGTGGATGTAATTATTGGGGCTGCCCAGTACACCACACCTCTAGTGTGTCAGTAGCATCACATCTCGGAACCAAGGACTGTAGGTGCTTCAGCAGTCAGACCTTGTTGGCACAGGCCCTGGTATGTCTCAGTAATCACGCCAATATATGGCTAAAGTGAAAGGGTATTTTACTAGCGCTAGCAAGAAGGGAAAGGTTGCAAATACCCTAAGTACGGAGGTTTAAAGAGTTATAGTTCAAAGCGAGTGACAGTGGTAAGTGTTTAGGCCCCTGGGGCAGTCCAACTGACAGTCAGCACTCTTCAGGCCAAGTGCCTGGGCTGCCCTCTCCCGTCCAGCCTCTCTTCCAAGTAAATGAGGTTCCATTATTGTCTCTCATTGGAGCCCCTCAGCACTGGCTCCCTGGCCAGCCACTACTGCTCCTCCTAAGTCCCACACAGCTGTAACTTATTGTCTGGCACTCACAGCCTGGTCCACATGTGTCTCTGTCCACGGTTCCTGGGGCTTCTCTCCAGCTCCCTGCTTGCCATGTGGCTCCCGTTTCACCCTCTCTGCAGCTCCTGGCTTGCCATGCAGTCGCCACACCACAAAGCCTGGCAACGTCATATGCAAGACTTTCCCTCTTACCTAACAAGGAGAAAGGCATGCAGTGGTAGGGAGCCGATGGGTGTTATAGTCCCCTGCTAAAGCAGGTCCATCCACAAGTAGATCGGTGACAGGTTCTTGCAGCAGGAAGGTGGGTGAGTTAGAACTCTAGCCTCGTTACTTCCCTGCAGCTGGAAACATTCACGGACATCCAGCCAGCTTTCCCCACCCAACCAGCTTCCTGGCTGCCAGCCCACTACCTGGAAATCAATGGACATTAAGTGGACTGCATTAGAGTGATCCATGTAGGAGGCAAAGTGAGGATGTGTGCTGGTGGTAGAGGAAGGAAATCAGCCTATTCTCGTCTTTCCCCTGCAGTGGGGTTTTTTTGGCTTCTATGAGTTTTCACAAACCAGAATCCTGATCTTATAGAAAATTGGCCAGGGCTTTAACTGTAAGAATTACGTATAATACAAAGTATGTGGAACAAAGTTTGTGTTGCATCGTTTCAAGCTGGTATAAAATTCTCATTTTAAAAACCAGAGCTAAAATTCTAAAGCAGACAGAGGTGAAGGGGAAATGGCACAGCTACAGATAAAGAGCAGGAGGAGGAGGGGAAGAAACAGGTTTTCAGTGGAACTTTGGGAGTGTGCTGGGATGATTAGCGTTGGCAGAGCATAACCAGGGCCAACAAACACTGGCAGGGTGGAGTGGAGCAGGCAGACAGCCAGTGTTAGCAGCAAATGTTCACACCGATGTTATAAAAAAAAGAAGAGGGAGAGCACTGATGGAAGTCATACAGGTTTAGGACAATGCAACAGACTTGCATTTTAGCTTAGCACAGGAATCTCAATACAGGAGTCACTATCTGCCCCCAAAATACTTTACATACACAAGCTTTCAAGGTTCTTGAATATCAGCTTCTCACCTGGATTTAGAGTAGCAGCCGTGTTAATCTGTATCCGCAAAAAAAAAAGGAGGACTTGTGGCACCTTAGAGACTAACAAATTTATTTGAGCATAAGCTTTCGTGAGCTACAGCTCACTTCATCGGAGTCCTTTTCTTTTCACCTGGATTTGCTCTCCACTGTTCTGATAGCTTCTCTTGACAGATCACTAACAATGCAGGGGCATGGATCAGCATTCACATCATACTCCCTGTCAGTACCTGGCCCATGCAAGGGAAGCTAATGAACCAATCAGGGGACCAAATTCGGTGATGAATCCTGAAGCACGTTGCGCATATGCTAAGATGACTAGCAGTGGGGATCACCATAAGCACTGACGTAGGGAACTTGAGCCGATTGTTGATTATACTAAACTCACCTCCTTGCAGTTACACAGTTAGTATCCTTGCTGCCTACTACATCCTGTCATCTGCAAGCTCAAACAGCTGTCCTTAGTACAAGCCTTCCAGCACCGTAATTTGCATTTCCCCACAAGAACTAAACATTAAATCAGATGATCTGACCTTTTTATTTTTAATCTTCATCCTCAATCTACACTTCACAATTATTTTTACTTTGTGAACCACCCTGCAGAGCCATCGTTATTGTAGCACCTAGTCATGGACCAGGAGCTCATTGTGTGAGGTGCTGTACAAACACGGAACAACAAGACAGTCCCTGCTGCAACGTACTTACAATGACAAATAGATGGGGTAGTCTTGAGAAGATTGCAAAGGGATCTAAAGTGCACCTTGTGACTGTGACATCTTGTCTAATGGTATCAGTGCTAATTCACATCTAACTCTTGTGAGGGTACTCACCTATCAGCAAACAAGAGCTTTTGGATGTACTCTACCAATCATAGCATGGCTTTCTGAAGATCTCAGACTATGCTCGAAGAGGGAATCATCTCTAGTTTAGTGCTCCTGGCTCATCCTATGCACAGCCCATGGAGCAGCAATAACCAGACACGCCAAACCTGTGGAAAAAAGGCAGAACCTGGGCTTGTTTTTGGCTTAATTGTCTTGTGAGTTGCTCGTTGGCTAGTTATTGGCTTGTAGCTTGTTGCTTCTTTTTTTTTGATCGGCTCCCGGCAAGCAGGTTCAGGGGGGGGGGGCAAGCAGGGGCAAAGTCGGGGTGCACAGCAGGCCCACCACAGTCCCAGACTGCACACCAGGGGATCTAGTCACCTAGAGTGTTGGGATCCTTAGGGATTGGCTTGTTTTGGCCATGTTTTGAAATGGGATTAGCTTGATTTTTGGGCTTATTGTAAAAGAATGCTTATTTACCACATGAAAGTTGGCAACTATAGTAATATTCCCTTCTAGAAGGCACCAATCTCCTTCCTCAGTCCCCTTCCTCATACCCACTATGGTCTCCTGAATCAAGTACTGGAGATATTCCAGGCACATTAGGTCTTTCTGCTCATTCTCCTGCACTCCACTTTTAATCAAACTTGTGATTTCAATCCTCTCTGCTGCTACTCTCTAATCAAATTAGATGGTTCATTAGATGCTATTAAATGACCAAAACCTCTCACCTGGGAAGTTTTTAGGGACCCGGGGCATACATAAGCTATAGATGAACTTGTTGTGGGTGCCCCATGACTTGCTGTGTTGTGCTGGTGAAGTCACTTAGGTCCAAAATTCCAAAAGTAGCCTCTGATTTTGGGTGCCTCACTTGAGATATCTTGGTTTCAATTTCAGAAGTATTGAGCACCCACAACTCCTGCGGGAATCAAAGGCAGCTGCTGGTCTCACAACCTCTGAAAATCAAGGCAAGGTCACTTAAGCGGACCACCAGAACTTGAGGCATCCAGAATCAAAGGCCTCCTTTGAAAATCTGAGCTTTAATCTTTCTCTGCTTCAGCTTACCCAATTGTAAAATGGGGATAATACCACCAGCCTCACTGGGGTGTGGTGAGAATCAATTAATGTTGGAAAAGTCACACACACACACACACACACACACACACAGAGAGAGCACAAGCACACTATCTGAAAACAGTTAGCATCCGAAAAACCTTGCAAATGCTTTGCCAAGAAGTTTTCACTGGAATGAGAAATTTCATCATCATCCATGACAAATGATGTTCAAGAACTGTGCTGGGAGTCAAGTGCCGCTAGTGTGTGACTGAAGATGGGTTTGTTGGGCTTTCGTGTGGTTAGAAGGCTGTGTGGAAATCTTTTGAAGATGACAAACACTGATGGTATAAATTAGCTCCAGGTACGAGCATTGAGCTGTCCAGATTTCTTTGCATCGGATTTTCTGTGGACTCCTTTTTCAAATGACAAATGAGGAATTGTGTGAATGTTTTAATTGCCACTCAGCTGTCATTCTTGCTTGATGTTCCCTGTTTTTAGACGGGTCACCAGTGCCAAAGTGGTGCATTCTGTGAGGGTTGTGTGCACTATTGTATGATATTTTTCAAGGCACTAATGCAGGGGTGAAAGTCAAATGCAGATTTTACCGGTACAGGGCCGCTCTCCCCTCCCCCCACAAAGGGGTGAGGCCTCAGGCAGAAGGGCCCCAGCCAGTCCATCTGTGCTCCCTGGCCCGCACCGCCCATGGCTCCAGTGGCGATTTAAAGGGCCCGGGGCTCTGGCCAGCGCAGCCGTGGTAGCGGCAGAGGCGGCCGGAGCCCCAGGCCCCTTTAAATCGTGGCCCTGGGGCAGCTATTTCTTTTGCCCCCCCCACCGTCAGCAGCCAGGGGAGAGGGCAAAAGGGGCAGCGATATTAAAGAGCTAACACAGCAGCTTTTTAACATCGCTGCCCTTTCTGCGCCCCCCAGCTGGGTCATCGCTGCCCCTTTTGGGCCCCCCCATTGGCATCCCTGCTGGTAGGGACCCGGCGGGGGCGCGAAAGGGGCAGCGACGTTAAAGCGCTTTAAGCGGCGCTTTAAAGTCAGCGCTACGGGCCGGTCCTGGCAGCTACCTTTTACCGGTATGCCATACCGGCCTGTACCCCATTACTTTCACCCCTGCACTAATGCCACACATGGCATGTCCCACAAGTGTGCGCTTTCAGAGTTAATCCATTCCCAACCACAAGGCAGCCGAGCTGACCTTGGGCTCATAGTTTTGTGGCCTCAGTCAGGAGGGTTTCCTGGCTCAGTGCCACTCTTCTGTCATGCCCTAATGCACAAGTCCCCATCACGTCACATCCTGGATCAAATATCTTCAGAGCATTTTTGTCGTACTTCACTGAGCCAGACCATTGTAAATTGGATCAAAGTGGTGCCGGAAGATATTTCTGGAGCCAAATATTTTTAACTAACTTTACTTTTAACTACTTTATCACTTTTACTGGGAATGCACATTCCCCTCCCCACATGTTTAGCAGGCTCATGCAGCTTTGGTTTCGCAAGTGCTTGAAGCCTAAGTTTTGACTAAGATGACATAATATTTAGCATCTACAGATGTCTCAACCCTAAAAGGCACCGGTATTTGCAAAGAAACTGGAGCTGCTTCAAAATGTCAGCAGCGCATGGGGGCGTTTGACCTAGTTCCATCTTTCTTGAACCCTTCTCTGATGTGGGCATGTGCAAGTTTCATCACAATGTCCTTTCAAATCAGTAGAGGGCAAGGTCAGACCTGTTACATATGGTCACGCTGGAAGAGCACACTTCTCTGACATACTAGGTGTGAGATGCTCGGTCCTTGGAGTAATTTTGCCTTCCCCTGATTTGAATGGATGGTCATCTATTAAAACTGGTGCCAGGACTCATTGACAGTCCCGCAATAACCTCGCCTTCCCTGCCAGCTGGAGTACCTTCTGAGCCTGTTTCTGTGATGCTCAGCACCCACAGTTCCAAATGAAGTCAATGGGAGCTGCTGGCGAAAGGCTTAAACTACCTGAACTCACGGAGAATCAAAGTTGCTGACACTAGCTAACCATTTTATCTTTAGATAGAGCAACCCTGTAGCATATTTTAATAGTACATTTAGTCATCACTTGTCATAAAAATCAAGTGATCTAGTCAACATCTGTAATGTACTTTGACTCTTTTATTGACTTGGAGTACAGTCTTATCATACTATGTTAGCATGGCACCTGGATGAAATATTGATTATAGCTGCCTTTCAAGAATCAAAACTTCCAGTCAGAAAGCTACTTAGAAAAAGTAATTTTTACCTACGAAAAACACAAAAAAGAGCTGCTTCTCAAATAATTCAAAAATGTCTGATAGCATTGGGAAGGAGAAAAATGTTCAATGAATGTCTCTTTCCCATTCATATGATATAATCAGGGAATATTCTGTATATGGACACCAAATATTCCTTTTTAATCTGTAATTAGAGAGGACAAGATGACCATGAGTGAATTTGTACTATGCTGTAGTTAATGAAGCAAAACTATGCATTATATTAGCATATTGCACTATAGTATAGTTAAAGAAAAATTCACAGCATATCACCACCAAAATACGAAGCCCTCTCCCGAGACATGTGCTAACCTTGGCGTGGCCAATGGTGCATTGCAACGTACAGCAAGGCAATGTGCTCAATCATACTGGTTTGATCTGTGTGAGAAGATTCAAATGTCCTTTGAGAATGGAGTTCTAAGAGGTATGTAGGATGGAACCAAGAAAGCAATAGGCCTTCAGCCAAGAAGACTGTCCCACTCAAATCTCGTAATGGAGATACCATCATTGACTGAAGCAAACAGATGGAACACTGGGTAGAACACAATCACGAACTCTATTAGTGTGAAACCACCATTTCTGACGAAGCGGTCAATATGATCCCCAGACTATCAAAGAGCTTGATAAAGAACCATGTATATGTGAGCTTGAAAAGGCAATCACCTGCCTGGCACCAGAAAAGGCTACAGGAAAAGACAGAATTCCAGTTGAAGTACTGAAACAAGGAGGACAGGTGGAGCCTTAAAACATATTCACAATGCCTTGCTTGCCTGCTGGAGGGAAAGCAGGATAGCACAAGACATGAAGGATGCCAACATCATAATGTTGTATAAAAACAAAGGAGATTTGAGTAATTGCAATAACTACAGAGGAACCTGTCTCCTTGTGTTGCTGGCAAGGCATTGATGTGGGTCATTCTTCAAAGACTGCAAGTTCTTTTTGAACATGTAGATCCAGTCAGTCAGTGCAGCTTCCTTGCTGATAGATCAAATATTGACACACTTTGGCCCTCGCACTAAGGCAATGACAGGAAAAGTATCAGGCTTCATCCTTTGGTCCTGTCCTTATGCCTGCACTATCTGTGGCAAGGACTGTTGCTCAAGAATTGGACGTTTTAGCGACAGGTGCCAACTTTCCAAAGTGCCAGGGGGTGCTTGACCCCTGGCTCTGCCCCAGGCCCTGTCCCCACTCCACCCCTTCTCCCAAGGCCCCACCCCTCCTCTTCCCACCCAGTTCCACTCCCTCCCCAGAGCACCCCACATCCTTGCACCCCCTCCCTTCCCCCAGAGCCTCCAGCATGCCGTGAAACAGCTGATTGTGGTGGGCAGGAGGCACGGATCTGTGGGGCCCCACCGATGGACAGACGTGGTGGAGGGAGCTGATGGGGGACTGCTGGTGGGTGCTAAGCACCCACCATTTTTTCCCCATGGATGCTGCAACCCCAGAGCACCCACGGAGTTGGCGCCTATGTTTTTAGCTACTTGAGATACTGTAGCAAGACTTACAGTAACTGAACTACTTTAGTGCTTCCCGTCATGCTGTCTGGAGTGACTAAAGTCCATGCATGTGGACCTCAGGGCAGCCTGTCAAACAGCAGGGCAGAAAACCTAAACTGGGTATATGTTCTACAATTAGGTTTCACCAACCCAGTAACAAAGTGTGAACTCCTAAAGCATAACAACAGTCTTATCATGGAGTCACAGACAGTCCCCTTGCAAGGCAAGCTGGACTATGTGATAGATGGTCACTATACACCAAAAATCATAACAATATTCAGGTTACTCTCAGTCCCTGCGGGCCAGTCACTTACCCCAAGTCAATTGTACTCAGATCTCAAACCAAATACAATGCCTGTTGCCAATCTTGTAATAAACTAACTAAAGATGTAACTAAGAAAAAAATGAGTTATTTATAAGATCAAAACAGGACACATACATACACAAATGAGTTACAGTCTTGGATTTTAAAAGGTAATATAAGCCTCTAAAATAAGCAGCTGTAAATGTCCTTTAGGGCTGGCCCAGGCCAAGCAGCATCTCTTGCTTATGTATAGGAATCTTTGCCCTTCGGAGTCCAGAGAGCATTAAAGATCCAGTTTCTCCTTGTCAGGGATTTTTATCCCCTCTCCCCCCAAGAATCCAAGCTGATGGGACAAGGGCTCAACACCTCTTCATGGGTGAAGGGAGCAATTGACAAAGTCTTTATTCCACAATGGCCCATTTGGATTCAAGCCTCCTTCCTGATGAGCAGGAGATAACACCTCTTGGGGTAAACTAATATTTCACACTTGGTAATGCTTCTTCCCTGACTCTGGGGAATTTACAGTCTTAAACATGTTTATAGTTACAGAGCAAACATTTAAACCTTACCTTATAACATGGGGATACAGATATTTTAAGTAGGAGTAATACATGCAGCATCCTACAAGCGTTCCATAAAGTTTAAATACTAAACATATTGTTAGAACTGTAATGTCTATTTTGATAATGCTAACAAACAGGTGAGCAAGACCGGTTTCCAGCTCTGCATTTGTAAGTATTTGGTGAGGCCTGGGGACCTTGGCATGAGCTGGCACCTTGTCTACCACTTCCACCATTGTTTTTTGGGATACAGTTGCCATTCCTATAGTTAATGAGTGGAATAAAAAAATATTTATTCCTCACTCATGGAATATTTTGCTTCTATCTTTTTCTGAATTTTATTATGAAACTTTCTGCTAACAGACTAGATTGCAAGTGAAATTTGACTGTACTGCTTATACAAGTAAATTTAGTGGTTACAATTGGCGTTGCTGGAAAGCTAGCTGTTATTACACAAGAATAAAATAATATCCATTTGTTTTTGGACATCAGAGCTTTCAGATTACAGGAACATGAGCCTGATTCTTAGCCTAAGAAAAGTTTATTTTCTTGTTCCATACAATGGAACATATTATGCTGCTTTCGTATCTTGCACTTTGATGAGAATAAAAAGCTTTATTATTAATGGATTTGCTTTGTCTCTGGTATGTTGAGATGGCTACAGGAGTTGGAATGCAGGGTTCAGAATCAAAAATGTTTTAAGATTCTGAGAATGATGATTCACCAGTCAATGATGATTCAGCTAATGTAACATCTCAGAATAGCATCACACCCAGGAGTCAGATACATATTGATCCATCTCTGCTTGAGGCCTTTTCAGTCTGGTTTCCATGGGTGAAAATAAAGATCTTGCTAAATGTGTATTGTAAAAGTCTTACCTTATCCTTACTCATCTGCCATACAGTCCCCAAACCAGAAACCTGCCTCCAGCACTGGAACTGACTCTCACTTCTCCTGAAGAGGCCTAGATATCACAATAATTGGTGGAGGAAGGATTAGATTAGATTGGTAATCGTGAGGTCAAAAACATCTGAGAGCGAGTACTCTGACAGTTCTCCAATAGGCCTTTCACGGTGAAAAAGGAGCTTTTCCATTGGCTGAGGGGACTCAACTCCCCTGGAGTAAACACAAGATGGTTACAGAATACCGTGTCCTGGCATCAGACATTTAAAGAGTCAGTTATCAGGGGAAAATGTTGCTTGCATTTTATTTTGTTTTACACTTAAAATCAGCTATAGATCACAGCTCCAGCAGCAAGTTTAGATCAGCTCCCCAGGACATCAGAGCTGTGAAACAGATCTTAGTTTTGCTAGTTGACAGTGCTTTTTAGATCACATAAGTTAAATAAACGTAACGCCAGACTGAAATATAAGAAATGGTTTATGACCTTCATTGTATCAAAAGGGAAGAGAACAGGCAAGTGCTAATATAGGGAGAAAGAGCACATTTGTCTAAATAGACATAATAAACAATAAAACTTTGAAAAAGACAATACTCCAGAGTGCATTTCTGGGGGATGCAGTGGTGCTGCCTAAGGGCTTTTTTGGTGGCCCAACACCACACAAGACTACTTCCCCCATCTTACCCTCACAAAAGGCTATATTTCCAGGTTCTCCTGTTCCCAAGACACCTGTTTTCAGACAGTATTCAATTGCCTCTTTATAATGAGGTTTCCAAGAGCCTCTTTTCAGGACAGTTGTTCTAATTGCTCTGTTTCTCATCTTTTATTAATTATTATTCCACCACACGCAATGCACTGTCTCACTTCTTGCTGGTAGGGTGGATATAGCATCTGCTGGCTGCGCCAACAAAATTTTGAACAACTAACTGGAATCCCTCTAAGGCTAATCCCCTGATACCACTTTACCCCCCTGCACCACAACCCCTTGCCCCAGGCTTAGCCCAGAGCCCCCTCCCATACTCCTAACCCCTCAGCCTTTCCCCCCAGCCAAGAGCCCCCACCCCAGCCCCCTGCCCCAGCCCAGTGAAAGTGAGTGACTGTGAGGGAGAGCAAGTGACGGAGGATGGATTGAGCAGGGGCGGGGCCTTGGGGCAGGGGTGTTTGGGTTTGAGCGATTAGACAGTTGGCAACCCTATATAGCATACACAGATACATTATGTAGTGGCCATGTTTTCAATATTTAAGCTGCAAAGTATGAACCTATTAGGTCACCAGTAAGTTTACAGCACCTAAACTTAGTCTTCTGGTTTGTTTTTAATATTGTTGGTTTCTTTCAATACAGGATGACCTTTTATCTTCCCTCCTTTTATCTTCCCTCCTATAGGGCCTTAAGCCACGTGTTCTGAGGTTTCATATCTTGTCTTTGTAGAAAAATATTTCATACTTTAGGTTATCCAACTAACAAGGTCATTAGAAATAAAAGAAAAACTCTGCTAATAATACTCAAAGATCATTCTCTTGAAACTACCCCCAGCCAAGAGCTGTGGAAGATGATGCAACCTTACAATTGGAACTTTGTACCTTTAAAGGAGGATTTGTACTTTGTATCTGGGCTCGCAGGCATACGAGAAATGCAAACAAAGACACAGCAGCAGGAGCGTCTCTGAACAATGGATCCATAACTCATGCAATAGCATATGATTAAAGATGTACTCTTGCATATTTGCATACAGCAAATTAAAGCTGACTGTACTATAAGGTTAAGGATTTCAGGGTACTGTAAGTTTCAGTGACCACAGGTAGGTGCTTCTGGTTGGGATGAACGGGTACAATAATGTGAGGCACGGAGATGGAGGAACATATGTTTGATGCACATGGACAAGAGTCATCACAAATTGAAGTTCGGTGACAACACTGTCCCAAGACTGCCACTGCCTCCTGCTACTTTCTAGGAGGCACGCTGTTGACTCAGGCAACTTCCCCTTTGTTTGCTTGTGTATCTGGACTCTTATTTTACACGCTCTTTTGGCACAAGACAATCTGATGTGTCTGCTTTGTGTACAGCCTGTTTCTAACCTCTCATGATTGAGTCATAGCAATGAGACAGCTTACGGCTCAGTTGCTACACTAGAGGATAGCGATGTGCAGGGCCTACTCGTGTTAGCCTACCTACTGTGGTATTGCTTGCTATGTGAGGGCACATTATGTACGATGGATGACCAAATGGGGTCCAGACCCTTGACTTTAGCAATGCATGAAACATTTAAAAAAAATCAAAAAGTGCTGAAGTAATGCTCCATTAAGATGTGAGGTGGAAGTTCAAAACTCTGTTGGAGCTATGTTGCTTCAGTCTGTTTAGCTACAAAGCAAACAGAACAGCAGTGCATTAACTTACTGCAGAAAAGCTATTTTTACAACAAGGAGAGAGAGGTGTGTTTATTAAAGGACAGAAAAGCAGGAAAGTCTGTGGAAAGAAGCTAGACTCCAGCATTTGCCTGCACCTATGACTCTCCATCACCTCAGACAATGACACACTAAAGACTTTCCCAGTTCAGTTCTGCACTTCTATCACTATTGTCGCATAGAGCAGCTTGGACACATTCCATGATGGAAGACCAGTTCTTGTTTTTCTTGGTCTCACTAGTTCAAACACAGACTGGTTGCTACAACAGGGTTAGCTAATTCACTACAGAATGTCATCTGGAGATTGCGGGCAGAGACGGCATTCAGTGATGAGGACTCCCCTTCCTCTCCACTCATTTCAAATGTCCCTATAGGATTCATTGCTGGTTCCCCTGCCCCACCTCCCGTTTCTTGGGTGACCTGATCCAGCTACACAATTCAGCTACACCCATGCCAACATCCAGATTTACTTCTCGACTCCTCACCTTCCCCCTAGGTTCAGAGTGCGTTTCTGCCATCTTTCCAACACCTCACCCTGGACAGCTGCTGCCAACAGACTAAAGCTACTCTCCCTCTCCTTCCTCCTAAAGCCTCCTCTTACCCCTTAGCTCACCAGCGTAATGCCACCCTATACCTCATTCCTCAGGTTCAAAACCAGCGTTTCGTTTTTGACTCTCCTACCCTCACACTGACACTGTTGCGAAATCATGCAGACTCCATACTGAGCGTAGGTGGAAGGGAGAGGGGAATCTTTTCTGTTTACAGGCAATCTGGCTGACCCAGCCCTGTGCATCCACAGCTGTGACCCATACAGACAACCAGCCCAGGTCTAAAGGGGAGAGAGCAGCAAGCGAAAGGGAAGCACTAGTAGAGGGGTCCCAGCCCCATGCCAGGCTGGCTCTGGACAGGGAGACAAAAGGAGACTGCAAGGCCTGGAGTTTAAGGGTTGATAGACTCAGGTTAAGATAGGAGGTTGTAGACTGGTCTAATTGTAGAGGAATTGAAGGGAACCAGTTAGGAGAAAGCTGGGGCCCCTAGAGAGACTGCACCAAGAGCAGCTGACAGTGCTATTTCAACTTACACACTTCTAACTCTGCCCCTCTTCTCTACCCCCACTGCCAAACCTTTGAGCAAACCCTGATCCTTTCATGCCTCAACTACCGCAACTTTCTTCTTTTTGGACACAGATCCTCACCTCATTGTCGTCAACCCAACCAAAATGTTGCTTTAAATATTATCTACCTAGTCCACTACTTTCTCTCCAATAGCTTCCTGCTACCAACTGGATACAACGTGAGCTCCCTCTCCTTTCCTTCATTGCCCTACTTAACCTCGCTGCTCCCTGCCTCTGGGCCCATCTCTTCCTGCTTCACCCCCACCCCCTTTACTCCACCCAAGCTGTGTGACCTTAGCCTCTCTGCGTTGTCTTCCCACTGTGCTGCCTTCCACACTGCCTCAGGCATGGGGATCTCCTCTGGACAGCAAAATGCCTTTCCTCCGCCCTCTCTTCCTAACACTCTTCATCAAAGGAACCTATAAACACACACACACCCAGCAAATTGTAAAAGTGGGCGCATACATACAGCCTATCTCCTTCAGTCACATTGCTTGCATTGATCCCTGTCTCCAATTCTCTGGTTCTGTGTTGTCCGCAGAGATTATTAGCTCCTCATGGCAGGAACTGTAACTTTACAGCTGATGTGAACAATCCAGTACACTGTTGGTGTGATGCAAATAAATCATAGCAGCAGCTTGGTGGGGTGACCAAGCTTTGGGAGGCACATTGGCAATTTGCCAAGAGTCACACCTCAGTTGTATGTACATTTTATCAAAAACGAAATGCATGCAATCTTACAAGTTGCTTGTGCCTGTGTTTTCCTCTACAGGTGACTAGGAATTACTGGTTGACTTAGTTCAGTAACAATAAAAGTCTGCAGTTAATAAGCTTTCTTCCCACACTGGAGTTACCAGCAGTGGGTAGGTGTGGGCAGCACATATCCCTCAGGCCATGTGATGGGCGTCCCTGCACTGGAGTCAGTAGGAGTTAAGGATGCTTAGCACCTCACAGAACTGAGGCCTTAAAGTGTGAGTGAGCTGAGTCAGAAGCTGATTCTGCAAAGTGCTGAACCTCACTGAATGCTGAGAACATTCTGCACTTCACAAGGAGGTGCCTAGCACCTTGCAGGCCTAGACTCTTGAAGGCTACTAGAGTTTTCTACCTCAAGTTGACGGATTGCCTGCCCTAGAGGGTATGAACTTCTGGAGCCTGGCTCAAACGTGTGCCTTTACACACTAGCCTTTACAAACATTTTAAACCCTCAAATTAATTGGCAACCAATTAATTCAAGATATAAACATCTAGTATAGACAGGTTCCCAGAGGGTGGGAGGGGAGGGGCTAACATTGACCTCAACATGAACTTTAAAGAAAGATACCCGTACTGGGTTTCTGAAAAGAAATTGTGGATGAAGTTGGTTGATACCAACAGAAGACGCCAATATTTGTACGTGTGGGTCTTTTAATACAAAAAAAGTGTACCAATTAGGAGGAAAAAAAGAATCAGGTTATATCTATAAGTATATCCGTAAGTGTCCAACAGGATCTTTTAGCATATAAAACCACCATGATCTTTCAGGATGCATAGACACTACTGAATTTGCTAAGAAACACATGTAATACAAAAACAATTGCCCCCAAATAGGGTGAGATATGGACAAAATTTAGAATAAAAACCAAACCCATGTGCTCTCTTAATCATCGTTTTTGGAAATGTGCCTGTGCCAGTTATCCAGTCATTTCAAGAAACGTACGATATACATCTTTGTCCATACAGAAAAATGAGTCACTTTAAACCTGTCATTCAATTGTTCGGTCTTTTCTTATAGCTCTGAACACATTAAAAAAATCTTTTACCGACCATAGCTCTGGAATACTGCTGGAGGGACATACCAAAATTCAAATGCAAAAGAAGGCTTGCAATTTATTAAATTTATTATCTGTTTTATCATCTGTTCTGCTATAGTCCAATTATATTAAACAAATCAAGCAGGAGACCATCTACACATTCTGGGTTGTATCTAACCATAACCAATTACTTGAAAAAATGTACTAAACAACATAGAAGTTTTAATGAAATTTGAAACAAAGTGTAGTTGAAAGTATCACTAACCTGAACAGAATAGGTAGCATGGGGACAGAATGGATAATCATCAGCCTTCTATTATCAAAAGCACTGGAACATAAAGGCCAACAATCCAAGAATGAATCACAACAAAAACAGCCATACGCGAAAGACTAATGTTCAGAACATAGGACAGAGAAAAACCTTGAGGGCGGAACCCATTTCTGGACCACAGAGAATCAACAGATTGAACAAACATCACAACATTCATCCTTCAGCTTCCCCTTCTCCATCTAACTACCCACGCAGCCCATCCCTCTCAGTCTTTCCTTCACTCTAATTTGACATAGGTATGAAAAAGGTTTTTAATTAAAAAACTACATTCATACATATTTACTAAATGCTTCTCCTTGCAATCTATGGTTGGAAAGGAAATGTAATGGGAGCAAATATTTGATGTTCACCTTGCTTTATTAAAAAAAATCAATTTTCTGTGTGTGTTAGGGGTGTCTAGATACATGCAACTGGACAACAAAGCCGAATGTAAGTCACTTTGAGACTAGGAACAAAACTGCGATATTATGTAACTAATTCAAGTAAGTGAAAAAATCATTTATATATGGCATAGTTTTAAAAGAAGTTATTTTGTTAGATCAGGCATACTAGGAAACAGTTAGGAGCCACATTCTAGAAAGAATGTGCATAAAGAGAATTATAATCCTAGTGCAATGTTTTATGTTGCGCATCACTTATTACTGTTGGCGCAGCAGTGAAATAAAGAGCTGGCTTACAACTTGAATGGTTAAATTCTAGATGGTAGGATTGGGGAACTTTAACTCGGGGGTCAATGCAACTTCCATTAGTCAATAAAAAGACTCACACTGACTTCAAGGATGGGGTCCTAAGTGGCCAATTGTACCCACTGGACATCAAGAGCAACACTCCCATTAAGGATTGGGAATGAATTTGCTCCTGATACGTGCCTATAACATGGGGAAAATACAATAAAAGCACACCGCTATGCATGATGATTTTCATACAACATTGCTTATATGTTCCTCACCAAAGCGCTTAGAAATACCAACTATGGGATCCTAACAACACCGACATCATGGGGATGTTATCTCGATTATATTAATAGGGAAACAAACACAGGAAGGTTCGGTGTCTTGCCCAACGCCACAGTAGAATGCTGCATCAGAATCAGCAATAGACTCCAGGAGGTTTCTGGCATCCATTTCTGCATCCAGACCATGAACGCTCACCTCTCTTATACCAAAACCTACACTTTCATAAATGCCATCTTTCAGCATGGGTAACTGTAATTTTGGCTGGCACTGGAATAACATTTTAGTTATAATAGGAATGTTAATGTCAGAATTCACTATAAAAGGTCTGCCTTGACCGCAGCCAGACAAATGACAGAGAACAACATTTATACATCGTAGCAACCTTAAGCAACCATTAACAAAACTATTTATAGAAGATTGTGGTACCTAATCATCAATGTGTTTTGAAAGCGCTATCATAGCAGGACTTTCACCACATACTGATTCTTCTATGTAAATTACACTGTCATTAGCACTGATTCTTTGAAAAAAAATTGAGGTCATTGAAATTTTAGGGAATTAATGTTTTGAGCAGCCATTAAATACCACTCAGAATAAATAGACAACCATTTCAAATGTAGTGCCACTTGTTTGAAAGAGTAAGCCTTGCAGGTCTGAATGGCTTTGCTGATTACCTGGTTTGTTACTACACATGGGGAAATATTATTCCACAGATTTTTAGACCTAAGCTTTATGTAAACAGATGTAGAACAACAAGCCAGAAACTGCAGGACTAAATAAGCACCGAAGTAATTCAAGGACTAAAATGCAAAGGGAGCTGGGTCTCCTGCGAGCATCCCACGATAGAGACGAACATTGAACATACTGGGAGTTAAGTGGTGGTTCTTCCCTTTCTTTATCTTAAATCCATCAGTTAGGGATCATCTCTTTGCAGAGGAAGACCAACTCAGAGACACAGCTTGGGGGAAAAGTAGATTCAGGACAGCAAATGTCATTAAGACCTCTCTCTCCCACCGACTTCCAGGAATGATCAATTCAGCAGTTCTGTCACCTGACTCTTCAGGGAGTCCCAACTAATTCTTCATGAGTTTTGTGGCTCCAGTTGCACAGCAAAGAACCTGCTCTTTTGCTCTCTATCGCTATCACTCGACTTTCCCCCCAGGGCCATTTCTTGTGTCTGTAAAAACTCCACCTAATACGTAAACTGGAAAACAAAACAAAAAAACAACCGTCTCTCTTGCTGACTACAATGAAGTTCAGAAGGGGCAGAGAAAAGAACCCATGTACGTAGAAGCTATATACTGTTTTTAGGCAATGAACTAAACCCTGGGGAAAAGGGAGAATCTGCCATGGCAACTAGGTGCCAGGCAAGGTTCAAGTTCAAGGTCCACAGTACAGGCGGCTACGTTTTTTTTTGTTTGTTTTTTTTTTTTAAACAAACAGGAATATGGAACAGGAGAGAAAGGGAAAGGAGTATGTATGTGAGGACACATCATACACTTGTGAACAATTAAGTAAGTTACCATTAAATCATGGGTCAGTGTTAAGTGTAAACCAGGAAAAATAGCGCTCAGCTCAGTGCCAGCTAACTGCAGAATGCTCAACACACTTTGTCCTGGTCGATATTATTAAGCTGTGGTCAGCATGATCTCACTTATAATCATATTCAAATTTTTTTTAAACAGAGAAACCCAGAAAACCACGCAGAAGTTGGAAAAACTTAAAAAATTATTAGCATTTCTCTTCATTGATCTGCTTTCTCTTAAATGAAACAAAAGAATTTATTTGAGTTGGCAAGCACCTTGGCATTTACCAGAGGAGCCTTCATCTGGCTTATTTTTAACTCTATAGTTCGTTTTTAAAAAAGATCCAGCTGCCAGATCACAGCTGAAGAACTACTAATTTAACTGGCATTTTTATTTTTGCTTTGGTGATGAGCCTTAGTGAAATCCAGGGCAAAAGCAATCTTTCATCCAGCATGAAAGAGTCTCAGACCTATATAAGTACCCTCTGTTCTCCCAAAACAGGCTGGCAAGGAAGGACCAAAGACCTGACCAGCCTGTTGTCAGCTATTAGCAATAGACTTAACTTTGCCTCTTACTTCTGATGCATTCCACCTCCTTTAATTATCTGCTCTAAGAGGATTTGTTCTGCTGACTAAGCCACTGCATGGGCCTCTCAGCAAGAGCGTAGAGCAGCTGGACACTCCAGGTGATCACAGAACCAGGCCTTTCTCAGACTACTACTTTCCACCAAAATAAACCAGACATGTCCATAAAGCACTCTTTTCTACACAGAACTCCTGGAGCTCTACAGCAATGAAATACCATACTCGATTTAGACTTGGCATCAGATTCTCCACAGAGTGTCTTACTTATGGGTGTAAAACGCTCACATTCTGAGGTGGTAGTATTTTTACACTCACGTTACGATGTGAGGCAGTGGAGAATCAGCCCACACTGACAGAGTAATGGGCTTCTGACTGAATCTGGTTAGCAATTTCTAATCATTTCACACCCACTCTTCTCATCCAATTTCAGAATGACTACTTACCATAGTTCATTTCAAAGTCTCCTCCTCCCACTCTCCATCCTAAGCAAAAAGAGGTCATACAGGGGTCCAGCACACCAAGATGACAGTTTGAACTCAGGATACAATTTGTCTTTGCTAAAACACTTTACACTTGCTAGCCCCAAATGGCCATTTGTCTGCCATGTTCAGCTTGTTGCTCCATCATTTGAGGAGCTCTGCAGATGGGACTGGACAACCCTCTACAGGAGAAGGGTGGAAATATTTGGGAGAATGGCTAAGGCTACAGCATCAACCCCATGTTAGTTCTCGCCACATACACATTATAAAGTGTTGCCTATTTGACATGCAGTTACAAAAGGGCTAGATGCCTAGCGCCTAACAATCTGTAAAACAATGGCCTCATTTGTGCCATGTTGAGGGTACATCATGCCAGAACTGCAGGTAGGACTAGCTTTGAGGCTGCATACTCTAGTCAATCTAGCCAATTTTGCTGTCCCATGCATGTGGGGCAGACCTGGCTTAATTTCTTCCCTGTGCCTTGTGGCATATTGTGCACCTCAGGGAGAACAGGATAGACACCTGTGGTGATAGGGCAGGACATGAGGAGCCCCTTCCTTCCTCACCACGTGACCTATTTATGTATGTGGAACAGGAGGGCATAATCTGATCCTGTATAAGCAGGGCTCCAAGCAGTGGCCAAAAGAGAAAGGGTACCTTGAAAATTTGCTGGTACTCTTGGAACATTACGCACATAACCATGCTGTTTTGCCGCTGTAAGCTGCCAATGAAAGCAGTAATGCTTATTTATAAATTAAAGATCTTCACCCACAATAACTGAATTTTCATCAATTGGATTATAGAAGCTACTGCTCACCTGCCTCCAAACATTATAGTCTCAGTACATCACATTTGTGACCTTCATACATTTAATATTACAGGATACTGCTACAGTAGGAGTTCCAGGAATATACCACCTAGGACTTGTTTCCACTTCCAAGTTAAGTTTTGTTTTGTATGTGGGCAACACTCAAGTCATCACAGGCTGAGTGTGCAACAGAAACCATTTAAAACTGGGGGCAGGCACACGGGCCACAATATAAATGGTGACATCTACCTAAGTTACAATGCAGCAGGTAATTCTCATTGTACAAGTAGTGAAACAAGAGTCATTTTTTGCTGGCCATGTTTTATTTGTCTTTCTTTAAAGAGGGGAGCCAATAATACAGTATCCCAAAAAAACAAAAACAAAACAAAAAAAAAAGAAGGTAAAACAAATTTCCAGAAGACCGAGATGCTACATGCTACATTTAACCTAATTTTATTCATGCTTGTTTTGGGGGTGGGAATTATTCAGTAAAAACATACAGTAAAAGCAAAATGTCTCACCATATATAACTTTTAACCTACAATAATAATGTACCTTAATTATTTCCATGCAGACAACTAACATTACAAAATTTTTTTTAAAATGAACACAATTAAGACTTCTAGGAGCATTTTATGATAAAGCAATTCCTAATTTTTGTAGAGAGATCAAGCACCCCCACATTACAAATTCCTATACACAGTGAGTGCTTTACGTGAAATGAAAACTTTAAAAAAAAATGTATTGGACAGCCTCAGAATAAGCCAATGTTATTATATATTCAGCTATGTAGGCAATAAACCATAGTGCTAAACAAAAACCTTATCTGCCAAGTAACTTCAAAAATTAAGTTGACGTTCTGTAATTACAGAAAACATATTTATTTGTTAAAATAAATAAAAGTGCCACATATTAACACTTCACTATAAAGAATGCATACCAGAACATTTATAAATATTGAATGATTTTTCAGGAAAAATAGCTACTATAATAATGCTGGCTAAAGAGAAGTGCATATGAGAAGCACTATGGGTGGTTAATGTTTTGCCACATACTGCTGTTACCTTGAGGTAGATAACACATGCGTACCAAATTCTGCATTCATTTTCAGTTGCTGCTGGTATCATGTGTCTAAGAAATGTATACAGTATGAAAAACTAATACACGAATGAAAAAATGTTTCAGGGAAAAAATAGATATTTTCATGCAATTATGTACAGTCTCACTGTGTAAATTTCAAGGCAAGATTCTTTTTTCTGCAAAACATGGACAACTGTTTTACTGACAGAATGTTTTTACTTGGTTTAGTGCATTTTTTTCTGTTTCCTCCTACATTTTGCATTATTCTGCTCTATTCTTTAATTTTGTGTGCAAACGACATGCCAGTTTAAAAACAAAAAACTAACTCATGTATAGAAAGTAATTCTGGGATTGTAAAAATGATGGTAAACAGAACGCTAATGAAATCCATACCAAAATTACACCATCTGATTCAAGTAAAAAAATTACTTACACTAGTAATAAAAAAAAAGACAAACATCTCATGAAGAATACAAAAAAATGTCTGCTGAGTGTTTTAGTTTAGATGTTTCAGAATGCTGCTGTATGTTTTATGGGGAATTTGGGGAGATGATTTCATAGCAGAAGGTGTTAATGTGGCCTGAATTGATTTAAGTGGTGAACCAACAGGACTGTGAAACTGAGGGATACCTATAGCCTCTAACTGCTTGTTAAAGAGAAACTCCCCACTGTTACTAAGAAAGCTCTCTTCTGTTTCCTTCTCCCCAAGCTTTCCATCTTCTACTGGCTCAGTTTCTAGCATTTCTGTATCTTCTTTCTTACTAAAGAACTTGTCCAAATAACTGGTGTAAGTATTTTCTTTCTCAATTTGTTCATCCTTCCTGACTTCACAACAAAACTGATCTATGAGGAAGCACTCCTCCCCTCCACTTACAAACTGGCTATCCCAAGAAGTTTGGTACAGAGCTTCCAACTGTGCCAAGTTGGCCATTCCTTTTTCCTGTTTCTCTCTGCTTACTGACTTTGATATTAAGGCTTTCAATTCCAGTTGGGACACTGAGCTATTCAAGTCATTTAATTTATCAACATCAGTAGACTCATGTTGTAAACTAAGTTGAATGGTTCCTGCTATAAATGAATCAAAGTCAAACCCTTGATTCTTCTCCCTTTCTTTTTCAACAAGCTGCTGTGATGCTTCCTCAAGAGCTATCTGAGCTTTCACCAATCCATTCCTTTCACATTTTGACTTGCCTTTCTTATCAGACTTCTCTTTACTCTGCTCCTTCCAGTTAGAAAGATCTATAATAAGCTTGGGCTCATAGTAATGGTTAACTTCACTATCTCGCCAAACTAAGTTATCTAGATATGAAGATGACCTCATTTTGTAATTACAAGTGTGGCTACATTCCAGATCACAGTACTTGTTTTCATGGTGATCAGGATATTGCCAGCAAGGCTCAGTAGAGAAGTGCGTGTCAAAAGCAGGATCCTCCAGATACTTTTCACGATCTCCATCCAAATATTTGCGAGGATCTACTTGCACTTCTTCCTCATCAGTGACATCAGAAAGAGCCCTTGGATCACGCTGAACTTCATCAGCTTCAAAGTTATTATGAATAGGCCAGTCATGATCTGAAAACTGACTTTCATGGTATCTGTAATCATTAATTTCCTAGAGTTAGTGAATGAAAATAAACCTTCTTGATTACAAATTATCCCAGACAAAATGAGCAAGGGCTAGGAATACCGCTAGACCATTTACAATTCAACATATGCAAGTTATTTTCTTAACTGAACTGGGCTGTATCTGTATTTTAGATTTTTAAATGCATCCTGAATATGGTAATTTATACATGCATGTCTTTAATCATTTTAAATATCAGAATATAAATCACTAAAATATGAGATTTAACCCAAATTAAGAATCCCCCCCACCCCCAAAATATTCTTCTATCAGAAATGCTATTTTAAGTAAAGATATTTTTAAATATGACAATTGCAATTCTATGCCTTTACTAGTGTATTTACTGAATGCAGAATATGGAAAATTTGCATTCCTGACCAATTTGTCTTATTGAAGAAAGTTAAAAAAAATTAATCTTAAAAGCCTAGCAGACTGAAAAATAGACATACATCATCATATCCAAGTCAGTCTTTGTTGTGCTTTGTATTGCAGCGGACAATTATAAAGCGCATAAAGACTAATTACAGAGACAAGCTGTGGGAAAATTCTTATCCTCAAGTTAATTTAGAAAAATCAATTAAAATGCAATTGGGGTTCCTGGGAAGGTGAAGCGGGGAGGAGGAGGAAAAAACTTCTCACCATGGGAATACTTATCCCTGCTTTCTGCAGAGTTCTACTGCTCTTTAAGTGATATGTTCATAGCATCTCAAATATAGCCTCTTACTTTAGATTTAAGGAAGATGTCATGATTCAGAAGCACAAGACAATTCATTAATATCTAAACGTCATTTGGAATAAATTTACCTTTCCCAATTATAAATATGACTGTGACTTTCATCCATGAGCAGAATATCATCAACCTCATCTTCAATGTGAAAAGGATGACTTGAAATGGGCTCATCCGTTGGAAAGGAGTAAATGCTCATATAAGGATGGGACAAAGCTTCTTCTGCTGTCAATCGATCCATGGGACTAAATGTCAAAATTTGCTCCAGGAAGTCCAGTGCTGTAGAGAGTAAAACCACAACAGTGATCAGTAATTAGAAGCTGAAAATCTTTATTCCTGAAACAATTACACTTGGGGATTATAAACCCAGTGCTTTATTTTACATGTGTAGGTCTATGTCAAAGACTGCTGAAAACATTGAGACTTAAAGGTACAGAATGATTTTAAGACAAAAGCAACCAGGTGATAAAATCAATCTGGACAAAAATCCATACTGTAACCTAAGTCCCCTCAAGGGCTGCACAGGCAGGGAGAGGCACCTCTCCCCCAGCTCCAGTACAGGTCCAGAGCTGCTGTGGCCGGGGAGAGGCATCTCTCGCCTGGCCCCAGCCCCGGAGCTGCCACAGCTGGGGAGAGACGCCTCTCCCTCGGCCTGCTGCTGCAAGAGAGGGCGGGGGAAGTCTGTCCTCTCTCCCCACCGCAGCCCCAGGGCAGCCTGCACCCCAACCTCATCATCCCGAGCCCCACCACAGAGCTCACATCCCCAGCACCCCAACCCTGTGTCCCAGGCCTGAGCCATCTCCTGTACCCCAAACCCCTCATCCCCAGACCCACCCAGAGCCCACACCCCCACCGAGAGCCCTCACCCCCCCCCCCACTCCAACCCTCTGCCCCAGCCCTGAGACCCCTCCCACACGCCAAACCCCTTGGTCCCACCCCCACCACACATCACCTCCATATTGGTGCACATAAAATTCATTCCGCACATAGATGTAAAAAATTAGAGGGAACATTGACTAACTATAAATCTGGAAAGGCAGAATACAGCAGTAAGTGGTGATTTTAAAAAGAGAATTTCTTAGTAGTTGTAAGTTAGTCGAGTTAGCATGGTCTAAACCAAGTTAGCAAGTGCCACTGACCTACTCAGGAATGGTCAAAAAGAGATTCAAAATGTTTTGTTCAAGCAGGAATACTTGAACCAAAACTTTTCAATTTTGACAAAATAGTGCCTAAAATGTTTTCAGAACAATTACTGTATACTCCTGAACCAATTACATCATTCACATGCCTTTAGAAGACTAACGTCTCAATAACCCTCTCCCCACCTCTGCATTATTTGAATTGTCACAGAGATGCCCCCTCTTTCTTCGGCTCCCTGCAAAGAAAGCCATGTAACATTCCTCTAGGACTGACCAAGTGATACAAGATTCTCCATTTCTCACAAGGACTGGAAACAACTGCCTCCATAAAGTTCCTATTCTGGAGAATGACCAAGAGTCAAACATGTGACATCATATATAGTATCAATCCTGCCATCCACGAAAACATGCTTAGTACATAACCAAGTTGGTGCCAAAAACATTCACTGTAAAGTTGTCTGCTATGATTTTTAAAATTTTTAATTTACAGGGACTAAAATTAGATTTTTTTCAGAATCACTTACCTTCAGGACTGATGCCTGGAAGCAGCTGTGTTAAAGGTTTGTGCGGCTCAGTCATATCATTTCTAATGTAAACTGGGATTACACTGAGAAGCTCCTGACGGTCCTCCTCATGCACAACAGGAATTGACTCTAAAATCAGCTGCATCTGTTCAAGTTCATGTGCACCTAAATATTAAGCAGACAAGACAAAAAGTCAGTTATGTTCCAAACAACTTTCTTTAATTTCTGACAAACACATGAGCTCAAAAGTAGTTTAGTACACTTAGAAGGAATTAGTGCAGTATGGCTAGATGTTAGCATATTATGCCTTACAGGGTCTTAAATTTCTGTACATCGAACTCCAAGAATAGGTCTCACCACTTGTCTTTTGCTAATATCCTGCCCCCTCCAGCTGTTCCATTTTGCTTACTCAATAGTTCATTCAATATCTGGAGCACTTTAGGTTCCATGCTCCTCTAGAACAGTGACGATTCATCTCACTTTTATTTACTTTAACGTAATTCACAGACCCATCAATTGATCCCTTTGCAGTACAATTCGGATCTGAAATCTTGCAGTAATGTCAGGAATACTATTACAACATATCAATATCAGTTGATTAAAAAAAAGAAGTGTTCCACGTAAAATTTGTACGAATATTGTATTTTATTTTTGAAGTGCAGTATTAACATTTAAAATACTTAATGAAGTGTACTTATGCATATTAAAAAGGCAACCATGCAACACTTCCGTTAAGAAGACTATTCAAAAACCAAGACTATAAATATGGGACAGCAGGCATAAAGAGATGCATTAAACACAAAACACTTACTAAATTAGAAGGGAGCTTTTCCATTGATCAGCTGGCCATGACTGTGAGGACGATGACAATAAGCCCCTAGCAGGAACCATTCAGTGGTGGGGTGGCCTCCCTGCGGCCAGGCCCAGGGACTCATCCTCCTCACGGTCCTGGCCAGGATCTCTGCTCTGCCCTGCCAGGACTGACTGTAGCTTCCCTCCTGCCCCTTGCACCTTCATAGTTTGGGTCAGGTGTCAGCAACACCCTGGCTGTGCAGGGAGCCTTCTGTTGTCATGGGAGTGGGCAAGCAGGTCCTAGCAGGACAGATCAGACACTCCCACCCAGGACTGCAAGACCCATGCTGTAAGGGAGGCTGCTCCATTGCTGAATGGCTCCTATGCAGGACAGCCCCCACACACTCCCAGCTGATGAGCGAGCGAGCAGATCTGCAGAGGACACCCTGCACTGATGCAGTGCCGTTGACATCTGATCCCTTTAGGCACAAGACTGCTGACCAGGACTGCAAGGAGGAGGAGAACCCCAACAGGAACCAATCAGCAGCAGGGTGGCCTCCCCTGCTGCAAGTGACTCATCCTAATAATCCCAGCCGGGGACCTCTGTTCTCCCATGAAAGGGCCGCAGCTTTCCCTGCACCTTGCCCCTTCAGGAATTGGGTGTCACTGGCTCTGCAGCAGTGCAGGGTGCTCCCTGCAGCTTTGCTGTGATGGCCTCACTCGTCAACCAGGAGTGTGGCAACGGGAGCTGACCCCAACCAGGAACTGTTCAACAGTGGGGTGGCCTGCCCTGTGGTTGCAGTCTTGTCCTCCTCCTTGCAATCTTGGCTAGGGGTCTTGCTGCACTGAGGTGGGATGACTGCAGCAGCCACCCTGCATGTTGTGCCATGATGTCGAGGGTCCCTTGACCATGCAGGGAGCTAGTCCCACTGTCAGTGCTGGGAGGGAGCCCATTGCAGCCCCACTGTTAGAACTGGTCGTAACTGCTGCAGCCTCATCGAGCTGTGGTTACCACAGCAACATCTTCACAAAATGACTCTTGGGCATGGTAAGTTCCCATGGTAACAAGGCAGCTTCCTGAAGCACAGTTACCTAAACCAAAATTTGAGCCCCACCCATATTTACGGTTTCTGGCATTGCATTTCACTATGGAGATTGGGGGGAGGGGGAGACTGAAGTGACAGATTTATTTAAATCAAATCACAAGCACTTCTTGTGGAGTTGCGTTAGCTTATTTAAATATATACATGCTTAACTGTCCTTAAATTTGTATATATACAAAAAACGTAGCTTTTGGAAATTAGTTTCTGAATTCTTCGGTTAGGCTGTACCTCACTTGCCTGGGCTGACGAGTAGCAGCTGCTTTAGTTTCTCTCTCTCAGTCTATTTAAGAATCTGCTTAAGAAAATTTAAAATATCTTCTCTTTTCTCATTCAAGATGAACTACTTATTGTTTAAATATTTGCTTGGAAATGTGAATGTGTAACTGCTATTAAAAATATATTACTTCTGTATTTTATACTACTCTTAAAATGCCTTCTAAAAATTCCTTTATAGTTATAATCAACTTTTTTCCCCAAGCCCCAAGTATTCTGGGGTCTACTATTTCCTCTTTCATTGAAGTTGCATTCCAATAAGCAGGATTCTGAGGATAACTTGAAAGCACAGACAGGCAACGAACACTATAAACCTCAAAAGAACAGTGTTCCAATCAGAAAAGTCAATTAATATATGTCTTGATATTAACATGTTAAATACCTCTCTGACTTTTCCCCTCCTCCCACCTATCTAAAGACATTAGAAGTTTACCTCTCTCTTATTCAGGAAGCTAAGATGATACTAAATTAGCTTCCCGAGCAAGGATTTAGTAGGAGTTTTTTCTAGTTGCTTCTTTACCTGATATCACATGTAAACAGACATGCTGAACTTGGGATTTTCCCTATGAGGGCTGAATCACAACTTAAAAGTCTGGATGATGGATAATGTATGTTTCCAGATATACAGGCTTACAACTCCACCTTCTTGTGATTTACTCAATTTTTTTTAAACTGACACCACACATGAAGAAAGGATGTACAAGTATCCTACTTGGTGGCAAAACAAGACACTCAAATATGCATTTGTATAGCCTGTGGCCACAGGATGCATTAGATACAAGAATCCTACACCTGCTGACAAAACTGCATAGAGTTAGAAAGAAAAGTCTTTACCAAGCAATTAGGGCCAGATTTTCAAGCGAGCTCAGCTGCTTCCCCTTCAGACACCTAAATGAAGTGACCAAACTGTCAAAAGTGCTCAGCTGCCAACAATTTTCCGTCGAGAACAATTAGCTCTCAAAAATGTGGCCCCAATTGTGGGTACTAAGCACTTTTGGAAGTTCGTCTTGTAGTGGTTTTAGTTTGGACATTTCTGTATTAGAGAGAGAAAAACTGCATAAGCCCTCACAGCACAAGCAATTTCATAAGATGTACTTTACAATACTATACAGCACACACTCTTCTTTCCAGCTAGTGTGACATTTTGCCATTAGAAATCATTGGCTTTTCTAGGAAACCACCTTTTAGCAGAGCACAAACAGACAACAGCATTAAGCTCTCCTTAATGCACCGAACTCTGTACATCACCAACATAAGTGCATCCTATATTTTTTTGTTATACCTAGCAAACGTGAAAGAGCTCTGCAAGTACTTCTGTCAAACTCCTATTAAATATGAGCTTCAAAGCATCCTCACGAAGCAAGTCTCCTTATACAACTATCCACACATATCCTTGTCAACAGCCCAGCCTAACTCACTTTCCCTGTAAGATACATTGCTGTAGCTACCATGCCTTTAACACACAAAATTAAGCTGTACTGTAGCATTTAAGAGAGAGATTAAAGCTTGGCTGCTTTGTAAGTACTTTTTTTAGCCCACTCTTTTCACATAATAAAATAAATGTCTGGATTAATACTCAATCTTGATATTTAAAATCAAATCAGGCCAAGATAAAGAACAAGTCTCAGTCTATGGGCGTAGCAGAGAATGTAATAGTGAATCTGTCTGTAATGGGAGGGCATGATCTCCAACCCATGTCTAGAGGGCAAAACAGAAGTGAGCAGCTGGAAAACCCCTCTATGAAGGGTAGAGTAGATTGAGCTTGCCAGTCCATAGTGAGATACTGGAGGAGGAAAGCATGATACAAAAGCCAAAATGCAAGACACTGTCATCTAGCCAAGAGGAGTGGGGAAGAGGTAGGGTGTTCTGAAGCGAAGTAGAGTCGTTTGGCCCATATGCGATGGTCAGTACGTAGAATGTGGATGGAGGCAAGAAGTGGTTTGCGGCCCATAGGGAAGATGTAAATAAGTTAAGGTGGACAGATAAAGTAAAGTGGAGGCCGTTTATAATCCATAGGTGGTAAGTGTTTTGAGGCCAGGTTAAGGCAGAAATTGAAACTACAAATATAGATGGTTTGTCCTTTCATTTTTCAAGAAAAATTGAACAAACAAGATGTAAAATTAAGCTACCATTATGAAAGACATCAAGACAATACATGGCTTTATGCTTTTATTTATGTAATAATTCTGACATAGGAAAGGGCAAGAGCATAATCCTAGGATCAATGTATATTAAAAATGTAATCTAAATGCTAGTGATGTAACATTGCTACTAAAGTATTTTTAGATTACATTTTTAATATAAGGAGATTCTATGTTTGTGCTATATTAGAACTGAATCAATGCACCCATAGCACCAAATTTCAGGACTTTTTGTTACTGACTAGCATTCTTTCCATCAGAGCCATCTAACATTTCTTTCAATCAATCATTCTCAATAAGCTAGAAGCACATTATATTTCTATTTTTAGAGTATTAAACATTTTGATACCAGAGACACTTCAGTACTCTTCAGTACTAAAAGACACTTCTCAGTGCTCACTGGAAGATTTCATACATCTACTAATTCCAGGACAAACTTCTGGAGAGAGGCAGATCTCTATGTACCTTCAAGTTCCTAGTGATTTTCAAAGATAGGGTACCCAATCAATGGCATTTTAAAGGGCAAAATGCTCTCATCTTAGCTTTTATATTGATGCCTGAAGTTAGGAATTTCCTTGCAGCGATTTTTTTTTTTTTTTAAGTGTATGGAAACAGTGTCGTCACACTCCCAACTCAAAGAACTGAATGGATTTTGCTTCTACTGTTGTGAGACCTGTATTTCATTCATTGTACATGTGTTAGTTATACAGGCAGAAGTTAGTGTAGTTCTCAGGGAAAGTAAAAGTTTGCATCCCATGTGATTGAAAACATTAATGGAGGTTACAAATTTTGACAACCACAAACTCATAAAGGGACATATCCTACCCTAAACAATGTCCTTTCTGCACCAACGGAGCACCAGAAGTGGGCTATGAATAAGGTTACGTTTTAGTCACGGGTATTATTAGTATAAGTCATGGACAGTAAACAAACATTCACAGCCCATGACCTGTCCATGACTTACTACATACCCTTGACTAAAACTTGGGGTGGGGGCAGCTTCGGGGGGCCACACCAGGGGGCACCACAGGTGCTGCGAAGGGGGGACCGTGCGCGCTCGCCACGTGTGCTGGGGCGGGGGGGGGAGGCGAGGCGGCGGCCAGTGGCACCACTGGTGCTCGGGGGAAAGGGAGGCAGAAAGAGGGTTGGCGAGGCTGGGGCAGGCTCTCTTCCCCGCTCCTGAGCTCCACATGCTGCCTCCGCTCCGCTCCAAGCCCCAGTTCTGCAGCTCCCGTCGGCTAGCAGCTGCGGGGGTGGTGCCTCCCGGCAGAGGCAGCCCATGGAGCTAGGAGGAGCTGAGGGAGGGGCGTTCCTCTCACCTTTCTGGGGAGCCCCCCCCCCAGGTAAGCACCTCCCCACGCCCCAGCCCTGAGCTCTCCCCAAACTCCTGCTGCTGGGGAGTGGGGGGGGGCGAGACTGCCCCAGCAGTAGCCGGTGTGCCTGGGTGAATGACAATCAGTACGCTACCAACCTGCAAAGAGGGTTTTCCCAGTCAGCATTTCAGCAAAGATGCAACCTGCAGCCCACATGTCAATGGCTTTAGTGTAGTTGTTAGGAGAAAGTAAGAGACGGGGTGATCTGTACCATTTAGTAACCAATCCCTCAGAAAGATGGCCCTAAGGAAGAAAAAAGAAAATGCAAGTAAAATTTCCTCAAGACAAAAAATTATTTTAATCCAAGCCTCCAGAGATAAGGACAATATTAGACCATTTGACCACATATATTATCCTACCTGTTACATTTAGTGTACCACACATACCAATACTGTATATTTTATAAGCACACTAAACAAGTTTAAATACTGTTTGCAATGAGCTCCAAGTTTGATCTTGAAAGGGCTATTTTACAGCAATCTTTAAAACAGTTAAGTACAATGGTGATTGTATTTAATCAATCACTTGCAACTTGATTTGCATAAATCAGTATGATATTATTTTATTAGTCAAATTAGGTATAGCTCCTAAAAGTTCCTTATTTCCAAATGTCAAGTTAATGGAGATAACAAACAAATCCCTTCTGAAACATGAAACAACAAACAGGAAGATCACACTACTACTACTAAAGCCCAGTGAGTAGTCACATTTGTACACTGGGGATGCACAGATATTTTAAAGGTTTCAGAGTAACAGCCGTGTTAGTCTGTATTCGCAAAAAGAAAAGGAGTACTTGTGGCACCTTAGAGACTAACCAATTTATCTGAGTAGCTCATGAAAGCTTATGCTCAAATAAATTGGTTAGTCTCTAAGGTGCCACAAGGACTCCTTTTCTTTTTGAGATATTTTAAAGTAATCTAAAGTTCCTGTAATTCTACATCTATGCGTTGCTCTTAAATCCTAAACTGTGCATTTGTTCATCTAAATACTGCTTTTATAAACACCCAGAGTTAAATTCTCTTCCTGGTTACGTGCATGCAATCTCCCCTTGGAAGCAAACAAATTATCTGAGGGCAGAACAAGCCCCCCAAAATATTAAATTTATAAGGATTTTTTTAAAAAGCAGCACTCTCATCCACTGCATTTGCCAAAATTTTAAACACTGCAACCCTAGATTAATTTACTTGTAACTTGCCATGGGAGATAGTTAACTAAAGTAGCAAGCTCAGAACTTTCAAAAGGCCTGATGAGACACAAAGCCATCAGAGGTGAAAATCTCAATGTTTTGGGGCTGAAGGCAAGACATTCATGGTACGCTAGCAGCCATTAATGCCTACCTATGGAGATAATGACATTTTAACTTAGGCTATGTCTACACTAGCACTTTCATCAAAATTTTTGTCACTCAGAGGTGTGAAAAAACCACCCCCCTCAATGACAAAAAAGTTTTAAGGACAATAGCACCAGCGTGGACAGCGCTTCATCAGTGGAAGCCGCACTCCCGGAGACAAAGCTACCACCCCTTGTTGGAGGTGGCTATATTAAGTCTCTGGGAGACAGCTACACAGAGCGGCTACACAGCACAACTTACAATGGTGCAGCTGCGCTGTTGAAAGGTACGCAGTGTAGACATAGCCTTACTCTGCCAGTGTTCTTAGCCAAACAGCAAATGCTGCAACTTTGTAAAATACTGTGAGGGAAAGTTAGTTACCAATCCAGGATAGGCCTAAGAAACTTTCCACTTTCACCAACCCTGCCATCAAGCACTTATATTATAATGATGAATACTATTAAAGTATCTAGACAAAGAGAGACCATTCTAAGACGGATAGGCTATCAGGATATCACTTTTTAAAAAGTGAATCCATCTCTTCACAAACCTTATGGGAATAATGAGGATCCATGATCCGTGCAAGACCAAAGTCGCCAATCTTCAGCACCAAGTCTTCAGTATTAATGAAAAGATTAGCTGGTTTGAGATCTCTGTGCAGAACATTTGCAGAGTGAATATACTTGAGCCCACGTAGCAGCTGGTACATGAAAAGCCTGGCATGTTCTTCCAGTAAAGGGCCCTGCTCTAACAGGTTAGCCAGATCCGTCTCCATGTACTCTTGAACAATGTAAACACAGTTCAGTTCCGTGAGGGAGCCCACATCATCCGTTAACTGGCTTCCATTGGGACCAAGAATTTCAAATACTTTCACAATGTTATCATGGTCAAGTCTTCTAATAATTTTAATCTCACGTAGAGCATGTTTAACACTCTGAGGATCCGTGAGGACAATTTTCTTGACAGCCACTCTTTTATCACAGTCATTATCGACAGCAGAAAAAACTAAGCCATTTCCACCACAGCCCAGTGGTTTCAAGTCCATATACCGAGAGCCCAGATCAAAACCATGAATGTTCATGAGACTTTCAAACTTTTCTGCCATTTTGAAATTCTTCAAGTTTCTTTTTCCTCTTAAGCTACCAAGCTTCTGTAAATACGTAGACACTCTTTCACTGGTATCTGAAGGAAAGATCTTACAGAAAGGGAGAAGAAAAACTTGGCTTTGACTGCAATATGGTTTTTTGACACTCTCATTGCATTATTAGCCAACCAGGCCTGTTGTGTCCCCTTAAATTTAGAGCCCACAAACGCTATAACTCAAACTGAGCATAAGATAGAAAGATTGCAGCATTCATAGTTCAAGAAAGGTGCAGAATCTCTGCAGACATTAAAGAAAATACTCACAAGAAACTCAAACGAAATGAAATGACATACTATGCACTCAGCTCTACCATGCAACTGGGTAACATTTAACAAAAATGTGAATAAATATGCACATAATAGACTTCTATTAACATCCTCCTCCTCACAGTGCAGATACATTCAGTGTTGGACTGGTCCTGAGCAGCGTCATTCTATGGTGCTGGTAAGCACTATGTTTTTTCTTCCTTTTCTTCCTCCTTTGTTTACAGTCTAGTTAAACAGGAAACTGGCGGATCTTGATTTACAAAAGACGCCTTCTGTTAATGATCAGGTGGCTCCAGCTCACCACAATCACAATCAAAGCTACCATCCATTTTATTCCGTGACAACCTGGAGGGGAAATTAAAAAAAAAAAAAAAAAAAAAAGGAGAGAGAAAGAAAATAGGTCAGCATTTCTATACAAAAAACCCTTTTAGACTGCTTCAGACAAGTTGTAGGTCATTATTTGAGCACAATCACCTGTAACCTCAAAAAAGAAAACCACCGTAATTACAGAACTAGAAATAATGCATACTTTTTATGCTCTTTGAGGATGAAGTGACATTAACCACCAACCTGCTGCCTCTGAATAACTTTCCTCTGTTGCCACTAATATATTAGATATGCAGACAAAGAGAGCTACTGGATTTGAATAACGAAGGAAGCATGGTATAAATCTTGACAATTCTCCGAGATTTCTTTCTGTTGTAGAGAGGTCAGTAGCAAGAATTTCATTATAATATTCTGCTGCTCTTCATTCAAAATGGTGAAAAAAAATCACGTTTGTATACAAATTTTTATATATATGGTCTAGCCCAGGGATTCTCAAACTGTGGGTCCCCCATCCTGCGGTCGTGTAGTAATTTTTGATGTCCAAGGTGGGTCACGGTGCAAGGAAGTTTGAGAACCACTGGTCTAAGCCTAATGTGATTTTTAAAGGAAAGTTTAAGGAAAACCAGTTCAGCCATTCTTGAGTTGAATGAGAGCCTTAGGCTTTTTATAAATAACTTATTTGAAACTTCAAACTTTGCATTCAATGAGGAATGCTTTACAAAGTTTACACAATACACATCTGGCTACAAAGCAATGATACTCAGACTGAGGCTCCCAAGCCTCAAGTCCCATCTCGTACCCCCCCCCCCCCCGCTGAGCCCCAAGCACCCAAGCTTCCATCCCACTGAGGCCCACCCCCCCAGCATCCAGACTCCCTGCCTATCCCTTACACCTGCATCCTGACCCCCACCCCCGCACCCAGGCCACTCCCTGACAAGCCCCAACCAGCTACACCCCAGATCCTCATCCCACCAAGCTCCATTTCCCCTAAACCCGGACCGCCACTCCACTGAGCCCCACTTCCCCACCTCCATCACTGAGCCCCCCAGACCCTACCTGCCGAGTCCCATCCCTCCACACCCAGACCCCTCCTGCTGAGCTCCAACCACTTTCACCTAGACCCCCCTGCAGACTCCCATTCCCCCTGCACCCAGAACCCCGCAACGAGCCCCTGTGCACAGATCCCCCCCGCACCCAGACCCCTCACCAAGCCATCCACACTCAGACTGCCCCACACAGAACCCTCTCACCCCATAACTGGATCCCTCCACAAAGACCTTGCACACTTGGTTCCTGCTGGGCTGAGCTTGCTTGCCCCACATCTGGATTGGGGGCCAGAGCTGGACTTGCGTGTGAGACACTGTCTCTCTTGCTTACTTTCTTGGCACATCTAGGGTGGAGGGGCAGGGCCCCAGAGTGTTTCTGGGACATGCCTAGCCCTTGTGGTGTGTCAGGTCAGGTGCAGCCTCACTACTGAATCTGTGCCTTGGCGTGGGGCAGGCTGCAGGGTGATCTCCCACCTCAGTGCAGCCAGTGGCCTGTGCTCCCCACTGCCATACTGGAACATCCACATTTATTGAGAAATAAAAGATGTAGAATTTTAAAATATTATGCACAGATTTAATTTATTTATTTTGTGCAGAATTCCCTCGGGAGTATCCCTTACTCGTTTGTATCATTTGCCTTTTTAGAATGTGTGATCATTGGATGACATTCATGTTTCTTGCGATCTCATAATGTATTGGATCTCTTACAGCCGTTGAAATTTCTATTTGACATGATATTCATATATAGAGATATGGTGAACTGGAACGGGGGAGCCAGGGGCCATGGCCGTATCACTTTTTCCTGCTTTAAGGGCGAGTGAAGGGGGGGAGGGAGTGGAGAGGAGCAAGCGGTGGGCACCAGGAGCCTTGGGGAGGAAGAGGCCACAGTCCGGGGATGGTAGCCCCCCCGACTTCTATAGAGCTCCTGGAGCTTGCATAGCCCCCCAAACGAAACTCTCCCATTACGCCTTTGCCTGGCAAGCATAATGGGCCCAGTGTGGACGGCATCATTGGCAACCCAGTACTGAGCATTAAAGGCACTACAACTGCTGAACTGAATGTGTTAGAAGTAGGGCTGTCAATTAATCGCAGTTAACTCCTGTGATTAACTCAAAAAAATTATTTGCGATTAATCACACTGTTAAACAATAGAATACCAATTGAAATTTATTAAATATTTCTGGATGTTTTTCTACATTTTCATATATATTGATTTCAACTACGACACAAAATACAAAGTGTCCAGTGCTCACTTTATATTATTTTATTACAAATATTTGTACTGTAAAAAATGATAAATACTATTTTTCAATTCACCTCATACAAGTACTGTAGTGCAATCTCTTTATCATGGAAGTGCAACTTACAAATGCAGATTTTTTTTTTTGTTACATAACTACACTCAAAAAACCCCAAAACAATGTAAAACTTTACAGCCTACAAGTCCACTCAGTCCTACTTCATGTTCAGCCAATCACTAAGACAAACAAGTTTGTTTACATTTACGGAACATAATGCTGCCTGCTTCTTATTTACAATGTCGCCTGAAAGTGAGAATAGGTATTTGCATAGCACTTTTGTAGCCAGCGTTGCAAGGTATTTACATGCCAGATATGCTAAACATTCATATGCCCCATAATGACGACACTCATTAAAAAAATGTGATAATTAAATTTCTGACTGAACTTCTTGGGGGAGAATTGTATGTCTCCTGCTCTGTTTTACCCACATTCTGCCATATATTTCATGTTATGGCAGTCTCGGATGATGACCCAGCACATGCTGTTCATTTTAAGAACACTTTCACTGCAAATTTGACAAAATGCAAAGAAGGTACCAATGTAAGATTTCTAAAGATAGCTACAGCACTCGACCCAAGGTTTAAGAATCTGAAGTGCCTTCCAAAATCTGAGATGGATGAGGTGTGGTGCAAGCTTTCAGAAGACTTAAAAGAGCAACACTCCAATGCAGAAACTACAGACCCCGACTCACCAAAAAAGAAAATCGACCTTCTGCGGGGGTCATCCGATTCAGATGATGAAAATGAATATGCGTCAGTCCACACTGCTTTGGATCGTTATCAAGCAGAACACATTATAGGCATGGACGCATGTCCTCTGGAATGGTGGTTGAAGCATGAAGGGACATATGAATCTTTAGCGCATCTGGCACGTAAATATCTTGTGATGCCAGCAACAACAGTGCCATGCAAACACCTGTTGTCACTTTCAGGTGACATTGTAAACAAGAAGTGGGCAGCATTAGCTCCTTCTAATGTACCCAAACTTGTTTGTCTGAGTGATTGGCTGAACAAAAAATAGGACTGAGTGGACTTGTAGGCTCTAAAGTTTTACATTGTTTTGTTTTTGAGTGCAGTTATTTTTTTGTACATAATTCAACAAGTTCAACTTTGCCCTACATTATTTGTATTAGGTGAATTGCAAAATACTATTTCTTTTGTTTTGTTTTAGTGCAAATATTTGTAATCAAAAATAATATAAACTGAGCACTATACACTTTGTATTCTGTGTGGTAACTGAAATCAATATATTTGAAAACATAGAAAACACCCAAAAATATTTAAATAAATGATATTCTATTATCTTTTAAATTGCGTGATTAATTTTTTTAATTGCTTGACAGCCCTAGTAAGAAGGTATTTATACACTGATTCAGTTGAATTTTTTTAGGGTGGTGGGCTACTTTTTGATGACATATTGTATGGTGTCTGAGTGTAGCCTTAAAATTATTTTAGGGAGTTCTGAGGAAGTTTATTTGAGCAACCTTAACCGTAAGCAGATTAAGTGTTTTTTAGGGGCTCATTATAAATTGAATGGAATACCGAGAAATCATTCAAGCAATATGTATAATCAACTCACTAAATTTGACCTGCCGTATGTAAAATTTCTGAACACTTGTTCTTGTGCCCCAAAGCCCATTTTTAGTTTATAACTGAAGTTATTACCTAAGTATATGAGGACCTTTCCTATGGAGAGGACACCTTTTACATGTAGGAAATATGTTACATTCTAATATTAATTGGCCTAAGGTACAGTCAGCTACCATCAAGCTGTTCCTAACACCTTGATTGTTAATTCAATTTCAATTTACCTTATAGGAATTATTTTATTACTGGCGTACATCCACAGACAGTCATTTGCAAAGACAACATCATTTTGTCAACAGGCAATTCATCTACACAATCTAGCAGAAAAATTGCAGTCAGATTACTCCCTGCAAACCAATTGAACCCACTGAGAGTTACCTTTCCTTCAAATATTTCTAAAATTGTTATGGAAGGATCATTTTTGAAACTTTAATTCATTCAAATCTTTCATTAACTCAAGATCATCTACATATGTACTTCTAAAATTTTATTATTTCTATTCTTTAGGGTCTTCTTTTTTCCCCATAAGTAACACCATTGTCATTTCACGGTTCTGATTTTTTCTATGTGCAGGCAATAGACTCTCTCTCAAACTCTGTTTGATACTGCGTCCAGAGTCCATACTTTAATATGTTTCACTGAAAAGGACTGGAATAGGAAAGAAGACACTTGGTCAGTCCTTTAGCTAGGAAATAGAGGTAGCAAGCAAAATCTGCTTATCTTCCCATCATCATTTCAGGGTTTGCACGGAAGTGACAACACTAATGAAAGTCAAAAAGCAGCAAAGACAGCTGTATTAACTTTATGAAAAGGAAGTTGCAGTCCCCATTCCTTCTCTCCCCAAGTCTCATCCCTAATCCCATTAAAAATGGCTTTTTATTTATTTAATATCAGGTCATGCAATATCCTTCCTCTGCATGACATATTAAGCCAATTTTCATTAGAACTCTGTCAAAATGAAAACAAAAGGAGATAAGTTGGGCTAGTTAGAAAGGAAGTATGGAAAAACACTAGAGAGTTAAACACTAGTACACAGACTTCCTCTGTGATCACAGGCAAGTCACTAGACTTTCTAGGCCTCAGTTCCCCATCTGTAAAATGGGAACAGAAGTATTTCCCTACAACATAAAGTATTGGGAGGATAACTGATAAAAGATAAAGATTGCGAGGCATTCAGATACAACAGCAATGGGAGCCACGGAAGCACTTCAGATAAGTAGATATACAAGCATTCAACCATTTGAAAAGTGTCTTGCAGTTAGTGTGCCTTAATACAGTTCTTTTGTAGGAACTAACTCACTGGACTACCATGTTATAACACCACTGCAGATGTAGGACAAAGACGGTTAACTGCCCATGTCACCTTGAACGGTCTCTTACAGCATGTTAACTCCTTATGCTAAACAATCTGTTCAACCTTGTATAGAGCTGTGACACCCTGGGTACCTTATCCCGGATGTGAAGAGGAGATTATGTAAGCTCAAAAGCAGGTCCGTTTCCCCAACAGCAGCGAGTCCAATAAAAGATATTACCTCACCCATTTTGCCTCTCTAATATCGTGGGACCAATATGGCTACAACAACAGTGTAAAATATGTTATAAGTCAGTTTATTCACCCTAGTCCACAATGTGAAAAACTATACGGTGGCTTCTAATAATGTGGTGGAGATACTCAAGGTCTCTATTCACCACCTAAACAAAGCTCACACCAATGAGTAAGAGGAAGATGAGCCACAATTCTGACTATAATAAAGTTTTCAGCAAACAAAAATCTAAAAAATTTGCCCTTAATCATTAATTCCCCATTATCTTTTCTCTGTACCTACACATCTTCTACCTAGAAGGTAAATACATTGAGGGCTAGCTTAATAGCTTTTTGAATAGTACAGCACTGCGCTCAAATTCTGCAATGTCCTCACTGCTACCACTTCTTGGATTAGCTCAGGGTAAAAGCTGGTAGTTGCAAGATATTCTCTTTCAGGAATCCAGCTTTCATCATACTTTTGCCTCCTCTAGTGGCTGGTTAAGCAGCAACACTGCATAACAACTGTTTTCCCAGACAAGTTAATAAGTACAGTGTTTATGATTGCTACTAAGACCACAATAGTTTTATTGGACCATAAGAAGTGAAGGGGAGGGAAAAAGATTAAAGTTGGGTTTAAAGTCATTATTGTATGCTCCTGTCAGAATGAAGAGACAAGAAGTTATCTGGAACTTCTTATTAAGCCTTTCCCACGCCAACCTCAAAGTAACCTCAAATGATGACGCAAGTTTGTTTCTCTCCGAACTGTAACAAATTTACAGTGTCAATTGTGCCTTTTATGTTTTTACACATAAAGTTGAAGTTTTTATAAGTGTTCAAACTTGCCAAGTGTCAAGTTTGACATTTATTAAACACAAGACAGTCAACTCTGGATCTTATATACAATACAAGACCTACATTTTGAAGAGCCAGTCCAATTCCCTGTCTTGGGACTCCATATAAAAGGATAAATATAAAAAAAGATAGCTACATGAAAAGCAATCTGTCGCTACTAATTCTTTTTCAAGTTGTGACACAGATACACTGAACAGATATACATATTAGAGAATGCAGCATGTATAACAAAGATATCTTCCTGCTAAATATAGTGTAGGATAGTGCACTCCATTTGTAAGTATCACTGATATAAGAATCAATCGCATATAGTGATCAAAACCACTGGGACAAAATTATTCCTATTCTAACCTATACTCTGCTTGCAAGAATCAACTGCTCATAATAATCAAATCATCCAGGACAGATGTGATTCCTATAAAAGGAGTACATTGTATAAGAGTCTAAGGACCAGATTTTGCCCCATTACATATATTGAATAGTACAGTACTCAGAGTAGCAGCTGTCAGTCTGTATTCACAAAAAGAAAAGGAGTACTTGTGGCACCTTAGAGACTAACAAATTTATTTGAGCATAAGCTTTCGTGAGCTACAGCTCACTTCATCGGATACACTGTACTGTAGTTTTCAGTTAGACTATTTGTGATACCAGGTACTATTCAAGGTGATCACACTAAGCAGGACTCTTACAACTCCACACCCTCCCCCTGTCGTCGTCCCCCCCCGAATAAATTTCAAATAAATGAACGAAGGGATTACCATCTTTGTACAGCCATGTTTTAAAGGAAGGTCAGTTCTGGCCAAACAAAACTGCTCTTTTCATAAGTCACTGCCAGACATCTTCCTTGAAATTGTCAGCCCAGCAAAACATTAACACAAGCAACATCACAAAGCTTAATTCAGTTTGCAAGAGACCTTTCAAATATCTCAATTTCTCCCCAACTGCACACTACATCAATCTTTACATTTAAATATAATAAATGCTACAGACAATAAGACACTACTGTAAAGTATTACACTAGACATTTGGGTTTTTCCCCCCCAGGGCTCCCAGTTACTAAAAAAAACAGCTAATTTTAATTATGTAATCATTTAGTTACAGCTAGAGTAGTTACGCATAGGGAAAATACAAGACTAAGTAAGAGACGCTAAAGAAAACTATTACACAACCTGATATGCCCTGTCCCTTAAACTATAAAAGATGCGGTGCACATCTATATTTTTTTTAGATCAGCCACGTTGCAGTCAGTAGGCAGAGTGAGTCATAATGGAATTGCTGTTTTTCTAAACCCTCCTACTTACTCCCTACAGTTTAGGGAACTATATGCTGAGAGTCAGCAGATGTTACTATTAGTTTATTCTCAAAACTAATGGACAGATGAAAAAGAAAAATGCTTTATTTTATTTTTTTTACACAAACACACACCAATATTTAGAGGCTCCATTATTGTAATTTCATGCAATAGTCAATATTTCACACACAGAAGCTTCATTTGGTAAACTCTGATAACAGCAACTTTGCAAGGTGGCTGTAAATTCATTGCATCACCAGGATATGATTTTCGACCAGAGTCTCAAGAATAAATATAAAAAGACTGATCACAAGAGCATATATTCAGTCAGGCTTCTGGCTGCTAATCTAAATTCCAACTGTAGTTTCCACTATCCTTTTTCAAAAAGTATCAGATTGTATTACTGCTCCCACCTAAAGTCTATTTATATTTCCAATTATCAACCACCACTTTCTGGAATTTATAGCTAGATTAAAAGACTTGTTTTATATAATAAAAATACAATACATTATTTGCTCGTGGTAGCACCTAGCATAAATGTTTGCACTGGCTCGATCACAACCGTTGTTCACAACAGTTAATTTAACCACAACAAAGTTGATCAAAAATAATACTGTATTAACGTAACAAAAAATATTTTCACCATTCACAGTTGCTTTAAACATTACTGTATTTTGCCAGTTTGACCAACTGTGCCCATTTTATTAATAAATTCACAATCATGCAAAATGTGTTCTTTTGTTCTGTAATTTAACTACTTATAAACAAATCAAAAAACTTCTTTCCCCTCACAGGAAGAAAAGGAGTACTTCATTGGATGAAGTGAGCTGTACCTCACGAAAGCTTATGCTCAAATAAATTTGTTAGTCTCTAAGGTGCCACAAGTACTCCTTTTCTTTTTGCAGATACAGACTAACATAGCTGCTACTCTGAAATCCTTCCCCTCACAGGGTCATCTAAGGTCCCCTGGGAAGATCCATGAACACTTATCTCAAGACCGTACCTGCCATCATCCTAATAACTGGAGAGGACTCCTTTTAAATGAGTGATGGTCAGAGGTACCAGAAGGATTTCCTCAGCTAACAAAAGGTACAAGGCACTGTTAACTTTGGAAGCAGAAGACAGTAGGCAAAATCCTAGTCCCATTGCTGAAACAAATTGACTTACACTGACTTCTCCAGAGCCAGGATTTCACCTCTAGGATGTAATGTCCCAAATGGTAGTACAAAGCACTATGACACTAGTCTGGCCCCTCAAAGTTACCAACTGCAGGCCAAAGCCTCTGTAGTCTATTTTAATTTTAAAAGAAAAGATAAGCCACCAAGAAACTATACATTTTAGTTCACATTTGTTTATTTTTTTATTTACTCAACTGCTCCTTTCAAAGAACATTAACAAGGAAAACTATCATTTCCCTAATGGATTGCATTTTTGTACCTGTTGAACAACCCACCCACCCCGTTTCCATGAGCGAAAGATAAGACTGTGTTAAAAAGAAGACACTATACATAGACGCACAGCATTGCAATCTGGTGGGTCCCCAAAAGGGAGACAATTCCAGCTACCAGTAGCAGTATTTCTGCCCCGTTCTATTGGCTCTCTGCCGAGACTTAAACATGTTAAGATAGGTGCCAAGAGTAATGTTCAAAAGACAATTCAGCACTGACCTTATACCTGCCACCTATTACACCTGACTTGATATTTGACAAGCGATCCTGCCGGCGAGCCACCACAGCACAAAAGAGGTGTCTACCTTCAAATGTCCTTCGATTCATTTGCAGGCAGAGACAAAGCCCTACCATTACACAGCTTCTTCCATCTCAAGGGCCCCCAAAGCGCACTACGAACTCAGTAGCAACACAGGGCTCCGTCTCTAAGGCAGCCAGCTCCGGGCTGGAGCCCGGCCGCTGTCTAACAGCGCACCCTGGGCTCCGGCCAGGCGGCGGGTGCGGAGCGCCCTGGGGGCTCGGCGCAGCGTGGACAGCCCCGGTTACAGCCCGCCAACTCTTCCCGTAACGGTGCAGTTGTCTCACCCGCTGCCCACATGGAGGGAAGAGCGAGGCGCAACCTGGAGGAAGAGCCCAGGGCGGGCTGCGGGTGCCCTGTGGCCGGGGTCGCCCCCCAGCCCGTGGGCGGCAGCCGAGCCAGGCTTCCCCCTTGACCAGACCCTTCCCCCAGCGCTCAGCCGCAGAGGAAAAGCCCCCTCCCGGGACTGGCACCCCGGGGCCGGGCAGCCACGCTGCCTCAGCCCGGTGGGGACTGGGCCACGTCTCCCCGCCCCATGGGCGCCGCATAACCCCGCGCGGGGCGCGCCCGCCAGGGGTGAGGGGAGCTGGGCGGCCGCGTCCCCTCCGCACGCAGGGCAGCCCGGGCGGCCTGACCTACGCCAGGGCCGGCTGCAGCCCTGCCCGGGAGGGCCATGTGCCCGCCGCACTGCGGAGGCTCCCGGCCCAGGCCCGCGAGCCCGGCAGCGGGGGAGATCCCGGGCAGCGGGGAGGGAACAAAGCGCCTTTGTGCGGCCAGGCCCCGCGCGGCGCGCACTGCGGCCTGGCCCCGCCCGCTCGCCCGCCCGCCCGCCGGCCGGCCACACTCACGGGGCTGCCCAGGCTCATTGAGGGGCTGCGCTGCACAGGCTCCTGGACCGCCCGGCCCTAACGGCGGGCTCCGCTCCGGCTCCGGTCCCCGGCTGCCTCGCTACCGCTCCAGCCGCCGCCATGTAACCCGGCTCCAAGGGTAGAGAGGGGCGGGCGCCGGCTGGCCCCGCCTTCGTGGGGCGAGGGGCGGGGCCCAGGCGGCAGCTCCGCCTCGCGGGGAGAGGGCGGGGCCGGCGCGAATTCGGAGCGGGGGGACGTTGCGGGAGCGAGGGAGGGGGCAAGGCCTAGTGAGGGGCTGCAGGAGGGAAGGGCACAGGCATAGACACGGGGGTGTCCCGTGGGGTAGGAACGGATGGGGGTGAGGGGGTCTTACCCTGGATTATCATGAAATGGCTGGGGCACAAATGTTTGGGAAGTGGGGCATGGGTTAGGGTAGCAACAAGGGGGCAGAAGCAGGTTGTGGGGATTATGAGGGACTGGGTGCAGATAAGTGAGGCCACAGGCCCCTAGCTATACAGATTATAATAATAGCGAGGCAGTCTTGCTGGAGCCCACCAGGGAGCCAGGAGAGGGGCTGGACCCGCCCCCCTACAGTAGTGAAGCAGAAGGATAGTGCTAGAATAAACAACAGCAAATCACTTGACCCAGCTGAGATAAATTTCTACTGAACTTTTGACTTTAAGAATAAAGTAAATCAACTGATAAAAACACACAGTCTTTTCGGGAAAATTAGTTGGTGGTGGTGCTGTACATAGCCACAATCTCCCCTTCCCGCCCCCAATAGGCTCCTTCTTATAATAACCCTTAGCACCACCTCGCTGGACCAATTTACTTTTCTCCAATTGCCTATCAATGGCTGTATTTGAACCTCCTCCCCCAACTCTAGGTACTGCACCAGTTTGGCTGACTACTCCCAAATCATTATCTATACACACACCTTCACCCTCTCCCCCTCCAGCCCTCACACTTCTTCATGTTTATTACTTGAAAAGAATAAGTGTCTCCTTATCACACATTGTGGTGAAGACCAATACAAGGAGATAGGTATCAGCACCATCCTTTGGCCTTGTTTACAGTAGAAAAACATTTGCCCTCCTACCGTAGAGGCAGTTATAACAGCCAAAGCCCTTTGGCCAGTATCAGGCTTCTTTATAGCAATATTACTGCATTCACCCTGCACAAGGGGTTGTATCTATACTACAGGGGTGGCCAAACTTACCAGTCTTCCGAGTCACATATGATAGTCTTCGGAAGTTCGAGAGCCTGGGCACACTTGCCAGGGTCTGGGGCTCGGGGCTTCAGCCCCGCAGGAGGTGCCTGAGGGTACTTGGGGCTTCAGTCCCACTCCTGCTGAAGCCACAAGCCCTGGCAGGTGCACCCCACAGGGCTGAAGCCCTGAGAAACCTCCCTCCCCACCAATTACCCCACCACTTTGCTGCAAGGCACAGGTCCCCAGTTCCCCCCGCCCTCAGTCTGGTAAGTGGAGAATGGGGGAGTACAGGAGGGACTTTTTCACAGTAAAAAAGCCACATGTGGCTCCTGAGCCACAGTTATATAGCAGGGCTGGCCAAACTCTATCAGTTTAAAAAAAAATCATAGCCCTACCCAGCCTAGTTATATAAAAACTATGCTACTGTATGTCCCAGGGCTTAAAAGTGATCCCTCCTAGTTTCCTTCTTGCATAGTACTGGTCATAGTTTATGCCCCTTTGCAGGGCTCACATTGAATTGGTAGGCAGTGGTCCAGAATACTAGCACCTCCGTGAAGGTGCTCTCTTGCTTGCGATAAACTGTTTTCCTTTTTTTAACTGAATTTAGACTAGTTTTAGATTAAAAACTTTTTTGGTATAGTAATGGCAATTGGAGGGCTTGCAGAATTTCAGTATTGGTAAACCCTTTTATTGTAGAGGAAGCTCTACCTGCATAAAATTGCTTTTGTGGGTACACTCTATTTTGCTTGGGGCAGTGGTTAGCCAATGGGCATGTTATACATATTGCACACCATATTAATATGTATTATACATTATATATAAATGTTATAAAACTTTAGGCTATTTGAATCATACTTACTTGGAGCCGGGTTACATACCTGAATCATACTTACTCTTGCTACATGTCCCATAACACTCTGCAACACTGAAGTCAGCTTTGGCACTTGAAAATTCAAAATCTGTCAAAATCAAAATACTTTTGTTCTGCGTCCTAGAATAGTTACCTTCACGGGCAGCTGGTTTGGAATGTAGTATCCAAACCAGAGACAAGAAAAGTACAAAACCAAGCAACAAGTTAAGGAAATGTTATGGACTGGTGGGTTGGATTTTAGTGTCCTGTAAGGACTTTTGTAACTTGTAAACATACTATAAATAGCTAAAATGCATATATTTGAAACATATCTTTTGTATAAGGTGAACATGTTGAGAGATAAGAATTGCTCCTCGGGGGATATACATGTCTCCTTTTCATATTGAACTGTTTTGTCTTTAGACAATAAATTTGGCTAAGTGCTTGTGTACACTTGAAATGCTTCAGTATAGACACTGCCTACGATGACAGAAAGCATTCTCCTGTCAGCCTAGGTAATCCACCTCCCTGAGAGGCGGTAGCTAGATCTCCAGAAGAATTCTTCCATTGACCTAGCATGGTCTACATGTGGACTTAGGTCAGCTTAGCTCATGGGTGTGGATTCCTGAGCAAAATAGATGGGCTGCTCTACTTTTCTAGTATAGACCAGCCATAAGTTTGGTTATCTGGTCTCTTGACCATTCTTAAGAACAAACTGCAAGTGTAGTCAAACAGTTGGCTACAGCTTTTAGACAATACAGTGATATAAACTACACCAGCAAAAGCATTCTGATACCAGTAGAAGCTGCATCTACACTAGGAGGGAATTGCAAGGCAAAACTTTTTCTAGTATAGACCTGGGCGTATGATTAAGAAAGCCTCAAAAATGTGCACGGATTGAGAGAAGGCTGCAGAGAACCTGGAACAGTAGCTTTGAGAGGCGTGAACTACCCCATTCATCTCTGGGTTTGGCATCACTAATTTGATGATGAACTTGAGGTACAGGGGTCCCCTGTATACATTCAGGTTGCATTCTTGAAAAGATTGATGGATATTGAAACGACATACACCAGGGAATTTTTCCCCACAAGACATAGTGGAATAAAGGGGGGATGCGTTCACAACTTCACCACACTCACCTATGACAATGCTTTTTGCCTAAACAGTGTACCTAAACAGTGTACCTTTTTAGGATGACAGGTTATACAGTACACATTTTACACATAAAACATTGAATAAAATAATGTAGAACCCTACTAACACCGTTCAAACACAGAACATTTAACAGTACAATAATATAGTATAAAGCAAAAAAAAAAGGAGTACTTGTGGCACCTTAGAGACTAACAAATTTATTTGAGCATAAGCTTTCGTAAGCTACAGCTCACTTCATCGGATGCATTCAGTGGAAAATACAGTGGGGAGATTTATATACACAGAGAACATGAAACAATGGGTGTTATCGTACACACTGTAAGGAGAGTGATCACTTAAGATGAGCTAATACCACCAGGAGAGCGGGGAGGGGATGGGGGGGAAGAAAACCTTTTGTAGTGATAATCAAGGTGGGCCATTTCCAGCAGTTGACAAGAAAGTCTGAGGAACAGTGGGTGGGGGGGAGGGGGGATAAACATGGGGAAATAGTTTTACTTTGTGTAATGACCCATCCACTCCCAGTCTCTATTCAAGCCTAAATTAATTGTATCCAGTTTGCAAATTAATTCCAATTCAGCAGTCTCTCGTTGGAGTCTGTTTTTGAAGTCTTTTTGTTGTAATATTTCCAATTTTAGGTCTGTAATCGAGTGACCAGAGAGATTGAAGTGTTCTCCGACTGGTTTATGAATGTTATAATTCTTGACATCTGATTTGTGTCCATTTATTTTTTTACGTAGAGACTGTCCAGTTTGACCAATGTACATGGCAGAGATTCTTTGTTGTCAGACTCCTGGCTTCCTGCCCTACATCATCAATCATCATCATCATCGTCGTTGTCCTTGCTTTCTTCGGATATCCGTTGTTGGTCCAGTTCAAATCAGTTCCTCATTTGTCAGTTGCTCGGCATGAGACTCCAACAACTCCTGTACAGTACATTTTCCTTCTCGAAGCTGACATCCTTCACCAACCTCACAGTTTCTTGCTCGAGAGCAGGAAGGGCATCAAATCCCATGAAGCTGTGGACAGCATCTGGCCATGCACAGTGCCAAATGCTGTTCATATATTGCAAAGTGACCACTTTCCACGACACGTCAGTGTTTTCCATGCAGTTCAAGATGTTGTAGGACTTCCAAAACTCCTTTACACTGGGCTTTCCTTCACCTGCCGTCTCCTTAATCAGCATGGAGAACATCCTCTGTAGGTAATAAGCCTTGAACGTGGCCAGCGGATGCAAGTACGGTACTGTAGAATAAGGGAACATGTTCCAATTAACGTCAGTCCCAATCCGATATGCAGATCAGGACCAACGTAAATCAGAACACGTACCCCTATTGATGAGTGACAATATCCAAAACAATATCCAAAACAATAAACAAAGGGGAGATGTATACCGGGGACCCCCTGTACCTAACATTGTAGAGTCTAGTGTGAGAACTCCCCACACTTTTTGTGCAAAATGTCCTGAATGATGTCTCGGTTTGGTGCCACCAATGGGGGTGGGATTTGAGACACACCATATATTCACTACCTCGCCCACAATTAAGAAAGTGCCAACAAGCCCATAGGCAAATTTATGCCCAAAAGAGGGTAAGCTAGGCTCAAGGAGCCCAGTGAAATGCCGCACAGTATCATATTCTGAACATCCACAGATCCTGTGAATAGCATCTCATCTTGATTATTCATCTGAGGAGAGTTGTTTGTGATTAGAGCTGGGAATAGTAATTCCTCCTTCCCCTCCATTTCAATCCCTGTTCATTTCCTTTTCCTGAAGGAAATTTATTTGGCTCATTTAACCCCTTGAATTTTGTCATTTTGCCATAGTGATTTACCTCTTATGTTCCCACTTCCTTGTTTTGTTGAGGGGTATGCCTGCTTTCTGGGACAGGGAGGATGAAACCAGGAAAGTTGGTCATTATGTCTGTGGGGCTGAGCTCTAGGCACCAAAAAGATAGGAGCTCAGGAAAAAAGGAGTCAGCTGCTGGAAGTGTCGCCAACTCCACATAGCAGGAAGTCACCAGACAAACCCTGAAAAGTTGCTAAATGTAGCTGTTTAAGCACTCAAAAGGAGTCATTGAACAAAATTTCCAGAGAATTCAACAGAGAATTTTTATATATGCGTGTGTGTGCGCTCGTGCATACCCAAGCCAGTATAGTCACAAAATCATTCACAAATAGCTCAGTAGTGATAATAAAATCCATTCCATGTTCTTCTTATTACATTCTGTTGGACACCAAGACAATGTCATTACCTCTCAACTGAGCGTGTCCTTGGGAGGAATTGCATTCCAGGGCTTCTTGGGCTGAGATCACTATAATCTGCAGGCGAGGAAAAGAAGTTTGTGGAAGCTAATTAAATATTTTGCTGAAGCCAGGTGCACTTTGGAGAGAGGAGCACATTAGCCAGGGCTTGTTTTTAGCCAATGTGTTCTTTCTTGCTGCTGCATAGTAGGTGGCACATCCTGTGATGCAGGGAGAGATGGCTAATGAAATGGGCAGGATGGGGGAGGCAGGTTGTTGGCGAATGTCCTCTTTCCCTGGCTCTGGGCCCTCCCTTTCACTAACCTGTCAGCTCAAACCTAAGCTGGCAGAAAGAAATTAACCAACCCCAGTCGCCCTGGGCTGCAGTTACAGAGCACCCTTCCCAATGAGCAGAGGGCCACTGGCTCACGTACAAACCTTAAGCCTTCTGCTGAATAGGCTTGGAGAGGGGGAGAGCATTTAATCAGGACCATGAGAGGTTCTGCCATTGCAGCCTGGCCCCCTTAAACAGGTGGAAATTGGACTCTCAGACAAACAGCAAAGTCTGTACAGCTGAGCTTTGTAAATCCTTCTTCTCCACATCCCCTCTGGATCAAATAGTTTTAATTAAAAGCACAACAAAACAAACAACCCCATAGTTGCTTTATCAATGAAACACACATCATTAAAGGGGGAATATTCATTAGCCCCAAAGCAGAGAGGGTCCTTCTTATCAATCGGACACATCTGGCAGGTCGTAGCCCCAGAATCTCTGGGCAGTGCTTAATTTGTGCCGGGGCGTGCCAGGACTGAGGGAAGCTGAGCCCTGGCCCCTCTTTCATCACAGATTAAGCACTGGGCATACCTAAACCTGCAAAATATCTTCGTCCCACTGCAGCCCAAATCGGTTGGGGCTGGTTAATTACAGCCTCGCCTTTCTTGCCAGCCTGGATTTGAGCCGACAGGTTAGTGAAAGGGAGGGCCCAGAGCTAGGGGGAGGAGGGCATTTGCCTTACCTGAGCTCAGTGCTGCTGGGAACCAAGAAAGTAGATTTAAAAACAAAAATCCACTAGCCGGACCCCTTTCTCCCCCACTTCCAGGGTTTGATTTCTGAAAACAGATAGGCAGCTAGTCCCAGGCGAAGCCAGGGGAATGAGTAAAGGGGAGCCAAAATCAAGCTAGCTCCACCTTTAATCTTGTAATAAGGGCTTCCTCCCTGGAGGCATGGTGCCTCCTACCCATTGGGGCACATGGCCCTGTCTCATCCCACCCCACCCACCTTCCATCCATGCGGCTCTCCTCACTAGCTAACCTGCCTCCCCCACCCTGCCCACTACATTAGCCATCTTTCACTGCATCGCAGGGTATGCTACCTACGCAGTGAGAAAGAAAACATTTGGCTAAAAACAAGCCCTGGCTAATGTACTTCTCTCTCCATAATGTGCCTGGATTTAGCAATTAAACTCCACAAACTTCTTTTCCTTGCTTGCAGATTATAGCGATCTCAGCCCAAGAAACCCTGGAATGCAATTCCTACTGATGACAGTTGAGACATAATGACATTGACTTGGTGTGCAAAAGAAAGTAGTAAAAAGAGCATGGAATGGATTTTATTAACACAGTTGAGCTGCTGGTGAATGATTTTGTGACTATACATATTGGTGACTTCTTTCTCTGAATGTCACTGTAATTGGCAGTGAAAATCACTAAATTTGTCACTGGTCACTTTGACACTTCTTTCTTCGCTCGGAAAACCAGAAAGTCACTAAATCTAGTGACAAAGTAGCTAAGTTGGCAACAGTCTTTGCTCCCTGGCTTTTACCACAGGAATCACTCCCCTTACTGTCCTCAGCAAGCAGAACAGCCTAGAGCACCAGAGTGACACCAGTGGGGCCTACAAAGAAGAAAATGAAAAAACCTCTTATAACTTTGAAACTATTAGGAGGAAAAACGAGAGTGGTTTTGCATACAAAACCCAGGTATGCAGACTTTTCTTGCAATGTTGTATACGGTCTTAAGGGTGAGGTTTCTAGCAATGTCAAAGGTTACTGTTTTTTCCCTAATGCTTAAAAAATTAGAAACTAACTACAGCATAGCGGTATGGAAGTGTGTAGATGATCATGAGATTATTGCGGGAATTAATGTACAACCTTCCAGATTAGCCTCTATATTCAGTAACAACATTTAGGTTCTGCATGCAATATTGCATATGTCAACCAAGCCAGCCACAATAATAGCCCACCAACGGAGAGAGCTGGGTCTTGCCCAGAGAGTCTAGTTTCCTTGCAGTTCAGCTCAGCAACATGTAGGGACAGCAATGGTCAGTCTTCTGCAATCATTTTTGACCTGTTTGCTTTCAAGGCTGACAAGCAGCAAACTTTCAAAACTTGCCAGGCGCGGCCCAAGATCTCCATAATGGAAAGTGGCCAAAGAGTCATCTGGGATTTTTAGGCAAAGCCCACAATCTTGAATAGCGGTATGGGAACATCTTAGAAAAATCCCAACCAAAATCTTCTGCACCAGTGGAAGCACTACGAGGGGTTCTCAAACTTCATGGCACCATGACCCCCTTCTGACAACAAAAGTTACTACGTGACCCCAGGAGAGGGGACCGAAGCCTGAACCTGCCTGAGCCCCACTGTCCTGGGTGGAAGGGCCAAAGCCCGAGCCCCACCGCCCTGGGTTGGGCCGGGGGGCCAAAGCTGAAGCCCAAGGGCTTCAGCCCCAGGCAGGGGGCCTGTAACCTGAGCCCCGCTACCCAGGGCTGAAGCCCTCAGGCTTCAACTTCAGCCCTAGGCTGTGGGGCTCAGGCTTCGGCTTTGGCCCCAGGCCCCAGCAAGTCTAAGCCAGCCCTGGCGACCCCATTAAAACCGGGTCACGACCCCCTTTGGGGTCCCAACCCACAGTTTGAGAACCGCTGCACTACACAATAGCTGCTCAGATTTTCCCACTGTGCACCAGTGCGTAGACATTGTTAGGCAGCATCATAGATTTGGATGTGAATGCATGGTTAGCACACAGGTTTGGCAGACAGAGAAAGTGCTATGTGGACTACGTTCAGTATGCTTGATTTAACTGGTTCAGATCTCTGTCACTGTGTGGTTAAAAAAAAGCCATGATTGGAAACTCGTGCAGACAGGCCTGGAGATAGGCCTTTCTTGTTTAAATAAAAGCAAAAAACAAACAAACTCCAAACCATCTTCAAACATAGCTACATTGACTCAGATTTCACATCTGCATCATGGTCTGCAGTCTTGATATCACTATTGGCCCCAAGTCCACCTATCACTACCTTCCCCCCCTTGCAGAAATCGTTTTTCATTTCTCTCACCATGACATTGTCTCCCTTCTCACAGAAGCAGCTGAGGAGCAAAGAGTCCTCAAAAAAAAAAAAATTGAGCAACAACTAATGTTTTTCAAAGATTTCCTCATGAGGCTTTAGTGGCTCAGAACAAATTTATACACAATAAATCATGGGAGAAAGAGAAAGAACACTCTGATTTTCACTTGTTCCAGATAGTCAGAGACATACGTAAGTACTGGGTCTACCTGTAACAGGAAGAAATCTGTTTGCTGCTCAGTTTCAGTATAACTCTTCAGGGCAGTGTGGAGTTCCCCCTGTTTTGTTCCACGTGCGAACTCCTTAGCATAACGTGACTAACAAGGTGGAGCCTGTGGGATCCCCCCTGTGTATTTTTTTAAAAAAAGAAAAGAAAATACTTCCGCCAGTTAAACTAACTGGAACAGAAACCAATATAAGCAAATTTTACACTAGTACTGGCTAAGGGTGTTGTGCTTACATCTGCTCTCATGTTGAGAGTGGAGTCAAATTTAGTTGAACTGGGTCATTGCAGCTAAACTAAATCTTTGACACGTAACTCAAAACAGTCAGTCATATGCGAGCCTCCACTGAATAATTATTTCTTCCCTAACAACTTCTGGAAACTCATCTGAGCAGAATCAAAATCTCCATTTATAAAGCCAACCATTCATGCTCTAACTTAGCCAGATGTGTTATTAACTCTTCTACAGGCAGAAGCTACAAAATAAAAAGCAATATCTTGCACGTAATTCCACTGATGTAATTCTGCTACTCGGTGCCAGCATTTCAAGTACGAAAAACAATGAGCCATATGCTCCCATGGCTTACGTGTTGAACACCGTAGCAACTTATTACAAATTCTACATGCAAGCTAAAACCTACTACTTGGTATGCTGCCACTTTGTACTGACCTGCAGCACAAATATGGTCCCACGCGAAGGGGAAGGGGCAGCATTTGGGGGAAGGGAAGTAGAGGAGGTGTGGCAGGAATCAGAGTATTACCCTGAAATATGAGGAGAGATTAATAAGACTGAAGACTTTTCAGCTTGGGAAAGAAATGACTAAGGGGGGATATGATAGAGGTCTATAAAATGATGACTGGTGTGGAGAAAGTAAATAAGGAAGTGTTATTTACTCCTCCTCATAACACAAAGAACTAGGGGCCATCAAATGAAATTAATAGGCAGCAGGTTTAAAACAAACAAAAGGAAGTATTTTTTTACACAACGCACAGTCAACCTGTGGAACTCCTTGTCAGAGGATGTTGTGAAGGCCAAAACTATAATAGGGTTCAAAAAAGAATTAGATAAGTTCGTGGAGGATAGGTCCATCAATGGCGATCAGCCAGGACGGGCAGGGATGGTGTCCCTAGCCTCGGTTTGCCAGAAGCTGGGAATGGGCGACAGGGGATGGATCACTTGGTGATTACCTGTTGTGTTCATTCCCTCTGGGGCACCTGGCATTGGCCACTGTCGGAAGACAGGATACTGGGTTAGATGGACCTGTGGTCTGACCCAATATTGCCATTCTTATCTTCTTATGAAATAGCAAAAGTAAGTTGCAGCAGGGAAAAAAATCCATTCCTCAGCACTGGAAATTATAAATGCTTCTGTGGCTTAAGAGCACAACAGGCACGATCTGTACATGGAGAGGGATTGTGGACTTTGTATATCAGACTGCCAGAGGCTTGGAAATTTGCTGCGTGTATCTATGTGTGGCTCTGGCCCCTTATTACAGATTTTTTTTTTTTAAATACAATCTGCATCCCCACAATCACATCATCAACTGGTATTTTATCGCTTTGGTCTGACCCAGTATGGCTGTTCTTATGATGCTCCTTCAGGATGCCTCAAATTGGGCACCCAAAAATCACCAGTTACTTTTGCAAATGCTGGCCTATATCTCCACTCAGCAGTTCAGTGTGAAGTTATTACAGGCAAGAAGAAAATGGCTGTTGTGAACATTACACAGGGGGTGTATCAGACATTTAAAAGATGCAGCACACAGAAGATAGGAAGCATTCCATAGCTCCATACAACAGAGGTGATTGTGTCTCCAAGATTAGCGTGTTAAAGAGAAGATCCACATATGCTCTCTCCCCTGCAAGGTGGAAGGGGTGCTCAGCTACCAGTATGGTGACATCTCCTCTTCCTTCAGACCATACAGGATGTGCTCAGTGGGAGGGAACAGGGACTAGATGGAGACACACTTCATCCAACCTCCTGCCCCGCAGAGATTCTGAAGTAAGACAGTCCCAGGTTATTCATCCCACAGAACTCCATCTGTAGTGAAGGTTCCTCTTTCGGAAAGGTGGGGCAAGGAAGTCTGGAATCATGTGCTATCAGGGGTACACATGTTTGTGGAGGGGATGTGGGTGTGAGCATAGAGTTGCTGGGGAAGCATAAGCCCCCCTCGTCAATGGACTTGGCCTCCTGTAGATCGCCTACAATCCATTAAGATCCGACCCGGGGGATGGGCAGGATTTCTAGGCAGTCCCTGTGACACATTCTGCACTGGGAACAAGGCCTGGGGAGACAAATCCCACCCAGTTAAAGTAGTAGGGAGAAACTCTCCAAGGGCAGACAGAGTCCTTCCGCCCTCAGCCTCTGCCCCTTACCCCTGATTTGTCCCATGGGTGAGGTCAATTTGAGCCCCTGCCATATGGATCGGGTTTACTGGCCCAGCTCCAGAGAGCTATCTGGCAGTTTGGTTGGGTATCATCTAATTGTTGCTTTTTCCTTTTTGTCCGGTTATACACATGTTCTTAACACAGCCCAATTAAAAGCCAATTGCTGTTTCAGTATGCAGCTTCTCAGGGCTAACACTCAGCATCCACGGCAGGTAGAATGGTGTTTAACTGCGAATCCTGCAGCTTGGCTGATCTCACCTGCAAGGCAGGGCTGCTGGAACTGGGGGTGTGGCAGCACCCCCGGGCTTGAAGTGGTTTCTATCATATACAGGATTTGCAGTTTTGTTCAGTGGCTTTCAACACCCCCACTATACAATTGTTCCAATGTCACTGCTGCAAAGTACCATTTTGCAATGTATTTCTGCTTGGTGGAACAAGTTATTCTAAAGACACATTTATTAGTCATACAAATAGGGGTTTGAACCCAAATGTGCACTTCCCAAATTACAGCTCTCTGAATTCTTCATACTTACATAGTTTTTCCCTAGAAAGTTTTAAAAGAACATTTTATGTAAGGATTAGTAGTGATAGAAAAGCTCCATTTATCAAAGCAAGTGAGTTTTATTCTGTTTTAAATTGTATACAGGGGGCAATTCAGTCAAAATCCTTTTTAGTTTTGTATAGTCTGAGGGCTGTCTTTTCTGTACTGGGCTACCACTGAAACAAGTGGGGATGATGCAAAACTTGATGGCCAAGCAAACAATTAAGAAGAAGCACTGTATTATCTCCTTATTTGATGGAATTAAGCATAAAGAAGGATAGTAGTACTTCCATCTTCAGTATCCATCTGCATTCAGATCAGGAAAAAGGATCTGGGAGATTATTGAAACCACAGCAAAATAATAGGAAGAATAGGAGAGCTCAAACTGTATTAGCAAAGTGATGAATACAGAGAAAAAACAGAATTCATAAATGCAATTTAAAGTGAAATAGTAAAAACTGTGTAATATCGAAAATCATTAACAGAAAATGTTTAGTTCTCAAGTTACAAAATCAATGCATTTTAGAAGTAAATGCACTCTTCTCTGTGAGACCTAAGAGATATGGGGTTTGTGTTTCTACACCAAAAATGTAATGTCATTAAACACCTAAAGCAGAACAGCTCATTCTTCTCCCACAATAGTATTCAACCTTTATATAAAGTTATTGGGACAGCCAGCGTGACAACAGGTGCTGAAATGCCACCTGGGTGCAGGCCACATCCAGCTCAACGTCTCCTTTATGTCAAAGATATGGGACACCATCTCCCAGCTTTCTCACTGCCTGATCAAAATGAGCACCTGGGGGAAGAGCAGCTGGCTAAAGCAGAACCCAGGCAAGACCAGTAAAAGATTGAAACACTTAGAAGAACTTACCTCCCTCTAATACTCTGGTATATATTAGCTCCCAATTACTTAAGGTGGGATCCACCAAGGTACTTAGGTGCCTATGTCCCATTTTCAGGAACCACTGCAATCCACAACACTGCTGCTTGGCTGCCACCTAACCCGTTAGGTGCCTAAACTCACTCAGCACCTACCTTTTTTCCTTTGGGCATGCACACGGCAGCCTCCCTCTAGATTACCAGGCACTTATCCCCTGCCTGAGCATGCACACTATTGCCTCATGATAGGCATCCAGATGCCTCTCTCCCACGTAAGCCCCAGAGTGATTCTCAAACTGGGAAAGATAGGCCTTGAGCTGCCCAAGTTACATGTCGGGGAGGGGTCATAGAATCATAGAATCACAGAATATCAGGGTTGGAAGGGACCTCAGGAGGTCATCTAGTCCAATCCCCTGCTCAAAAGCAGGACCCATACCCAATTAAATCATCCCAGCCAGGGCTTTGTCAAGCCTGACCTTAAAAACTTCTAAGGAAGGAGATTCCACCACCTCCCTAGGCAACGCATTCCAGTGTTTCACCACTCTCCTAGTGAAAAAGTTTTTCCTAATATCCAACCTAAACCTCCCCCACTGCAACTTGAGACCATTACTCCTTGTCCTGTCTTCTTCCACCACTGAGAAGAGTCTAGAACCATCCTCTCTGGAACTACCTCTCAGGTAGTTGAAAGCAGCTATCAAATCCCCCCTCATTCTTCTCTTCTGCAGACTAAACAATCCCAGTTCCCTCAGCCTCTCCTCATAACTCATGTGTTCCAGACCCCTAATCATTTTTGTTGCCCTTCGCTGGACTCTCTCCAATTTATCTACATCCTTCTTGTAGTGTGGGGCCCAAAACTGGACACAGTACTCCAGATGAGGCCTCACCGATGTCGAATAGAGGGGGACGATCACGTCCCTCGATCTGCTCGCTATGCCCCTACTTATACATCCCAAAATGCCATTGGCCTTCTTGGCAACAAGGGCACACTGCTGGCTCATAACCAGCTTCTCGACCCCTAGGTCCTTTTCCGAAGAACTGCTGCCTAGTCATTCGGTCCCTAGTCTGTAGCTGTGCATTGGGTTCTTCCGTCCTAAGTGCAGGACCCTGCACTTGTCCTTATTGAACCTCATCAGATTTCTTTTGGCCCAATCCTCCAATTTGTCTAGGTCCCTCTGTATCCTATCCCTGCCCTCCAGCATATCTACCACTCCTCCCAGTTTAGTATCATCCGCAAATTTGCTGAGAGTGCAATCCACACCATCCTCCAGATCGTTTATGAAGATATTGAACAAAACCGGCCCCAGGACCGACCCCTGGGGCACTCCACTTGACACCAGCTGCCAACTAGACATGGAGCCATTGATCACTACCCGTTGAGCCTGACAATCTAGCCAACTTTCTACCCACCTTATAGTGCATTCATCCAGCCCATACTTCTTTAACTTGCTGACAAGAATACTGTGGGTCTTGATCCAGTAGGCAGTCTCTGAGCACACATATGTGATTGGGCCCTCAGGCTAGTTCACACAAAACGGGAAGCAGGTGGCCCTCCCTCATGGTCTTTAGCTTAGTGGATAGGGTACTCACCCAGCACGTGGGAGAACCCTGGTTCAAGTCCTCCTGTGGGGGGAGAAGGGATTTGAACAAGGGATCAGCCACCTCTCGAAGAGGTGGATTTACTAGAGTGATGGAAAAAACCCTTCCATTGCTGTAGTAAATGTCTACAGTACAGTGGCATAGCTGCAGCTGTGATGCTGTAGCAGTTTTAATGTAGACATACCGAGGCCTGGTCTAGACTAGGAAATTAGATCGGCTTAACTACACTGCTCAGGGGTGTGGATTTTTCACACTGCTGAGCAATGTAGTTAAGCAGACTTCATTGTCTACCATAGACCAGCAACTGTTTTAGGCAAAGGGTAGTAAACGTATAGAATAATTTACCAAGGAAAGCTACTTAACAAAACAAAAACAAAAAAAAGATGGAGATAAACACCAGGGAGTGAGTTTTAAAAGGTGACTAGTATCAAAATTCTCAAGATGAGTGCCCTAAATGGTATGGGTCCCTCTGCACTCCTCTTGAAATTCAGAGGAGGAGTAAGTGCTCAGTCCTTCGGGGCAGGGGGAGGGAACCAGACTTTTTAGGGTGCCTCAGTGAAGGCATCTACACTGAAAAATGGTGCTTGCGTTTATTTCTGGAGAAGGAGAGGAAGAGGATTAAGAGTCTTGTGAAAAAGCAGGAAGGTGGGATTAAGTGAAAAAACAAACAAACAAAAAAACCAAGGGATGGGATGTTTGGCCTAATAGGTTTTCCTGTTCATTTTATGTTCTCTCGCACTGATGCACGTTTTGGGTTGCCGTGTTACACTGCACTAGGTGAAGCTTGCTCTCTCTGTTTTCAAAAAAACTTTAAAGTGATGTAGATAAGAGAACATGACACTTTGCTTGCTGAGGTGATACTGGAGTAGTTGTTCAAGACACCCTTCTCGAGTTATAGTTGTGACGGCGCTTCACCTACAGTTGCAAAGCCAGTATAATACTGTTTTAGACATTATTTATGTTGGCACGCCTTAGGCAAATATTTGAATGCAGTGGTGCTCACATGGCAAAGTGCTGTTAGTGATAAATGTGGTTGATTGTAGCGAATTACTGAAATGTTTCAGTTTGAGAATAATTGTAGGGTCTGATGTTAAGGTTTATATATTTACAGTATAAATACCTTTATTTTTCTAGAGGAATGAATAACCTTCCTTCTATGGAGCAGATGCAGCATTGCTCAGCACAGCTGCATTTTCATTGCATTACACAGAGGAAACATTTGCTGCTCACCTGTAAATAAAACTCATGTTGCAGTGGTTATCACATACAGAGAAAAGCCTTGTTTTTGGCCAAAGGACATTTTCATCAACATTAGAACCCCCTGGAAATCAGTTTATAGTGGTAAAGCTCAATATAAATATCCACGAGCAGCAAATATACTTCTTCTGCAGTCTGAGGCTGCAGAATGGTTACATAATTTTAACTGCTATTTGTTATCTAAAGAGTTAAACAATTGGCGATGGTGGGGGGAAGGAGGTAGGAGGAACGGAATCAATCAAAAAGCCACTGCAGTAACTGTTTATGTAAATCAGCATATACCCCGGAATAAATCTTGCTTTTTGCCGCAGATTGAGATCTGCTACTGCCAGAACAAATCAGGGGAGCAGAAAGTCCATGCTAATTTGCTATATTGTAATGGTCTCAAACATAGTATTACTTAGGAGATTTGTAACAGATTGCAGAAGCCTCCTTTACTGGCACTCTGGTTCAAATCCAGCCCTGGCCAGCTATGGCTTAAAGTCATTACTGTCTATGTAAAGGCTGTTTGAGGGCCTGTGTGTCATGGGTTGGTAATTTTGCTATTTATCACAGAAACCACCACCACCACCACCATCGTTAGATTAGAAGCTCTTTGAGGCAGAGGCGTATCTGTACAGCACCTAGCACAATAGGGCCCTGGACCGTGACTGGGGCCCTTAGGCGCTACCTCATTACTGTTTATATTTGTATCCTGGTTGGCCAGGTCATTTTCCCGTGTTTCACGTTGTCACCAATTAATGGATATAAGGAAGGCAGAAGTACATCTTCCTGGAGCCTCATCCATTTGTTTTAGCCAGGCCATATTCAGCTCTTTGTGCTGCATGACTTTTAAAATCCTCAGAAGCTAAAAGGCAGAAGTTTCAAAACAGCTCTACTTTTAGCAACTGAGCAGCAGTGACACAATCTAGTCTCCTTATGATGTTTCTCAGTGTATACTACGCAACCTATTTCTCAAGACTTTCACTTCATATAGGAAAGTATCTTCCTTCCTCCCCCCATTACATCTCACAAAAAGTCATTAATATTTTCTAAGTTATTTCATGATTTTTCAACAATATCATTAAGTATTTCCTAACTACTTCTTCCCCTCACTGACATGGTCCCTTGCAATTGGTCTATATACCACAATCAGTAGTCACTATGGGCTGGCCATTTGATGGCCTATGAGAAATGAGTTTGAGGTCTCAATCCGTTTCATAGTTGGCACTTACCTATTTTGCCCAAGAAAAAGGAATACTCATGCCACTTGCCCCATATAGTATTACATGCATTTCCCCTAAGTCCCTTACACTAGAGTAACCTCTTCAATTTCAGGGGAGTCACTCTTGTTATCAGAATCAGACAATGGCTTTTTAGGAATTCACCTCTGCCTGTTCGTTTTCTTCTGCCTTTATCATATAGGATTGGGAAGCTCTTGGCATACAATCATGTTTCTTTAGGAATATAAGTTTGCTGATTTGTCTTGAAATAATAGCAATAGCTGGATTATAGGTAAACTCCTGGCTCCATTGAAGCCCATGGCAAGACTTCCATGGACTTCAAAGTAGGGCCAGCATTTCATTCTAGGTACTGAAGACACTTCCTCACAATAACTCCAACCTCATTGCAGGTGGTTTCTCTTCACAGTAGCAATAAACACCTCCCTTCCCTGCCTATTCTGCAGCTTCTACTGGGCACTATGGGGGCTTATATATTATTGACCGTGGTGGGGTTTCACAAAGGGACTTCAATGTTGCAATGCGGAGCATCACACTGTCTAATTTTTAGGTGCCTAGAAAATCCAGAAACCACAAAGCCAAGGTAGGTGCCTAGATTCCTATGCAACGAATGGGACAGACAGGCACCTCAGAATATGATCCACAAAACACCGCAGGGTAGGTGGGGAGCCACCTAAACTAGACAACAGGAGATGCCGACAATATGGGTGTGTCCTAAATCCTTCCCCTTTCTCACACATAGGCATCTAAATCCAGACTATAGGGAGGCACCTCCATCAGATTAGCTATGCTTGAAGAGATACCTGCGGCCTGGAGTCAAACGCCTTAGGCACCTCTTGCAGGAATGAGATAGGAGCCTGTCGCTCCCGACACAAAACGCTGCTGCCTGTGGTGCCCACCTTATAACATTTAGCCTAGTGGTCTGAACCCTCACCTGGGATGTGGGAGACCCAGATTCAATTGCCCCCTCCCTGCCAAAGGAGGATAAATGATTTGAACAGGGTCTCTGCGCCCCTCAGAAAAGTTCTCTACCCTCTGAACCATGGGATATTCCCATGTGGGGCTCCCTCAGTCTCTCCAGTTGATGCTGTTCACTCTGGATAAACAACAAAAGAGTAATTAGACTGGGGGACTGGATCCAGGGTCTGCCAACTCTGGGAACCGTAACCAGTGGGCTACAGGCATTCCCTCGCTCTCTAGCCCAATGTCGGTGAGCACCTACTGGATCAGGCCCCACAGATGACTTAGGAGGCTGAATGTCTGTTTCCCCCCCGCTCTGTGGTTTGCTCCCTGGCATAGGCAGGAATTAATTGCCCAGAGGCCTAGAGGGAGGCAGCAGGGAGCATGCCCAGAGGCAGAAACATAGGCTCCTAGGGAATTTTTATCCTGAAAAACTTAGGCACTGAGTGAGTTTAGATGCCTGCAGGGTCTGGTGGGAGTTTTGTGGATTGCTGTAGAACCAAAAAAAGTACTCAGGCACCTAAGTACTTTCATGGAGCCGATCCCTGTGATTTCCTGGAAAAGGGGTCTTGAAGGCATTCTGACCAGTATTCTTCAATGTGCAACACACAAGTTTCTAGCTGCTGATGTACAGTTTATTTCCTGTTTGTAATACACACTGCGTGAAGCCGCCAGCCCCCAGAGCAACAAAACCCTAAAGTTCTGAATGCTCACGGGTTCTAATTAACTGTGATACAGAAGTTAGGTTCTGAGGCCAGCTTGTTATATCATGAGAGCCATTCTTCCTCCTTCACCCATATTATATAGATATATAGATAATAAATGCAATTAAATAGGATGGGTGAAGGAGGAAGATTGGCTTTCATGATATATTTCAGAATAGCAACCATGTTAGTCTGTATCCACAAAAAGAAAAGGAGTACTTGTGGCACCTTAGAGACTAACAAATTTATTTGAGCATAAGCTTTCGTGAGCTACAGCTCACTTCATCGGATGCATTCAATGGAAAATACAGTGGGGAGATTTATATACACAGAGAACATGAAACAATGGGTGTTACCATACACACTGTAAGGAGAGTGATCATTTAAGATGAGCTAATACCAGCAGGAGAGCGGGGCGGGGGAAGGGGGAGGGGGAGAAGAAAATCTTTTGTAGTGATAATCAAGGTGGGCCATTTCCAGCAGTTGACAAGAACGTCTGAGGAACAGTGGGGGGGGGGGAATAAACATGGGGAAATAGTTTTACTTTGTGTAATGACCCATCCACTCGCAGTCTCTATTCAAGCCTAAATTAATTGTATCCAGTTTGCAAATTAATTCCAATTCAGCAGTCTCTCATTGGAGTCTGTTTTTGAAGTCTTTTTGTTGTAATATTGCCAATTTTAGGTCTGTAATCGAGTGACGAGAGAGATTGACGTGTTCTCCGACTGGTTTTTAAATGTTATAATTCTTGACGTCTGATTTGTGTCCATTTATTCTTTTACGTAGAGACTGTCCAGTTTGACCAATGTACGTGGCAGAGGGGCATTGCTGGCACATGATGGCATCTATCACATTGGTAGATGTGCAGATAAACGAGCCTCTGATAGTGTGGCTGATGTGATGTGACCTAAAAGTGGCAATTCTTCAACAAAGAAAAACTTCAAAAACAGACTCCAATGAGAGACTGCTGAATTGGAATTAATTTGCAAACTGGATACAACTAACTTAGGCTTTAATAAAGACTGGGAGTGGATGGGTCATTACACAAAGTAAAACTATTTCCCCATGTTTATTTCCACCCCCCCTCCCCCCACCGCTCTTCCTCAAACGTTCTTGTCAACTGCTGGAAACGGCCCACCTTGATTATCACTACAAAAGGTTTCCCTCCCCTCCCCCTGCTCTCCTGCTGGTAATAGCTCACCTTACCTGATCACTTTCCTTACAGTGTGTATGGTAACACCCATATTCTCTGTGTATATAAATCTCCCCACTGTATTTTCCACTGAATGCATCCGATGAAGTGAGCTATAGCTCACGAAAGCTTATGCTCAAATAAATTTGTTAGTCTCTAAGGTGCCACAAGTCCTCCTTTTCTTCTCATGATATAACAGCACATCATCATCACAACAACCCAGCCATCATACTCTGCCTCCTGCTACATGAGGGACACTAGTTGTAGGCCATGGTATGATATTTTATTTTAACAAAGGATTCTATATTTGGTCTCCTTTATTACTGTACCTTGGAGTCCCTCCACTTCTTTCAGAAGTTTACCAATTCCTTCCAATCATTTATAAATGAGCTATTCTTATAACAGCGGGAACAGCTCAGGACAAGCATTTCCTGCTTGTGGAGTGAGTATGTGATATAGGACATAACTGTTAGAGTCTTTGTACTGAGTAATCATGTGGGTTTAAAGGTGGTCTAAATGAATACAATTCAACAATACTCAACAAAATGTTTAAAATTAAATGCAGAAGATTGTTTGAACTTGTTATTTTGTAACTGTAGGATTTACCATATCCTGTGCCAAGACCAATGCGATGACCACTGTTGGAAGCTGGGTAATTCCTGAAGCTTCTCAGAAAAGGCAATACAGATAAATAAGAGACATAAAACATCTATCCACTCCCACGATTTTAATGAGACAGGATTAGGCTCATGTTGTGCATTGTGTGTGTGTGTGTGTGTGTGTGTGTGTGTAGGAAGGGGGAGTTTGAAGGCAGGAGAAAGCTAGAGGCTTCTTGCTTAACCCCTGTGGAGTTTAGTATAAGCCCTTAATTTGCATAGATATTAAAAATAGGTGATTAATGACCATGTATATTTAAAAGCCAGGCAAGTTTTTGCCAAGCACAGGAAGTACATTCAAATAATATACTTGTTGCCACTTAAAACTATAATGAAAGCCATCTTAAGTGCCTACTCATAGAATCACAGACATATTCAAGGGATTTACAAATAAATTGCTTAATGGACATTCTCTCCTAATAAAGGTACAACAGAATTGTTCTGCTTGGACTGAATTCCTCTCTGGTTTAACTCCATCATCAAATGTAATTATTCTCTATCATATTGGGGATATGATGTGTTTTGGATGACTTCTTAGGACAGAAAGTTGTCTAATAAGGGTAGTTATTAATACAAAGTTCCACTGTCTGTTCATAGCTGGAGGTTCTTATCGAAGATCTTGATCTAAGAGTCCATACTTCATTTGCTAGGGGGCAGGGATTTTAAGTTCAACGTTGTTAAAAGTTTTCAGCTACAAGTAAGAGATTCATGTTTTTGTACAACTCTGTAGTATGATTATTCCACTACACTGAAAGGTTTGCTAGTTTTAAGCTCCAAGAAATCCTTAAAAGCATGCAACGACAACTGATTTTCTAGGTTTTGAAGAGAACGTTTAATATATTATTTTGTTTTTTTAGGAAAACAACGTTTTTTCAAAGCAGTCTCGTTGACATTTTTGTTTTTTGTAAAACACTTTAGTGCCTTTTTGATTTTTAAAAGAATATTTTTTCTTGATAAAGTTATTGAAAATCCAGATTTTAGTAAACAAAAACATTCAATAACCATTTTGATAAAAAGAGATTAAGCATGATATTGCTCAAGAAAAACAAACAAACCAGGTTCATTCCAAACACTCCCATAATAAAAACAACTTTAAGATTATTCACAAAGGTAGCTTTTCAATTTTTGGAACAAGTCTACTTAGAAATCTTTAATTCCAGGCTTGCTGCCATTTGCCAGCTGGCCTCATGGTCACTGTAGATTTAATATACTGTCCTCAACCTACTTGTAGATTGGTTGTTGATGGAATGGCAGCTACACGGTGTTCTGAGTACAATACATGGACTTGTAATTGAATGCCTAGTTTGTGTGCAGTTACTTTGATTGCATGTACAAAATCAGTTGATTGTGCATGCAAATAAATGTAATTAGCCATATGCATGCATAATCATGGAAGTTAGATGTGTAATTCCGTTCATTAAAAAACAACAACAACAATAACAAAAGTGTTCCTTTCCAAGCCAATAGCGAAAGAAAACTTAATTTGCTGAAAATACCAGTGTGGCAGGATAGTGTGTTTTTCCACTCACACAAATTCTCTCATCATGGAAAAGTTAATCATCAGTAAAAAGGGAGAACAAGAGAGGACCTCAGGTGCTCAAGAGTTTACCAGTGGGATTAGGAACCTTTCACCTCTAGATAGCTCGTTCAAATCTAGCCCAGGTCAGTAGAAACCAAAAGTGGTTAACAATTAATATATGGTGGGCCTCGTCCAGTTATCAGTACATACTTGTTCATTATTACAACTGCACCAGTACAGTTGGTTCTAAGTAGCTCAGATGCCAAGGACAGAATGGGTATAGAGACTCACCCCCTCTATCATCCAGCTATACCACAGTGCTGAAGAGCCTTCTATTACCACTGCCTGATCTCTACCTGCTTGAAGGATAAAATAAGGAGTTTAATTGTCCAATGAATTGACACTGTTAGCAATTACTGCCCCTGGAATTCAAGAGAAGAGAACAGTCCAACAGAAGATGCAACTATCTAGTAAATCATTCTTTCCTAACCCTACCAAGATGTGTGAGATAGTACCCATTTTTTCCCCCGGAGACCAGTTAAGCTGGCACTTCCACAGCTGCAATGACTGTTAAAATTCTTTCTAGCAGTACAGAGGAGATGAGATGATGATGGTTGGAGATAACAGGCAATTCATTTGCTTGTGGTAAAACAATTCAAGGACTGAGAATGTACAATCAGATCAGAGTTCTATACTGTACTTTGGGTTTATAATCCTAGGTCCAATAGTATTTGTTGGTAAACAATAAAAATGTAATCATTATAAGCCAACTATAAATCAGTGGCAAGGTTTAAATTTTGCGACACAACAAGGAAGGTTCAAACTAAGAACCTAGGAATCACTGCTGTGATTATATAAGACAGCAAGAGGGACATGGAATTTTTTAAAAGTCTTCTTACAGACACAAGCAAGAGAACATCAACCTGTTGATTGCTCTAATGTTTCACATAGCAGGAGAGCACAGGAATAAGTGAACTAGTATATTTGCCCATCTCTTTTCTATAGAACTATTAAGAGACTGAATTTGCAATAATCAGCATATCTCCCACCATATATCAAACAAAATGGATTAAAACCCATAATTAAGGAATATACATCTCAATCTCCCTCTCTCACTCCCACCACCACCACCACACACACACACACAACATTAAAAAAATGTCAAGGCTGCAAAGCCAAGCACTCAGAGGTTAGGAAATGCCAGAATTAATTTGCCTGTGCACCTTAATTTGGTCCTTTTGTGAATATGCATTATGATACAGTCTTTAATCACTTTGTTCCCCCACACAGGACCCTTGCCTCATTCCATGCACCAGATGGACAGCGCTCACTTAATGAGCAGCTACTCAATATTTTGTTTTCTCCTCGTTGTCCAACGTGTGGCCCTGTTCCTTGTTTACTGCATGCTATTTAAACCCAGTTATTAATTTCCAGATGAGTTTTTCTATGGTGCTCGTCGCGAACTGATAGCAGTAGTAAGTTGTTATCCTCTCTCGACCAGCACTAGACACTGGGTTTCACAGATATATGCTGACAGCAGAGGAGTTTTGAGACTCAGAGATCTTGAATTCCATTCCAGGCTCTAGAAGGGAGTTTGCTCTACTGGGCACAGACTCTTCTGCCCATTTCCTTTCAAGCATGGCCGCTTTCTGCCCAGACCCAGTCCTGTCTCTTTCCCACCCCTGGCATCTCATCCCACTCCTGTTCTCCTCACTTAAACGATTGCAATCTTCACTCCTCAGGTTTCTTATCCCAGCCTCAGCCTCTTTGTCCTGTAAGTCCTAATGTCAATTCTCTGGACTCCCCGTCCCAGTTTTCTTGTCCAGCCAGTCCTGTTCCCCCACGTTGCATGGCTCATCATCCAAGCCATCTCTCCCCCATCCTGGCTTCCAGTCACCCCAGCCTCTGTTTCACCCCCACAAGGATGTGGAGGGAGGGAGGGTAGGGTGCACACTCTGACCCAGCAGAAGTTAGTCCAGGCGTGGGTCTGTATTACCTTTTCTAGGTAGTTCACTTCCTGCCCTCTTGGGGTTCTTAAAAATCATCTAAATCCACTCAAAGATTCAGAGAGTCTTCTCTTTTTGATACACTGCCATAAGAGATTATACTTTTAGACAGGATGACACTGTTCACTTTAACAGTGCAACAATTTAAGAACCCCTGCAGGCTGTTCCTGTGCCTTAGTGATCATTCCAGATCACATGCAGTTCATGAATGAGATGCGATAACATTCCTCGTTTCTTTGTGATCCTCAGATGTGGATCCAAGTACAGACTTGATGATGGCGCTTTCCCTCTGCCATCGCACATTTATTCAAATAGCTCTCTTGCAAGACGAGAGTGGAAAAAGTGGGTCATGCACTTTGCCACAGTGAGCTGGCATCTGTAAATGTCTCTTAAAAGGATCAGTGAGAGGTGGAGGACTTGTGGTCCCATCTAATGTTGTAAAGCTGCCTGTGACAGGGCGCAGGGGTTCTCTCAGTTCAGCCCCTTGTGTACTGGGTCCTAACTCTAGCTTCTCCTTCCCTCTGTACAGAGGATGGGATGTGACACAGGGTGCTGGACAGACAGGAGGAGGATGGCTGGAAGAAGGCAGGCCCATTCTCCAGGCTGCAGTTCTTTGTTAGTGACTTCAGTTATCTTGTTTTGATTTGCACGTAAAACAGCCGCTCTCCAGCTGTACATACCTATTGCGGTTTGGCCTCTGCTCAGACATCCCACTTGCACGGCCCTTTAATAGGAGTTTTTTTACTTTGAAGATTCAGATTACATCGTCACCTCAGCTGTTGGCTGTTCCTACTGGCTTGCAGAACTGGCATGAACTGTCAGGGCCCAGGAATACTTCATCATCACGTGCAATGTGTTGTTTTTAAATTGATCATTTTGTTTTACATGGCCAGTTGCTGTTGGCTGAGTTTATGTGAAACACACCAATCCCAAACTGCAATGATTAGAGCTAGCGTCATTTCTTTTTACTTGCTTCCATTTCCATACTAGCCTGGGTGGAAAACTGCCTGGACTGCAAAACCTCAGAGCAGCAGGTCAGGGACAGGTTCTTCTTTCCTCCAGCATCCCGGAAGCATCCTTTTATGGAGCTCAGCTATTCATAATGCTGGGCCCCAGAGATTATATTTGACATTTTATGGGTTTATTTGGCTGATGTAAGCAGATCACTTTAACACTGAAGCACAATAAAGTAAGTCACTGATCAACAGAAGGGGAAGGCTCAATGATCTGATCATCTTCCTTGGATTATGCAGGCTTCCTGGAATCAAAGGTTCCAATCCTAGTCAGAGGCCACTCCAGCTATAGGCAAACAAGGTAGCTGCCTAGGTCGTCAGATTTCTGGGCAACTGCCTCTGGTGGCAGATATGGTCCAGCAGCCGTACCCTGACAAAGAGGTGGCTGGGCCAAACTTGAGAGGCACTGCAGCCCCGTCCACCAGGTTGCAACACTACTCGCTCACATTTGGCTTAGCTGCCCCTCCATCATGACAGAAACGCGGCTGGGCCAAATCTGCTGCTCTAGGCCTAGGAGGAAGGCCCACTAAAGTTTTGTCTAGAATAGCAGATTGTTTTGAGTGGCCTCTGGTCCTAGCTGGGTTGATTCAGCTCTTTGTCAGATGAATAGATTGGGTGCCACAAAGTTCACAGTGTGATGGTCCTTCAGAAGAAATCTCTACTCACACTACTACCTTATTGCCTAAATAGGTCCATTCGTTTCATTAGGACTACTCAACAGGAGTCATAGCAGTCCAAAATGAGGTCCTATATATCCTGCAGGGATATTAATGATCCCATGACACAATGCCCTTAGCCAGAATTCCTCCCTCCCCCTTCCCAGGTACACTGCTGTGTGAGCTGGGCACCAGTTGGCTGCATTTTAGTTATGCTGCTTGCATAGAGTATGAGAAGTGCTTTGAGATCCATAAAAAAAATTTAAAAAAAAATCACACCAACAAAATGCAAACTACTGTTACTAATGGCTTGCAGAACTGGCATGAACTGTCAGGGCCCAGGAATACTTCATCATCATGTGCAATGTGCTGTTTTTAAATTGATCATTTTGTTTACATTGCCAGTGGTGGCAAAAAGCAGCCGTGATTCCCAGTTTGTTACTACTTCTTCCCAGGTGTAGATATGAAATTTTAGACACCTCCCTCTCCCCTTTGCAGAGCAAACACAGCATTTGTAGGGATAAAGCTCTGCTTATGTACGATTCTGAGGAATGCCAACTTGAAAATCTGGCAGAGGAAAACTTTAAAAGCTAATTTTTATCTTTCCTAGGGATCTAATCTATATTTTGAGTGTTCAGAAACTTCAGAATGTATTTTCATCCCACATGTTAATTACGGTACAACAATCCTCTTAGCACTGGAACATTTTGTTAGAGCTTTAAATTGGGTTATGTACATTATTTGTAGTTCTGGCAATGAGTTTCTCTTCTGCCCAGAAGGACAGTTGTTGCAAGATGGTAACAATCAGTGCAGATAATCAACTGAAGGGATTGTTTGAAATGTTATTTTACCTCAGGGATGCACTACAAGTTTAACAAGATATTACAGCATTTTGAAAACACCATTGTTTTCAATTGTTCTGGGATACCAAAACTTTCATTTTACTTTTTAAAGAAAAAAAAAAAAAACCTTGAGACAAACAGTGAATTTAAAAGATGGGAGCCCTTTCCTATGACTCAATCCAACTCCCATGGACTTCAGCAAGAACTTGATTCAGAGGAACCATCCTTTGCTATCTCCAGGTTAGACCCTGACAGCTACTGAGCATCTGTAACTCCCATTGCCTGCCGTGGGAGCAGCAGGTTCTCAACATTTCATTCTGTATACCCAGTTATGTTTGTCTCAGGAAAAGCACTAAAGGGAAAGAGATACACAAGACAGTGTCATGAAAACACGAGTGCTGCCTTTAATACTGTAATAAAGAGCTCAGTAACTCTCCAACTACAAACACCGCTTTAGACACAAGAAAAGCAACATTTTCATGTCTAATCAGAAACATAGACCGAACTCCCTTTTAAGAAGCCAAAATTGATTAAAAGTCATAATTCCATGCCGATTTCAGAGGGGAAATCTGCTTAAACAAACCAAACCAAAACCCTGTAGTACAATACGATCCTTAGAATTTAAGAGGCAGGTGTGCAAACAAGACGGCCTCCAAAATATTACTGCTGATATTAAGCTCCGTGCCACAACTGCATTGAAGCCCAGCGCAAAGTCACTTGTTCTGTAGTATGCAATACATAAAACACATTTTAAAGAGGCATGCAAATAAGTTACGTTTCAAAAAAATCTTGCAGTTACAGGTTCACACAGCATAGAACTCTAAGCCTTCTCTACGTTTCATATTTTTAAAGTCTTGATGTGACTTGCAAAACTTTCTAGTAAGAACAAATATTTTACATTCGTAGTTCTCTCCATATCTGGGCAATTCACCATATTGAAATGAAATCTGTGCTGCTTGGATTTTTCATCCCTACTTTTTTCACAATGGAAAGGCTCACTAGTCATCCTCATATTTTTGCCCATGCATCATTCCAGAAAATACAACCTATCTAAAGAGATTACACAGTGCATCCATTCTTCTTGGTGCAATATGAAAACACACACCAATCCAAACCAAACCCAAAACAAAATAACCCAATACATAGCTTATATAAAAGCATTAAAGTATTCTATATAACCAGGACCCCAGTCAGCATATTCCTGTTTCATTTTTCATTTTAAAATGAGCGTACTCACACTTTTTTGTTGTTGTTTAACGTTAGACTAGTAAGGTAGTTAGAGCCCAAATTCTAGTTCTTCACACTGTCCCCTCATTGGAGAGAGCACACACACACACACTTAACTTACCATTTTTTAAGCTGTCTTGTCTCTTCAGCATCATTGTATCTGGTGTCTTGTTTTAAGCAGAGAGAATAGATATAAATGACACTAAAGACAATATCCCTGAGGATCTACCAACCAACATAATTAAAAAAAAAATCATCCACAGCAAATGAAAAGGTCGACCAGAAGATTTCTAGTCAGAAATAGAAGTGATCTGATGAGAAGGGGAAGGTTATGTTGCTGAGATATGAGTACTGTGTACAGCTGTTACTCTAGTAATAATTCATCATATAAATATGTAAATCAGAGGAGGAGGAGGAGGGTGTGAGATTGCTGCTTAAATCACGTACAGTCACTCCTTGCCCTTAGGCAGAAAAATAGATCATCCCTACAGAAAGTGTTTCAGAAAATACAGAGTACAAGTTCTTGCAATTCATAAAAAATGAAGTCATTTAAATATTTCTTCAGCACAGAGCGGGCAAATTCACCCCTGGTGTAACTCCATTGATCTAAATGGAATTACACCAGGGATTAATAGAATATAGGTTTCTTTCGGTGTTAAAAAGTGAGGATAAAGAGAGACCAGACACAGCTGATCAATTTGACCAGGATATTAGTGTTGAAACACGTATGCATTGACTTTGCACTTCCAAGTACATTCCCACAAGACTTATACAAAAAGGTGGTTTAATGAACTCTGGCTGCCCCTGTTAAATCCTGGCACTGCTACTGTAACTTGCCAGGAATACTAAATAAATGTCTAAATAATAAATAAACTGAGACATCAGTTCTTGCAATAGATGTATACTTGCTTCCATACCTGGTTCATCATCCTTAGTTTGCTGAAGGTCAGTATGGTGTGGTGGGGCTTCAGAAGGTCCACAAAATTAGGAGAGGCAGAAAGGAGAGAGTCTGTAGGGGAAAGGGTTGATGGAGTAATGCAGATGGCCAACAGAGAGGAGCTCCATAGATTAGTACAGCATCACCCAAGGATACAAGGATCAGCAGGAGACAGGGAGCCGGGGAAACGGCTAATGCTGAAGTACAGCTGACAAATTTGGGTGGCATCCCAGATGAAGCAAGGAAACCTGGCTATGTTTGGTTGCTTTCATGATTGCATAATTGCATCCAGTGATTCTGTATAAATACCACCTATCACATGTTCGTTTTTGACATAATTCCTCTATTTGTTAGGGGAGAGACTGTTACCAAGACAGCCTGGCTGACCCACTTGTGCTTGGTTTTACGAACAGTTGTTTGTTACCTTTTATATTTAAATGTGAAAAGTAAGACACACACCTCAGAAGTAGCCACAAAATGCAGAATAGTTACTATAGGAAACAATTCCATTGAAAATATTCAGATCAACATACAGCTTGAAAAGCCAATAGTGTATACTAAGTACAAATCCTAAAAGCTAGGTAATATGCTAACGTTGTGACATCAGCTCCCACTGCATGAAGACAAATTCCATATCCCAGGTATTCTCTCTCAAACACATAGACAACTACCCCCTCCGTCTTGTTCATGAGACGTCCCAATTGATTTTATTTTTGGTGCCTCACATAGTGTGCATAAATTATAGCTGCTGTATCAGTTTGCATTATCAAAGGACATCTCTCTTCAGAACCTCTCCTTTTCCACTGTTATACTGTCCCCCATTTCAATGCATCTTCATAATAAACAGCTGAAACAAGCAATTAAAATGTGTGTGTTGAATGCCAGGACTGAGTGCTGGGCATGTGAAAGCCAAGAGAGGCAGAGAATATTGAACCACATCTCCCATGAGATGGGATGAAGGAAGTCTCCATGGGGATCCCTCACCACCAGTATCACATTAATCATTGTAAGGAGGGTGGGGTTTGTCCCCCCATAACAGAAAAGGTCACAGGGCCCACCCCCAAACCTAGGACAACAGTCCTCCATACCCAGCTTCCTAGCCACAGCTGCAGAGGGTGGGTGCAGTACAGAAGTGATAGATACAGCCCCAGAGTGTATCATCTTTTCTGTCAGACAGTTTTCATTCCCTAAACCCCACCCCAGCCTCATACTACCAGCCCAGTCTCTGGAGCACCCAACCCTCCATCAGCATGGACGGTGGTCTGCATGGACAGGTCTCTACGGGGTCCAGAAGCAAAGTCAAGGGGGGTAGAAGGAAAAGGTCACAGAAGCAGCAGAGTCTCTTTCCACATACAGAACTAGGGGACAGTGGCTGGTCCAGTTTGATTAGACAGCAGTGCAAGGGATTTGCTGCTTATGATACTATTAGGACCAAAGATGATTTAAGATAACAAGAATTAGGTGTAAGTTTGATTATAAATCTTCATCATCTACTATATATTACGTGCATGCACACGCACATTGTATTTCAGGGCCAACCCCTGTTTACCATATTGCAGCAAATAGCAATACAGATTTCAGAGTATTCATTTACATAATTACTAGGGTAATCTGCCGAACATTTTCAAATCGCCTCACTGATCGCTTCCCATACCCCACAAAAGTTAGGAAGCAAAAATAGTGTTGGCTTCAGTTCCCTTCCGCCCATTCTGCCTCCCCTCTTTTAAAAAAGGTATTAAGAAATGAATAAGCATTGGCAAAGAGATGCGAAGCCTAACAAAATTCCATATAAAAAACATGGCGTGTAAGGGTTAAATAGCCTCTGCAGTCATTGAATGGGTAGTTAAAAGGTGAATGCCTGACAAGAGATAAAGAACATTTGCAGGTACAGATTGGGTCAGGTGACAGTTATTATAACCCCAGTAAAGTGCCAACATTGCAAAAGTTTTTATATAATCATTTTCAAGGGCACGCATTGTTTCAAACTGGGCTAGGTGGCACGGGGGATTAGTGTACTAGCTCCGATAATTTCTGGAAGCCTGGGCTCAGATTTTGTTTCGTCTACAAATGCAAAAGAAGTTGCTAATTTAGTCCAAATCTGAAGACTCTGCTCAGAAGAGGCCTAGGATTAGATAATATCCCCTTTAAGGTCAAAGTGGTTCGGATATTGCTTTCCAATGCCTTCCTGCATGATGCCTTGCTCTTGCCAATGCGGTTAGTCTGACTGCAGTGAAAAGCAAATTCACTCAAAGAAGTGATGTGGCAGCACAGGTATTTGAGAGATGGGACAGAATTCAGGGGAATGTTCTCTAGCGGTGAGACCCAGGAACTGAACACAGGTATTATGGTTCTATTATTGGCTGCATGGCCTTCCTGTGTGGCCACTTTAACCTGTCTGCACCTTGAGTTCCTCCTCTGTAAAACCAGGCTAGTGCCCACTTGTGTGAAGTGTTGAGGCTCTTAATGGTGATGCCTGCCAATATAAAGAGGGAAAAGTACTACATATTTAATTCCAGCATTCCCCCATTTGCCAGTGCTAGTAGTGGCTGAATGGCTATGCTGCACAGCATTGGGCCAGAAGAAGGAAGCGTGCATTCATTTTCAACACCCCAAAGCAATGCTTTTTTGAAACGATTACTGGGCAATTTAGTAACCCAGCATTAACTCCCAGAGCACAATAGCTTGCTGGAATGAACAGCACTGCAGTTGCTGCAACATCCACCTAACCCTCCAGAGGGATTAAGATTACATTTGAACTCTTTGTAAAGAGCCCCATTTACAGCTGGCCCACAAAAACCCTTGACAAGTTTGAAACCTAAATTAACCGGCACTAGGTTAACTAGTGGCACTAGGATTTAAACTCATGACAGTCAGATGCAGATTGCTGGGCACCTTGCCCAGCTCCAGATGAGATCTGTACATACAGACTTTTCCCACACAAGCAGGTCCTGTTTGCTTGGCCATTTTAGATGGGAACAGATGAAAACAAGCAGTCAGCTCAGCTGAAGGTCATGCAAGCAGAGTTACTCCACTCTGGGCACAGTTAACCTTTGAACATTATGGGCGACGGGCTGTTTGGCTAGTTAACGAACGCTCTTCTCAGAAACACAGGGCCTTTTTGCTTAGGTCTCAGTGTGCCCAGTTTAGGTTTTGAGTTACACAACACTGCAACTCTTACTACTGCTTATCAGTCAGAAAAGGCTAGTAGTTATTTATAGCACCAACTATATAAAGCAATAAAGCCTATGAGTCGTCTAACATATCATTTATCTAGAGGTATAAAAAGGGACAGTCATTAAAACAGAACAGGCTGTTTTATCTCATATTGCTATTCAAAACCTAATTTAACACCCTCAGAGCCATCGTACTGTTCAGATGACTAAAAGGCTGCTCAAGACATTGGGGAGAGGACGGGCACGGCAGGAAGGAGAGGGAATGCAACAACAACATTTTTTAAAAAAAGGAAAGGCCAGATTTTGGGAACTCCCAAATGGTTCTTTACCATAATGAGGACCCGAGCATTCAATCTATTTGTGCTTAGTATTTCTCAGGATTCATTCCATGACAACACAGGGCCAGAGCCTTCTCTGCTTGATTTCAGTGGCAGACTTCGATTGACTTTTAAGCTGTTGGTCCTGCCAGCAGTTTTTTTGGGCAGGATTCTCCCTTTCTCTCACCCTGCCCCCTCTCCTCCCCCCCAAGTTATAAAAGTTCTGTTCTTTGAAGAGCCTGTGATATAGTCCTTAATTGAAAGCCCACTCTTGTCCTCTTTATTCAAACAAAAATTCCACTGGCTTCCAAGAATTTTCCCTGAACAAGGATTCAAGATTATCCCCTTAAATTAGGAAATAGTTTGTATTAAATACAATATCAACAGCATGTGCAAAACAGAGTGCCCTATGGCAGATAATTATCTGCTGAAACATTAGCTTTTTTGTCCCATACATGGCAGATTCCATATTTTGCTGCTTGCAATCCATGAGTGACCTTTTTATGGACTTGTTCATTTTCATTGCACACTCATGAAGTTTAGTATTAAGTTACTGTGACAGAGAGACCCTTTGGCAAAGGGTCCCCTGTTCCTTGCAAACAACTTGTTTCAGATTTGACAAACTCACTACACCAAACACATATCCTGCAGGGTATTTATCCATAAGGGGTAAAATGGAAGGTATCTACACAGCTCATAACTTATCAAGACTCATACCCACTGCAAAATGTATGTATGGGTAATATTTAAGGAATAATGCAACTATATTTAAAGTCTGTTTTATGGTCTTAGACCAGAGTAAAAGTTAATCACCAAAGCCCATTCAAGCAGGAGGGAACTGTCCCCTCCCTGGTTAGCATAGTGTGAGGTTCAATTGTCTAGCTTTGCTCTATCCCAAGACTATCAATGGAAGATCATCAGACTTCAAAGAATCAAACCCACTTGGCGGTAAAAAAAAAAGGAGCATAACAAGGGATAGGGGGTCACCTTGGCTATGAATAAAGACAAAAGACTGTTTCAGTATTACAGAGGAGGGGAGAAACCCCTTTGCATCCTTTCACTGAGGAGACATCTTGGGGAACAGAGATGTTCTCATGGAAAAAAAATTGGCTCCTCTGAAGCCAGCCAGCTCCGCAACAGACTGAACTTTGATGGGAAAGCTTATTTCATTTGATAGGAAAGGTAACAATAGTAAATAAATGCCCTAATTCACATTTCATGATTTTATTTTGTATTTTAACCATTTGTTTCCATCACACTGTTTCTAGTTGAATTTCTGTTCTTTCCTAAATAACCCTTCTCTTGTTTTATTACCATTGCTGTGTGTTATACAGGAGCAGGGGTGTAGGGTAAAATTAGTAAACTAGGGCACACTGCTCCTTTGGGGGCAGAGGATCTGGGATTTCTGTGAGTGGCCAGTGTTAGGGGCTGGTTCTCACAGGAGAACAGTTCAAGGGGACTCTTGTTTACCTGTGAGGCAAAGACAGGCTGGCATAATCCAGAGAAGAGTTCTTGAGTGGCTGACAGGCTGGTGGTCTTACATAGCCAGCAGCTAGCCACTGTGGGCAAAGCTACCTCTCGCTAGAGGCAGGGGGTTACAAGTGACTAACAGCCCTGGGTACCCCAAGAACCATCAGTCACACAGCAGCTGTATATAATGGAGCAGATGGGAAAGTGACCTCTCTCTTCCTTGTGAGTGCACTAAGAGAAATGGGGGGCTATTGGTACCATCTCTCCTTCCTTCCAGGATGCTTTCGTCCCCTCCCCCCACCTCATTATCTCAATTTTGGCCATGTTAGTCACTTACGCTCATGTCATGCCCTGTGACAGGTTCAGCAACAGCAGGAAGAGGAACTGCCCCCTGCAGGAGGTACACAGGGTTTGTTTTGTTACTAACAAAACAATACAATCGTGGAGGTAATACAACATTTGCCACCATCACATTATTCACTCTGCTTATGTGTTCAAATCTTTCCCCGCCCTCCCACCCACTCTATGGTCTGATTTATTTAGACTGTGATCTCTTCATGGAGGGGAGCCACTGTTATTCTGTGTTTGTACAGCACCTAACACAATGGGGCCCCAGACTTGGCTGGCCCTTAGACCGGGGTGGGCAAACTACGGCCCGAGGGCCACATCAAGCCCTTTAGACATTTTAATCCGGCCCTTGAGCTCTCACCAGTGAATGGGGTCCGGGGCTTGCCCTTCTCTGTGCGTCTCCCGGAAGCAGCGGCATGTCCCTCCTCTGGCTCCTACACATAGGGGCAGCCAGGGGGCTCCAAACGCTGCCCCCGCTCCAAGCGCTGCCCATGCAGCTCTCATTGGCCAGTTCCTGGCCAATGGGAGCTGCAGGGGCGGCACCTGCCAATAGGGCAGTGTGGAGAGCCTCCTGGCCATGCCTCCATGTAGGAGTCAGAGTGGGGACATGTTTCTGCTTCCGGGAGCTGCTTGAGGTAAGCACTGCCCCAAGATGCACTTCTGACCCCCTCCTGTGCACCAACCCCCTGCCCTAGCCCTGAGCCCCCTTCTGCCCTCTGAGCCCCTCGGTCCCATCCAGAACACCCTCCTGCTCCCCCAACTCCTCATCCCCAGCTCCACCCCAGAGCCTGCACCCCCAGCTGGAGCCCTCACCCACTCCCTGCACCCCAAACCCTGTCCCAGCCCAGAGCCTCCTCCCACATCCTGAACTCCCTGACCCCACCCCAAAGCCCTCACCCCCTCCCACACCCCAACCCCCAATTTTGTGAGCATTCATGGCCTGCCATACAATTTCCATACTCAGATGTGGCCCTTGGGCCAAAAGGTTTGCCCGCCCCTGCCTTAGACACTACCCTAATAAACATGATTAATACCAAAATTGTATCAATGGGGGTTTAGTTTCCAGGGTCAGGGACTAGGGACTTCAGCTTCACCACAATGGACTTCTCAATCCCAAAACTTCTGTTGGACTGGCGTGTAACAAGTCAGGGTAGCTTCCATTGTGACTGGAGCTCTCATCCTGCCTGGGCTGTTGTGGGTGAACTGCACCTTTTAGTCCCTCTCAAGTGCACCAGGTCTCAGGTGCCAGGCCTGGCTTCCTGAACCTCACTCTGGGCAGAACCACTTGGCCCTATGTCTCTTAGATGGCTCTCTGGGCTGCAGCTCCTATTTACCCACCACGTTAACTCAACTGGTTTTGGCACCTGTAAGCTCTTTTCCTCCAGGAGCCTGTGACAGCAGCTGATTAAAGTGACTCAAAAAATGGCTTATTCAAGACAAAATAATTTATTCATTCATTCACCCCAACAGTATATCGTATGCAGAGACAAGGGTTAAAACCATAAAACCCTACAGGCAAACCAATAGATACCTATAAGGATATTTCCCATTACTTAATCCTTAACCTTTCCTTGCAAGCTTTGGTAAATTCCATTCAACCCAGGAACCTTTCATTTTTGGACTAGGCAAAACAAATTACCCTGCTGCATTCTCAGCATCTGTCAGAGACATCTCCAGTGGCTGCTGACAACCCACTTTCACACCCTTCCTTTCTAGGTCCAGGGTCCTTTAATAATTTAGTATCCCTTTTGATCCTAGGCTCATGCCTGGCAAGAATGTGCCTACTAGGCTGGTTGTAACCAGCCAGGGCCATTTCTCAAATTAATAGTTCCCCCACTGTTTCCTTAAGGAGCATTATCTTATGTCTATCATTGCTTCATTTCCCATTTGTTCATTCCGCCACCAGCCATCTTTGGGTAACTTCTGTGCAGTCAGGCATAATAATATCAAAACAGGTAAACTGAGGTGCATTGATATTTATAAAAAACCTCCAAATAACTTCCTCAGGCACTGTTCTTTTTAAGGCACAAAGCTTATTTTTGTATAAACATTTATTTTTGTATAAACATTACTGAAACACACACATCAGCTAGCAGAGCCTGGTGTTGACTGAAGCCTGCAGCACCCTGTAGCCCCACCTTTCCTCCAAAATGGAGGATGATATCTAGTCTCTGCCATCACACCCACATTCTTATGCAACAGCGACATCCACTCCACACACTAGTGGTCTAGCACAGCAATGTCAAGTTTATTTTACCACAGAGGTGCAGCCTTACGTTCTGCAGCATTGCTACTGGCCCCAGCCCAACCCAGATCCACTAGTCTTTGGAGCGATACCCCAGCCAATCACGATCATAGCATGCAGCCATCCATGCTGGCTGCTCAATCTGGTCTCAACAGATGGTACCAAAACTCTCTCCACCACCTTGCTGCAGTCACTTTGCCATTACTTGTAAACGCTCCAGCAGGAACTTCTCTGACTAAGTAGGAAGCCACTGCAGAGCATTCACCCTTATAAAAGTTATAAGGATATAAAAGTTAAGAGGAGTTACCACTCCAAGAGACTGCCAGGTGTTTCCCCAGGCACTTGTTGGAAAAGAGGTCTGTCATAAACATACAGCTAAGGGTAGCATAAAATCCCTCCTTTACCTGTAAGGGGTTAAGAAGCTCAAATAACCTGGTTGGCACCTGGCCAAAAGGACCAATAAGGGAAGAAGATCCTTTCAAATCTGTGGGGGGGAGGTTTTGTTTTGTGCTCTCTTTGTTGTTCTCTCTTGGACAGAGAAGGACCAGGGTAGGAAAAACCATCTCCTAAAACCCTACCTGAAATAAGCATCCAAAATTACAAAAATTGTAAGTAATAGCAAGGAAATGCATTAGCTTATCTTTTGTTTTAGCTTGTGAATTTTCCCTATGCTAAGAGGGAGGTTTATTCCTGCTTTTTTTGTAACTTTAAAGTTTTGCCTAGAGGGGAATCCTCTGTGTTTTAAATCTTATTACCCTGTAACATTACCTTCCATCCTGATTTTACAGAGGTGCTTCTTTTACTTTTTTCTTTATAATAAAGTTCTGTTTTTAAGAATCGGATTGGTTTTTAGTGTCCTAAAAACCCAAGGGTCTGGTCTGTGCTCACCTTGTCTACCTATTTGGTTGGTATATGATTCTCAAGCCTCCCCAGGAAAGGGGGTGAAGGGGCTTGGGGGGATATTTTGGGGAAACAGGAACTCCAAGTGGTCCTTTTCCTGAATCTTTGTCTAGCTCATTTGATGGTGGTAGCAGTACCATCCAAGGACAAGGAAGGATTTGTGCCTTGGGGAAGTTTTTAACGTAAGCTGGTAGAAATAAGCTTAGGGGGTCTTTCATGCGGATCCCCACATCTGTACCCCAGAGTTCAGAGTGGGGAGGGAACCCTGACACGGTCAAACTCCCAAAATTCCCTGGACATCCCAGCAGCCACTCCTTCAGGGAGTGGTACTGGAACTGTAGGATAGGTGGTACCCAGAAGATATTATTACTGCAATGGTGTACATCAGCTCAGTATGGAAATGGGACAGAATTGCAATAGTCTTGAACCCCTAATGTCATGAGTATGGGCACGCTGTGCTGCTGGTGCTATCCCAACAGTTCAGTCCTCCAGAGAATCCAATGATTAAGAGGTTACACATTAAAACATTTTCCTTCAAATCTCTGGAAAAGTGAATATTTACATGGTAATAATCCCAGAGAGTTCCTGCTGCAGCTGATTGTAACGAGACATTCCTTACTGACCTATATCATGATGGCTGATCACTAAATATTAAACTCACCTGCAGTATAGCTAATACAGCAGATAAGGTGGCAAACAACACACATACTGAATAGACAGACATTTCCTTTTCTCTAATTTTTAATGTTTCCTTCAATGTAAAGTCTCCTGCTTTTCTTGTGATAAGGAAGAATGTAATTAGGTGTTCTCTGATGGCCTTCTTGGCACAAGATAATTCATCATTTTGAATGCTTTTATTTAACTTTCTTGTAAATCAAGTCATCTCATTTGTAGCACTTCATTGCCTCCAGTCATTTTTGCTCTCTTCCTTTTCTAAAGCCTTTAAAAACAAAAGAAATTTGGAGTGTTTAATATGGAATGCAACATTGGAGGCAAAGAAACACTAGAGAGGAGTCTGGGCTACAGAGTTCTGTTCCGGACCTCAAACGCTCCAGTGTTTGGGCTTATGTCAGAAGTTTTGATTCAGTCCTATATCTAGGACATGTTCTAAAAGTGGATATGATAACATTGCCTGCATATGTTCTTCAGTCTCTTTTTAGTACATCCTAACATTTCCTTTTGACTCGTCACTTTGCATTGAGAAGTCATCTTAATTGACTGTCCACGGTGATCCTTATAACTTCTCCCTTCCCTAACCTTAAGATTTTACAGCCAGTTCAGAACTCATCGTTGTGCAGAAGTAGTTTATATTCTGCTTTCCAGCGTTCATTACAGTATCTTCAATTTTTCTACAATGAACATGGTCTACCATTCTGTCACCCAGTTACCTAAATTTGTTGGGTCCTTCTGGAGTGCCTCACAAGCATAACCAATGAACACAAAGGGAAAAAACAAAACCATGCAAATCTCTGCATAGACTGCATTGTATTCCAGAATCAGGCAGCTTAAAATGCCATAAGACACTTTATAGAAAATAAATGGAAAGCCAGTTTTTGTAGAAGTGGATTAAAATAGCTGGAAGCTTCTGAAGACATTATGTCTTACTGTTTCCAGTGACTAGCTGAATATAGTTACAAAGCGCTGTAATGATCAGTTTTTCGTATTGTATCTGCGTATCTGCTGAGGTGACATTGGTGTGGATGTATGGGTACAGTACACTACACTCCTTAGATCATCTTGTCAAGTTCAAATGGAAGCTGTCTAAAGTCTATTCATACATCAAAGTTTTATAAGATGTTAGTCAATAAATACGCAGTTGTCATGCTGAGATAGGGGAGGGAATTTAATAAAGCCATTGGTTGTGAATCAAAACAAGTGTGTTTAATTCACTATCTTCCTTCTATATGGAAAATAGAGTTTAGTTGTCCCTCTGCCAAGTCTTCCCCAGATAATCCAGTTAGTTAGTTATGGCCTTGCTCTCATGATGCTGAGTAGAATACTGCATGCTCTCAAACAGTTTCTATTGTCTCACTTCCCCATTCATTCAGTTTTATGTTTGCTACGAGCCGTTCTATTTGGTACCGCATTTCCTGTTTTATTACCCTTGCTTCTACCACAAACAGTGGCCATAATGGGCCTGAAGTCCTGCCTTGCTGATGCAGGACAAGCTCCTATTGACTGCAAAGATAAATGGGACTTGTCTCCTGGTTACTTCTCTTGGGACAAAGGCATACTTAATAAAGCCACAAGTTACATATAGACCAGATACTCTCCCAGAGCCTTACAGGTCTACCTGTTCCGAGACGATTCCTGACGTCTGGGTGAATTCCACAGAGTGCCTGTTAAAAAAACCCAATCACTAAACATTCTGTTCTTACAGGACAGGTGCAATAGCAAGTAACCAGAACCACACCTTATTGGGCCCCTACTTGTCTCTGAGGCATATTGGGAATGTAGAGCTAGTGCTTCAAGCCCCAAATAGTGATGCTCATCTGGCTGGTCATTACTAGTCAAGTGTCAGCAGTGTTTACAACTATATGGAAGACGAACTAGGTCCCTGCACCCATGAACTTAAAAACAGAGTCTGATCTAGACATTTCAGCTTAGACATCAGCAAGTCCTGGCTCCTGCACACAGCCGAAGTATACTGGAGCAGGATATGCCACGTCATATGTACGGAGCTATTGCCTTCCAGACCCTGCATTCATGTACCTGAGGTGTGTATGTTAAGAAGGAAGAAGGAAAAGAACTCACCCGCAGTATCACACATTCAGATTTTAATATAGACATCCTCAAGTTCAGGGGAGTTAAGATTCAGTGTTTGTTTCAGCCTCTTATAAATACAGGAGCCAAGAGGAAACAAAAATTTAGACCCAGATCCAGAAGCCACCTTTGCCCCCGATCCAAAGAGGAAGAGCAAAGTTCTACAGTTTTTGTTTGATTTAGTTTTTCTTTATTTACAGAGTTCAGCCTAGACATTCCAAAGAGCCCAGAAGCAGTTGCCTGGGTGTACAGGCAGGTTACACCAGCTTTAAGCCCAGAATTTAACAGCGGTGCAACACACAAAAATGCCACACTAGGACTGGGCCTGTATGTTCAGCATACATTACCATGAAGGACTAAAATGTTTACACATTAAGAACATACAAGGCTCCAGCATCAAGCCCGCATCATGCCCCATATTGCCCTTTCTACGTTCGCCTCACGGAGATAAGCCCAAAGACACAGATGAGAATTCAAACACCTCCAAAGTTAATGTATATTTAGATCCATTTAGATATTTATGGTTTTGTTCCAACATATTGGAGATGGGACTCAAGTGCAAAATTCAGGTTATGACTCCTCAAATGTCAGGGGATGTTTTGATCTAGGGTTTCAGCTTGGGTTCATTCCCCTGTTTTAAGATAGGAGATAGTTCTTATAGTGGGGCCACTTCCTCTTCTTCACCCACCAACTCCTCTCTTCATCTCCAGATAGGCTCCCCTTCACAATTACCAATAGACTCCAAGAGCTCTCCTTCCTTTGCCCCTAAAATCCCTTCCTCCCTTTCCCTGACTCCCCACCCAACCAGCTCTCCTGGCCTCCAACAGGTGAGCCACAAACCCTCACCTTTGAGCACCCCCTGCAAGGCAAGCATTAGTACCCTGGCTTTTCCAGTTACTCCTCCCTGCCCGCATCCCCTCTACCTTTGCTGATCTTTGCAGGGCCCAGTAGGTCAAATAGAATATTTCTTAGCCTCCTAAACCAGCGGCACACTGGGGCACTCTGAAGCTTTTCCAGTCAGCCATATCCCACCCGGCACTGCAGGTTTTCACTTTCACATCAGTTAGGTTAATTGAGAGCAAGCATCCTACATTCCTTTATTGTGAGTGCACAGCCTTTGGTAAAACAAACAAACAAACCCACATTTCTAATAGAAACCCTGCCCAGCTAAAATAGCCTTGCTGAAGGAAAACTTTAAAGAGGAAACTATACGGAGAGCAGGGAAATTTGCTGCCTAAGAAGCAGCCCACTCACACTTCTGCTAATACTGTTGTCTATATCCTGGATATCAAAAGGAGAATGGGCTAAAGCTGAATGAAATTGCAGTTTCAGCTTCCAGGGGCTTGTGTCAACTTTTCTCACTGTTTTGTTTCTCATGGTTTGTGCCCTCTGAACTTTGTTTTTCATTCAAATTAACGCTAAAGCTAAAAGCAAACCTCTGCTGAACCATTTGAGGTTTTGTGTGGTCTCCAGCCAAAACAAATGTGTCAATCCAGGTTTGCAGAGGTGGCAGAAATTTTGGCCTAGTAAAGGAACCGGGAAGGAACTGGTTACAAAAATAGCTTCTCCCAGTTCTAGAATTCACCAGGTTGTGATGCTCCTGGAATGGCTGATGCATGGAAGTACAGGCAAACTGGGCACAGTCAGACACCTTGGGCCTGATTTTCAGAGGAGCTGCACGCCCATAGCACTTATTGATATTGGTGTGACATGCGATGCTCGACATCAGCCCCTAACGGTTCAGTTCTGTTCTCAGCTGACAAAGAGCCTGCTAGTATTCATGGGAGTTAACTGAATAAATCCTTGTACATCAAGATGAGACTATGCCTCATAATTACTGCATCTTAAGGTCATGAGAGGGAGTGTTTCTATGCTTACCACACAACAGGAACAGGGGGAGGGCTTGTATCCTTTCTGAGAGCCTGCATCTTGTTTTTGTTTGTTTGTTTTTTGCAGTGCTTGCTTGGTGCTTTGTGCCTTCCCTAGCCTCCTGGCTCTCTGTGTTAAATTGCCACATCGTTGCCTTTTCCCAGAGCTGTAGTCTAGTTTTTCCCTTCCAGAAATGTAATGAGTGAGGAATCTGTTTCACTGATTCTCTTTAGCAGCCTGTACTCCTTCTTTGTTACAAGGTACAGTGATGTTAAAAATCTAGGACACAAAAGCAATTTGTTTCTGTGACTTTTGAGCTTTCCTCAATCGCTCTCCTAAATCACAAATTGCTACTTTGGATCACTTCACTTTCAAAAGTGAGCTCGCTCATGCTTCCATTCTGACACTGACACTCCTGCTATTTCTCCTTCCCTCTGCCATTCTTATCAGTTATTGTGAAAATACACAAAACTTAGCATGGCCAACGAGAAGTTCATGTCAAAGCTTTATCCAGGCTCCAGTGATGTCATATCAGTCCAAACCAAGAGAGTGTTTTCCCCTCCATTTTAGATCCCACTGCTTTTCACTTGAGTGAGACACCTTTTGTCACCTCTGTTTCTTTCAACCACTTCAGTGGCATCATTACATTTTAATGCTGTTTCTTTTTTTCTACAAACTTTCTCACAGATTTAAAAAACAATCCAGCTGTTCCAGAACACGGCAGCCCCACCTCTTTAGGGACACCTGTCACCCCAGTGCTGGGATACAGCCACTACACTTTACTCGTCTCCACTATTGTGCTGCTGTTCTCCTACTGCTCTTCACTAATGTCAGAGCTATAGCAAAATTAAGCATGTGCTTAAGTACTTTGCTGAATAAGAATGGGATTACTCATATGTTTAAAGTTAGGCATGTGCTTAAGCACTTTGCTGAATCAGGACCAAAATGAAGAGTGCCTAGAATCTCGTTTGAATCAGTTGATTTTCCATTTCAGCTATGATATTCCCTTAACTTGCATGGTTGGGAGGACTGATTCTCTTTGCTCACTCTTCTGATACCAGTATTTCTATAAGAAAGAATGAATATATTACCTTCTCCTGGTCAAAAAATATATTACATTTTTCAGGACATATACATTTTTTGTTTCAGCTCCCATTATCTCTCTGCTTCAATTGCTTTCCCGAAACTCCCAAACAATCAAACCAGTGGGGTAAAATGTTCAAAATCACCTAAGTGACTTAGGAGCCTAAATTCTGTTTTCAAAAGTGACATTGAAAGTCAAGGGGACTTAGGTTCCTAAGTGCGTAAGGCGTAGTCTACACTGGAATACTTCTGCCAGGATTGCTGTATATATACAACTGTACTGGCAAACCCTCCTAGTGTAGACACAGCTTATCCCAGCAAAAGGGGGCTTTTCTTGGTACAGCTACAGGTTTGGCAAGTGAAATAAGCTACATCCACACAAGCACTTTTATGGCAGTTATAAAAGACTAGGGCTTTTACTGGTATACGAATATTCTTAAAAAATTATCCCCCAATCAAGATTGCTATACTGGCAAATGTTTGTAGAGAAGACCCTGCCACATGTTAAATCTACACTGTGAGCTGGGGTAGGATTCCCCCGCCCCTGTCCACATGCTTGTGCTAGCTATAAATAACAGCATAGTTATGGTAAAGCAGGCGGTGGAGGCATAGCTGAGCTGTGCTGAATAAATACCCACCAGTTTCAGGCGGGGTTGTGCTTGGCCTGGCTCAGCCATGCCTCGGCTACTGCAGCTACACGGTTATTTATACATGCACTAGATCGATGAGAGCTAGCGTGAGTGTGGGTGCATAAGCCCGGGAATCACACCCCTAGCTCATCTTATAGACATAGCTAAAGTCACTTCTGGAAATGGGATGTAGGCTCCTTAGTCACTTAAGCTTTTGAAAGTTTTACCCAATACCCCAGGGGTGGCCAACCTGTGGCTCCGGAGCCACATGTGGCTCTTCAGAAGTTCATATGTGGCTCCTTGTATACACCCCAACTCTGGGGCTGGAGCTACAGGTGCCAACTTTCAAATGTGCCGGGGGGTGCTCACTGCTCAACCCCTGGCTCTGCCCCCACTCCACCCCTTCCTGCCCCCTCCCCTGAGCCTGTGTGCCCTCGTTCCCCCATTCTTCCCCCCAGAGCCTCCTGCATGCCACAAAACAGCTGATCGGGAGGTGCGGGGAGGGAGGAGGAAGGCACTGATCGGTGGGGCTGCCAGTCAGGGGGAGGTGCTGGGAGTGGGGAGAGAGGGGAGTTGATGGAGGGCTGCTGATGTATTACTATGGCTCTTTGGCAGTGTACATTGGTTAATTCTGGCTCCTTCTCAGGCTCAGGTTGGCCACCCCTGCAATATCCTTTTCAGATCTAGGAGCAAGAGCCAACTGCTGCAGGGAAGTCAGCAAACAAAACAGGTTTTTTTCTTTAACAGTATGGAAAAACAATAAAGTTTTACAGACAGCTTTTCAAAATAAACACATGGGGTCACACTCATCTGGAAAGGGTAGGAACAAGCACTGATTCACATAGCCAGGAAGTTACTGCTTATGGGGAGCAGGAAGTACTAATAATGAGAATTGCAATTCCCATGGAGCTCAAAAGTTTAGGCGATTGACTGTTCAAAGCCCAGATCTGAATGGAACATGTTTGTAGCAGGTGGTATTATTTTAACCTTACTGTTTCCAGATAACTCCAACAATGTACCCAGTTAAGCCCACAACTTTAAAACCACACCTTGTGGTTCCTTTTTGAAAATCTTTTTTATTATCAAGACCTACACTTGACATATGTTCAATGGTGTATTTAAAAACCACTGGTATAATAATGTTACCCCTCTTGACCTGAGCAGTTGGCCAATATTCAGGGTCTTGTGGTTGTTTGCATTAGGAGAAATTGATGATGGAGTCAGATTTTTTTTTTTTTGCTGCAATCTTGTTTATTTAGAATGTACAAAAGTCCTGTTTCCCTGAACACAGCAGGAATGAAGCAACTGCAGACAGTTTCTATGCTCACAGTTCCAAGCCTCTTTCCAGGCAGTACTCAACCCAAAAGCTCTCTGTCCTAGCTTTTTCCCAGGGTCACACTAGAATTGCTTCTTCTCTGGAGCTTCCCTGATCCCTTTTCTGTGTGCTTCTGCAGTGCCTCTGCTGCTTCTCTCTCTCTCTCTTTCTCTCTCCCTCTCTCTCACACACACACCTCCATCAACCACTACACAGCCCCTGGTGTTTGCACCCAGCCCCCAGTGAAACACCTCTACTCCATAGCTCAGCTCCTGACTGGCCTTACATGTTGCTGGAGGCTTCTATGTTTTCAGCTATCAATTCCACAAAAGAGCTTATTACACTGGTCCTAAATGAAGTTCCAGTGAGGTTTCACCCAACTCCCAGTGTAATAAAAATAATGTAGGATCACGGACCATTTAGATGTTTTTTCAATGTCTGAGAAATTATCTAAGAAACAGCAAAAACTGCCTCATCTAGATCTATATTAGTCTAAATGTCATTACTGGTCACACAGAAGAGTTGCAGGTCTGTCTTTGTGACTTTAACATCTTACATCCCCGTTGTTAAAATGTCTTTCATTGCATTCCCTACACTAAGATAGATAAGCAGAGCACTAAGTTCTTATAACAGAGGCTATCAGCAAAGTATCTGATGCCTCCAAAATAGAACCGTGCAGGGAAAAGCAATCCCAGGGGTCTGGATTCCTCCCTCTTCCCCAGGAAGTGATCTTAAAGTGTATCAGATGCTCGAGGAGAAGTCAATGTAGTGGCAGTAGCCCAGCACTGGGGTGACAGGTGTCCCTAAAGAGTGGGGGCTGATGTGTTCTGGATCTTTTTTTCAGTCAGTCTGTTCATTCCCAACTACAGGAAGTTGCAGCAATCCAGTCTGGAGGCCATGAAGTTGACTGCAAACCCTTTTTGGCCAAGACATTGTCTTGGCTGGGGTGCAGCGTCCTGGCCAGCTAAAACTGAAAGGTTTGGGGTTGGGGTTTGTTTTTTTGTTTTGTTTTGACAGCTATCACTATTTGACCGGTTGGAAGCAGTGGAGAATCCAGAACTCCAAGGTTACAGACATGACCATCTGAGGGTAGACTCACTGTGTAGTGGGAAATACAGGGGCAGATTCTCAGCTGGTGGATGTTGTCATAGATGTATTGAAACCAATGAAGCTCTGACAATTTACACCAGGTGAGGATGTGTCACCAGACTGTCAAAATGATTCCCTCTTCCCACCAGCTTCACCTCTGTCAGCCAGCTACCTTTCTTCCTCTTTCTGACCTGGACCTGGCAATGAGCTAGTAGCTCCATCCAGACTCAACTTCATGCTAGCGGTACCACAAGAAAGAATTGGCTGTAGTGAGGAGGGGAGAGCGAACCCAGGAACAAAGGAAGGGTCAGCACTTGTGTCAGAAATAGTGGAAACATTTTTTCCTGCCTGATATCAACTGATACAGAATCCTACAATGACATTTTCATTTTCAAGTCAGCAAATGACAGAAGGGCCAGAAATAAACAGGAAGAGTGAAATCCTGGACCCATTGAGTTGGGAGTTTTGCCATTGATTTCAGTGGAGTCAGGATTTAGCCCCCCAAACTGTATTACAACTGAATTACTGAGACTCCGGGGCTCTGTCCATATTTCTATTGGTATAATTGTTAGGCCAGGTCTACTCTAAAAAGTTAGGGTGACCCTGCTATGTCGCTCTGGGGTGTGAAAAATCCACACCCCTGAGTGACATAGTTAAATTGTTAGACAGCGGTAGGCTGATGGAAGAATTCTTCCATTGACCTCGCACTGGGTTCAGGGAGCAAGGTGGGGAACCTGCAAAGCCATTTTGCCTTGGGCTAAAAAACCAGAAGTGCCACGGAGAGGAGGAGCGGGCAGTGCAGGCCTGGGATGGGAGTGGGCACCATGTCTCACAGCCCACGGTCCAAGAGGTTCTGTTGCCTGTGCCTTGCCCTGCAAAGCTTTGTGGTGCCTGCCTGGAGCCCACAGCTGCCTGCACTGATTGTTGCATAAATCCTCTGTTGCAGGGCTGGTGAGACTCTGTCTGCAGACGAGGGAGCCCGCAGGTATCAGCCGGTTCCCCCAGGCTCCTGGGTGTCTCAAACAGTGACTCCAGCTAACATGATTGCCCATCCCCCCTAAATTGGTGCCCACCCACATTTCTACTTCTAGCTGTGCCACTGGTTCTGATCACGTTAGCAATTAACACGGAGACTGCAGTTTGTCATCCAAACCCCCATCCTACCCCCCAACACAAAAACAACAACAATGTAGTTCTGCACTGTAACCAACATCAATCTGGATTCTGTATTTAGATTTAGAAAGCGGGGGAAGCCATTTCCCTTATCAATTCATCCACACAAACCAACCACAGTATGACAAATAATTCAGCTATGTAGATGCTATTAATAAGCTCAATTATCTGATTTTTGCAGTGTCTGACTTTTGAATAATGCCTATTTAAGGGAAAAAAGCCATAAATGTGAAGGCACTCTCATCCTTCCTCAGCTGTCACATGCGAAAGAGCCCCCTTTCCTAGACAGAAGGTTAGAAAGGTACTCTTCAGAGCAAGGCCCAGTTTCTGGCTCATTCCCACAGCAGTAGAAGAGCCATTTGCAAGGCCACACTGGTAAGAATGGTTCAAGGCACCCAGTACTTCGTGAGGTGCTGAACTCCCACTGACTCCAATGGTAGTTGAGTGTACTCAGGCCCTGGCAGAAATACTTAGGCACCCTGCAGGCTCAAGCCGTTAGCACTGAATTCTACTCCATTGCAATCTGGCAGGGAACAACCATGTCAAAGTGGAAAAATCCCAGAAAGTTATTGAAACAGCCTTACTATTAAAGACCTAGTGTTTCTACTGCAAATGGGAACAACTCCAAATGAGATTTCTGAGCTAGTGTCTTTTAAAGTCACTTGCTTTGGCTTTGCAAAATACAAGCCCTTCTGCTCTGCCATAATTAAAGCTTTTGGGGACATCTCTGAAACAACAAGAGACGTGAAGTTAGGAATGTGTATGTTGTAATTTACACCTTCGTCCAGCCCCTCAGCCTGTAAATTACACCAATTTTCTCTGTCTCCTCCCATCAGCCGACTACTGTCATGTAACTCGCACTCTCCTGTCCTCACTTCTGAATTTGATTCATTGTGGTGCAGTGGTTGGGACAGGGAATAATTTCTGAGCTTTTCTGTGCCTCATCTTAACCATCCATTAAATGGGTACTGTATAGCAGGAACATCAAAGGGTTTATATGCATTTCTTTAATGTTTATAAGGCGCTTTAAAGTCTTTGGCTAGGCGTGCAAAGTATTACTATTGTTATGAGCTGGTGGAAGCTTGTTATGGGTGAGTTAAAACACAAACCTAAGACAAACGGAGCATGTCACCCTGCCCAGGAGTTTTGGCTGCATATTCTAAAAACTGGGAAAGATGGACAGAAGAGCCTAAAAGAGCAGCTGAAAGCACAGTGACTGACCCTGGGAGAAACTTGAGGAAAGGTTTGGGGAGAGGCTGAAAAGGGTGCTCTTTGTGCTATGAGCAGTAGACACTGTTTGCTGCTATTTGATTCCTCCTGCATTCAGAGATGCAGGACTTTGTACAGTCTGTGTAAATAAAAAAACTGCATCAAAGAAAATACCAGACTCCATCAATCTCTACGTCCAACTGGAACATCCCCAGGGCCCTGAAACTTTGATTAGCTGCTCAGGTCAAAAGGGGCAACACTATTATTCGAACTGGAAACTCAGAAATGAAGGGCTGCCACAAACGTCTAATTGCCAGCACTGTGAGCTATTCAGTACCCATCATCAGCCTGCCACAAGATCACAGATGATCTTATGAAATAAAGAGATTCCTGACAGTAGAATTAATAGTATTTCTCCTTTTGAATAAAAAGAACTTAATTTCTTCCACTAATAGAATACATAACAGGAAATCATTATTTTCAAAAGTATAACTCAGTGCTAGTTTCATTACTTGAGCTGGAATGGAAGGTTTCCTGAAATGCATCTTATACTAACAGATTCTCCTCCTGTCTCCCACCAGTGAACAGATACCACATATTAAATGGCATTCCATGCAAATTAGTGAGGGCTCATTAGTGGGAAATCGTTGCTTCTTGCCCAACCAGTTCATTGGAGAGCATGCACCGTTCATTGTTTCAACTTGAATAGTTTACAGGGCTATTCATGGGCAAGTCAGATGCTCAACCCCCATCTAGCGGATCAGAGACATGTCTTTAACACACGTAAGAAGGAAAAGTAAAATAATATACTCTGCACTTGTAGAGCATCTTCTATCCAAGGATTTCCAACCTAGGTAATAATCCCAGAAGGATTGAGAAGTGAAGTTACTTGCTGATCTTGACGCAACAAGTCAGTTGCAGTGTTGGGAATAAAATAGAAGTATCTGAACACCCAATGCCCTGCTATAGCCACCAGAGGATGTTGCTTCTAAATGCTACTTCAAGAGCTGTTGCTGCACAAAGAAGGGTTCTGGTTTCTATTGTATTGGGAAGGAAACAAAGGGGTTTGTTTTCTAAATCTTCCCCAATTTTTTAATTTTATTTTCACTTCTCTGTAGTTCCTGTCCCCGTCAATTTCTGTGGCTCCTGTCCCTTCACTCCTCTGAAGAGGTCTCTTTTCACTCCGCTGCTCACTGTCACTTTTGTTGCTGAGCTTCACTGTGGGAAACAGAGTTGAGCAGCTTGTAACCAGGATTTTCACTGATCCTACCATTCCTACGTTAATGGAGTTATACAAAGATACACGTTAACTCTGGGATTTTCTATTTATCTCAGGCTATGTCAGTGGCGGAAATCCTGAATTGTGTCATAAAAATAAAATCAATTCATGGGGAAATTACATAATGACTGTTTCAGAGGGACAATGGAGGAGGCTGATGTGCTGGAATTACAATTAACCCAGCTGGCAATGCTTAAATGTTTGGAAATAGAACCTATGGGCCTTCTTGGCAATCTTAGTATAAATAAATAAATTTTAAAATCTTGTACGTGCAAACACATGCACATGCATGTCCTCGCTGAAAAAGAGTTCCAGCTCAATAAAATCAAGCTGAAATTATACCTAAGGTTGCCCGAAGAACTACATGGCAAATGAGACAACTGAGGAGTTAAAAGTCCTTGATCACTCATACCATTTTGCTTTGGTTGGGTCTGACAATCAGCACGTCTCTGCAACATTGGAAGATGTTAAATATCTATGCTCTTGAGTTGTTCTGCTGGCAGGCCGCAATGCAAGAGACGTGCTTCTCTCATTCCAGTGGACGGCAGGGACTCACAGGGCTAGAGAGGGAGCACGTGCAGAAGCAGCACATTCAGTGTGTAGGAAACAGTGCCTCGTATTTCTCAACAGCAATGCCTCTGGCTGAAAAAGGAGTAGCAGGAACTAACTCCCAGAAAAGTCCCATCCAGTCCCTCTCCTTCAGAAAGATAGTGGGCAGAACACAGGTCACAGAGTATGAGGGTAGAAGAGATGATAAAGGGGATTCTTCAGGTTTCTCAAAAATATGAAAGACTGACCAAATATATCCTCCTATGCTCCATTACGGAGAGATTTTATGACATAGACGTCTCCCCGGCAGGCACAGTCACAGTTCCACACATGTACCAATGATTTGTAATCATAGCTAGGAACTGAGGAAGCTTCATCCCCAGAGCAAGACTCATCCTGCAAGTGACAACCATGCTGCAACTGAATCAAAGTTGACGTGCAATAGCTTCCCTGAATGAAAAATCCGGGTTTCACTTGGCAAAATGTATTGCAAGAAAATGGGACCATTTTAACAAAGCCCATTTTCAGGGCTTTGCTTCCCCCACTTTCTTGTAACTTTGTGAATCCTCAGTTTGCAAATGTCACATCCTTATTTTATCTTTATGTCACCACAGTTCTGCCATGGCAACTGGTTTTTGGGATGGGCCCAAATCAAACAACTGCCAGATCCAAAGACTCTTGAACTTTAGGGAAGTGTGGTTCTAGATCAGAACTTTGGGGGTTGGGTCCCATCTCCAATTAGTTGGCAAAAGCCAAAGGAATCTCATCCTACTTATCTGTATTTGTCTCTGTCACAGAAATGGGTGGAGCCGGTTCTGGGTCTTCACTGTATGGCAAAGCATGGAAGAGGAAAGTAAAGAGCTGGGACTCAAAGCAGAGGTGGCTTTTAGGAGGGCCATGTTACAGAATCCAAGGAGGAAACTAAGCATCTGATAAACTTCTTTAAGATCAAACATTTTTAAAGCACAGAAATGACTTAGCAAAAGACAGATGATAGGCCAGGAGATCAGTGGCACAATGTTAAGCAGGACTAACATGCCAACGAGCAATAAAACTGTGTGAGACACAAACTGAAAGATACAGACCCTGACCCTCCCTACAGCCCCTTTGTGCTGTTCTAGTGGCACAAATGGGCCATAACGCTTGCTTCACCAACCAGCTGAGGACTCCACCATGCCAGTTAACCCAGCTCTAGGAAACCAGGAATGAGGAGTTTGCCCAATAATTGAGGTTCTCCTCCGTGCCATTGTGCTGCAGTGACACACTCTGCTCTCAACACTGCAAACAGTGCGATACCCACTTACCACAGGTACCTCTGCTTATCCCATCGTCACACAGTCATCCCTTCCCAATTCAGCTACCCACTGTGTTTATCTGTGCATCTGCATTTAGAAAGATCAAAGACACAGCAAAGCTGTCTACCTTTCAGGGAGCGTTAAAGTACAACAGTAGTCTAAACACGGGATGTTTAAGATGACTGAAACAATGTACCCATTTTGAATTTGTATCCCCATGGCAATCATGATGTATCTGCTAAGCAGGAAACTACTATTCCCATCACACAATCCTCCCCATTGCCCTAAAACCCTCCCACTCCCAGGTGGAAGAGCAAACCCAATCCCCTCTATTAGCCAATAAGGAGAGGAGGCAGAAACTCAGAAAAGGTCTGGACCCAGAAACGCTCTCTCTCAGAAGGTAGCAGCCAGCTACCCTGAGGGTTGTGTGGAGCCAAATGGCAAGCAAAAAATGGAGCAGGAGCTGGAGAAGCTGCTGCATGGGGAATTGGGAGCAAAGCAAGGAAGCAGGCTGTAGGGAAGCTGAGGAATCACATGTAGAGCAGGCTGTGAGTGGCAGAGACTGCAGCAAGATCCATAGTTCTGTGCTGGCCTTGGGGGAAGCTGCAACACCCAGGAAGGGGCCCTGCAGCCAGATGGCAGAGTACAGAGGAGCCAGCATCCAGCCTTTGGTCTGTCTTAAAGGGATGGGAATCTGATGAAGAAGAAGACTATTGCAGCCAAGTACCCTCAACATTGGGGCTTAGTCTGGGGAGTGGACCAAGTGTTCACTAGGTGTGAGACCTAAGGGAAGGCGTTGGTGTGGTTGCAACGGGGATTATATACAACCAGGGGCTGTGGTCTGTAACCTAATTGCCACCGCAGCTGGGACAAGAGCTGTGCAGAAAGTGCTGCCAGAACAGCAGGGCAGTGCAGAGAAGCCCTCAAGGAGAGAGACAGTGGCCAGGAAACATCTGGGTCCCCTAATTCCCACTAATGGAGAAATGGCCTAGAAATGGCATCCCAGATACCAAGTCTGAGGTGCTCTATCCCTCTAGTTGACGCCCGCAGGGGCCAAGCTAGGAATTGCAATGTATTACCTTGAAATGTAACTGTTTAAGACACTATACTTAAGGTATTTGGAACCTTCCCCTCTTCTGCCAGCCCTAAGAAAATCCCCCTTCACTTTAGCCATGTGTCTAAGTGCTTACTAGGATCCACCAGGGCTAGCGTCTACAGTGCCTAGTAGCTGCTGCAATGCCTTCAGTGCCAGCCTCTAAGTCGCATTACACCTCATGCTACTGACTCCTGAGTACCTTTAGAGGTTTGCCCTACCACAGCACCGAGCTTTCTAATCCCTGAAAACTGAACACCCTGCCCCACCTCTTCCCCCTACCCTGCCTCTTCCTCTGAGTCCCTGCCTCCATCACTCGCTCTGCACCCCCGTCCCCCTTGCTTGCTCCCCCAGGACTCACCTATCACCTGCAGAGCCAGGCTGGGAGGAGCTGATGTAGAGCCTGTCCACCTGCCCAGTCCCTGGAGCGAGGGGCGGGGTGGGGAAATCGGGGCACAGTGGGGCGGAGGGATCAGACAGGTTAACCCCACCTCCACCGGATGGCGCCGGTACCTACTTTGGAGCCCAGTTTGGGAGCCAGCCAGTTCTCTCCGACATGCTGTGGGGTGGGAAGAGCAGCAGCTGCTAAGCAGAGCTGCTCCTCCAGGTGCTCTTCCCATCCCCTGGTGGCAGAGGCCAGTTACTGCAGGTAAGCAGACTTCTACCATCCAATCAGCTGTGCTGACCGAACGCTGCCTATTTCCCTTTTCCCAAAAACCGGACACCTGACCACACTACTGAACAGCCTTGTTGCTAACAAACCCAACCAGCGACACAATTAGGAATCCTGGGAAGTCCCCAAAATTTCAATAGACAGACTGTATCCAAACTTGATCTTGAGCACAAACAAGACAGGCAACAGCTCAGAGGCCCCTCTCTGGTCAGGGCCCCGCACAGAACCTCAGAAACATAGCCCAACACCCCCTAGGAAGTGGACTGGAAGAGAAGGTATTGAAGGCCTGATTTCCTTGGAGAGCCAGAGGGGGAGGCAAATTCAGAGCAAGGCCAGTTTGGGGGGCACATCAGATTACTGCAGGGTTTTTACACCTTCCTCCGACGTATCTGATGCTGGCCACTGTCAGAGAGAGGATACAGACTACATGGGTCTGAGCCAATCTGGCAAATCCTATATTCAGGACCAGTCACCTTTGTGGCCACTTGGGCCCAGACTGATTCTAGTAGGAACCTGACGTTTCCCCACCATTAGCAGATTATTCTACCAATCAATGGGAAAACTTCAAACAGGTTCTGGATGGCACCAAAGCATTGATTTGATAATCTCCATTCTCTACTTTAAGCAATGCACAATGGGAGCAGTATCTGAAAAATACTGAGCTCCAGTATTTCCAGGCAGAAGCTGAGTCCCACTGCTTCTCCAGAGGGTTCAGTGAGAACATATTTCTTTCTACAGTGTTACTGGATAACGGGAAAATCTTGCTATTCCAGTTGTTAGATGAGTTGTACTACAAAAAACTCAACAACGCCTAGGCTACTGGTGTGCTGAGATCACTGCCCATTGTGCTGACCAGCATTGTCTCATTATTGCCTTGTACTCCCCTCGGTCTCTCTGTATCCATTTGTCGTCGTCTTGGCTTTACTTAGCTTGTAAACACTTTAGGGCAGAGGCTGTCTTTTTGTCCTATGTTTGATCAGTACCAAGCACAATGGGGTCCTGGTCCATGACTAGGGCTCCCACATGCTACAAGTAATACAAATAATCATTACAATTTTGTTAAGCAGCTTGTTTGGAATTCACTCTTTATTGTATTTCGATTCATAGCCAAAGACACACAAGTGGCCTTGTCTGTACTGGGAATCTGCCATCAGCGGACACAGTTGCTACATCTGTGAAAACGCCTATGTGTAGACAGAGAAAGTCAGGATTTGCATCGGTTGAGCTTACTTGGATTTTGCTCAGTGCAACACCAATTTCTGACCAAGAACAGCAGAATCAGGGTTAATTCCAACTATAGACAAGACCTATGTAACATGAAATAGAAATTTGGGAACTGGGAAGACCTGGCTGGGTAGGAGTCACTCTGTAACCTTCTGCAAGTCACTCACCATTGCCACATTTTGAAAGTGGCAGATCTGGGTTTTCCAGCCTTTAAATAAAACAAAAAACCTAACATTGCCATGTTACCTAGCTGCGTGGCTCTGATAAGCCACCACTCACATCGGGAAGGGCTGCACTTCAGCCACCTCTCTCTTTTTTTTGTTTGGCATGTTTGTTCTTGCTTCTATTGAGTAAGTGCTCTCACTAGTTCTCCGGGGAAGCCGGGGGAGGGATTTTTGTATGTATTACCTCACTTCCATCCGCCTAGAGGACACCCAATTTGTCTGGCACAAGCTACACCCCTAAAGTGAGTCAATCTTAGTTCCTGCTCCCCTCCTCTGGGACAGTTTCTGTAACTGCCCCCGTTTGCCATTTGAAATCATTTCCTTCTTCCTGCTGATGACTGTTCCCTTCGAAGCCAGCTGGCCCAGAGATTCAATTCCCTCAGTGTGGCAATAGTGAATGGGGTTGCAAGGCAGCGATGAGTAAGTGAGGTTTAAACTTTAAGCTAGCCACAATGAGCGTCTGCTGTCTTGTGTCACAGTAGCCCTTGCATGTGGAAAGGCTGGTGCAGAGACCACAGCAGTACATGTGATGCAAGAGGAGAAAAGGCAGGCATGGCTGTTTCTTCACACTGAACAGTTGTTTAAACAATAACATTCCCTGGGGTTTCCTTCCATGAACGTTTGTGCAGTGAGTTCCACTGCTGTGGGCATTCTGTTTCTTTGAATGGTATTGCAGGGAGGAAGGAAGTGGGCTGTGGGGAGTGGGAGGAAAGAGAGAGCGCCATGGAAACTCCCTGACCCTGATTAGCTCGTGGAGTGCAAAAGAGCAGTCATAAAAACCCACTGAAAAGGAGGCACATATCTACACCCTACTGTCCCCAGATGCATAGACACCATAGTGAGCAATGCCTTAGAAACCTTGTATAATAACAGAGAGAGAGCTCTGGACAAACAGGCCAGCCTATGAGAAGGAGCTGGAGGAGTCAATCTCCGCCCAATTTGCCTGTCTAAGGAAGGGTAGGGTGTTGGTGAGAGTCCAGCCATCAAGGATCCTGCAGACTCAGTTCAACCCAGACACCTATGCTGGATAACTAAGGGGAAGCGGTTACCAAGGCACAGAAGTGAATACATCACAGTGCCACTGGTGAACAGCAGAGGAAATAGAGAAGGAAACAAGGCTCTGAGTTTCCTCCCACTTATAGGGGTATAAATCAGGAAGTCCATGGAGTCACATTAGTGTAAAAAGCACAAGTAAGAGGAGAACCAGCCCCAAAGGTCTGGCTCAGAAGTGATCCAGCAGCACAACTCAGCAGAACAAACAGCAACCCCCAGTCAGCAGCTAGTCCTGTCCTTCCCACAATGTTCCACCATAGCACATGCCACGGGGAGCAGCCGAGGCCCAACAGATGAGTCCTTCTCTCATGTCAATAAGTTAAGGTGGTTTGGGGGAAGCATACGGTCTTCTAGCTCATTTATGTCATGTACTTTTTGTGGAGGATGGGGGCAGAAAGTAATGTATTGCAGGCACTCAGGTACTATGGTGATGGGGCCATATAAAGGACCTAGAAAGGTAGACAAGATAGGTCACTTTACCTGTGGTCATGTCTATCCTGCAAACTCCAACCCACTTCTTTGTCCTTTACACTGTGCACTGCCAATGTAACGCCAACAGACCCCAGTCGTCAGCGGGCAGGATCAAACCGGGGACCTCTGGAGCTTAGTGCATGAGCCTCTACTGCAGAAGTGAGCAAACTAAGGCCCGCGGGCCACATCTGGCCCATGGGACCATCCTGCCCGGCCCTTGAGCGTACAAATTTCAGAACCCCGATGTGGCTCTCAGCCCAAAAAGTTTGCCCACCCCTGCTCTACTGCATGAGCTAAGAGCCAACTGGCTCTTAGCTAAGGCTGCAGAGCAGACTCATTTAACTTTCTCTCTTTAAGTGGTCTCAGTGCCACTAGATGGGACAGAACACCACACCCAGACGGTGTGTGGGTTACACCAAGGCCCACTGCTCTCCTCATATGCTGTACACCGCAGCCTTGTTTGTGTGGAACTTGCCCACTTTTCCTGACTACAGTATGCAAGTTGCACTCTTTGCCACTTCTGCAGCAAGCAACCCATGGTGCAAATCAAGGCACTTACAAAAGCAGATGCCAAATTCAGTCCCTCTAGAATACTGTAATTCTGGGTACTTTGTACAGCCTGAAGACAGGTAGTATCTTGACTGCAGAGGAAACAGCCCGTTGTCTCTCACTTTTTAACTAAAAAGAGGTTTATATTTATGCTAGATATGGATTTTAACTGACTCAAAATAACATCAGCCTCGTGGAGGTGTGATCCTGGCATGTAGGCAGTGAAATGACATTCAGGCAGATGTGAGCAAACCCCACATGCAGCTACTCACATTTGATTTATTTTACCTGTGTCTTGTTTATTAAGAATTATGATGGTGTCTTGGCATCCAACGACTTCTAGGGCATAAAAGAAAACATTTTATAAGAATTTCTCCCAAAGTAAGAACAATTGTTAGTCTAGATCTTCAGCTACATTTAATGGAGCTACATTGGTTTACACCAGATAAGAAATTGATGATGTGAACAGAGCTATAAAAACTAAAGGAAATGAATAACCTGAAATGATAGACAGATTACAGAGTAAAGGTATCTGTGAAGAGGTTCTGTACCACCATAAGGAACAAGAGGTCGATGGAACACAGACACCAAAGTCTCTGATAGTAATTTATTGATAAAGGAAATCTGAACAGTGAAATAAAATCTAAGTCCAGTTGAGATCCATGCCAGAAACACCAGATGAGATACGGGATCATTTAACAGCTCTTTAAACATTCAAAACAAATTAGGGGAAGTGTGCACAGATTGAAGAAAGAAAAGCAATTCTGTTCCCAGAAGTTAGTAAAAGGTCACCTTGATTTCATGAGTGGGAAAATTCTGGACATGCTAATTGGTACATGATGGAGAAACACCCACAAAAGAGTGCTGGTGAAGGGGCAGGGTCTTTCTCCTTCCATCCAGCTGCTCAGTACCTTTTTGTATTCACAGAGCCTGAAGCCAGGAGAAAGGCAACAAATTTCCTGGGAAGGAGAAAATACACTTATTTTTATTATTTGCAATTTAAATACCCTCTTGCATCATTATTAGCAATAAAGAGCTTAAAGCTAAATATTTTTTATTCCCAATTAGAGCGAAAAAACCTAATTATTCACCTTGGAATTTAGCCCTTTTTCCTGTTGCAAATCATCTTTGAACAGAGTGCAAATTTTCCAAATTGATCAATGAACTCTTCAAAATTGATCAATGAACGTTTTACACTAACAAATTTCAAGCTATGGATTGCTCAGAAATTTGATTCTGAGTATTTGAGCTGTTTGACTGGTAACTTGATGGCGTGAGCACTCTTGGCATTAAAATATATGAACAAAGTTAGCTTTCTGTGTGCGTTCTTGCAAAGAACAAGAAGCTGCTTGAGAGACCGATCATGGAAGACAGCAGTATTGTAAATGCCAGCGAAGCAATATCCACCCAGTTGCAAGCCCAACGAGCTGTAATTCCAGACAGAGCAATTTTAAAAGTAGCTGTTCTTATTCCCACTAACAGGAGTTTTGTCATTGACTTAAATGGGACCAGGATTTCACCCTGAGAGTACAGGTGGGCATAGAGAGAAACTATCTGCAGCAGCCCACTGGGCTAGGAAATCTAGAGGATTGCTGGCTGAGTCCAGGAGAAGTCTAATAAAGTGCAGCTCACTCATAATGCAGATGTACTGTTCTCTTGCTTATAACGGTCATGCACCCTGCTTATTGTAGAACAGAAGGTTCTCTTTTGTTTATTGTGCAGTATATAATCCTGCATGGCTCTGGTTTAAGAAAGGAAGTATGATCTGCCATTATCATGGATTATCAGGTTGTCTCCACAGCAAGTAGCAGACAGGAGAGTGTTCCTATGATGGCTTTTGCATTTCAATGAGCAGTCTGCACAGAGAGCTTTAAACTCAACTGTTTATCAGATCTGGGCAGAAGCAGCTCTTTGCTCAAGCATCCTTCCAAGATGCCCGGAGGCATTAAGTGAAGAAAAGTCTGCTCCAGCCACAATAAGGTCAGGACAGTCAAGCACAGAAATTCCAGAGGGCCTTAACTGTAAGTAATATGGCACTGCAGGGAGAGTAATCAGAGATAGAGGGTTTTAGAAAAACTTGCTTAAAAAAACTGTTTCTCGATAGTGATACCGGTTTACGACTGTATAAAGTGGAGGGGTTGGATTAGTGCTTTAAACATCAGAACTGAAATACACACATGCTCTCAGAGCTCAGACATCAGATATTGTCCTAAGAACCCAGTCCAACCCCCCCAGAGACTTTGTTGGGAGGGGGGCCCAACCCTACATGCCTAAATAAAGACAAAGACAGAGATTAAATGCATAGCGAGAATAACATTGCCTCTTGGGGAAATGAATTGAGTTCCACGCAGAATGCAGTAGTGAAGTCTCTCACGAAATGGGCTACTGTCATGAAAGGAACACAGTCAAAGATCCCCTTCTCTCAGAAAGTGTTTCAATTTATTCTTGCTGTGAGTAATCCCAGAGATTACTCTCAATGAAAGACTTGAGGAAAATATTTTCCAGCTTGTTTACTTTGTGTGTTTGGCAGTGCTTTGTGTAGAAACAGTTTCACTCTTTCATCTGGATAGTAAGCAAGGCCTTGTAATGGGGTCTACAAACTCCATACTAAGCAGAGGCAGAAGGGGTGGGGGCATGGGTGCCAGGTTTGTATAATTTTTGGTGGTGCCCACAATGGCATAGGACAGACCCATAGGACGGACCAGGGCAACCACCTCAGGCCCCGTGCTTTGGGGGGCCTCGTGCTTTGGCGAGACGCAGGGTCCAGGGCAGCCTGGCGGGTTAGCGGGGGGCCTGGCACCGGCAGCAGCGAGTGACCTGGCCCCAGCCCGCCCCTTCTCCACCCCCATTCCACCCCTTCCCCCAAGCCCCCCAGCTTTCTGGCTTCTGCCCCCTCCCCCGAGCGACTCTGGGAGCCGGCAGGGCGTGGTGGGGCAGAGTGGGGCTGGGACTGGTTCGCTCACTGCTGCCGGCACCAGGCGCCCCACTAACCTCCCAGGCCACCCTGGACCTCATGTCCCCCTGAAGCGCAGGGCCCCCCCAAAGCACGCAAACATTGGTGGAGCTGGGCCCACGTTTCTAAATATTGGTGGAGCACAGGCACCGGCCCATATAACTCGCCGCCTACGGGTGGTGGAGGGGAGCCTTTCCTGCCTGCAGGCAAGCAGCTTGACCACACCCCCACACGGCTGTCACAACTGCCACTCATGGAGGCAGGCACCACGTGGCAACCAATAGGGTAAACGAGGCCTGCTATAAAAAAGAGAGCTCAGTGAAGATGAGGGAGGCAGAAAGGCTTGGGACAATGAAGGGGCAATGAAGCATGAGGCTGCTTCCAGAAACACAGCCAAAGAGCCTGAAGGAGATGGCTAGGCCTAACTAGAGGCCAGGAACCAAGAACTGTCCTGACCCAGGAGCCAACCAAAGAAAGTCAGTCGGGGCAGTAGAGACCCCTCAAAATGCCACATCAAGGATTTCAAGGGGAGTTAGGCTTCTAAATATCTTTGGATCTAAGCCTAAGGCCCTGATCCTAGATCAGGATCCACTGATGGGATGCCTGCAGCTGTGCAGAGTACTCCAGCATTTGATGGGTGCAGGCATCAGATCTCAGTGCACAAGAGAGGTCTTACTAGGATCCCCTGATTTTTCACACAGAAGCAGACGAGAGATAAAAATTTGAAAAATAGGGAAACTTGTTTGGAAAATGGCCAAAACTGACACAGGGATAAGAGTGGGCATGGTGCCTGAAACTACTTTAAAATCATTTTGGGGATCGTCTAGGTTTCTAGTTGACACTGCCCCATTATCTCATTGGTTTGATTTCAGGCAGCACTTCAGAATGCAGCTCCCCTCCTCCCCGGCTAGAGAGAGCAACCTCCTCCCCATCAATTTCATGCTCAGGGTCAGAATGAGCAGGTGGGCAGCAGAGAGTTACTTACAGCAGGAGGTTTTGATCTTTTTGCAAGGGGAGATACCACAGAATGTGTTAGAGTACTTCTACACTGGAAATGCTACAGTTGTACAGGTTTTTTCATTGCTGTAGTAAATCCACCTCACTGAGAGGCAGCAGCTAGGTTGACAGAAGAATTTTTCTATCAACCTAGCACTGTTTACACTGGGGGCTGAGGTTGGCTTAACTATGTCTCTCAGGGGTGTGAATTTTGCACACCTCAGATTGACCTAGCTATGTCGCTCAAAGTTTTAGGTGTAGACCAGCCCTAACTCTCATTTCCATCAGTCTCATCACCTAATTTACAGCAAGCCCTCCTGAGCTCTCCCCTGCTAGAGACAGCGAGTGCCTTGCTGTCAGTCACTCATATTACATAGACGGGATCAGACCAAGCAATTGGAAATAAAGGCATACTCCTCACAAATGGGCGTTTTCTAGTGTGGTACTACCAACCCCAAACATGCAAAAATCAAGAGTCTGACACCCAAAATCATGAGATTTTTAAAAAACAATAAATGTCAGGATTTTTATTTGCCTTCTGGGATTTCAGGTTGGACATGCTTCACATCATCAAGCTTTTCTCTGAAACCACAAGGGTTAGAAATTTTGATTTAAAAAAAGGGAGGAAAATAGTAACTTGAGATTCTCATGCAGTATCATGATTCCAGTAGCAGGGCCTTTAAGAAAAACCCTACAAATCATGAGAGTTGTCTGCAGTTTGTAAGGCTTTTCATGATGAGTGTCACTACCATTTGTGGGACCTGGGTAAACCGCTTCACCTCTCTGGATTTCAGTGTCCCCAACTGTGCAAATAATAAAAAGGGACATCGCTAACTGTGCAAATCCTTATTTTCCCATGTAACTCATGGCAGGGGCACGATGACAGCAGCATTGATTTCTGCTTATTTAGAAAGCTGATTATCTGAATTTCTTTAAAATATTCGAGGAAAAACAATACCAGCCCCCATATTGACCTAGGCACGTGGTGAAACAACGGCTGTTGTTTATCATTCATTCTTCCAGATTTGGTCGCCAGGCTTACATGGATGAACATGCATGGAGAAATTGCTCTGCGTGCAGTGAACAGAATCCACGCACACACTATCTCTTCACATGCTCACCCACCTGGTGTCCATGGTCTCAAGCGGAGTGAAGATGTAAACACAAGCTGCTGTTGAAGTGGTTGGCTGGGCTTTTCTCATTCCCCCCACTCCGCAATCAAGTATTTAAGAAAGAGACAGATTGTTGTGATCAAAACAGGCAGAAATCAGTTCTTCTCCAGAGCATCTCCTGCAGTTCTAGCACTTGGCTTTTACAATGTCTTCCACTAAAGGATCTCAAAGCATTGCACAGTAATTCGTAATTAAGCCTCACACAACACTCCTGGGAGTCATGTATCATTATCCCCATTTCACAGGTGAGGAAAACATCATAATTAATAATACTTTGAGGCAAAGAGGATGAAGTGACTTGTCCGAGGTCACAGCACAAGCTAATGGCAGAGCCAGGAATCCTGATTCTCAATCTTCTGCTCTAACCACACAACAGGACTTATTCCATGGTAAGCAGGGAATTTTAAAATAGACACAATTAGCTTTTAACCTAGTGGCTCTGTAGAGAAGTGGACTCACGACTGGTGAACCTCCTCAAGCTGGGTATGGTGTAGCAGCTCTTTCCTGGTTTAGCATTCCCTGCCAACATCTGCTCCAGCCCTGCAGTGCTCTCTTTTCTCACAACTGGGCCCTCCAGCCAGGTCACTTTAATGTCTCTTCCCTTCTGGGAAATCAACATCCCACACAGAAACTGTCCCTCTTGACCCTGGTCATTGCTAGGATGTTTTCCACCTCTCCAGAGCTCCTCTTCTATTCACTCCTGTCAGAATAGTTGCCCCAAGGCTTCTCCCTGGAGTCTTTCAACCAAACTCAAAAGCAAAACAACACACACCAAAAGGAACTTTTGTCCCTTCTGCTGGCTTAAAGTTTTAATACATTCAGGGGCCTCCCCAGCTCTCTGTTACCTTCCTGGAATCTTTCGAGTCTGGATCCTATACTCCTGTCTACCCCAAGGCCATCTGCCAGTCAGTTGGCCTTCGCTCAGGTCCATTCCAGGAGTCTGCTTCACCCTTTCAATATTCTACTATTCTAATATTCTATGAGGGCCTGTCCCAGGGTGTATGCACCCTCTGGAATCTCCTCTTCAGTTGAATGTCTTCCTGGGTTTCTTTCCTGGAGGTCCAGCTTCAACCCTTTCATCCCGTCTCACTGCAGGAGTGTGCTCCACCCTAGTGAGCGCTCTGTATCTCAGGTTCCACACTGTGCTACCAACTGCAGGGCTCCTTTCTTCTCTCCCTGCAGCCCACTTCTACTCTAGGCTCCTTCTCTTTATAGAAACCGCATAGCTCCTCCACAGCTGGGCTTCATCTTTCTTAGGCCTGGCCACCCTCCCCAGGTGCAGCCAGGTAGCTTGCCAATTTACCCTTTCATCACCTGTGGGGGTTACACACCTCATCATAGGCTCCCAAACTATTTTGCTGGAGCTTCATTGCAATGGATTAGCAGATGAACCTGGCCATCCTGTATCCCACCTAGTGTCACCTTGCACTATGGGCAGACACATGGTTGGCACCATCTCTTCATTTTCTCTCTCTCTCTGTACTTTCCCGAATCTGCCCTCTCTTTCCTTCTAATTTTCAGCTTTTTCTTTGTCTCTCCAGAAGCCAACAGACAGTTTGGGGGGTGCCGGGAGATAGAAGGAGCTGTCCTGTGTGGCTCAGAAGGACTTGGCTGCATATGGTCTCTTGGCTCAGTTGAGTACTGTGGAAGCAAAGTATAGAAGCCTGAGCTGGCAGACTACAAGTAAGGCCTACAGACCTGCACTAGGCTACCACATGATCAGGGGCCTGCTTTCACTTATCACTGAATTTTATTAACAGCTGTTAAATGCCATTTGTATGGAGCGGGCATTCACAGGTGCCTGTGTAGCGGATTTTTTGAAGGTAAAACGTTTAGGAGACAAACGCTATTAGGTGGATTCAATTGTGAGCCTGGATCCTTTTAGAAAGGTCATTTCCCCCAGTTTTTTGGCATGTGAACGATGTGGCAAATGGCAACGTCATGCCAGCCATGTCTGAATTCCCTCATTATCACACAGGAGTAAACGAGGTTAGACCAGAGAGCCTGAAGTGCTTTCATTGGTGGTTACAGGAAGAAGTACCTCCATTCACAGACTGCTGCAGCATAGCTGAGAAAGGGAAGTCTGCTGGAGCGGAAACATCTGTGAACGGCTGGAAATAAGCATCTGGGCAAAGGTATGTTTACGACTCCTCACTTGATGAAACAACCAAGTATTAACAGGAAGACTGATAAAGGAGAAAGCGGAAGCGCTTATTCAAATACCCAACTATGGGTCCAGTGTGTTACTGGCAAACACAGTATCGGGAGCACTAGTGTGTGACTTTTCCTGACCCATACAGAAGCCTAATAAGATCCAATTGCAGAGCGGAGAGCACTGAGTAAAATCTGAACTGATACAAAGCCGGTTCCTTCATGTGGAGTTCCAGGAGGTCATCCTGCATTCAGGCTCAAAGCATCAAATCCTGCTCCTGCTGACATCAATGGGTGTCCTGTCATTGACGTCAGTAGCTCAGGATGTGCCCCTCAAAGCAGAGGGACATTCCTTTCTCTAAGTGAAAGGTCTCTTGTTATCTGACCGCTGAGGTTCTTTTGCTGCTTGGTCCAAACTTTCATAGAGATCCCTCTCTGCACACATGAAACAAGACAAGGTCCTTTTAGCTGTTTCTGCACTGAAGCTGCAGCAGCAATTCAAGCTTTAACATGCACCACAAGAATTGACTCAAGATGCTACTGCCACATTTTTAGTGATAATGGGACTGATCCTGGGCCCTGTGCATTGGACTGGCAGTGTATGGGAGCCACAGAGTATGGCTACAGTGCAAAAAAACACCCATGGCAGCGAGTCTCAGAGTCCAGGTCTATAGACTCAGGCTCACTGTGCTACGGTGCTAAAAATAGTCTTGGGTTTCAGATCATGCAGCTTTCTTGTCAAAAGACTAGAGACTGTAAACCAGACTCTCTCCATTGTTCTGTCCCCTTTGACGCAAAGGGGCTCTCTGTAGATGACTATTGTCCCAGTGCGACACAGAGCTACTTTAGATAATTCCTACGCCATCCCAGTTAGCTCATGGCAAAAAGGAGCATAGAGGGAAACGAGGGGCTGGCCAGAGCCCTATTGAGCTCCAGCAATGTCTGGGCTGACAAACTGACCTCCTTAGGACCATAACCAGCTGCTGTACTTCAGAGCAGCCCCTAAACACTCCTATTAACTTCAGTGGGCTTTGGATCAGACCCTTAATTCAGAGGTCTCTTCTTTTTGCATATCGGATTTTATCAAAAGAAAAATATTTGCATTAGGCCACCAAGAAGCAAATGTAAAATCGAACTCTCGTGTGTAATACACAACAAGCATTTTTTCACTGTTTATAGCAATACAATAATTAATAACTGATGATGATGATGATCACTCAGTAACGAGTGATCGCCCATCATCATCAATTAATAACTAAAGGCCAAATTCTGCTCTCAGATACACATGATCGTTTCTCATTGCCTTCAGTGGAAGTCATGCATGTACATGTGCCTAAGCAAAAACTTAGATCTTTATTAAAATCCTGTGTGACTGTACATTGTTTTTGCCAAATTACAGTGTTTTAAATTTAGCTGAATGAGTATCATGTTTCAGGATATTGTCTGAACTAAACTGAAGCCAAGCCAGACCTGAACTCATTGACTCTGAGTCCATGTAAACAGTCTCAGTCACATCTCTTAGGTTAGGGAATGTGGAATTATCTCACTTCAGTCTGCGTCTGAGGTTTGCATAGAAAAGACAGACATACCAAAGAGACACCATCAGACATCATATGTTCACATGAACACACCATGAAACCAACCCTGCACAAAAAGTAACAAGATGTTCAGTTCCCTGAAGTGGGTGTTGTGTTGCAATTTAGTAAATACAATCATTATATATTCAATACCTCCCTTTGCTGTTAAATTTGTGCGAGCACTTCCATCATAAACTGGTATTTTTAGGAGGTTATAGTTTGACTGTAAAAAGTTACAGTGGAATAAAACTTGGCAAACAGTGTTTAAGTCAAAGACTTTTAACTACTGTAAAAGTTAGTTTGACCAATGTCATGATATGGGATAGGACATTTACATTTGTGCTACTTTAAAACTCAGTTAAATTTAGAAACTGATGCAGAGATCTAATCACTTTGGTATTTATATCTTTAAGGCTAGTTATATATTTTGGAGGTATTCTTTTCCTTGTCCAGTAAATAGCACACTTGATAAAATGACCTGTTTCCTCCCCAGGAGGCCAGAACATTTAAAGGCCATGGTCTGGTGCTTCCTGGAACTAATGCACATGGAATAACTTTCCGCTGTGACACAGATCAGCAGCAAACTAATGGAGTTGCTAAAATTCTGGCCAGGAATAAAACTGGGGAACTAGAGTCTAACTTTGAGACCCAAAGCCATGTGGCTGGAGAAGTAGGACAAAGTTGCAGCTCAAGCCAGATGCATTCTGCCTGCAAAACAGAGGTTGAGCTGTACAAACAATGGATTTTTCAGTTCACTGGCAATTCTGAAACATCAAAACAAATTCATTTCAGATTAAAAACTGAAAAACCCCAAACAAAATGTTTTGTTGCAATTTTGAGCATTTTAAAACTTTAAAAACATTTTAAAAATAAAATTAAAGGAAATTTCAAAACGAAAACTCATTTTGAATTGAAAATCAAAACATTGTTTTCTAAAACGTGTCAACAAAATGTTTCATTTTTTTTCAGGATTTTTTTTTTTTTAGATTTTTTTCTCCCTATGACCAAACAATTCAGTGAAATCAACACGAATTCACAAACTGTTGGTCACTGTACCTGCTTTTCTCCCCCCAAAAATAGCTGATTGAAAATTTTTGCCCAGCTTTAAGTGGAGACAAGAAGAATGTCTCTAGGGGCCATTGAAGGAAGCACACGTGTGATACATCTTAAGGCCCAGTCTCGCAAAGACCAATCCATGTGCTTATCTTTAAGAATGTGAATAGTTCTGCTGAAATCAGTGGGACTACTCATGTGCTTACAATTAATCATGTGCATAAATCTTTGCAGGATAGGAGGCTAAAAGTGCAACATGCCTCCTGCAATGATGGCCTCTGAGAGCCAAGCACCCAGTCCCACCTCTTTAAGCGGCTGAGCACCACTAGTCCCACTCCCTCTTACTCTCGAGAATCAAAAATAGAACTCCCACTCCTGCACAGCTGCACTGGGGGGATGGAGGAGGGTAGGGAGAGAAGGAGCACGTAAACAAACACCACAGAACATTTATAAATATTCAGCTTTAACAATCTTTGGCGCTAATATGTAGGCCTGGAAACTACAAAGCCTTGCTTTTACTCTCATTCACAGAAGTCCCCATTCTCACAAGTTAGCTTTTGCAGGACTGGGCTTTTCATTAAGAAAGGACCCAATCCTGCAGCCCTTATTCATGTGAGTCATTCTTTATACATGACCAGAGGCTACTAGCGTGAGTGAGGATTTCCAGGATAGGGCCTACGGCCATTAACCTGACAGCATCCCTGAGAAACCTGGGCCGCAGATTTCCTAGTTCCCACAGTGAGTGACAGACACAAGCAAAACTGCCCCACAAACAAAAGTATAGTATGAAAGGCTACCAGAGAATCTGTTCTAAGCTGCTGCTTTCATCCCCTTTGTGTCTGAGACTGGTGAGGATACCCAGTTTGGCAGAGAAAGCAGGGAGTCTGCAGCTCAGTGTTTTGGCTCTTGGGGGTATAACTGGGTTAAAATGCAGTTGCTAGCTGTTCTGTTTTAAATTACAGCCCTATTCTACTGGCTTCTTTGGGAATATTCACAAACAGGTTTCTAACTTGTAGCAAAAGAAGGAAAAAAAAAAAGGCCATTGCAGTTCACCTCAAAGACACAGGGCCAGGTCTTCAGCCCAACTAAAGTCACTTTGAGCCTCTTGAGCAGATCCCTCCGGCATGGAGAACCTGGTGTAAAACAAGGGGTGTGTCAGAGCAGAAAGCAGAATTGGGTGCGGCCAGAGGCATGACATGCTCAGTTGAACCCTCAGTGGCAGAACTGTCCCGAGGGGATCATCTTGTAACTTGCTCTGGGCACTGGTTTGTCCTCTGCCAGCCAGGGGAAGTATAACAATGGGTTACGGCCCCCTTTGCCTTCTCTCCCCAGCTGCCTTGAGCATAAACTTAGTAGGACTGTATCCAGATTCTCTGCCATCTAAATATTTGAGCAGCAGAGACTAGCTACTCCACAGAGCGCACCCAAGGAGAATTTCCACCCTGAAGATGAAAAATGTGAAGATTATTCCAGTAATTATAAGATTCAAGGTTGCCAATTCAGATGCTCCCCTTAGCAATATGATGCCTTCAGCGACCTACAGTAATTGGTGAAGAGCTGCCTTAGAACGAAAAGGCAAATCCTGGAGTCTTTAGTCCTTAATTCAGGCAAAAATCCTATTTCCTCCACTGGGAATTTTGCTGAAATATAGCTTGAGTTAGGATCCCAGGACCATGATATAGAAAAGCACATTTCATTCTCAGCTAATCTATATTTCTGTCCTCTGTTTAATCTGAATACCTGAATAGAAGAGTGATGCAAACAGCCTGTATCTGGAGGTAGCAGAGAATCGATTGCAATACAGGGTCTGTTTTAAGTAAAGTATAGAAACATTAGGGAATGAATTGTGCTCTCGGAGTCCCTGAGCAGTTCTTTACTATGTGTAACTAGAAACACTGCTGGCCATTGGAGTGTTTAGAACATCAACTCTTTATTTTACAGTTGAGTCAGTTCCACAGCCAAAACTGAAATAAATTATGTCACATATCAATTGTAGCTGCCCATTTAGTCTGCAAGGTTCCTGGAGGGGAAGGAATTTTCATAGTACTATATAGCACATAAGAAGGAAGCAGGGTGGTCTCCTGTTTAGATCACAAAACTGGGAGCCAGGAGATCTGTTCTAGTCCTGGCTCTGCTACAGATTTACTGTGGGCCTTTGTGCATATTATGTCAATGCTCTGTACCTCAGTTTCCCCATCTGTAAAATGTGAATAACAGGAGACGGCTTGGTAAAGCATTTTGAGATTTTCAGATGAACAGCAAAATGCAATATATATATTTTAGGTTGTCTTACTTTGTCAAAGCAACATGGACCAGAATTCAGCTCAGAGAGAAAATGCAGATGTTAAGCTTACCTTCACCTACCAGAACCTGGTTGCGAGTTAACAATCCTTGAGAACTGGTTGAGGTCACTCAGTGAGTCAGTGCGATGATGCAAGGATAAGCCTGGTGCTGCCACTTAAAGTACCTCTATCAGTACCTTGGGCTAGGATAATAGCAAAATAAATTTAAACCAAACTGAGACCCTGCTGGCAGCCACTGTTAAAAAATGTAGCTCTCAAACTGTCTTCATGTGCTGCAATCAGCAGAGAGAAGAATATTCATTGATAACATTGGAATATACATTACTTAATCCACATCTGAAAGGCAGGATTTACCCGAGACCCCAACCATAAGTTACTGAAAGGATGTTCTCATAAGAAAGTGCTGGAGGAACATATCATTTCCTCCTCATTCCTGGCTTCCAGGCCAAGCACATGTCATAAACTCATAATGCTTCTGGAAATGTGGAATGATGGACAGGGCCAGACTGGAGGACTTCTAACAGCTGTGTTAAGGTCAACAAGAACCAAATAGATTAATAAACCTTTTATTTCTGAGAGTTATAAAGCCTGCAGATAGCATGTTCTGATGGGGAAGGGCATGTGCTAACTACAATAAACCTGCTTCTATATCATTAATATGTCCATGGCCAATGCTTCTTTGCTTTGGAATTGCTCAGTTCTGTTGGTCCAGTGGAAACAATGTTTCACTGTTTGGGAAATGAGCTGCTGACTCTGGCTGTTCTTGTCCTCAGCTGAGTCCCATTTGGTATACTTTCACTCAGAGCAAATGTGGTTTTTGCACGCTGGGTAGCATTGCTGCAGCATGCATAGCAGAGTCAGTACCTCCATTTTATGCACCATCTGCTCCTTTACAATTTATACCTCAGAGGACGGAGTAGAGTCTCACTAGTAGAGATGTCAGAAAATTTTTTGACGGAACAATTTTTTTGTCAAAATGCAGTTTCATTGATCAAAAGGTTTGGCAGGTAGTGTCGATTTTTGACAACGTTTGATGGGAAAAAAGCAAAAGAAATCTTTTTGACTTCCTTGTTTCGATAAGGTAAAATGTTTAGTTTTTACTATCTTTTTGATTAATTTCATTTTGACTTGTACAGCATAACACTAAAAATATTGTATAATATATATTATACTATTTTATGTTACTTTATAATGTTTCAACATTATCTAAAGGAAGTGTTTCAGTCATTCCAAATCAACATTTTTCTCAGTTTTCGTTTCGGGTGGAAGTTGACATTTTGGCTTTTTATTCTGAACACATTTTGAAATGTTGGAATTTCCCACAAAATGGAAATTCCAGTTTCCAAACAGCTCTACCCATTACATGAACTGCAGCTGCTGGTGTGAATGTCGTGATCTGACTAACCTGTGTGCATTTCTAGAACTATCACCTATATATAACCAGTTCAGGCAGGTGTCAGGGGCAACCAGATACTAGGGACAGCAAACTGCTTACAGTCGACAGCTCATTTCCTGAAGAAACAACAAAAGCTACCCACCTTGCTAAACCACAATGAAAACAACAACAAAAATAAAGCTACACTTTTTGCAAAATTGGCCGTTACCTTATTTTTATGGCTTTGAGCTCTGTTTATACAGAGGCAAGGTTGCAGCTGAGCACAAAAACTGTCATTTTTAGTTGCTTTCTACCCACCAAGTCGTGAAAATATCAGTTTCCAAAACCAGCAGCTTCTCATACCTCAAAGACAGAAAAATAATGAAACTTAAAAAATGTTTACTTTACTCTTACTTCCCCTTTTAATTATTTCTATGGGGACAAACTGGTTAATGAGTTCTACGGTTGATAGAAAAATGGAATTTCCATGCTCTAGAACAATCTGATTTTTTTCAATATTTGTTTTCATCCTCGAGTAGGATGAAAGGTTGGAAAAACCAAACCAAACCAAAATGTTTCACAGAATATAAGTGTTCTAAAAATCTTCTGAACTCTGGGGCTGCACTGATCAAGGACAGAAACTGTGGGTGGGGTGACTTTTGGGTTGCTGGACTTAAGGGGGAAAGGGACACTGCCAAACTTACTTGGGGGTGGGTCTTTTGCTCAGGGTTTGTGTTATGAATCCTGTTTGTGGTATTTCCCCAACATAATGCAACATTGTTTCCCTCCTTTATTGAAAGGCTTTTGCTACACTCGGGACTCTGTGCTTGCGAGAGGGGAAGTATTACCTCTTAGAGGCACGCAGGGGGGTGGTATGTAATTGTCCCAGGTCACTGGGTGGGGGCTCGAGCCAGTTTTGCATTATGTTATTGAAAAGGAACCCCTAGATACTGAACCCAACCCTTGTTGCTGCCAACTCTGACGGGCAGAAGGGTTACACTAACAATACTGACATTTAAACGGTCATCAGGCTTCCAAGCCAGCAGCGCCACGGAGATGAGCCGGGGATGTTCAGTGGCATTGGTAAAGTCCATCTGCACACTCCAGACAGCGAATTTGGAAGGTTTTCTCACAACCAGAAGAGTTAGAATTTTTTTTAAATGAATTAAAATTTAAATTCTCTGGAGAATGTTGGGAACACTAAGAACCTCTCCTGGGAGACCCTGAATCCATCAGCTGTGTGGAAAGTTTGCACACCCTGATCTCAAGAGACCCAGCAATGACATTGCTTATTTCAAAGAAACGACCAGTTAGGACTCCCAAAATTTCAGGGCCTTGCACCTTCCAAGGATGATGGGCTCTCTCTCTGTTATGAGTCATCTGTCTTCCTTGCCTTGCCCAGTCTCCCCTCCCCTTACACTTTAATTTTCTGACTCAGAAGAGGTGTGTCAGATCCTGGCAATCAGCCCGCATAATGCATGTGGCATACTCCACAGCTGCAAGCTGCTGATAAATATGTCACACAATCTGATTCTCGAGTATCTAATATAGGGCAGTATAGCTGGGGCATCCCAGTTAACAGGGTCCTAGATAGGGTCACAAGTCATCATGAGGGCAGACAGGTTTCTTCCCCCACATAAGAGACCACGTAGGAGACATTTGTTGGGGCCAAGCTTCTTACATGCTATTTCCCAGTGAACAGGGAGAGCTGTACAGGCCACCTAGGGTCTGGCCCCTTAGCCTACAACAGAAAATGCAGCAATATGGAGGCACCACTCAAGTGCTTTCACCTCACTGACTGTATTTTGCAAGGCACCGCTTCTTATTTAACACGCACTTGCCTAATAGATTCCACGCCCCGCAGTAACAGCCCATGGCTGGGATTCTGGGCTACTTCTCCAGGAGACACAAGATGGAGAGGGAGAGCGAGGGATGATGGTGGCTTTATGCCACGTGTGCTCTCCCAGTTTTGGGCTGTCTAGGGGCTGAAACAGCTCATGGCACAACTTTGGCAGCCTAGGGTCGCAGGACAAACTGGAAATGCTATAGCAGCACGTGCTATAGCTCCATCCTCTCCAACAATCCTCACATAAGCCCTATGCCAGGGTTTCAGTGGAGCAAGGAAAGGCCACTTACAGCTGTCCACAGCAGTGCTTGCCCCAAGGGAATTCTCCCCTTGCTGGCTGTTTATGGCCCTCTCTGCCAGCACAGCAGCGGAGAGAGGCCAGGGTGAAGAGGTGACTGAGTCCCTCTCATTAAGTCTTTATTCAGCACTGACTAGCCACTGTAAACATTCTGCAATCAAAACTTAGGTGGCAGTTTTGTTGATGATACAGCACATGGGAGCGCTGAACACAGATTAGCTCTCTGCAGGGCTGACTGTAGTGTAAAAAAGCAACAAGCCTGATTTGACCAGCAAACTAATCAGGTGGGATTTGGAGACTACACCATGGCAGAGACATCTGTCATAAGAAAATGCCGGCTTTCCAATTGTCTAACCTGACATTGCTTTTCATTTCCTGAATGTCAAAAGTGGTGAAAAGATACAGGGTGTTTTCAAATATCAGGTCATCTCTGTAAGAAGCTTGTTACCACGAGGCATCCTGCTTATTTTCTGTTTCCCATGCTTTGTTTTCAGTTGCACTAAGTTACCATCATTGGTAGATTATTCCAAACATTGATTAATGATCATTATTGTAGCGCCATTGAGAAAAGGGCAAGTGTGTGCACTCTCTAGCTGTAAACAGCCATTACATAACCAAGCTATAATTATTAAAACTTTCCTTACTAGCCATGCATGACAGGAATTCAATTCAGGGAGCTTGAGTGTGTTGCAAAGCATCATACACTTGGTTAATTATTTATTAATTTGCAGTAGTATAGGCAAGGGTCTGAGGATTCCACCATTTGCTGCCTGTTGTTGTAGAATATTCACTAATTGCTAGAAGCTCTTTTGTGTTTGAATATAGACAAGCACTGACACCACAAAGGGGTATTCCCAGTATGAGCCAAGTTTACCCAATTTGGTAGAACATTGCTCTATTTTATGGTTTTTATTTTTTATAAAAATACTCTGCCATAAAGCTTTGATCCATAGAATCAAGGTTTGCATTCCCAGTGTGAGACATATGCGTCCTGCAAAGAGTAACTGTGGAATTTAAAATAATAAGCAGTGGCGTTTGCTTCAGAGTTTTTGCACAGAACATCCAGCCAGTCCACCAGCCATGAGCATGCAACGAGGGAGAATGGTCCAGTTATGACAGGTCTGAGAATCAGGACTCCAGGATTCTCTTCCCAGGTCTGCTGCTAACTTGCTGTATATTAGGCAAGTAATTTAACTTCTCTATGCCTCAGTTTACCCACAAATAAAATGGGTATAAATGTAAATACTCTTTTCAGATGGCTGAAGTACACCTAAAAAGTGGGGGAGTGGAAACTGGTCAAAATGTACCTGTTTTTGTGTTTGTAAAATGTCCATGAAAGCAAAATAATTCTGATCACATTTGGTAATGGAACTGGTTGAGGCACCCCTGTCATACATCCTAATGGATTAAACACAGATATAGGGATGCAGAGATCCCAGGATTTCTTCTCATCTCCAGAATTAAGTGACTTTAAAACTTTGCATTTATTTAGCACTTTGCAGACCTTATTTAGAACAACAGTATCATTACTCCATTGTACAGAGTGGGGAAAGAGCAGCTCCAAAAAGTTAACTGATTCACCCAAAGTCACCCAGCAAATCAGTGTCAAAACCAGGATTAAAACCCGAATCTCTTGGCTACAGATTAGCCATTCACCTGAGAGCCAAGTCACTTGAAGAGCCGGTCCACATCATTTTGGCACCTGAGGCGGGGAGCTCAAATGATGCCCCCATGCCCCCTCGCTTGGGCCAAAACTTTGAAAGTTCTCAATTCTGCCTTCTTCCTGTTCTACTCCTCTTATGGTACTGCTCTTCTACCTACCCGTAACCCCAATAAAGGAGAACTAACAACTTAAAATGCCTTGTTCAAAAATTTTAAGTAACACTGAACTTTCAAATGCCTGAACAGCAAATGTAACTTTTCTCGTCTGCATAGTAAACACTGGCATTTTTATCTGTTTGAATAATCAAAGTGGTGCTTTCCATGCCTTCTTGGTTGCAAAGATTTGAACTGCTTCCTGAAGGTCTACAGTCTGGGCCAGCTCATGCTCTATTGAGATGGTTGCAAGGCCGACCAGCCTCTCCTCTGTCATTGTGGAGTGTAGATGTGTTTTTATTAACTTCAGCTTGGAGAAGCGTTCTCCACTGGCAACTGTTACAGGAAGTGTTAGAAGTATGCGCAGAGCAACAAAAGCATTTGGAAAGAGGGTGGTCATCTTATTTGTGCACATATATTCCAGAACAGCCTTTGGAGTTGATCCTGCTGAAATGTATCTTGAAAGGGCTTTCAGTTCATCACCTAAATCACTTGCATCAATATCGCACATGTCATCATGTGTCAACGCTGTCTCTAGTGCCCTGCATTGCTGGTGTAGGTCTTCTTCAGGTATACTGAGAAGTTTTGGAATATCATACAACATTCCAAATATACTGCTGTGTTCCTTGAGCTGCATGAAATGTTCTTCAACTGACTGTATTGCACAATCTAGCACCTGATTAAAGAATTCAACTTTGAATTGTTGTTTATGGTCTCTTATGGGATTATCACATGCCTCGTAATCAAAATGTCATCTTCTTCAGTGACTCTTGTATTCTTGAATGGGTGGGAAAATAGCTGCAGCGTGAAGTTTCTCTGCCAACTTCTGTGCAGTCTTCAGAACATTTTGAAATCCCTCATCTGACCGATAAGACTGTAGGTATGACTTTGCTTTGTCCAGTTGTTCCATTGCTCCAGATATATCAAGGTCAACGCCTTGGAGTCTCTTGCTTACATTTATTTCAAACAGTATGTCATGCCACAACACTAAGCCACACAGAAATTTGAAGTTATGTGTTCTGATGATTCCATCGCTCTCTGCCACTGTTCTCCCACAAACAGTTCCTGTCATAGCATTATCCTCCATAATGGCAACTATGGCATCATCTATCTTCCCAGTTTGGTGTTTGATAGGCTTTATCACCTCCACTCAACTTTCCCATCATGTGGCACTCAGTGGTTTCAGTGTCAGAGAGGATGTTCCCAAATGTTGCTTCAAAATTTGCCATCAATGAGTTGATGCAGAGAAAAATACATAGATGCTTTGAATTACATTTAAAAAAATTCAGCAGCCTCACTAGAAGCTGATGCTGCATCACTGACCACCAAGTTCAATGAATGAGAACTGCATGGGACAAAAAAAGCTCGAGGGTTTAACTCTCGGATCCGTGTCTTCACTCCTCTGTTCTTTCCTCTCATGTTGGCACCGTTATTGTAGCCCTGACCTCTCGTGTCAGCTATCGCAATTCCCGTATCTTCCAGCTTTTTAAGAAACACATTTGTCATACCAGCTCCTGTACTATCATCAATGTCAATAAATTCTAGAAAATGCTCTCTGACAGTCACCATTACAGGGACATTTTCACTAGGTTCTGTTGTTGTTACAAAATGCACCATTAAAGTCATTTGTTCCGTATGGCTGATGTCAGGTGTGCAGTCCAGAATAACAGAGTAATATTTTGCTGACTTTAGATCTGCCACAATCTTCTGTTTGACTTTTGTTGCCAGTAACTAACTGTATGGTCTCATTTTGAATTGTTTTTCCAAGGTAGTGCTGTGTGTACATTTCTTGGGTGGAGACTCTTCTTAGATGTTCCTGGAGTAGAGATCAAACTCTGCCATCAGCTCCACAATTTTAAGGAAGTTTCCATTGTTTGGCGCATACTGCTGATCTGAAGTGCCACACAGTGCTAGGCTTTGGGTAGCAAGCATTCTCACAATGGCAATGAGCCTTTTCAGAACATTTTTCCAGTACAGAGACTCTGATGCAATCGTCTCTTGATGCTAATCATCTATGGTGGCCTTTAACCTTAGTCTCATCTCAAACTCTTTCCGCCTGTGGAATGCTCTCTGGTGATTTGTTACCTTCTCATGGCATGCCAGATTTCTAGCCAGACTTTTCCAGTCCTTTGTTCCTGTAGAACCCAATGTGGCTGGAACATTCAACGGGAAGAGTTTGCAACAAAAACAGTATGCAGCATTCTGGGTTTTTGAGTACATAAGCCGTGGTCTTTCCACTTTGTCACCACTGGGGATTTCACGCCAGTAATGTGTTGGATGGAAACTTCTATTCTCATTATCTTTGGGGAACATGAAGTTTTTCACTTGCTGTGGCCCATGCAGTACAAGGAAGTCTCTCAGGCTACTGCTCAAGTGGATCCACAGTCCTGGATCATCTAGACTTAAGGAACTAAACTCAGCAGCAGCTGTTTCTTTTGCCTCCACCACACTCTTCTCTGATCTACACTTTTCTTCAGGAATGTGCATGGTTACATCCATTTGAGATGGAGATATGGATGCTGCAGTAGCTGCCAGGTCACCTGCACTCTGACTAACTGGAAGATCAGGCATCTCCTCACCACTCACATACTTGCTGGGGCCGGAAGGCTCACCGTGAACATTTGTGTCTATGTATCTCAGGAGAGCTCCTTCCTGCTTAGATAGAAAAGCTTCCTTTGCTTTCTTTCTTTTTCTGAATGCTGCCCCAGAGGGGCATTTTCTTCTTTCCCTCATGACTGCTGTTCTGTGCCAGCTATAGTGGCTCTCAACACTCAATTGAAGGAGACAAATAAGCAGGCTGGTAGCAGGGCCGGAGTGAGGGAAGATATCAGCGTCTTAAGGGCCTAACTGGCTCCTACTACTTCAGTTGACTGCCTGTTCTCCTCAAGTGGGTTCAGGGAAGCAGCAGGAAACAGGAAGCTCCCTGAGAAGTCTGTATTAATTTAGTCCAGGCTCCTGGGGGTCCTAGAGAGGTACATAAGAGGCTCCTCCTTCTCTCTCTCCCTGCAGCTCCTGCTGTTTTCTGTTATTCCCTCTAACCTTTTCTCCTGCCTGCCTGTTATGTCTCTTGTGCCCTCCTTCCTCCAGCACAGCACTCCACCATCTCTGTGCATCTAGAGCAGAGAGAATACATATGCACCAATAGCAGACACAATTTTCTACACTCTGGGTTCTAGTGACCCCCCCCCACCCCCACCCCGCAGTCTGGCACCTGAGGCGGACGCCTCAGTTCACCTCATGGTAAGGCCTGCCCTGGTCACTTGCCTTGATTCCTATTTCTCTTGGCATTTAACTTCATCTTACTTTTTGCACCAGTAAAATGGGATTTCCACAGTGAATGGAGGTACACTGAATTAAGGTCACTTTGATTCTGAATAAAAATGTCCCACACATGGATTTAATACAGTTTAACTAATCCATTTTAAAAGTTAATTTGGATTAATTTTCCTGAGTGGTCCCTATGTAGGCAAACCCTTAATTAAATGTTAAACCTCGTCTAATGAAATGCATAATTTACATAATCAATTGCCCAGCAGGGCAAAAATGTGCAAAGATGCTTAGGTAACTTGAACACCCAATTCCCATTCACTTTAGTGGGAAAAGCATCTTTACATCTCTTGTGTAGTTTTGAAGATCTCAGCCTGGAGAAACTAAATTTCAGCCTCTGTCCCAGATTTTTGATGCCACTAATGGTGCCATAAACCCAGTTCAACTTGCCTGTTGAGGATTCCTCCTGCATCAAGTCTACGCTAGAAGCACCTTAGTGGAATAGGAATAGTGGTATACCGTACTGGCAAAGCACTCTTAATGTGGACCCAGCTGTTTTTACAGGAATAGCTATTCCACCACCGTGTGAATGAAAAACTATACCAACCAGCATAAGTGCAGCGTTCCCAGTGTGGCTGGATCCACATTAGGGGCTTCTGCTGGCACTACTGAGTCAGTCTATGCTCAAATAAAGCTTATGATCAAATAAATTTGTTAGTCTCTAAGGTGCCACAAGTACTCCTTTTCTTTTTTCAAAATACCTTGGGCTTTTCAAAAACTGGAGACTAAATTAGGCTTTTCACTCCATATTCAGACACCTGAATAAATTGGCTTAGAAAGGGGATGAGTGCTCAGACGCTCGCACTGAATATAGGCCAGTGCTACGCTACACACATCTGCCGCTATACCTATGTTGGGGAGAGCTATGAAGATTTATTCTCTTCCCCCCCCCGACTGTTCCTCAGACGTTCTTGTCAACTGCTGGAAATGGCCCACCTTGATTATCATTACAAAAGGTTTCTCTCCCCCCCGCCCCCCCGGGCTCTCCTGCTGGTAATAGCTCACCTTAAGTGATCACTCTCGTTACAGTGTGTATGGTAATACCCATTGTTTCATGTTCTCTATGTATATAAATCTCCCCACTGTATTTTCCACTGAATGCATCCGATGAAGTGAGCTGTAGCTCACGAAAGCTTATGCTCAAATAAATTTGTTAGTCTCTAAGGTGCCACAAGTACTCCTTTTCTTTTTGCAAATAAAGACTAACACGGCTGCTACTCTGAAAGGTATTTTGAGTGACATGTCCCCTGGCTGGAAAAGGTGTGCATGAGTGACTGAAAGCCCCAAGACAAGCAGTGTAATGGGGGTTTAAGACACGGAGTAAAGTGTTCTCATAGCTTGGAGAGGAACACTGCTGCCCTCGTCTCACAGAGCTGTGGAGTTTGCGAAGTGGTTACACTTGAGTTATAAGCATTGGGTTAGGGTTAGAGTTAGGATTGCCTTTGCTCCCTTCCATCCCTGTTCAAGAGTACATACACGCTTGCAAACCCCAAGCTTAGGTTTGCAAGAGCCTGTCCTTTGTCCACGCATTTCTCTCCCAATGAGGAAAGAACTCCCTCTATACAGCCTGATTGTTCTTGAGTGCTCAGAAGCCAGGACAAGATTCTTAAATGTGGATTTGTGGAATTTTTATATGGCCACCAGACGCAAGGCCCATCCCCCGTGCACTGAACACAAGTCCATTTGACCACAGCATCGTCATTTTTATTTCTGCTCCTAAAAACAAAACATAACAACATATGACAACATGAGTCAGCTCTCGGGCCTGCCGATAATCCCTTTGTGTCCAATGAGTCATGACTGCAGCAGAGTGTAATCGTGGATTTATACATGCACACAAAAAGTGAGCCACGCAGGAGAGAAACACTCCCTTTTTTTGATTGAAAGAACACTAATTAATCCAACCCTGGATAGAATAGTAGATGGGAGCTATACGGAAACAACTGAGTCTCAAAAGACTCAGGGCCTATCTGCACAACATTTACCATGGCAGGAGACGGAAATAGAACATTCTTTGGTCTTGCCTGTGTGTGGACAAGAACAAATCACGTTATAGCCATGTTACGATATTGAGTGACATTCCTCCCAAGATGAGGAAACAAACACAGGGCATAGATTTAACACACTCTGGCCCTGTCCCCTACATATCAAGGTGAGACTAAAGTGTGTTTTAATACAGCCCGGGCATTAGCAGGTTACAACACAGTGCTGTGGTAAATGGACCCTTTAAATGCTCAGCGCAGACTCCTGTTACATACATGTCACAGAAGGCTAAGGGAAGAGCTTAGCCATGGCAAAGGAGTTCAGATCCTGAGTCCTCCAGTCAGGCAGGAGAATGCAAGGGCAATGGAAGCAGCTAATGGGGAAAGTCACTCAAAGGTGACTTTGAGGCATTAAGATTTGACAGTCCAAAGGGAGCCTCATGCAAGGATAATCGCTGATGCAGGGCTGTTAGCATAGGGGAGGCATGTAGGAAAGCAGGAGCCCCTAAAAAGAAAAGCCAGAAGAGGTGCAAGCCAAAGGTGCACATGTAAACTCTGATAGTCAAATGCCATCACTATTATTTTGTGTGTGTGTGTGTGTGTGTGTGTAACCTCCAGTAATACCTCCAGTATTGTTGCTCTTATGCAGCCACTTGCTTCACTATCACATGCTATTGCAAGAAAAGCAAAAACAAACAAACAAAATCTGTCATAGGACTTTGTCAACTCAAATCAAGCTTGTAAAGATTAAGATGACTCTCTGAGAAAATCATTTCTATACTTTTTGCATTTAGGTCTCTAGAAAGCACACCAGGTCGCACTGTGTACATTTTGCAAAGCGATCAATAGTTTGGTCCAAAGGCAAGGAGAAGACAAAGATAGAAGAGACGTGCCGAGCTCCATCTACACTTAATTCAAACAGTGATGAAGGCTGGGTCAAGATCTGTGCATAATCCTAATGGCTTTCTGCTCAAGGCTTGCATGCCCTCATGAAGCAAAGGAAAAAGTCACGTTGCCTTAATAACTATGTGCACTATTTTGCTTCTAGTTACATCAGACTGCTACCTGTCACGTGAGTGTGAGGCAGAAGGCAACGTGCTGATTGGTGTCACATTGTACTACAGTTCAAAGAAACGCAGCAATTACCTGGGAACAATGGGCATTTACAGTAACTGCTGTCTATGGGTGGGAGCACTGGCATGGATTCTGCAATGGGTGTGAAGGCTGACTGAGTGGAATAATGCTCGGCTAGCTGGGACAAGAATAGTTCAAAGCCTTATTTGGTAGTCTCGTGTTTGGAAGTGTCAGAAAAATGTGAGTTTTCTCATCTCAAATGCCAAATGCTGCTTAAACCGACTGGAAGCAACAGGCTTGGGATTCATCCCTGATTAGAAAAACAGGAGACATCCAGTGATGAGAAATAGTGAACAAATCAGAGACTGGAGATATTTTATTTTACCTGCTCTCAGTGGAATATCACAAACACAGAGAAAACCAGGAGCTACTGCAGCAAGTTTGACTGCCAGAGTTTAAATCTGCTGATTTACGAAAATATTAGCCGCTTCTCTCTCCCTTTGCTTGCTTTGACATGTGCTACAAGTGACTCGCTGCACTACATAGAATTTCACTCAGTGGAATAACAACAAGGCAGAAATCTTTACCAACATATGGGGCCACATTCTTCTCTGTAACAGGTGTAAATCTGCACTTATGTAGCACTTGTCAATTTCAAAGTGCTTTGCAATCAATAGACTTTAATCCCCAAAACACTACAGTGAAAAAGGCACAATTATTTCCATTTTGCAGATGGAAAAACTGAAGCACAAAGAGGTGAAGTGTCTTGTCCAAGGTCTCAACTGAAATAAGTGGCAGTACTTAGCAACTTGGGGAGAGTATGGAATTCTAAAGTCATACCATAGTCCATGGAGCACAATGAAAAATGCAATACAGCCCCCTGCACAAAATGAGCTTCACATCCCTGAGCTAAATCCCTTGGAAAAAATGGGTTAGGATAATCATGGAAGTGATAACACACTGTAAATGTTATTTGCAGCAAGCAGGAAAATAACTATTATTTGGATTTATGTCAATACTTGTATTTCTCTCTGCTGGGTGCCCTGGTTGAATGGAACCTTATTGCACAAACAGGATTTACATCACGATGCCTTGCTTTGAAGCACCGATCAAATAAAAGAGGTGATTATTTCTAATGCACTAAGCTGGAAACTTCACTCACAATGACTGGAAATCAGAAATTAAAGCACCAGTTTCAAAAAGTGCTGCCTCTGAACCTGACTCCAAGTTGCTGCCCATCCGGCAGTGATAATATTAAGGGACTGGCAAAGAATTCGTACAAAGGAGAGCTGAGCTTTGTGAGTCAACCCCACAGTAGTAATAGGAGATCACGTTATTACAGACGCTTTAACCTTTAAGGCCTTACCTACACACAGGAGCTGCACTGGTTTAACTGAAACTGGTTTTAAAACCGATAAAGGGCATGGCTACCCTTGCAAATGTAGAGCGCTTTGAGTTAAACCAGCCTTCGTACAGCGCAGCAGGGAAAGCGCTGCAGTCTGTCCACACTGACAGCTGCAAGCGCACTGGTGGGGCCACATCTGCGGCACTTGCAGCGGCATTGGGAGCGGTGCATTATGGGTAGCTATCCCACAGAGCACCTCTTCCCATTCTGGCGCTGTGGCTTGTGGGAAGGGGGCAGGGCATTTTGCGTCCTGTCCCAACGCCCCGTGATGCATCGGTTCGCATTCCAGCAATCCCTCTGCTTCCGTCCACATTTGGCGCCATCTTTCAATGTTTTTTGTGCTGCTCGCTCTCTCTTCCCTTTCATTCTGTGGAAACGGAGCCCGAACTGCTGAGGAATGTGCTGATGAGTCTCGCCAGCAAGTCATGATTGGCAGTCGAGTTACTCCTTAAGATCTAAAGTGACAGTGAGGACTCTGATGACGATATCGACTCGAGTAACGCATATGACACGAGACTGCTTGTGGCATTCATGGACATGCTCACCACCGTGGAACACTTCTTTTGGGCTCGGGAAACAAGCACTGAGTGGTGGGATCAAATCGTCATGCAAGTCTGAGCAGACGAGCAGTGGCCGCAGAACTTTCGGATGAGAAAAGCCACTTTCATGGGACTGTGTGACGAGCTCGTCCCCACCCTGCAGTGCAAGGACACGAGATTGAGAGCTGCCCTGACGGTGGAGAAGAAGGTGGATATTGCAATCTGGAATCTGGCAATTCCAGACCTCTACCAATCGGTTGCTAACCAGTTTGGAGTGGGAAAGTCGACCGTTGGCATCGTGTTGATGCAAGTTTGCAGGGCCATTAATCGCATCCTGCTCAGAAGAACCGTGACTCTGGGTAACGTGCATGACATTGTGGCTGGCTTTGCACAAATGGTTTTCCCTAACTGCGGAGGGGCAATAGATGGGATTTATATTCCAATTCTGGCACCAGCCCACCTAGCCTCTGAGTACGTTAATTGGAAGGTGTATTTCTCGATGGTTCTCCAGGTGCTTGTGGATCACTGTGGGCGTTTCATTGACATTAACACAGGCTGGCCCGGAAAGGTGTATGACGCATGCATCTTTCGGAACACTGGCCTGTTTAGGAAACTGCAAGCTGGGACTTTTTTCCCAGACCAGAAAATCACTGTAGGGGAAGTCAAAATGCCCGTTGTGAGCCTTGGAGACCCCACTTACCCTTTAATGCCGTGGCTCATGAAACCCTACAGAGGGAGCCCTGACAGCAGCAAGGAGTGGTTCAACAACAGGATGAGCCAATGCAGAATGACTGTGGAGTGTGCTTTTGGCCATTTAAAGGGTCGCTGGCGCTCTCTGTAGGGAAAGCTGGGCCTGACCGATGACAGCATCCCCGCTGTTATATCTGCGTGCTGTACCCTCCATAATATTTGTGAAGGGAAGGGTGAAAGCTTCATTCAGGCATCGACCTCGGAGGTTCAACACCTGGAGGCTGAGTTTGAACAGCCAGAGAGCAGGACTATTAGAGGGGCCCAGCGCGGGGCTATAAGGATTAGGGATTTCTTGAGGGAGCAACTTGAGGCTGAAAGCCACCAGTAATGTCTGGTACCTTGCATGGGAGTGAAGCGCAGTGGTTCCAATGATAGTAGGAATCTGTGTTTGCTATGCTGACTTGCAGTACCTGTTGCTTTTCTGGGCTAAGGTATCTTTTATTTGATGCAATAATAAAGACTGTTTTCAAAGCCAAAAAATCCATTTATTGAAAAGAAACACAACTGTTTGGGAAACAGAAAGGGAAAGGGGGTGGGGAACAGTACAATCACAGATTTGTGTATGTCCTGTTATCATACTCAGCCTTCCTGTTTGGAGTGCTCTGCAATGAGTGCTACACTTCAGGATGGCTATACTGCATGGTGATGGGGATTGAGTGCAGTGGGTAAGGGTCATAGTTTTCAAGGCTGGGTGGTTCTCCCAAAAGACAGGGGTCTTTGGGTGGTTCTCCCAAAAGACAGGGGTCTTGATGGGTTGGTGGTGACATGGTGGCACAAGGGAAAGAGTTTGTTTTGGGACAAGGGCTGCGGGGGGGGGGGAGGGGGGGGGCGGGGAGGTAGCTAGATGCGTCTAGCTATTTATAGAAATGGCAGGTCACAGGAGCAGCACTGGAGCGGCTGTTTGCCTCGCGGGCTTTGCAGTAGGCATTCTGCAGCTCCTTCATTTTAACTCTGCACTGCAGTGTGTCCTGGTCATGGCCCCTTTCCATCATGGCCCTTGATATCTGCCTGAAGGTATCGTAATTCTTACAGCTGGAGTGCAGCTGAGACTGGACAGCTTCCTCCCCCTCAAAAACTGATGAGTTCCAGCACCTCGCCATTGCTCCATACTGGAGATCGCCTGGTGCGTGGAGGCATGGTTACCAGGAAAGAGTCACTGAGAGCACTCCGTGCCTGGCTGAGCAAACAGGAAGGGGATTTTCAAAATTCCCAGAGAATTTAAAGGGCGGGTCTTATGGTTGGTCACCTGAGGGCAGGGCAGTAGAGTTCAAAGTGATGACCAGAGTGGCTAGAACAGACATTGTGGGACACTTCTGGAGACCGATCAGAGCGCAATAACAGAACAGGGCATCCACACTGGTGCCACAGTGCTCCATCGGGGGCGCACAAAATGTTATTCCACTCACCGAGGTGGAATACCAGAAGCGCTCTAGCCACGGAGTCCGGGCGCTCTACGTGCCTTGCCAGTGTGGACGCGTCATGAATTACAGCGTACTGGGCTGCTTTAATGCACTCTAACTCGCAAGTGTAGCCATGCCCTTAGTTAAACTGGTACAACCACTGAGTGGACACACTTAGGGATTCTCTACACTTACATTTTATAGCGCTCTAACTTGCTGGCTCAGAGGTGTGAAAAATCACCCCCCCTGAACGCAGCAAGTCTGAGCGCTTTAAAGCACTAGCGTGGACAGGCTCTGAGCTAATCCCCTCATGGAGGTGGATTACCAGGAGCGCTGGGAGAGCTCTCCTGTAATCGCGCGTGACCACACTTGTACTTCAGAACGCTGCCGCGGGAGCACTCCCGCAGCAGCGCTTTGAAGTTTCTAGTGTAGCCATTCCCTTATACTAATTTAAAACTGGTTATATTGGTAAAGTTTTTGCCTGTAAATTTAGGCCCAGTCTACATACAAAGGGGATTTAAAACTATGTTTAACAAGCAGCTTGCTGGGGGAATCCTTGGCTGGCATAAAGCCAGTACAGCCAGATTTACACCACCCGCTTCCCCCTCAGCATAGGCATTGTGTCAGCGGTGGGAGGAGGCTTCAATAGAACTCTGCCAGATTACACCGGCTAAGGACCTGGCCCTGAATGCAGAAGGAGCACAACCCTCAAGCTTAGCTAGCTAATCATGGCTCGGCCTGAACCGGGGAATGTGTCAAAGCACAAAGACAATGGAGTAACTAAGCTTTTGTCCAGCTCTTTGCTTGTGGCTGATTTCCAATTAATAAACCAGGTGAAGAGTATCAGTGAGGGGGAAGGAAAGAATGCCTATGACAAGTGGAGCAATGTACCTGTACTTTTTACAGCTACAGTTCATGAAAATGAAGCTGGGGAATTGATTCTAACGGCAGGGACAGGTCAAGTGGTTGGGGTTCTCACATGGGAAATCCTTCGGGAAGTAATCCTAATTATAGATTTGGAATGGCTGGTTTCAGGCCAGGTTTATCTCCTAGTAGCTTAACTGTGGAAAGTCCATAGTTCTGATGCAGTTCTCCAAAAGACAGGGGAGCTGGTGGTTGATTAACTGCATCTGTATAAATTATAACAGCAAAGCAGCCGGGCTGGGAGTGGCTGCTCTGAAATCAGCGTCACCATCCATGCAGGCATTCTCTGGCACACAGCTTGCTTTGTAAGCCTTTTGGCTCTTCCTCCAGCAATTGGTTGGACAGAAATGAATTCATTTGAACCGTATTTGTGAAGGTTCCCCTCCCTTCTCAGGCTTCCTCTCTCTTTAATCTCATACCTCTCTGAGTTGCTTACAGTGCACAACGCATGCAAGACAGTCAGCAGCACAAAACTTTCTTCCCATTTCAAGGTCCTTCAGAGCCACACCAATTCAATTAATTGTCATAGAAATAAGTATCCACAGCAGCTGGCGTAAATCTCTATGGCAATGTTGACAGTGGGATTTAGGATTATTCCACAGGGGATTTGTGACTTGGCAGAGGAAGAGGTACAACTTCTGGGTAAAAGTAATGACAACAGAGCACTGAGTGGATTGGTATATAACCTAGAGCCTTTATATTTCCACCCTAAAAACAACGAGGAGTCCTTGTGGCACCTTAGAGACTAACAAATTTATCTGGGCATAAGCTTTCATGGGCTAAAACCCACTTCATCAGATGCATGGAGTGGAAAATACAGTAGGAATTTACACACACACACACACACACACACACACACACAGAGTACACGAAAAGATGGGAGTTGCCTTACCAAGTGGGGGGTCAGTTCTAACAAGACAATTCAATTCAAGTGGGCTATTATCAACAGGAGGAAAAATCACTTTTTTTGGTAATCAGGGTGGCCCATTTCAAACAGTTAATACTCACACCTTCTTAACAGTAGGAAGAAATTAGCATGGGGAAATTAGTTTTTAGTTTTTGTAGTGACCCATCCACTCCCAGACTTTATTCAGGCCTAATTTGATGGTGTCCAGTTTGCAAATTAATTCCAGTTCTGCCGTTTCTCATTCAAGTCTGTTGTTGAAGTTTTTTTTGTTGAAGAATTGCTACTTTTAAGTCTGTTATTGAACGTCCAGGGAGGTTGAAGTGTTCTCCAACTGTTTTTTGAATGTTATAATTCTTGACGTCTGATTTATGTCCATTTATTCTTTTGTGTAGAGACTGTCTGGTTTGGCCAATGTACCTGGCAGAGGGGCATTGCTGGCACATGATGGCATATATCGCATGGGTAGATATGCAGGTGAACGAGCCCCTGATGGTGTGGCTTATGTGGTTAGGTCCTATGATGATGTCCCTTGAATAGATATGTGGACAGAGTTGGCAACGGGGTTTCAAGCATGCTCAGCTCCCATTTAGGCATCAAAGTGGCCAGACTTTCAGAGCGACACAACTTGGGTACGGAGCTCTTTGGAAAATCTGACCACAAGTGTCACAATAGGAGGCAACTGGGTACTGAGAGCTTGAAAATCTGGCTCTTATGAGCATCTAGACCAAGGTGCAAAAGTCAATTGCAGCCCAGGTTGACAGTGACTGACTACGGTTACCATCACAGAGCTGTTCAGTGCACTCAGTCCAGACCCTAGGGTCTATGTCACAACTAGCCCTCTTGTTGGTAGGTTCAGTGGAGAGGCCAAGGCTCAGATAGGCCTTGAAGATTACATTACTAGATTACACCTTGGGAGGGGGTCCCCTTAAACACAGGGTCATTTGCAGAAGTGGCTGCTGCCACTCTAAGGGTATGTCTACACTATGGAATAAGGTCGAATTTATAGAAGTCGGTTTTTTAGAAATCGGTTTTATATATTCGAGTGTGTGTGTCCCCACAGAAAATGCTCTAAGTGCATTAAGTGCATTAACTCGGCGGAGTGCTTCCACAGTACCGAGGCTAGAGTCAACTTCCGGAGCGTTGCACTGTGGGTAGCTACCCCACAGTTCCCGCAGTCTCCGCTGCCCATTGGAATTCTGGGTTGAGATCCCAATGCCTGATGGGGCTAAAACATTGTCGCGGGTGGTTCTGGGTACGTATCATCAGGCCCCTGTTCCCTCCCTCCCTCCGTGAAAGCAAGGGCAGACAATTGTTTCGCGCCTTTTTTCCTGAGTTACCTGTGCAGACGCCATACCACAGCAAGCATGGAGCCCGCTCAGGTAACCGTCACCCTATGACTCCTGGGTGCTGGCAGACGCGGTATGGCATTGCTACACAGTAGCAGCAACCCCTTGCCTTGTGGCAGCAGACGGTACAGTACGACTGGTAGCAGTCATCGTCATGTCCGAGGTGCTCCTGGCCACGTCGGCTGGGAGCGCCTGGACAGACATGGGCGCAGGGACTAAATTTGGAGTGACTTGACCAGGTCATTCTCTTTAGTCCTGCAGTCAGTCCTATTGAACCGTCTTAGGGTGAGCGGGCAGGCGATACGGACTGCTAGCAGTCGTACTGTACCATCTTCTGCCAGGCAGGCAGGAGATGAGGATTGCTAGCAGTCGTATTGTACCATCTTCTGCCAGGCAGGCAAGAGATGAGGATGGCTAGCAGTCGTACTGTACCATCTTCTACCGAGCACCCATGAGATGTGGATGGCATGCAGTCCTTCTGCACCGTCTGCTGCCAGCCAAAGATGTAAAAGATAGATGGAGTGGATCAAAACAAGAAATAGACCAGATTTGTTCTGTATTCATTTTTTTCCCCCCCTCCCCCGTCTAGGGGACTCATTCTTCTAGGTCACACTGCAGTCACTCACAGAGAAGGTGCAGCGAGATAAATCTAGCCATGTATCAATCAGAGGCCAGGCTAACCTTCCTGTTCCAATAAGAACGATAACTTAGGTTCACCATTTCCTATTGGAACCCTCCGTGAAGTCCTGCCTGAAATACTCCTTGATGTAAAGACACCCCCTTTGTTGATTTTAGCTCCCTGAAGCCAACCCTGTAAGCCGTGTCGTCAGTTGCCCCTCCCTCCGTCAGAGCAACGGCAGACAATCGTTCCACGCCTTTTTTCTGTGCGGACGCCATACCAAGGCAAGCATGGAGGCCGCTCAGCTCACTTTGGCAATTAGGAGCACATTAAACACCACACGCATTATCCAGCAGTATATGCAGCACCGGAACCTGGCAAAACGATACCGGGCGAGGAGGCGACGTTAGCGCGGTCACGTGAGTGATCAGGACATGGACACAGATTTCTCTGAAAGCATGGGCCCTGCCAATGCATGCATCATGGTGCTAATGAGGCAGGTTCATGCTGTGGAACGCCGATTCTGGGCTCGGGAAACAAGCACAGACTGGTGGGACCGCATAGTGTTGCAGGTCTGGGACGATTCCCAGTGGCTGCGAAACTTTCGCATGCGTAAGGGCACTTTCATGGAACTTTGTGACTTGCTTTCCCCTGCCCTGAGGCACATGAATACCAAGATGAGAGCAGCCCTCACAGTTGAGAAGCGAGTGGCGATAGCCCTGTGGAAGCTTGCAACGCCAGACAGCTACCGGTCAGTTGGGAATCAATTTGGAGTGGGCAAATCTACTGTGGGGGCTGCTGTGATGCAAGTAGCCCACGCAATCAAAGATCTGCTGATATCAAGGGTAGTGACCCTAGGAAATGTGCAGGTCATAGTGGATGGCTTTGCTGCAATGGGATTCCCTAACCGTGGTAGGGCCACAGACGGAACCCATATACCTACCTTGGCACCGGAGCACCAAGCCGCCGAGTACATAAACCGCAAGGGGTACTTTTCGACAGTGCTGCAAGCTCTGGTGGATCACAAGGGACGTTTCACCAACATCAACGTGGGATGGCCGGGAAAGGTGCATGATGCTTCAGGAACTCTGGTCTGTTTCAAAAGCTGCAGGAAGGGACTTTATTCCCAGACCAGAAAATAACTGTTGGGGATGTTGAAATGCCAATATGTATCCTTGGGGACCCAGCCTACCCCTTAATGCCATGGCTCATGAAGCCGTACACAGGCAGCCTGGACAGTAGTCAGGAGCTGTTCAACTACAGGCTGAGCAAGTGCAGAATGGTGGTAGAATGTGCATTTGGACGTTTAAAGGTGCGCTGGCGCAGTTTACTGACTCGCTTAGACCTCAGCGAAACCAATATTCCCACTGTTATTACTGCTTGCTGGGTGCTCCACAATATCTGTGAGAGTAAGGGGGAGACGTTTATGGTGGGGTGGGAGGTTGAGGCAAATCGCCTGGCTTCTGGTTACGCGCAGCCAGACACCAGGGCGGTTAGAAGAGCACAGGAGGGCGCGGTACGCATCAGAGAAGCTTTGAAAACCAGTTTCATGACTGGCCAGGCTACGGTGTGAAAGTTCTGTTTGTTTCTCCTTGATGAAACCCTCCGCACCTTGGTTCACTCTACTTCCCTGTAAGCTAACCACCCGCCCCTCCTCCCTTCAATCACTGCTTGCAGAGGCAATAAAGTCATTGTTGCTTCACATTCATGCATTCTTTATTCATTCATCACACAAATAGGGGGATGACTACCAAGGTAGCCCAGGAGGGGTGGTGGAGGAGGGAAGGAAAATGCCACACAGCACTTTAAGCACAGCACTTTAGAAGTTTACAACTTTAAAATTTATTGAATGACAGCCTTCTTTTTTTTGGGCAATCCTCTGTGGTGGAGTGGCTGGTTGGCCGGAGGCCCCCCCACCGCGTTCTTGGGCGTCTGGGTGTGGAGGCTATGGAACTTGGGGAGGAGGGCGGTTGGTTACAGAGGGGCTGCAGTGGCAGTCTGTGCTCCAGCTGCCTTTGCTGCAGCTCAACCATACACTGGAGCATACTGGTTTGGTCCTGCAGCAGCCTCAGCATTGAATCCTGCCTCCTCTCATCACGCTGCCGCCACATTTGAGCTTCAGCCCTGTCTTCAGCCCGCCACTTACTCTCTTCAGCCCGCCACCTCTCCTCCCGGTCATTTTGTGCTTTCCTGCACTCTGACATTATTTGCCTCCACGCATTCGTCTGTGCTCTGTCAGTGTGGGAGGACAGCATGAGCTCGGAGAACATTTCATCGCGAGTGCATTTTTTTTTCTTTCTAAGCTTCACTAGCCTCTGGGAAGGAGAAGATCCTGTGATCATTGAAACACATGCAGCTGGTGGAGAAAAAAAAAGGGACAGCGGTATTTAAAAAGACACATTTTATAAAACAGTGGCTACACTCTTTCAGGGTAAACCTTGCTGTTAACATTACATACATAGCACATGTGCTTTCGTTACAAGGTCGCATTTTGCCTCCCCCCACCGCATGACTACCCCCTCAACCTTCCCCCCTCCCTGTGGCTAACAGCGGGGAACATTTCTGTTTAGCCACAGGCAAACAGCCCAGCAGGAATGGGCTCCTCTGAGTGTCCCCTGAAGAAAAGCACTCTATTTCAACCAGGTGACCATGAATTATATCTCATTCTCCTGAGGATAACACAGAGAGATAAAGAACGGATGTTGTTTGAATGCCAGCAAACATACACTGCAATGCTTTGTTCTACAATGATTCCCGAGTACGTGTTACTGGCCTGGAGTGGTAAAGTGTCCTACCATGAAGGACGCAATAAGGCTGCCCTCCCCAGAAACCTTTTGCAAAGGCTTTAGGAGTACATCTAGGAGAACCGCGAATGCCAGGGCAAAGTAATCCTTTCACATGCTTGCTTTTAAACCATGTATAGTATTTTAAAAGGTACACTCACCGGAGGTCCCTTCTCCACCTGCTGGGTCCAGAAGGCAGCCTTGGGTGGGTTCGGGGGGTACTGGCTCCAGGTCCAGGGTGAGAAACAGTTCCTGGCTGTCGGGAAAACCGGTTTCTCCGCTTGCTTGCTGTGAGCTATCTACAACCTCATCATCTTCTTCGTCCCCAAAACCTGCTTCCGTATTGCCTCCATCTCCATTGAAGGAGTCAAACAACACGGCTGGGGTAGTGGTGGCTGAACCCCCTAAAATGGCATGCAGCTCTTCATAGAAGCGGCATGTTTGGGGCTCTGACCCGGAGCGGCCGTTCGCCTCTCTGGTTTTCTGGTAGGCTTGCCTCAGCTCCTTCAGTTTCACGCGGCACTGCTTCGGGTCCCTGTTATGGCCTCTGTCCTTCATGCCCTGGGAGATTTTGACAAAGGTTTTGGCATTTCGAAAACTGGAACGGAGTTCTGATAGCACGGATTCCTCTCCCCAAACAGCGATCGATCCCGTACCTCCCGTTCGGTCCATGCTGGAGCTCTTTTGCGATTCTGGGACTCCATCATGGTCACCAGTGCTGATGAGCTCTGCGTGGTCACCTGCAGCTTGCCACGCTGGCCAAACAGGAAATGAGATTCAAAAGTGCGCGGTTCTTTTCCTGTCTACCTGGCCAGTGCATCTGAGTTGAGAGTGCTGTCCAGAGCGGTCACAATGGAGCACTCTGGGATAGCTCCCGGAGGCCAATACCATCGAATTGTGTCCACAGTACCCCAAATTCGAGCCGGCAACGTTGATTTAAGCGCTAATCCACTTGTCGGGGTGGAGTAAGGAAATAGATTTTAAGAGCCCTTTAAGTCGAAATAAAGGGCTTCATTGTGTGGATGGGTGCAGGTTTACATCGATTTAACGCTGCTAAATTCGACCTAAAGTCCTAGTGTAGACCAGGGCTAAACCTGCTCTGTGGATAGAGAGATAAGCACAGCCTCCATCAGGGGAAAGCTTGATGGAAGAGGGTTGCTGGGGGAGTTCTCTGTGACTGTGGGTCTTTTTCCGGTCCCTTGTCCATGCATCCATCTGGGCTGAGTTTGTCTGGGTCACATTCACTGACTCGATGGACTCCTTCTGAGAACAGTGGCTACTCACTAGGGTTCTCTACAGTGTCCACTTCTGGTTCACTTGTTTTGACCTAATCACTTGCTTTCCCCGTCTCTGTTTGTTCTTCCCCCCGCCCCCCACAGAGTTAATTTCAGGGTCCTGTGGCCCTGCCCTCATTTGAACAGGCAGCCTTTCATTATTCTGGTGGGCTCCACCCACCATTCTCAGGATTTAAATAGGTCAACACCTGTCAGCATTGAACACACATGCACACTAAAAAAACAAAAAACTGTCATGTGACAATTTAATTATGCAAAACAAAGTCCTCCTTTTCTTTTTGCGAATACAGACTAACACGGCTGTTACTCTGAAACCTAACAGTAGTTTGGCTCTCCGTAACAGTACATGGCTAGACATCATTTCGCTTTGATGCTTGCTGCAACACATCCAGCTATACATTATGCTGTTCCAGGAGCATGAGATATGTACATCACTGCACATATCTATGGCTTTAAATGAAGCATATTATTTCAGATATTCAGTCTTTACATGGCCCTTGAGAGGCTGCAGCAGTTTAGTGGGTGATTGAAATATAGCTGGTCAGAAAATTCCACTGAAAATAAAATGTTGGTAGAAAACAGAAATAAAAAATATTCACTAAATCTCCCTCCCCCTTCATTTTTCAGACAGCTGTAGACTGAATACCCTTTCCTTTTAATCTCTCTGATAGGCATGTGTATGGCATCTGCTATACATATTCCAGGTTTCTGAGACTGAAGAATACTCTAAATTTGTCAGGGGAAAGCAGGTTTACCTGTCCATTGGTTAATGAAGCACAGGAGTAGGAGCCAGGAAATTTGGGTTCTATTCTAGACTCTGGTACAGACTTGCTCTGTGACCATGGTCAAGTCATAACTTCTCTTTGCCTTAGTTTGCCCATTAGAAAAAATAATATAATGATATTACTTATCTACCTCACAAAGTTGCTGTGAGATTTAGGGACATCCAAGAAAATTAATCCAAATTAACTAAAAGTGTGAATTTGAAGTGGATTAGTTAAAATGCATAAAACTGCTTTGTGAACACCCATATTTGGAATTAAAGCAGCCTTAATTTATTTTAGTTTAGTTTATTCACTTTGGAAATGAATTAAACTGAATTAAGGCCATTTTAATTCTGAATGAGGGGGTTCACGTAGCAATTTAACTAATCCACTTCAAATTCACACGTTTAAATTAATTCAGATTAATTTTCCTGCATGTCATTGCTTAGACAAGCCCTTATTCATTTGTGCACTTTGAGATTCTCAGATGGAAGGGTCTACAGCAATGTCAAGTATTAACATTATACTGGTCCATTGCTGCAGCAATAACTGTTAATAGAGAGCACGATCAATTCCATTGCTATTTAAGCATATGTCTATACTGCAGTCACAGGATATAAATGCAATTTGATTGGACATACCCGAGCTAGCTTTAATCTAACAAGCAGTACAGCTGCAGCAGCATGTGCTTCAGCACAGACTGTATAAACCTGCCAAAATCCCTGGGTAATGATTTGCAGGGCTACTCCATGCTGAAAGTGCAGGCTCCTGAGGCATCACTGCTCCAGTACCCAAACTACCTAGATTAAACCTAGCGCAGGTATGTCTACCCAAGTTGCATTTCCATCCTGGTGCTGTAGTACAGACATTCCCAAAAAAACAATGTATCATGTTTACACTACAAGTGACTGATCTGCATTGGACTCAGTTGAATCACAGGTGGCAGTTTGGGTGACTTGAATACTTGCAGTGTGTTGCTCAACAGCACACACAGTTAAGCCTTGTGCCCTCTGAAAGAAAACTGGATTCAAAATGTATTTGTTTAAACAAGTTAACTGAAATGTCAGAGGCTACTTCGCCTCCTGCATATGCAGACATATTTTCCCCTCCTCTATCAGCAGGCTGCTGTGAACAATTACACATCAGAAGACAGTGTTTACCAATGCTGAGTCACAATGGGAATATTTGTACAGCAAAACACATGTGACTGAAGAGAGAAGACTGACATCCACATTTTTTCCTCTCTCCTCCCACCCCATCTCTCCCCCAATACTAAGAGGTAAAGTAGAATAAGCCTTGCACAATTCTGGCTTGAAAAGCATTCAGGAAGGTATGCAGACATCCCCACGTACAGCCTGACCCCTTCTGTTTGTTCACAGAACTCAAACATGACTACTGATAGGAAATCAGATGTCTGGATAAACCCTACTCTAGTTCAATGGCTTCTTGTTATGTCAGTGCTGGATATGGGGTGACCAAATGTCCCGATTTTATAGGGACAGACCCAATATTTGGGGCTTTTTCTTATATAGGCTCCTATTACCCCCCCACCCTCTGTCCCGATTTTTCACACTTGCTATCTGGTCACCCTAGCTGGATATGAGAATCCAAAACCAATGTGGAACCATTAAATGTATCCTTCCAAGGATGGTCTGTGGTTAAGGGACAGGACTAGCAATCAGGAGATCTTGGCTCTACTCCAAGCTCTGCCGTGGACTTCCTGTGAAAGTGTGGGAAAGTCACTTGGGCATTTCCTCTGCTGTAAAATGTGGATAATACCAATACTTAGTCCAAGGGAGCTAGGAGGCAAATTCATTCGGGTTCAAAGAGCACTCTGAGAGCCTCAGACAGAAGGTACTATGGAAGTACAAAGTGTGTAATAGCTGTAGGCTAATGCTCACAGTACAGTATTTTTTTTTTTTAATTTTAACTGAAATAAAAGGGCACCTATACCCAGTTCCAGGGGCCCTTGGTAAATCTTTTAAAAAATAGTAAACAAGAAAGAAAATTACCAGCACAGAAAAAACAACCAGCCAGAAAGACAAACCTTCATAAAATACTATCCCATGCTCTCCCCTAAATACCAGGCCTTAATTCCATTCCCTGCTCCTTAGAAGCCTGAGCAAAGATACGGCTTTTGCAGCATGTCCTGCAAGTCAAGAGATTCAGGATATTTCTTTTGTAAGAAGGGCAGTGAGTTCCAAAGTTGAGTGCCCCTCACAGAAAAACCCTGCCAATAGCTCCCTCCTACATAAACAGAAGTGGATCCAGTTCAGGCACCTTCAGTGATCACTACCTATGGCCACAGGTGCTGGAATTAGAGTGCAGTGGGTGCTGCCACCCGCCCGGATTGAAATGGTTTCCATCATATACAGGGTTTAGTTTTGTTCAATGACTCTCAGTACCCCCACTATACACATAGTATGCCTGCCTATGACAGAATCACATGGCAGAGATGTAGGCTGAAGTTCTGGCTCCAATGAAGGCAGGTCCCAGGCATTTTAAGGTTGTTGTTTTTAGGTAAACACCAACACCTTTAAACTCCACCCAGAACTCAACAGACAGCCAATGGAGATGCCACAGCACTAGTGTCATATGCTCAGCAGGCAGGTAGCTGCACTCCGCTCCAGCTGCAGCTTCCAGTGAACTACCGGGTAGCCCGATGTGAAGTGCATGGCCATAGTTTAATCTCAGGGTCATAAAGGCCTGGATGACGTTTCCATGATCTGCATCCAGAAGAAGAGGTTACAACACCTTAGTGAAGCAGAAATGTCAGTTCTTCAGGGCAGGGGCTTTGAATGTGTGGTTGTTCGGCACCCAGCACAACAGGCCTCTGATCCTAATTGGGCCTCTGGGCACTGATGTAATACGAATACAAAACAATGATCATAAGATTCAATAAATGGCCCTGGCTGCCACTGCCTGATCATCTAACAGCAGCTGGGCCCCTCAAGTGCAAACCTGAATGACAACTTGTGGGTGGGAGAGGCCATAATCCACACCACATCTTCCAGGCACTTTCCCCGATTCAGCAGAAGCATCTCAGTCTTCTCTAGAGTAACCTTCACCAAGCTAGGTCTCCTCTATCTGAGGTACTTACATGGCCCTCCATCACTGTAGTATCTGCGTGCGTCACAGTCTTTAATGTATTTATCCTCCCAAACAATGTTCTTTCTAATTTTTAACAGGCCGTGTGCGCAAAAAAATAGTAATAAAAAAAAGCCATCGTCGAAGGCGGAGTGCGCGCGGTGCTTCGCCGTGTGCGCGGTGTTTAAGGTCTGTGTGCACATGCACAGCTTAGTGGGAACAGTGTTCCCAACTCTCCCGTGAGGAAGGGATTTATCCCCGTTTTACAGAGAGGCTAGGTGATGGTGGTGAAGGAAACTGAGCCCAGATCTCTCAAGTCCGAGGCAAGTGCCCTAACCACAGGACCATCCTTCTTCTCATCCATGCCTCAATCGCCTTCAGATACTGGGCAAGACACTTGACCATTCCAGATGGGTGGGGAGAGGAGACACAAAGCTGGTTATCATCATGCTGAAAGTACCAAAACTCGTGTCTCCTAATTAACTCACCTCACAGCCTTAGATACATATTAAGCAAGAGGGATGGCAAGATGGACCTTTAGGTCCCTCATCCGGGCTGCCCATCGGTTGGGAAGAACAACCGTCCAAAGCCACCTTCTGGGATCCTTCAGACAGAAAGGGACAGGACTAACTAAGGGTACGTCTACACTTGGTGCTGGAGGTGTAAATTCCAGCTTGAAGAGATTTATCTGTGCTAGCTCTCACTGACATTGCATAGTCACTGCAGTGCGAGTGGCAGGAGGGACTAGCCGCCCTGTGTCCATACCCCTCTGAGGCACTCAGGAAGTATTCAAGCAGCTAACTTCTCCTGCCGCAGCTACTCTCCTATTTTTAGCAAGCTAGCTCAATCAGAGCTAACGCAGTTATGTCCCCTCACACTTGAAATTACAAGTCCAGTGTAGACATACTATAAGAATGAACCCATTAACCCCAAGGTCTACAGGTGGATTACCAGCATGTAACGATCAGCAGGATTGAAAGCAGCTCTAAGGGTTAACAATATCGGCATAGACACCAGATTGTCATATGTCACCAGGAGGTCATCCACCACTGAGTATTTGCTCTTCCAGTTCACAGCTATTTCCTAGCGTCTGAGCTCAAAGAACTGAACGTCTACTGACGTGCCATGTATGACGAACTAACCAGGCACTGAAAGTAGTGAAAATTGCTGACAGGGAAAGAAACAGAGATATCACTATCTGAACAGTATGTAAAGAAAAACAACAAAAGGTCAGATTTTCCAAAGAGCTCAACATCCATTAGTTCCTAGTGTTCGCAGTGGAAGAACTGATCTCTTTAGAAAGTCTGGCTATAAGCAAACAATCCTCTCCATGACCTGGCTCTATCATACTGCAAAAGAGAGAAAATCCTTCACTGCATTAGAGTTGCCTAAACTCAAATTCTGTGGTCCTTAAGTAAAATGCCTACTGAAGCCAATGGGAATTTTGCTCAATTAAAGATTGCAGCATTTTACCCAAAGTCCTTAGCATATTGCACAAGTGGAACTCTCAGTGCACACACTGCATGTATAGGATGCCAATATTATTGGAGTCCATTAGGACAGAAAAATATATGCAAGGCCAGTATTACTGCTCTGACATGCCTTCAAGGCATTATGGAAACAACTGTAGAGCTGTGTGAACAGCCTATGTACTTCATGTACATTGAGAACGAATGTGTGCTGGAAATGGGTCCTCTAGAAAGTAGTTTGATCAAAAAATGCCTCTCTTCTCAACCCACTAATCATTTGCTTTGTATTGTGATAGCCTTGTCCTATCTCACACACACGCACACACACTGAGGACTTCCTCACAGCAAATGCTTCTCTCTGCACAAGCAAGTGAAATGTGGAAACTATTTCACGCTTCTAACCAGACTATGACCATGAGTATGTCCAAGGATTGAGGTGTATGCATGTCCGTTTCTCCCACCCGTCCACCCACACTCACTTTGTCCCTCTCAGGGCTTTAACTGTGCTAGAACTGGGCTTTTAGGGCTGGATCCAAATCCTGTGGACATCAACAGGCTTTGAGTCGTACTCTCATACTGAGGCCTCTGAACCACTTTACCTTTAACTTCTTGTTTTCTCCATTCCTTTATACCTCATCTACTAATATAGAAGCTGTATAGCTCTCTTCAGACCTCAATAATTTTCAGGTCATCATTATATGCCTGGCAAAATCAACCACCCCTTCAAGCCTTTTGTGCTAAAATTTGCACCCTTTGACAAGTGGTGAAACACTCTCAAAAGGGAACTATTTTGCTTTGATTTGGGGTGCATTTTTACATGTACATAATTGTATTAAAATTTACATAAGAGTTTCCCTGCTCCCCTACCCTCTCCAACACGGGAACAGCAGTCTGCTGCAAATGTATCAAGTTATGGGCCAGATCCTCAGATGGTGTAAATCAGCATAGTTCCACGGACATCTGGAATGAGTGACCCTTTCAGGAAACAAAATTAATCCTCCCAACCTTCCTCTACTTTTAGAGAAAAACTTTATTTTTTAATGGCTGGAAACATTTGAAGTAATGCTTCATTTTTAGTTTTCAAGGGGACAAGCAGATGTGTCAAGATATAGGGTGAAAGGCTTTCCCCACAGTATCTGTACAAGGCGACTGACCAAAGCAGGATGCCTGATGTAGAGGGAGGCTGAGATTGCCCCCAAAAGTCTGGATAAGAGTCTGACATTTTGGATGCTTATCCACACCCAACACTAGATACTTGAAGGTTTGGCAATACAAATTTATCTCTGGCAGTAGTAATGGATATCATGGCAGGTGATCCAATACCACTTGCAATAAGCTTGTGCCTACGCTTCAAAAGTCATTTAATGCATAAAGATCTTTCAGTGTGACTGGAAGGAGTTTGGAAATAATTGATTCAGGTATATGGAACCAAGAGGAAATGATTTAGCTTTGTAATTGATACTTGGTGTCAAAATTAATTAAGCATAAATTATACAACTGAAGATGCACATTTTGTTTAGTTTGACAAATGGTTTCCTCCTATTGCTACTGAAGAAAACATGCTGAATTTCAGCATGCATTTGTTGTATGGAAAGAAGTAAATTAAATCAACATGATTCCATGTAAAACCAAACCTAGGCTTAAGCAGAAGATAATTTTAAACAGTTGCATAGACTTTAACCATCAATATGTTTTGGCAGAGTTTCAGCGGGAAAACAATAGTAAGCTGCCCTTTAAAGAAAGCTCATTTTGCAGGGGAAAAAAGGCTAATTTATTTCTAATGAACAGAGAAAACTGGACAGTCAAGGTGCCTCAGATACTGGATCTGGGCTAAGTACAGACCTTTTGCTAGACACTACACAGTATTTGCTCAAACAGGAGAAAGAACTATTTTGGACCTGTACAAAGCTGTCACACCCAGAGTTTTATGTGCAGCTGGGGCATCTCCCAAGGACAGGTCTGAATCCTGACTTTCCTCAATGCTCAAAAGGAATTGTAACATGGAGCTTGAACAAGTACAAGCATCCCCATAATAACAGGCTGTGCAAGTCATGTTACAGGAGAATGTCTGTATTATGAAATGGTTTAAAATTCAGGACGCAGTTGGCGCTTACTTACTGGTCATGGGTCATGTTATATCAGTCCAGAATGTTCACTAAATGCATACAAAATTCTATTTCAGATTCTAAAACAGTGATGATATGCCAGGCTAATAAAGATATTGCCTCCCCTTAGCTCCAGTTCCTAAACTTCCCTGTCTAATCTCACCTCCTTTACAGAAGAGTGGTGCAGATTAATTAGTTAATGTTTGTAAGGTGCTCTGAAGATGAAAAGCACTAAGTGCTCAATATTAAGTAGTGTTATAAATAAAACACCACAGGCCGTAGCAACGCACTTCAGGGTGAGTGATTATTATGGTTAAAGTCACTTAATCTTTGTGCCTTAGAACTACCACTGCCATAGGCATATTCTAATTATCCAGAAATGCATAGCCTGTCTGGTCTTGTGGCTTAATTTTAAAATAACTTCTAGTCAATCTCACACTGCGAAGTGGGGCAGTAAACTAGTGAAATGATAGACCAAATAGCATATCCAGTCTACGGTCAAAGTGGACATCACGATGGCTCTAAATGCAATGATTCTTTAAGTGAGGAGCCCCACAACTGGCCAAAATCAGGAAAAAGCAGAAATAGAATTGTGGCAGGGCCATACAAGAAAGTGAAAGGGGAAAAAAAAGACAAAGGAAGAGGCAGCAGCAGAGAAAGTGCAGGAGCAGCTAGAGGGGAGGTGTGAGGGACCCAGGAGGGGAGGGAGCACAAATCATGTCTAAACAACGTTTACAAAGGTGGTGGAAAGCTTTGGGAAAGTGTTAGAAGGTCAGAACTGAAGCCTAAAATCTAACTCAGCATTCAGCACGAAGCCAGTATGGGAGTACAGCACCAGGCTGATGAGCTCTCAGACGCCTGGATCACTAAGCAGGTGGGAATTGGTTGGAGTCTTTTCAAGGTTGGTAGTTTCCTGCAGACTTGAGGATCTGAGGTATCCCCTCCTGGATAGAGGCAGAAAATTCTCAAGAGTGCTTCTCTAACCCCACCACAGAACTTCCCTCTTAGCCCAATTTAGTCTCAGCCAGTTGCTCTTCATCCAGATGTTGATGCCTGCAAACATTTGGTTAGCTGGCAGACAGCACTGTTGACCCTCGACAGAAAGGGCATGCAGAGCTGGGTGTAGTCTCTATACTATTGGCAACAGCATCCAGGTCATCCTAAAATTTGATATTGGAAGAAAAGCCAATGAAAATCTGTTTGGCTGCATGAGGTCAGGTAAATACAGCCTTCAGACGCTGAAAGTTTAAATACGTACGTTTAGTAGAGGATCCCATTATTCATTTTTTCCAAATACTTTTATTAACTAGAAGCCAAGTCACGAAATACTCATACAATCTCTGTTCTCTTGCAAAGTCACATGGACTTCGATGGGAGTTTTGCTTGAGTAAGGACTACAGGATTTGGTTTGAAAGCTTCTTCTTTCCCAAACAGAGATTTTACTATCCATCTGGCAAAGACCAAAAAAAAAAAAAAAAAAAAAAGAGGGGGGGGCGGGGGGGGGGGGAAGATAGAAGAGAGAATTTCGTTTCTGCACAGCCGAGTCCCAGCACATGGGGTCTGTGTTACATTCCCCAGGCATGGGAGCATTTGGTTCATGTTTTTGCTGTTGACCAAGGCACCTTATTCAACACAGCAAAGCCCAAATGCAGCAGATAGATCCAAAATGAGTGTCAAAGAAAAAATAATCTAGGAAGCTGAATGTGAGGCAGTATCCATTTCTTTAATGTAAATCATATGTGATACAGGCGTACTTGGTGTACAGTGATTGTAAAGATACTCTAGGGACTCATTTATAGAGAAAGAGCTTAGGTCTCTGTACAAGTCAGTGCCCTCTGTGCTGAAAACTAGTTTCTTTCTTTGTACTGACTAGCTCCTTTAAAGGAAACACTTAAAGAGAAGCAATATTTGGGACTGAGCACACCAGGCTACATAAACTCAGGTCATGAGTCCTGCGCAGTCTGGCTTCCAGAAGACAAAAACCCTTCGTAATCATTAGAGCTGGCCAGAAATTCTCTGACAAAAACAGGTTTTCCATGGAGAATGCAGATTCGTTGAAACCAAAATGTTTTGCGGGAACGTCTGAATTTTGATGAACTTTGGCTGAAACACAGGGAGGTTTCTATCAAAAACCTGTCTGGTTTCCTGCTAGCTTGCTTGTGGGCTGCTTGGGAGCCTGGCCTTTCAGGAACCACCGCTCCAGGGTAGCCCTGCTATGCAGACCTCCAGAAGCCTCAGCTCTAGAAAGGGCTGTTATAGGTGAGCATCCCAGCTCCACAAGCTTTCAGGGCCTCTTGGCACTTCTAGGCTTCCCACGTTGCAGCAAGGGACTCGTGGGAGCAACCTGGGGAGCCCTCGGGGGCTGGGTTGCCAACCGCTCCATTTCATTTAGAGATAATTTCTCCGAATTTCCTTTCTGTGGGAAATTTCTAGTTTGAATATGTGAATTGGAACGAAAAAACTTTGAAAAAGCTTTTTCAAAATGTCAGAATTACCCCCAGAACAGAAATTCCAGGTTTTGACCAGTTCTAGTAACCATGCAGCATGCGGCAGCTAGCACATATCATGTGGCTAGCAGACTGGGTAATAATTCAAGAGAGAATTCAAGGGATACAGTGGCACTATATATATAGAGAGAGGAAAGTAGCATAAATATAGACACCAAACTGATCCAAAATCTTTAGGTACTGGGTGGCAGCGTACACTGTTATATATTGGTTTGAGCATTGGCCTGCTAAACCCAAGGTTGAGCGTTCAAATCCTTGAGGGGGCCATTTAAGGATCTGGGGCAAAAATTGGGGATTGGTCCTGCTTTGAGCAGGGAGTTGTTGGACTAGATGACCTCCTGAGGTCCCTTCCAACCCTGATATTCTATGATATGACTGACTGACATATCTACTGGCAGCTGTACTCATGAATTGGTCAAAGCCCCTTGGCTTTTGCTGGGGATACAGAGAACATATTTCAGAGTCTCCTTTTGTCCAGTTATATGCCCCATATGATTGCTGCTTCTTTAAGTTTGCAGCAAAGGGAAGCTACTTGTTTCCTCTCGTCTCAAAGAGCTCACAATATTACAGAGAGAAAACAAATGAAAAGCAGCATAGACAGAATGATAAACGCCAATGGAAACAATCCCTCTGTGTTTATGTAGCCCAAACACAGCTTCCAGAAAAGAAAGATTTAGGGTGCAGTTTCTCTGTTATTGATACTCCCTAAAGCCAGACAAAATCCTCGCAACCCAGGTCTTTTGGTTGTCAGATGTTTAAGCATGGTAACCTAAATATAGTCACCACCCCAAATATAGCCCATTTACTATCTGCACAGAGTAAAGCAGCAATCAAAGAACCGCTAGATGGGTTTATTTCAGCATTGGATTCTTTTTGCCAGGGAAATGTTTAGGTTTCCTTTGGATCAAACTATGCAGTTCTCTCTGAGGCCTTACATGGTAGCTGTGCATACTTCTTAGGGTAGGACCACACAGCAGAGACCGCGCACCAGCTTGCCTCCCTGAGCTGGCTTGAACCCAGCTAGCACAGGTAACAGGGCAGCACAGGCAGCATGCATCCAGCATGGACCCTAGGTACATGCTCAGCTCGCTAGCCTGCTCGGAAACCCACTCTGCAGCCTTCACTGCCACTGTTACCCAGGGTAGCTGGATTCAAGCTAAGCCAGGTAGAGTAGCCTATGCACAGTGTTTGCTGTGTAGACATTCCCTCTGAATCAGTCTAATAAAACTATTACCAAAAGCTTGGGTAACGTTCCTTCCTTCAGTGTAGAACCCAACTGCGTGAAGGGGCGAGCCCCAGAGAACACAGCCTAATTTTCCAAAGACTGCATTTCCTTCCCATCTTCTTCTAGGAGCAATTGAATATGTTGCCATTAATCTGTTGACTCCTCTGGAGGTTTGGGTCCTGGCTATCTGAAAGATCAGTTCTGACCTTTCTCTTGTTGTGACAGTTGAGAATAGTCAGGGGCATGCTTGTTAACAGACCTTAGGTTTGAAAATCTGGCAGGGGGAGGGCAGGGGTACTCAAACTCTGGCATTTGCTTCTGTATTTACTAGTCCAACAGAGCTCCACAAAAATCTTTCCATTGCATTGGAAAGACATTGGAAGAGTTTCACTTTCCCACTGAACATTCGTCTGATGCTGAAAGTTAATGAGCCCTCACCAGTGTGTTAACAAGATCCTGAGATGATACTAAAACAGAAGATAACCTGAACAACAAGAGAATAATAAATTGGGGACTGTGGTTAGACATACAGGCAGGAAACCAAATGAGAGTCATCTAAGGCAAAAAAAAGCTAATACAATACGTCTTGGAAAAATAACTGAAAAACAGTTATTCAACAGAAGGAGAAAACCTGGAAGGAAGTAATGCTGAAGGAGACACAAGAGTGTTAATGGGCAGCAAATGAGATTAATTTTCAATAACAGCAGGGGGAAAAAAAGCCAGTGTAATTTTGAACAGAGATATCACAGAGCAGAGAGGAAGTAATCTTTTTCTACATGACTGATGAGACTGCATATGCACTTAGCAGGTAACATGATCCAGGGGATAATTTTCTAAAGCACCTAAGTTCCACTGCAAGTCAGTGGGACTCAGGTGTTGAGTTGGTGGTGGGACAGCCAGCCTGATACCTTGGAGAAGCAGTTAGAGGAGTTAAACGGTGAAGAAATGGAGAAGTCAGGAATCGAAAGGTAGATGTCACATCTGGCTGCCTAGAAATGGGAGGTGAAGAAATGAGGTTGCCTAAGACTAACTTGTAAAGTGAAAATAGGTTCAGGCTGAGAAAGGAGCCATAAAGGCGGCCAGCAGAGATGGGAAGGGAGGTGGAAAAAGAGCCCCTCAAGGTTTTACCAAACTCTCAGCAAATTCTCTTTTGCTGACTAATCTGAGAAATTCCATTTTCTTGCCCCTTGCTATGATTAATGCAATAATCCACTGGCTGCAGCTACCAAAGACTGCAGCATAACTGCTGTTTGTAATGACATTTGGTCAGCTAAATGCTAAGAGATGGGTTTATTTTTAAAAACAAAAATCAATTCAGGACTCCCATGAAAAGTAAAAACACACAACAACCCTACAACTTGAGATGAGGGACATAAGGCAGCAGAAAACATGAACACCTAAAAACATGAAGAAAGAGAGAGCCCTGGCTATTTTCAGTTACAACAAACAAAATGTTGAGCCCGTATAGCAAAGTTTGCTCATTTTGTTGTCCCCTCTAGAAGGCCAATTAGTAAAGAGATAGGATTTGTTTATAAAAGAGGAAAGGAAGCTTTTGCTGTGGTTCACCTGTGATGCGCTCTCTCTTACTGCTAGATGTTTTTTTTTTGCTACAGTATGTCAGCAAATTATGCGTCCTTAATGTCAGAGGAACATCAGCTCTGACATAGCAAACCTTTCAGCTCGGTTTGATTTTTAAGGGGCACATTCCTTGCTAAATACATTTCTTGAAGATCAAAAATTATGCACAGGGTTGTCATCGGCAGAACAAGGCTTCAGGCTAATTCCCTAATACCACTCCCGGGGAAGTCGAGGGGAGTTTGTCTGAGGAAGGGCTTCAGGATTAACCCAGTGAGCTGTGGTTTTTATTTTGCTTTTACACCAAGGCATTTGTGTTACTTTTATTGTTAAATGCTGGCTAAGGAGCATTTCTAGCAGCTGGGTGTTAAGCAGCTTGGGATGTTGGAATGTTCCTTGGGCTTGTGAAACCCTGAGGTTAGCTACATATTGAAACTGAGGAGCAAGGGTACAGAACCCCAGCTAAAGTAGCACAGAACAAACAGGACAGATGACAGGCCTGATACTCCCCTTGCTCCAGTCTCACACTAGTGTAATGCCATTGATTTGAGTGGAGTTGCTTCTGATTTATACCAGGATGAGAGGCCCCAAATCATCTTCTGTTAATTCATTTAGTTTATACAATTGGAAGTGAGTCAGTTTTCCCCAGACATGAGTCATCTGTATGAAAGTTGCATCCCTTTGTGTATACAACCCCATAGGGAAAAATAAAATGAGTTTAATTGGCAGAGTTTCCTCCTTCCCATTCTACTTGGAGAACAGCTCCATCTACCCTGAACTTCAATATGCAGAAGCACAGGGCTTCTGCAGGATCTCTAATGGGGTAAAGGGCATGTTCCAGAGCAGCTGCTCCCTCCTTCTGTATTCCTGGCTCCAGATGTGCCCAACCTGGTTCTCCTCCACTGTCAGGGGAATGATCACACCACTTAACAGGTGGTTTCTGCTTTTTATTTGGACACAGCAGAGTGCTTGAACCACCCTCCTGACCCAAGAGGTGGCAATTTATCCCTGCTGCTTTTCTAAGTTGTGAAGAGTGCAACTATGAAACTGAAATCCCTTGGTTTTCTATGCACTCTCCCATGTGCAGCCCTTCAGTTCTCAGAATTGCTGCTGCCTGTTACAGAGGAAGCACCCACACTGTGCTCTCCCCAGAGGACTTTTGTTCTTGCAGTTTTCCTTACTACCACCAAAGCAAAACACCCCAAAAAGTGAGCAATGAAAAAGCCCTGTTTTTCTATTTATATATAGAAGAATCTGACACAAATGAAAGGTTAGGAGAATGTTTGTTCTGTGATGTTGTGGCCAACATGATGCAAATAAACTAATCGTTCGTTTTGACTTTTTACATCTTGTGGCAGCTTTGTTTTTTCATCCAGGGAAAAGGAAGCATTGCTAAGTCGGAGCCCATGACCTAGACACCTCTGACGAAAGCTCTGGCACAAGTGCATAATTAGCCTGTACAAATCCTACATCAGTTACCAAAATGAACGGCATGCACAAGAATTTAAACCTGATTGTTGCTATAATCATGAATCGCTGCACAATTCAAGTATCCTTTCCACAGGGATTACATTCTACTAGTTTTCCACTTCCGTTAGCTTTTTACTGATGCAACTTTAGTCATTCGAGAAACTGCACAAGTCATTACTTTCGAGAGTGTTTAACTACAGTTGATTTTATTTATAGTGCTATTATTCTTTCCCCCTTCTGCGAAATTAAAACTCCTAACCATTTCAGACCATGGGTAGAGCAATGAGAGAGGTGTGAGCAATAGGACCTGCTGAGGATTAGAATCTGACACTGTCTACTATAAATATTTACCAGAGTGGCTTAATTTTAGCTTTAGTTGGGTCTTGAAGAGTTGCACATTGGGACTCAGGGCCTGAGGTTAGAACCCCATTTCAAAAGGCTGGGAAACCAGAGAAGCAATTCAGCATGACCTTCTCATTTTCAAGTCAGTTCCCCTTCACTATTGCAGGATTAGGTTACCTGTGACTAACCTATTTGGTATGGCATCTCAGTAGCATGCTGTCAGTACTGTTTAAAGATCAGGGTGGGAATGCAGCAGGTTTCATCCTATTTTCATGTCATATAAATGCTTTACCTATAGAGAAAGGCAGTGAAATGCCTGGCTTTACTTTTGATGCTGCCTCTCCAGACTAGCAAAGCCACAGCTCGGTCATTTTATCCATATTAGAGAATAAATTACTCAGCTGCTAAAAAGGAGGGAGAAAACTATCCTGAAGCCTCTCTCTGCCAGGATCCCATCTTAGAAGTTAACTGTAAGTCAGTCACAATACACTACCGAGATGATGGGCCATGCCTAATTCTTTTAGAGTCTATTCAGCAGAAACTGTGTCTGAGATGAACAGTTCTACTTTAGGGATTTTTTTTTAAAACACGAGGATGTGTCCACGCCATTGTCTAAGTGCTCCTTAGGTAAACACCCAGGATAGGATATTACATATCTGTGAGCAGTCTGTGACTTCAGCACCATGGAAGGCCAGGTGCCACTGTCATGGAAAACCCATTCCAAATCATGTGGGCGATAATGGATTCAGGATGAATGGCAGATAAGGGATTTTCAAGTACACATGATTTCACACAGGGTCCCTACAATTCAATATGCTTTGATTAAGGTTAAGAATTCAGTGACAAAACTCACTTGAGCCAGCAATACACAAATCAGATGGTCTCCAACACAGGAAAGACTAACATCGGTACAGGAAATGGTAACAGGCTCTCCTTGCAAAATTTCCTTTGGGTCTTTGGAATTAACTGGGGGTTCAGGCCCCACACCAAACCTGCAGATACCCAGAAAGCTGCACAAATCAGGAAGGCTGGATCTGAATCAGGGCTGCTTTAACTTAGCCAGCCAGCATTTATGCAGCATATAATGAACACAGATCTTACCATAGTTATGTTAGGACTACAGAGCAGCTCCAATATTGCCTCCATGGTGACATCGTACTTTCAGGTGGAGGTAATATGCCAACTATCTGGGTTAAAACATATTTATGAATGAAGTTTTGGTGGTATGACATAACTCTGTGGCTCTTTCAAATAAAATCAACTCCTTCGCCAAAAGTAATGATTGAATATTTGGTCACATACTGCAAGCAGGCAAATCTCCTAGAAAGAACATAAAAGGCAGGAGAGATGGTTTGTGTAGATTCCCGTTGCCCAAGTTAGGTACTGAGAATGGTCACAGATGCTAGGGTCCTGATTCTCCACTGCCTCACACCTTGACGGACAAGGTGGGTGAGGGAATATATTTTATTGGACCGACTTCTGTTGGTGAGAGAGAGAGAGACAAGCTTTCAAGCTTACCCAGAGCTCTTCTCCAGGTCTGGAAAATGTATTCAGAGTGTCACAGCTAAACAGAAGGCGGAAGAGATTGTTTAGCATAAGTAGTTACATATTTGAGGGACCATTCAAGGTTAAGATCCCTGGGTCATACACATGCCTATCACAATGTGTGGTGTACCTCATACAGTGCACTGAATGACCCAACACACCTATGTGGGTGAAACCAGACAATCACTATGCTCTCAAATGAACTCGCACAGGCAAATGATAAAAGACAAAACACACTTGTGGGAGAACCCCTTTCACAAAGTGATCACTATACCTGACCTATCAGTCCTCATCCTCAAAGAAATCCTACACAACACTTTCAAAAGACAAGCCTGGAAGCTTAAATTCATAACTTTGCTAGACACTAAAAATCATGGACTGAATAGAAACACAGGATTTATGGCTTATTACAACAATCTGTAACCCACCAACCCTCCTCCCCCAGCTGCCTTTTCCCTTCTATCCTTTCCTTTCCCCCCTATTACTGGAAGTGCATGAACGGACCACTTCTCCTTGAATGGTCCCTTGAAACGTGTGTTAACTACCTATGCTAAACAATCTGTTCTACCTTGTATTTAGCTGTTACACTCAATTAGTGAAGATCTCAAAAGCTTGACCCTCTCACCAACAGAAGTTGGCCCAACAAAAGATATTACCTCCCCCACCTTGTCTCTCTAAGATCCTGGGATGGACACAGCAACAACACTGCTCACACATTCTATTGACATTTTACCTTTGTATGACAATGAGCGTATATTGCAGTTACATGGTTGCATTCAGTATCCGCTTTGCACAGATGTAAATGATTATCTATACAAGGGCAAGGCAGGGGAGAATTCAGGTCCGCATTTCTATGCGCCTAGCCCTGCTTCCTATGAAGTCAGTTAGAGTCTTTGCATAGGGAAAGAGAACACAGCTGCTTGATGCTACAGTGAGTCCTTTGATACAATTGCTTCATTTTGATAGGCAAACACATGGCTCTTCTTCTGTTGGCCTGCTTGACCAGCAACAACAAAACACTATTTCATCACAGAAGCTTTCCTCCTGACAACTCTGAAGCGAGCGTGAGCCATTTATAACACAAACGGAATAAGAGACAGAGGTGCACCCAACCCTCCCTGCCTTTGGCCACAACCTTATCGTTAAGCTACTGGTTGGGAAGCTCTGCCTCTTTACCAGCTCCTCCCTATTGTGACAGCCAGGCGGATGCTATTATAGTGCTCTGAACACCTGACCAACCTCCAACCCCAGCCCCGCTTCCCTGCTCTTCCCTGTACACCAGAGAGTGATGTACCTGGAGATTTAACTCTGCTGGCTGGTGTTCAGGCAAGGCCTCTGCACTCTGCCATAACTATTAGTTAGGAGAAGCAAATCTCAAAGTCCCCTCTTTAGCAAGCTTCTAAATAACGGTGCACCAGCTAGCAAAGCTGGTCTAATACGTTATGTGATGAGCAACAGCAACGTTCACTAAATATTTGATGGATTATTTTTGGAGTACGAGATCTGCTCTGATGACCATCATTATTTTTGTTGAGTAAAGGGGCCCCTTGAGGGCATATTCTCTAGAGCAGTGCTTCTCAAGCTATCTGATGTGGGGGACCGGCAATTTTTTTTTCCAATGTGGGCGCAGACCGGTAGCCAATGGCTCGCGGACCAGCACCAGTCCGCGGACCACCACTTCGAGTAGCACTGCTCTAGAGAGAACAAGCAACATTGAGATGGGTTGGAAAGGACATTTATAAATTAAATGCATGCTCCCCTAAGCCCTTATGCAGTACGTACATGGAAATCTAAGCAGCTAGATGCACACTCTTCCTGAGCGCAGTTGTCTGTGCATACACAATCTGTCCCTTCCACGTTTTTTCCATTAACGCACACTCATATATTGTTATAAATCAAAATGAAAGAACAGGCCAGACCAGCAGAAGAGCAAGGAAAGGAAACAGATCATAGTCCATGTTGCAAAAGGCTGCTGCTCTAAATACCAGCAGTTAATGGCAGTCATGAACAGTGAGACTTGGGAGCACTGTTAACCCATGACCCACTGAGGCCAGGAGGGATGGGGCATGGTGGAAGGAAGAAAGGTTAGAAAAAAAACACAAGGTTTTTGGTTACTAATGGAAATAGGGGAAAGCAGAGTAGGGGTAGGACAGGAAGCAATCGGTTTAGTGTACACCAAGGGAGATTCAGATTTAGATATTAGGAAAAGCTTTTGAACTACAAGGATAGTTAAGCTCTGGAATGAGCTTCCAAGGGAGGTTGTGGAAGCCCCATTGTTGTAGGTTTTTAAGAACAGGTTGGACAAACAGCTGTCAGGGATGGTCTAGGTTTACTTAGTCCTACCAGAGTGCAGGAAGATGGACTAGATGAACTCTTGAAGTCCTTTCCAGCCCTACACTTCTATGATTTTATGATTCAGGAATGAACTGATGTGATTAAACCCTTTGATGAATACAAACTTAGACCAAAAGCTGATACCCACTATGAAAAAGCAGGCAATAGCTTTGATCCCACTATAAGTTTTGGGGAATCAAATGTAAAAGAAATGGGACTACATAAAAGAAAACAGAGGAAAGGAAGAAATTGCACTGGATAATGTCAGGAGTTCTAAAGTGGAACAGATCTGTATGTGACTTCCTGTAGCTATTAACAGGGTATACATTAGCTAGCTGGCAATGTACTTACAGGGTGTTGAGATACGTAATGCTGAAGGCAGAGTGCAGCAATACCCCTCTCATCCATAACATGCCACTCCTTATTGCAACTGGAGCATGGCTCCTGCATTTGAATTTTTTTTTTTTTTTTTTTTTTTAAAAAAGCATACATGAGTGTCGGAGGTTTGAGGAGAAAAATTTGGGCAATAGCAGTTTTGTTCACAAAAATATTCCCAAATTAGCATTTATTTTCCACTATGATTCATGATTCGATTCACTATTTGTAAGTATCCAGATAACTCTGTGGTGCTTGTGAAAGTGTCTCTGAACCCCAGAAGTTTCATGAATTGTAATACAAATAATTAATTCATCCACAAATACATACAGGATGAGTATTATCCCTATTCATTATTCTCCTGCTTAAAAATGTTTCAGTCACCTAATCAGGGAGCGGAAACAATGCCCTGTGACTTAAGCAACTAACCATACATCCTGAACATCGAATGGTCAAAAGAAGAACTTGTAAAGCTACAGACTGGAAGTTATTCGCCCAAACTCTTCAACAAGCACCTATGAATAAATATATTTTGGGAAAGTCAAGATTGGTTCAGCAATGACTCGATAACTAAAAAAGGAGCTACATTTGTAAGTAACAAACATTCATAAACAAATAGTTTGACAGGTCTAGCATGGAAGGAGGATTTATGTGACATATCCTGCTATGGAAAGCAGTTCACCATAGACAACTTGGAAAAACTCCCCCCTTCCCCCAAAACTCTCAAAAAACAAACCACCACATATTCCCAGGAAAGAATAGCCCCAAGTCCCCAAGAATCTTAAATCTCTTCCCCCCTCACCCCACTGGCCATCTTCAAATGATAAACAGTGGGTCATTCCCAACCCTGCACATACTCAATGTATTTTTTTGGAGCAAAGTGTAAATAGTTCCAGCAAAAGTGCAGCAGAACAGAAGCTTGTTTGCTCAGTGATAGGGCCACCCCTGGTTTGCACTGAACTGGAAAAACAAATGGATAGATTCCCCACTTCTTCACCTCCCCACTCCACAGTACAGCACTCCTGCCCTTTGACATCAGTTACAAGGAATACATCTTGTGAGATCCCCTTGTTAAAATGTTGGCTGAAACCCACTGTCTGTTCAGCTTCACCAGTTGTTTCAGTACAGACTCTAATACATTGTTTCCAGGGCCCTTAAAGCACAATATGAATTTCCTTCACATGTAGCATGAACAACACTTGACTCCCGACTCAGAACTGCATGCAGAAGGTGATTTCTCTATATCCCATGATCATATCAATATATCAGCAGTGTCCTTAATAAACCCTGTGTATTATTTTGGTCTTGTGAATCAGTTCACAGGGCAGTCAGAGAACACTGTAGCACACATGACAAGGCCGGAAAGCTGCCAGCTGCTGTTCAGCTGCAGGAGCAGCTCTCGTATGCATGAACAAACTGGCGCCGTACCAGCTTGGTATCTGACACGGGCAGATTTCACGCCTGCTTAGCACTGCTGCTATTGCAGAAACTATTTAACATACAATAATACAGTCACATGTAACAGGTTTAACCAAAGCTGCATAGCTTCCTGCTATGGCGACTGGTCACAAGAACCAAAAAGCTGAACAAAAACAAGAACTTTCTGTGTTAAAAGCTTCTCCTAATCTGCCCTGTTCCCTTCTGAAGCCCTAAAAACTGATGAACAACGACACGGACTAGTTGCAACCGGCCCAAGGCAGTGATCTAAGCTTTTTCACATCAAAACACTGCCAACACCATTAACCTGGGTCAGGTCAACAGTGTAAAGATATTTCACGTGTCCCACCCCAACTCCAAATGACCTCCTTTTTCTGTGTTGCGACCAATCCACCCCCCACTACCCACCCTAATACTTATAAACATGGACTATGAAATTCACCCTTGTGCAGAGGGCATAAGACTTAAGCATCATTAAGTCCCAAGTAAGCCTCAAGGTATGATTTTTCAGAAGTGCTGACAATTCACAACTGCAGGTGAAGTCAATGGGACCCAAAAGAGATCAGCACTTCTGAAATTCAGACCTTTGATGTCTCAAAGTTGGCCACCCAAAAACTATAGCACCCAATCCCATTACCTTGTCCCTTTTACCTGGTCTTCATTTGTTAAGTCATGTCTTCATCTTTGGATCAGATCCACATAGGTGGATCCTATGGGACTCTGGATCCCAGTGAAGTCAATGGGGCTCTGTGCAATCACAGGGGCCTTCATGCCTGGATCCAACTGCAGGCTTGACTAACTTGTATGGGGCAGGAGTTTTGTCTGTAAAGCACTTTCCAGACTTTTGGAATTTTATAAATATTAATAATCTCCAGCATGTCATATGCAGAAAAAGTACAGTTCAGAAATATGGAAATGTGAGATCCAAAGACAGAGCCTGCTGAGGAGTTTGCTGATTTGATTAATGTTGATTTTCAATAAGCCTTGGAGCACTTAGGAAGTTCCAGATGACTGGAAGAAAGCTAATGTTGTACCACTTTTAAAAAAAGGTAAAAAGGATAACTCAGGTAATTATAGGCTTGCTAGCCTCACATCAACCCCGGGGCAAAATAATGGAGCAGCTAATATGGGACTCAATAAAGAATTAAATGAGGGTAATGTAATTAACATAAATCAACATGATTTTGTTGATAGATCACATCAAACTAACTTGATACCTTTTTCTGATGAGCTTACAAGATTGGCAGACAAAGATAATAGTGTTTAATGGAATATACTTAGACAACTATAAGGCATTTGACTTGGTACCATAGGACATTTTGATTAAAAAACTAGAATGATAAATATGGTGCATTAAATGGATTAAAATGGATAGCCCTCAAAATATAATTGCAAAACAGGGAATCGTCATAAAGTGGATGTGTTTCAAGTGGGATGCCACAGGGATTGGTTCTTGGCTGTATGCTATTTAACGTTTTTTAAAATGACCTGGAAGAAAACATAAAACCATCACTGATAAAGTTTGCAGATGATAAAAAACTGTGGGAGATGGTAAATAATGAAAAGAACAGGTTGCTGATTCAGAGCAACCTAGATAGCTTGGTAAACTTGGTACAAGCAAACAATAAGCATTTTAAAACAGCTAAATATAAAGGTATGCATCTAGGCACAAAGAATGTAGGCCATACTTACAGAATGGGGGACTTTATCTGGGAAGCAGTGACTCTAAAAAAGTTGGTGGTCATGGTGGATAATCAGGTGAACATGAGTTCCCAATGTGACACTGTGACCGAAAGAGCTAATGTGATCGTGGGGTGCATAAACAGGGGAATCCTGAGTAGGAGCCCACAATTCAAGAAGGATGGTGATAAATTGGAGAAGGTTCCAAGAAGAGCCACGAGAATGATTAAAAGATTAAAAAACATGCCTTATGAGCTCAAACTATTTAGTTTACCAAAGAGAAGAGTAAGGGGTGACGTGATAACAATGGATAAGTATCTACCTGGGGAACAAATATTTCACAATAGGCTCTTCAATCTAGCAGAGAAAGGTATAACACAACCCAATGGTTGGAAGTTGGAGCCATACAAATTCAGATCAGATATAAGGCATAAATTTTTGATAATATCACTGGAACAATTTACCAAGGGTCATAGTAGATTCTTTATCCACTGGCCATTTTAAAAATAAGATTGATGTTCTTCCAAAAGATCTACTCTAGGAATTATTTTGGGGAAGTTTGGTGACCTGTGTTATATACAGTATGTCAGACTAGCTGATCACAATGGCCCCTTCTGGCTTTGGAATCGCAAAAAGAGCCCCATTATTGTAAAAAAGGTTAGCTATTTAAATGGTCAAGCAAACCAAGACTAACAACTAAGGCTAGCTTGCCACCTTCCCATACCAGAGAGTCCATGTTTATGGTTTATGAATTATAGGAGGCCTTCCACCATGTTCACCCTCAGTTACCCTGAGTGTTCACATAGCTTACCCTTCTCCAGCATGGTTACTTCTAGATCTCCTGCCTTTATACAGCCGAACTGTTCTTGACAGACCTTAACTTTTATCATGACAGGTTTCAGAGTAACAGCCGTGTTAGTCTGTATTCGCAAAAAGAAAAGGAGTACTTGTGGCACCTTAGAGACTAACCAATTCATTTGAGCATAAGCTTTCGTGAGCTACAGCTCACTTCATCGGATGTAGCTCACGAAAGCTTATGCTCAAATAAATTGGTTAGTCTTGCATCCGATGAAGTGACCTGTGGCTCACAAACGCTTATGCTCAAATAAATTGGTTAGTCTCTAAGGTGCCACAAGTACTCCTTTTCTTAACTTTTATCGTTATGTGAAATGAGGAATCTAGTACCCACAACAGTCCTAAAGAGTGCTGGCCTGTATTTAACCACAAACACAGGTTCAGTACAGACAGTTGCAATGCAGCCTTCTCTACTATCCAAGCCATGTGCCTCCACTTTGCCCTGGAGATATAATCTCAGTGGGGTAGAAAGGGAGTCAGAGCTGCCTGTACACCCACTCAATTTTTGTCATGCCAACAGTGATGCTAGTAAATGTCAATTGTGGTGAGTGGTTTTGTGAGATGAACACTTATCCATTACGGATTTGAGTCAGACCTAGAAACTCATTTCACATAGGCCAGCAAATCATGATCAAGTCACAAGTTTGGGTCAGTAAAGAGATTACAATCTAGCTTTTAGACAAAATGCACTGACAGAAAAAGACATTGGGAAGGAAACAGAGCTGGGAGGGGATGGGAGAAGAGGACAAAAACAAAAGTAAGGTTATGAGGCTAATTTAGGTAGGTAATGCACACAGCTTAATAGTTTCAGTAGGGTAAAAGTCCACAGATCATGTGTGCGCTTACACACATGGGCACAGATCATTGTTTGCTCTCATTTCATTTTTCAAAAAAACTTGCTTAGGTTGTTGGTTTATTTCATCTTCCCTCTCATTTCCACCTTAAAACAGCATTGCTAAATGTGCTAATATCTTCTGTTGAGAGTTCTTGCTTTTCAGTTTGTTTTCTGCAGCTTTTTTTTTTTGTTAACAAATGACTGAAAAAGTCTAATTTTAATAAAACCACTATTTGGGATCAGTTCCTGAAATATCACCCAAAAAAATCCTTTTGTTTGACAACTATATTTCGGAATATCTGAAATCACACTGAAAGGTTTCAGCGTAACAGCCGTGTTAGTCTGTATTCGCAAAAAGGAGTACTTGTGGCACCTTAGAGACTAACCAATTTATTTGAGCGAGCGAAGCTTATGCTCAAATAAATTGGTTAGTCTCTAAGGTGCCACAAATACTCCTTTTCTTTTTGCGAATACAGACTAACACGGCTGTTACGCTGAAATCACACTATAATCTAGTTAGATGGGTAGGTCCTGGATATTTATTTATGATTCCTTATCCCACCTCACTCAGTTAATTCCCTTCCCACCAAGAGTAACGTTTTTTCAGCAGTGAAAAGTAATGGGCAATGTCTCTCAACCATGGGTAGTACAAGACCCCTTTCTATATGCCCTTCTATGAGTCCTGTAGTCAAGGTACTATATATGCTCTAACAATTGGGCTTCACCAGCTCACTCCCTCATGGAGACACCCCTCGCCCAGCCAGTCCCCAGCACAAGGGAGCCAAAGCTTCCCAACACCATCACCTCACTCAGCCACTCCCCTAAGATAAGATATTTACTACTTGAGCTTTAGCCAGATGGAGATTGGAGGTCTATTAACCTTAAGCAAAATTTACTGGTTTCAAATGCTTTGCAGGATTTGGAAAGGATTTATACACTGCTGTAGCCAGAACTAAAGTGCCAGGGGAGAGAGATCCATTTTTGTCATGAGGGTAAAAGCTGGCTAAATTGAACGATGGCACAATTATAGGCAGCGAGTAGGAACAGAAAGCCCCTTTGAGAGGTCTTGGCAAGAAAATCTAAAAGAAAACAGTTTTACTACCCTAGCAGCCATAATACTCTTAGTATATTGTAATTAAACCATAAGATTGTGCATATCAAGAAAGTAATAAAACACCCAGCAAAACCACTGCACAGAGCTCCGCCAATTTTCAGGTGTTGAGCCAATAACAGAGTAGCAAAGAAGTTAACACTATGTAGTACTGTATAGCCATGAACACGCCTCCAAACAAGGCGCCTGTGACTCTTCAACAGGAACTTAGTGGATCCGTGTGCTGGCGAGACTGGATATATCAAAAGGAATTCCATAACTAGAAGGCACATGGAGAAGAGAATGTCAGGAGTTAGTTGGGTTTGGTGTGCATGCACACACTAAGATGTAGATCGAGATTTTCAAGTGTCTAGTGACTTTGGGTGCTTTAGCTTTTGAATGCCCAAGCTGCCATACCTCAAACAGATGCAATTTCAGAAAGCGCTGAGCACCCCCTGTGACAGTCTGTATCACAAAATAGCAACCTGGAGCCCCCTTATTCACCACTATGATAGGATTATGGTATGTTTTGTACAAAGTATGCCTTGTGAAGTATCATTTAAAAAGCCCTGATCTGTTGATCATCACATGCAATGACAGTATATACGATTCAACAGGGTAGTGAAGTTATGAAGTATTGCGATACGTTTGTTTCAGAAAAATGTGGTAAGTGGGAAATGCCCACAGGTAGCCTTTCAGTGGCAACAAAGGAGCAACACGCTGACATGACAGATTTATATCTGGATTAGCCAGAGAGGTGTTGATGGTCCATCAAGAATCGATTCTCCCAGAGATTCCTCAGAGAGGGCACATACACAATGGGGGCTACCTAATACCCATGTCCCAGCTATGATCTTTCTAGTACCTGGAGAGAAAGTATAAATGAGGGTCAATGACATCACCACTTGGCCTCTCTCCTCCCCCATCTCAACACCTGGAAAATCGTTTGGAAGACAAAGACTTTGAGAAATTGGTCCCAGGCTAAGAAGAAAATTCAGTCTGTGTATTAAGAACTGTGAGCTGCCTGTAACATCTATTAGGGTGAGAAACACCACTTGATTCAAATCTTGCTTAGTCTATTAGAATTTAGACTGTGATTCTATTTTTATTTCTTATGTAACCAACTTTGACCTCTGTACCTAACACTTATAATCACCTAACATCTATCTTTCTGTGGTTAATAAATTAATTTTTATATTTTATCTAAGACAGTGTGTTTTTGATTGAAGAGCTTGGGGAATCTGCTCAGAGTACAAAGGCTGGTGCATTGCCACTTTCCTTTGACGAAGTGACGGACTAATTAATGAGCTTGCACTGTTCAAGAAAAGATCTTGAAACAGTATAAGATGGGACATCAGTGAAGTACAAGGCTGGGGAGATTTGCTGGTGTCTCCCTCTATATAATTCATAAGTGGCTGATAGAGCATTCATGCAATTTTAGCTGGGTGTGTCCCTGCATGTTGTTGACTGAATAATCATAGTACCTGGAGGAGTTTTGTTGCTTGTCACTAGCACAGCATTGTTAGAGACAGCCCAGGCTAGAGAGTTAAGGGGGCACAGGAGTCCCACAGTTCTAGAGTGTACACTGGGGACATGTCACCATCTGAAAATTAGGGTCCTTTAAAGGTGTGTCAAGTTAGACACCCAAAAGCAGAATACACTTCAAATCTCTAATCACATATGAAGATCTTGTCCTCCATTTTTAAATCCAAGTTTGCAAACAGGGGGGAGGTGTTGGTTCCTCAGGCACTTTTGGAAGCCCAGATACCAGTATTAGTCAAATTCTTTTTTCCATCTGAATTTGGATGGAATAGTTTATTTCAGATATTTTATTTTCCCCATAGTTAATTCATGCCTCAAGACTGGATTTCAGCAACATGCCTGACAGAAAACCACTATGCAGAATGAAGCAACTTGCTTACTTAGTTAGTGCATGGGATGTGCCACACCGGTGCTTCATAGTCTGTAATAGTTTCCAGGTGCAATTCAATGCGCTGGTTTGATCTATGACCTTGCTGTTTGATTCCTCTCTCACTGAAAAATCAGTCAAAATCTTGAGTCAACAGCTACCACATTTAAAGACAGGAGAAAGCTAGAAGCAGAGCTTCTTTAATAAAAGATCCTTGGGCCATCTCCATACTGGGAAAGTTTACAAAAAAAACCTCTACAGTTTCCGTTTCACTACTGTTGAAAGAAATGAGCCCTAGTGCAGAGTACCAGAACCAGTTTTTAATCAGAGTTTTAGTGAAAAGTGCTGAAAATATCTGTACAGCACCTGCCGAAGTAGGGTGATGACCTTCGGCTTGCAGGTAGTATTGCAATATAAATGTTAAATCATAAAAACTGAACAAGTGAGATCAATTTCTCTAATAAAGACAAGGACTTGACCTCTGGAAGTTGCTCTCTTCCAACAGACATTTTTGTTTTGATGTACTGCGAGAATTTATTTCCTGGACATTGGTGTTACAGAATCATGTATTTAAAAATTCTCTGTATACAAAGGTGGGTGCAATATTTTTTTAAAAAAATCTCTATATAAAATTAAGATTTCCCCTACAAAAAAGCACTATTGGAGAACCTAGTACATGAACATAAAGTGTCTATTATCAGTCTAGCCTGTAGAGTGACCTGACTGAATGCTCATCACTGCCTTATAATGGATATTATGTTTTTCTTCTCATTGTTAAATCAACATTAAGTGCAGGAGATAAGGAGACTGTCCTACTTGACTTTCCACCTTAAAATTAATTCAGAAGAAAGGAAATAAGTAGAATCAACATTAACCAAATTAAAAGCAATTTGTCGCTCACCCTGCAGCAATTTAATTTTGTATTAATTACTGTTATGTACATGAACAAAAAGTTTCACTGAAAACAAATTTCAGAGTAACAGCCGTGTTAGTCTGTATTCGCAAAAAGAAAAGGAGTACTTGTGGCACCTTAGAGACTAACCAATTTATTTGAGCATGAGCTTTCGTGAGCTACAGCTCACTTCATCGGATGCATACGGTATGCATCCGATGAAGTGAGCTGTAGCTCACGAAAGCTCATGCTCAAATAAATTGGTTAGTCTCTAAGGTGCCACAAGTACTCCTTTTCTTTTTATTGAAAACAAATGCAGCCTTAGAAAATCTGATGAAATTGAGTAAGATATCTGGGGAAAGCAAGGCAAAAAATGGATAAAGGCTGGCTCAAAGAGGGCTTACCAAGTAAGCATCAAAATAACTTGTTCACTAAATACGTTCCCTCCCACTTTATCGGGGGATTATGGTTTTTGAGGTAAATCAACCAAGCCCTCCATTAGCAGGGTCACAGGCCAGATGCTTCTTCCATCATGCACCAACGGTAGAAATCAAAAACATAGTCAAAAGCAAGTCCCAACTATCCCTGACCGTTTATAGCAAGAGTATTTTGTGCAGGCTTTTGGCTTGGTTCTATGAACTCTCCCCTCACCTTCCCTACTCCTTTATCCAGATGGGCCAATGTGGACATCTCTACAATAGATACACAGGTAATGGAGTTTATTTCCAAAAAGTGCGGGAGGTATGGAAAAAGAGGTGTTTACAACCCAGATGGATTTTTCCTTTTCACTCTGAAAGGCCTTCACATCTCCATTACAGAGATTTGATTTTACATCTACTGTATAACAAGTTGCAAAAATGGGCACTTTCATGTTCTATTAAATATATCTGGATTGTCAAATGTAGTTTGTATGTACGTTACACCTTTGTATAATATGGAATCATATGGAAAATAGTTGTCTGAGCTGAACATCTAGGTTGTTATGAAGTCCCTGCTATGAATAACTGTAAGCATTTCTAATGCATGTACTGCTGTAGTATCAAGGGGCACAATATTCATTTACATAGTCAGCCTGGAGTGAATCCAGAAATATGTTAAGCAAACTTGATAAATAGACATTTGTTCTCAGATTATAGAGCAGCTCATATTGTCCTACCTATCTGAACAAAACTACAGCGGATGTCAGGGAGAATAGGGAACTAGAATTAAAGTAAGATGTACTATACAGGAGTCAAGGGAACGAAAAGCCTCTATGACAAATGGCTAGCCCCACATGCTTTACAAAGTGCTTAATTACCAAATAGCTCAAGTCTCACATCAGGTATTTCAGCATACACTGAAGAGGGCTTGCCTCACACCGTATAGGTGGCTAACATTATTTTACACGTGCCTTGAAGAAGGCACGCATAAGCAAGAGGCCACTGGTTATATACTACTGACTGATTGAATGCAGATATTACAATGTTTGGAAAGTAGTAGCCCAGAGGCTGGAGCCAGTATAATCCTCTTTCATTCTGAGAGATCAAACAGGACAGAGTAGTGAGATGTTCGCAACTCCAGCCCAGTCAATTGGGGATCACATGTCACAACACATTTTTATCATTAGGCACAGGGAAATCTTTTGTCTGTGTCAAGCGCGATTAGTACCTATTTGATGTTCTACAGAGCTTAAGATTTACCTGGAACATCTGGGGTGGGATTGGAAATATTCACAAAACACCATTCCCACTTCTGCCTGCTCCTCTCCCCACAATTTTAAAATTAGCTCATTGAAGCTGGAAGACCTAGTTCCCCATAACAAAAGCCACTGCCAGAAAAGGAATGTATCAGCCCTTTAGTAGGGATGGGTCACAGGATTTCTCACTCAGTAAGGGAGATTTCTCATAACTGTTCTCTAGAACTTGAGGTTGCTGGACATACCCAGGAGAAACAAAACACAAAGATATTGGTCACTGGGTTGATTATTCAGCAGCCAAAGTTCACACTTGTATTATCTATAATGAGTACATACTGAATCTAAAACCATGCAACTGGCCAATTTTCATTATTTGAAATATAATGGCATGAGATTCTGGAAAATGGGCATGAAATTGCATACCTAACGTGTGCACGCAATTAACTCTACATTCATAAGAATTCCTTATGAAAGCATGGCTTATATGGGAGAGTTCCAGAGCTTTGCTCTTGGGTATTAAACTTCAAGGGAGTCTTGCAGTTGTTAATCTGCCCCATGGGAATACTTGTATAATTTGTTTCACAAGAGTAATAACTTCTACCCATCTTACTTGTGAGTGCAAGGGCTCCAAGCTAAGCCCTTTCTGCTTGGAGAGCAAAAACATTCCACTAGATCTACTACTAAACACTAGCCTGTGGATCAGACAGAAGATGTGCAAATAGCCACTAACCACTGAAAACATCTTCTCAGGGTATGACTATATTACCCGCTATTACCCGGGTAGCGATCGATCCAGCGAGGGTCGATTTATCGCGTCTAGTCTAGACACGATAAATCGACCTCCAAGCGCTCTCCCGTCGACTCCTGTACTCCACTGGCATGAGAGGCGCAGACGGAGTCAACGGGAGAGCGTCGGCAGTCGACTCACTGCAGTAAAGACACCATGGTGAGTATGTAAGTACATCGACTTCAGCTACGTTATTCGTGTAGCTGAAGTTGCGTAACTTAGATTGATTCCCCTCTCCCCCCAGCATAGACCAGGCCTTAGGCACTGACAGCATCACCTGCTACACTCTCGTCCCCTTTCCACTCCAAGAGCAGAACTCCACTGCCAGTGGGCGTCTTGGACCTGCGCTACCTATACAGACACATATGGCCCTACACACACATACCTGACAACCAGCCACAGCAGCACCACTAACAGTTAGATGGAAAGTTATTTCTGCTATTGAAGCAAGGGCAATTAGATGTATGAAAAGTGCTGGATCATATACCACCACCACAGGGCAAGTCCTACCCAGTAATGGAAGAAAATCCTTTACTGGACTGCAAATTATATTTGATTTTTTTATTCCTGAACTTCTGCCTCAACTTTCTATACTTGATTTAAATATAGAAAAATAGCAAAGCCCATTATTAAAATAGTAAATAAGTAAACAGTATAAGGAGAATGTGTCTCTTTCCCCCCATGTGGGTTACAACTAAACATTTTAGCTCTGTAGATTTCAATAGCTGCCAAAATACACTTCTCTACTTACAGCTAGTTACTATCCTATAGAACAATCAGGACTATGTAATGGGCTGTAATAGTACCCAGAATTCTGTGTGTGATATAGCTTATTTGTTTTCCATAGTGGATCATAACATCATACAAATGCTTAATTTAACTTTAAGTGTTTAACTTAAATTTGCATTAGACATGGACCCAAACCAAAAGCCCAGATCTGAATACCATAACTTGCTGGGAATGTAGACATGGATCTGAAATTCTAGTTTCTATGGTTGGTCAGGAATTCTGGTGGGGTTGCCTTCAGATATGAACATAAGAATGGCCATACTGGGTCAGATCCCAATAGTCCATCTAGCCCAGTAACCTGTCTTCTGAGAGCAGCCAATGCCAGGTGCTTCAGAGGGAATTAACAGACCAGGTAATCATCAAGTTATCCATCCTCTGTCACCCATTCCCAGCTTCTAGCAAAACTGAGGCTAAAAACACCATCCCTGCCCATCCTGGCTCATAGCCATTGATGGACCTATCCTCCATGAATTTATCTAGTTCTTTTTTGAACCTTGTTATAGTCTCGGCCTTCACAACACCCTCTTGCAAAGAGTTCCACAGGTTGACTGTGCATTGTATGAAGAAATACTTCCTTTTATTCGTTTTAAACCTGCTGCCTATTAATGAGACGATGATAATGAGCAGCGTCCGTCGTAACACACACACACAGATGTCCAGTTTTGAGAACTGAAGTTGAAAAGAATATCCATTTGCTTTCACAGATTTAGAGAAAAGGCAAATGGAAAGCTGGCATTGATTTGTACCAACACACTTAACCTTACAAGGATTAGCATTTTCATATTTTCCACTGAAAGGACTACTTGGCTTTTCTGTCTTCCCCATCAACAGAATGTTCTATCCTTAGATCCGATTTAAGAGGATAAAATCTTATTTTTCCGTGTTTCAAAAGGACTTGTATCTCCTGCTATCTAAAACAAACCTTTCATTTTTATAGCTTTGCCTAGGCACATAGTAATAAATCAAAGCTAAGTTGGTGTTTCCACCATAAACCACATTTTTCAGCCTTTTACAACTCCGCCATAAAATTTCACTAGAAGATGTGATATGCCTTATAATCTGTACCCAGATTTTGTTCCAGGATGTAACTTACACGCTAAACTGAATGCCAAAAGTTCAACGAGTTAGGAATCTCACGTATTTATTTTGGTAGCTCACTGCTTTATCTCAGCAAACTGTATCTTGGGTTGGCACATGTCTTAGCCAAAAGTACTAGACACCTCAAAGCGTCCATCACCAAGTCCATTAGTGACAACAGAAAGCTCCTATCTTCTGAGACTGACTTCCAAGTTGTGGCACTGTCAGTTGAAGTTGCTAATCCACTCAACCCTAAACCACTAAAATGTGTCCCACTATAAGATTTTCATACAAGCTTTATACATATCTTGACTGGAAAAAATGCTAATGGTATTTTCTTAAAACTATAATCTCAAAGTCTATATTTTCTTATGCCCAATACAGCTTTAAAAATATAGTTTGCTGCAACTGGATTAAGCCCCTTTACCCTATGTGTTGCATGACCAAAGTTTAATCTATGTTACTAAAAAAAAAAATTGACATTTCCCAGTAATGTTCGCTTGTTAAGATCCACGTATAAGAAATAGGTTTTGTCTGTGTTTGTGCTGGAAATGGACTCAGCTGTTTTCAGAAGTCTTACATCCTCTGGTACCTTTTGAATTACAGAAATCAGTCAAACATTTAGGCCAAGATTTCTAGTTCCACACAGTCCTATAATATGTTTTTATTACACTATACTAAAGTTCCATTGCCTATTCAAAGAAATGACTGGTTTAATTTCCAAGAAGAGAGAACCAGTACCAACTGTAGCCAAAAGGTTGTTCACAGAATCCCTGGGAAGAATTACAGATGGAAGTTGGCATACTGACTGAACTACTCAACTATTTTTACCATTGCTCATTCAGAATCCAATTTCACCTTCCAGACTACAGGACATGTGCAGAAGCAGCATTTTAGTATCATCCACAACACCCAAAACAAAGGCTGACAGCATTCTGTACAAATTCCTCCTTCCATCCTAAAGAAAAAAATCCTGCCCGCTTCCCTCCCCCATCCAAAAGAATCACTATCAGCAGAGACTCAAGCATGGAAAGTATCAGTCCAAGATGTAAATTTCATAAATTTATAAGCATGTGAAAATGGAATATAATGGAAGGTTTATTTGGGCACTATGCTAATAATATATAATTAAAAAAATAAGGCCTTCTACAAGAAAACTGCATGGGGTTTATCTTCCTTTAAAGAAAGGCAAATGTGGGGGCCCTAAACAGGTTAGCCATGTCCCTTAAGATAATAAGGATTGGCATGTTTGTGAGAAAGAATTTCTCTAGCATTATCAGATACAAATAGTGGAACATACAAGCTAGAACTGCCCAAGGTCAGTTTTAAGTTACACAACTTCATTTTGGCATTTGTTTTTTTTTTTCCAGGCAATCTTGTGAAAAATGCATGTTGGAGCCCTGCCCTTTTGGCTTGGGCCCTCATTCCCTTCTCTGGAAGGCACACCTCCCTTCACATAAAAGTGTAACGTGACCCAAATAGCACGTTGTTATAATCTAAAAAAAAATAAGAAAGGAAGATAGCAAGTTCACACAATTTAAATGAGATCATCACATCACACCCCTTTTGTTTAAACAAAAATCCAAGTTGTTGGCTGCATAAGTGATGGGCAAACAATAAACGAACAAAAAAAACAAAAAACTGGGACTTGCATCTAGAGTGGACTAGTAGCTACAGACAGATTCTCTATCTCAGACATGCAACTTCTTTGGGGCCAGCAACTGGTATTTCCATGCACTAATATAAATGTATTAAACACTTAAATATCCACACTTTAGCTTTCGGATGCCAAAAGCTTTAATGATAAATTCTTACAACTTACTGAAAATAAAGGCATGCCTTCTCCATACATCAGCAATTTTCCCTAAATCTCCAAATGGCTTGAATCTGCAGATTAATAAGTGTTTCCATTACAGAAGTGTCCCTTTGGCGGGACAGTGTTTTCCTCGTCTCTTTATATAGTAGCAGACAAAAACAAAAAACCAAAAAATAAATATAAACCCATACACACTTTGCCAGGATGTTGTTAGTGGCTTTTTCCAAACACAATAGAATAAAAATTCTGAAATGAAATATTCACAGAGGAACAGGGAAAGTGTGAAACTAAATATAAGTTATATTTAATCTGATTCAGTCAATACTGGACACAGAGAATTCTGCTAGCTAAAAATACTCCCATAACCTTAAATAACAAGACACTTTATATTTACCTTGCCAATTTACAGTACATATAAAATGAAGTAGTCAGGTAATCCGATAGCCCTAATAGCAACATTAAATGCTATCTCATCCATGGAATTTTGACCCATATCCAAGACACAGGGAAAGAAGTTACCTTAAGTGGTAAATTGCCTCTAAGTTTCTATCTCTACATTTAAACATTAATTTGTAATGCAAGAAAAACATAAGCAGCTGCTTTTGATGACTTTCTCCCACCACGTGGGCCTATTAGATTGAGAGAGAGACTTGCTGCAAAATATCAGTCCCATCAGGTGTGTTGGGTTTTTTTGTTTTTTAAGGCAAGTTAAAACCTGTAACTTTCTACTAGAGAACCATTTCAGTAATGAACTGATTTTACATTGTTTTCTTATCTACTTGGCTTACATAGTTGTCCAGAATGCCCAAGAATTTTAAAGCCATTAAGACTTAGGCTAGTGACCGGTACTGGTCTGCAGCTTTTCTGAAAGCCTTTCAAGTCTGAACATGTATAAAAAAAATGACTTAAATCAAAGGGCATCACTGAGCAACATTAAGTATTAAAGTCACATAGTCCTACATGCATAAAGTCACATGGTCCTAGCACACTCTGCCTAGCAAATATAAGAACATTTCCTTTATGAAAATGAGAAGAGTTTTCCCTCCCAATTATTCCCATGTAGAATTCTAGTGATTCAACAATAGTCAGAGCCTGAAAGACTTGATTTTAGGCTGTGTCATGGTATGAAGATATTGGGAGAAAGCAAGGTATGGGAGTAAGACAGGACTCCTGTATCCTGTTTGCCGCTCTGCATTAAGTCAAGTCACCACTTCGTGACTCAGCATACCCTTAAGTAGAATGGTTACAACAAAGAAAACAGGCTTGAAAAATGATGTAGGTAATAAGGTTTTGCTGTCCAGTTTGGCAGCATGAATGAATGCAGAATAACGTTCACAACACCAAACAGCTGATGGACGTTTTCAACCATCATTTTAAATGTTATGCCCCATCTACGCTACCTGACACTCACTAGAAAAGCTTAGTACCCTGACACAGCTTAAAAAATCAGTTTCAAGAACTGATCTTAATGTGGCTCAAGTCTTAGTTTGAATACCCTATCTGTAATAAGATACTGACCAGTTAGCACAGACTCAACATAGTTCAACCTATGTTCACGCTCCTTGAACATCTCAAAGTCAGAGAAAAGCAGCATACTCACATACATGGAAGTAGAGGGTAGGAATGGGAAAAGATTGCCTCCATGTAAGCTAAAGAAAGACTTACAACTAATGGACATTGTGGACAAGACTAACATCACTAAAGTGCCTTAATTACATATGGTTATTAAAAAAAATCTAAGCAGAACAGAGACAACGAAGCTTTAATAAGTATATAAAGGAGACGTATGAAAAGGCAATAGAAAATAGGGTTATGAGATTCATTTTTTTTAAAATCCCTATATTTAAAATTACAATAAACCGTAAGGAGAGAACTTTTGGAAACTGAAGTGGACCACATTACAACTAAAAGCTTCATCAGCATTTAGTCTAAGACTGTGATTAAATTAAAAAGTGTACACTCTAAGGAGTAAAGATAAAAATATCCATCACACTTTTACGTTAAATTGGTAGTAAGGCAAAACTACATCAGTGAAATGGTATTCTGAGAAAGGAGATTGGGAAGTTTTTATAACAGAGCAGGAGTACCATATGTTACACCTATATTATGTAATTAAGCTACTGATCCTTTACAGATAGCTTCTATTCTGAGAAAGGAACAAGTGAAAGCCAGGTAACCCCATGGAGAGACTCAATCTCTCTGCTGGGGTCACACAGCTGAAAAGGATTACCAGGTCAAAATTTTAGCAGATTTAAAGAGGTATTATTCTGAAAAATCCTAAGGGAACAAATGAACTCTTAGGCAGCATTACAATTACAAAGGGAAAACTCATTAGAACAGTTCCTCCATGTGTTAAGTGCTCAAAAGTTTGTGTGTAAAGTAGCAATTTTGGTGTGTGTGGGTTTTTTTTAAACTTAGAAAGCAAAAGCACAGGACGCTCAATGTGGGGGAAAACTTTCAGAGTACTAGACTGGTTAAGGGTTAAGATGAGAGAAACAAAAATATCTTTAAAAGTTCGTACCTAGAAGACACTGGACAATTTCAGGAAGCACAATGTTCCTTAGACCATACCTTCTTCCTTCTATTACTTAATACCAAGTCAGGATCTCACTGAATAAGAAACAGATCACTAATAATCTCTCATAAACCTGTGCCTGCTTTACTAGGTGGATTTATGTTACAACAAGATTGCCTGCTGCTATGAGAGGTTTATTATTTAATAGATTTTGGTTAAGAAAGGTTTTAAGCAAGTCCTTCCCCCCCCCCCCAGTTTTCTCTTCCAATCACATTCAACGTTTACCAGATTCCGTGAAAAGTCAGTTAAGAAAGAGCAACGCACATAGATAAACATCTACCGCCATTTCATACAATAGGAAAAAATCACATTCTGTTCATCAAACAGCTATATGGAATATCAGGCAGCTGCACGAAGTACCCAATTAGAAAACTGAAGCGAGAAAAGTTCTCGATGGTCTTTATGTTTGTATTCTTTCATGGCTCCACAATTGGTATTGTGTAGTCAAAGAGAAAAGATAAGGTATTTACAGGCCGTGATTAAAACCTGAAGTCTAATTGCTCTATCCAAGACACACATTCTCTCCTTTGTTTCCTAGCAGGATGTAGCTCTCTCTCTAAACAAATAGGCCTGAGCAATAATCATTAGTTTCCCCAAAAACTATACGAGCTTACAGAACAAAACAACTATTTTGTTCTATATAAATTCTTATATTTTCACTCTTGTATCTTCTAATTTTTAGTTACATCAAAAGTTTGGAAAACATTAACCTCTCACTATCTACATATAAACAAAGAATTCTTTAAAAATGACATCTCTCCTCTAACATACCAAACGAACAGACTTTTTGCTCTCAAGCTGGAGATTTTTTCTATATCTATTAATTCATGAAACCTCAATGTTTCAATTTACAGACTTAAGTTCAGGGATAAATCCTGCTTATAATTATAGTATTTTAACAGGTACTAGAATGAGCTAAAAATAACTGAATTCATCAAAATATACCAGCATACTTATTTACTGTCCATAGTCCTGTAAACAAAGAATATTTAGAAAAGCCAGCTTTCAGCTGTAATACTCGCAGATTCTGCCAACTTTTAATTACAAAATAACAGCTTGAAAAGTTAAAATACCAGTATCAGAAACTTACCAAGTAGACTGTTAGCAAAAAGGCTGAACTCAGTAATATCCTCCTGATGAATCAATTTTTTATTATTTGTATTACCATAGTGCCTCCCTAGAAGCCCAAGTCATGGACCTGGACTCCACTGTGCTAACATCAACAATGTAACTGACAGAGGAGTTGCTTACCATAATACTCTAAAAAGTACATTTCAGTACTATACCACGTTAAAAAAAAAAAACGTAGTGTATTTCAAGACACACAAACATGCCCATAACATTAAAATATCTTTAAAATGTCGTTGACAAGAATTTATTCACACCTGACTTACAGATCTCAGTGTAAGTTTCCTTTACCAAAATAACCTCATTATGTTTACTTACATCTTTGCTGTAAAAGAACTGTACAATATATATATAAAAAGCCATCAGCTTTCATCTTTCCCCAATTTTAATCATCATCTTCCTCTTCATCGCTGATCACATATTTCTTGTGCTTTTTACTTGCTTTGTCATCATCCTCTGCTTTCCTCTTTCCAGAAGGTTCACCTTCCTGAGGGCAAAACATAATATATTTCAAGTTAAAATGAAAAATTCACCAAGTTTATTTCTGTGAAGAAAAACGAAACTGCTTCCAGTTTCAGTCCCCTTTCATAGTACTCAGACTTAAAATTTATTTTTACATGGTCAGTAGTACTGAGAGTACTCCTGACATTACTCCCAACCTCCACCACACTCTCCAATCTTACAGAATCATATCAAAGATGCAATTGCCTTGCAATTGTCCAATTACACATGGACTTCTGGTGTGCTGAATTTCATTTTCCACATTTAAGAATTAAGCACACAAGCTCCAAAGCAGCATCTAGAGTTATAACACTTGGGTGTTTTTAGATGCACATCAAAAAGTTAATATCCTCAGAAAGTACTAATATCACAATGCTTTACCCCTCCTCCCGCCCCCAAAAAGGTCCTATGGCTCCTGTCCCACAGACAGGACACAGTGTAGTAGTAGGAGTTTGTGTTTGTACTTTGTATGATTTCGAATGAAGGATAACGAATAATGCTAAATATTGTTAAAAGGTATACCATACGAATAAGGTGATCGACCATTCAAGTGTGCAGAGCCCCGATCATAGAAGTGCCGGGCAATAGGGGGAGGATTAGAGTCGTCACTCCGACCCGTCTGTCGGGGAAAACTATACAGATAAGATATATACAAATTGTCTAGGTATATACACCACTGGTCGTAGAGGTACCGGGCCATAATGGGGAGGGTTAGAGTCCTCGCTCCTACCCGTCTGCCGGGGAGAAAATTGCACAGGTGAATATACCCTCGGTCGTAGAAGGATCGAGCCCAAAAGGTAGGGGGCTTCGTGTTTCCCCCTCTGCTTTGTCAGGCAGAGTTCTTTTTAGTGGGTACAAAACTTTTGAGTTTTGTAAGTCCCAGCACGAGCGTGAGAAAGTATAAGGAACTGAAATCAAATAACCCCTATGAGAGAGATAAGGCCATTTCTTGCAAATCTGTAAAATGACAAACAGGAAAGGTCCACCTTTAAATTAACTAGTTTAGATGATGAACCAAAATTTGATGGAGTATTAGAGGATGCAAGCAAGTTAAATGATTTTTATCTGACAGTAAAACAAGTCTCTTCCTGTTTTACAGAGATGCCACTAATACTGATGGCCCAAAACCAGTATTTAAATACCTGTTTAAAATCATGGAGCTACAGTAGATTCTGGAAAACTTCAGTACAGCTTTTTACAAGAAGGCTCAAATCATTTGAATTCAGGGAATCTGATTTGATCCATGAAGAACTGGAAAAATGTTGGGTTGGGCAAAGGAAGGGAAAGTATAGGAAGCGATTCTGCCCCCAACACAAGGAAGTTGTACCAATTTAACTAAATTGGTTTAGACACAGATGCAGTTAATCAACGCAACCTCCTTGTGTGGACAATCAGTTTAAGAGTACCTTATATAATCAATTTAAGCTTAAGTGAGTAAGGAATCAAGTTAAGCAAAGCTGATACAAAGCCCTCTGATCAGTCTATAGTGAAAGGAGTAGTGGCTAATCAAAATAATACAAAGATTCACTATCGTGACCACTGATTGTATTATGTGTCTGACGATGCATTGTCTACTTTGCTTTTAACTATCAAGCTAAAATAGTTAACATGTTAAGCATAAAGTTTTTTAAAATAATTTTTAGTGGAGTGGAGTCAGCACACCAAAATGAGGGCTACTGTGTACTAATTCCTATTTGATTTACATGAACTGTAGATTCTATGTGGGTATTTATTTTACAAATTTAGGATATTATAGTAATGAAATAACTAGCTTTGGATTTAATTAAGTTTTATTTTATATATAAAATAAAACTTAATATGGACAATATAAATCAATAAATATAGTAAGAAAATACAAAAAGCAATCCCATAAATCACAATTACTTTAGCTATTAAATCCAAAGCTAGTTATTTCATTACTATAATATCCTAAATTTATAAATATATATCTCCCACTTTATGTACTTCTACTGTAGATTTAAATGCTTGTTCCTTTGGCACAAGGGTAAACCAATACAAATAAAAATCTAACTTTATAAACAGATTAATTTTCAATCTATCAATCAATCTTTGGGTTCAAACACTAAAACACAACACTTCCAGAAATTCTATCAAGCAGTCATCTAAGATGTTCTGTAAACTTACAGCTTAAAACGACACAGTAAAAAACGAAATAATAGAATATATTCCTTTATTCTAAAGCTATAGATTTAAGGATGTCGGAGGAAAGTATATAACCATATGATAAAAGTCTCATTCACATTGTAAAGTCAACCATCTCAAACAACACTGTTTCCACTTCTCCCCTGACATGGCATCTTGCAGTGTGAATAGGATTTAACTACATCCATTAATTTTTCTAAAGCCACCAATTCAGAGACACTCTAGAACAGGGGTGGACAAACTTTTTGGCCCAAGGTCCACATCTGGATATGGAAATTGTATGGTGGGCCATGAATGCTCACTAAATTGGGGGTTGGGTTGCAGGAGGGGCTGAGGGCTCCAGCTGGAGGGGTGGGCTCTGGGGTACAGCCAGCAATGTGGAGTTCAGGGTGCAGGAGGGGGCTCTGGGTTGGGGCAGGTTGGGGTGTGTGGGGAGGGTGGGGGCTCTAGCTGGGGGTGCAGGCTCTGGGGTGGGGCTGGGGATGAGAGGTTGGGGGTGCAGGAGGGTGCTCTGTGCTGGGACCAAGGGGTTCAGAGGGTGGGAGTGGGATCAGGGCTGGGGCGCATGAGGGGGGGTCAGTGGTCCAGGCTCTGGGTAGCGCTTACCTCAAGCAGCTCCCGGAAGCAGTGGCATGTCCCCACTCTGGCTCCTACGCGGAGGTGAGTCCAGCAGGCTCTGCATGCTGCCCCGACCACAGGCGCTGCCCCTGCAGCTCCCACTGGCCGCAGTTCCCAGCCAATGGGAGCTGCGGGAGTGGTACTTGGGGCGGGGGCCTTGTGCGGAACCCCCTGGCCGCCCCTACGCATAAGAGCCGGAAGGGGGACATGCCTCTGCTTCTGGGAGCCGTGCAGAGCCATGGCATATGTGGAGGAGGGCAAGCCCTGGACCCCGCTTCCCAGCAGGAGCTCAAGGGACAGATTAAAACGTTTGAAGGGCCATAGTTTGCCCACCCCTGCTCTAGAACATGGTTAGGTCCCATCCAATCTATACAGCAATACAGAACTATGCATTAGTAACATTGTTGGACAACAATTTTAACTAAATCTGCAAACATGGCTGATTTTACAGTGTAGATTGAACATAAGTACCATTTTGGTCAAATATATGCTTCAAAATTTATTTCAGAATAAAAACAGGATTTTTAAACTTTAATCAGTACAATATTAGATACAGTAGGAAAAAGGGAAATACCTTTACAAGTCAGAAACTACTATGCAATAGGATGTTCTAAACCATCAGATAGAATTACAAAGAATAAAAAAAATTCTGCATCTGAAATATAGTAAAGCATCATCAAGCTGGATTGTGCCAGCCTCTGAAGCACATTATCACTATCAAATGTGGAAAATGACCTGGAGTGTGGGGTTCTTAGGTCAAAAACTGAATTTATGCGTGCAAAATTAAAACTATTCTTTAATCTCAGAATTGGGGGAAAAAAAAAAGAGCATGAATTCTGATTAGTCAAGCAATCACCAGTATTTTTCCCAACTGTTTCCTAGTTTATCCCATAGGCTGTCCTAAAAAATACCTTTTTCGGGTACACTACGACTCAGGTATTTTGTTTTGTCATGCCGCATTTCCATTTTGGTCTGTTTGCTAAGTAACAAAATAATGTCTTGAAAGAGGTTGGATATCCAATTTTCTAGTACCCTAACACAAAGCTGAATGTAAGTTGTGTTTTGACTTTAGGAAAACTGATCAGGTCTAAAATATTTGAAATTAGACTTCCAGACAGCATCTCATTTCAATTTCCTATGAACATCTTTACCACCACAATTAACAGAAGAGACAGAATAATGGAAGCGCTGCTCAAGAGAATAAGTTTAGTGCACTAGCTTGACAAGTGAGAGTATCTAACCCTGCAATCTTTAGTCAGTCAAAACTCACATTCAACCAAAGAACTTTTGCCTGAATAAGAAATGCAGAAATAAGTCCAACAGTTGTGCAGTTTTTCTGCTGACATTGTTACAACCAGTTAACTTTCCTGAAAGACATTTACGTAACAGTTTTGAGTATTTTTCCTTGCTCTTATGATGTTCCCTGATTTGTTAACCAGTTTTTAAAAAATGAATTTTCTATCATAGGAGACATTTTACATTGGAGCCTAATTAACTTTGATACAAAGAACAAATAAAATTGTTGATATAACAACTGAATTTCTTGTTTGGAAGAGAAAGCTCCTTACTTAAATATATATCATCAGGTCTAGGCAGTAATTTTACCCCTCTCCTCCACTATACTTAAGGACCACTGTTATTTTAAAATTAATGTTTAAATAGTAGTGAAAGCTAACATAGGATTTAAGAATTCTATTAAGACTCATTTCTGCTCAACTTTAACCAACACGACAAACTAACATATTTATAACCTAGAATCTCAATGGCAGCCCCTATCTGCACTAGGCATCTGAAAAGACATCTATCTAGTAAAGGTATTTCGAAAATGCTCACTACACTGTACAACAGAATTTCCCAAAGTTACATCAATGGGAATACAACTTGCCTTTTATCAGTATGCTGCATCACTTGATAATTTGATGTTTTGATGCTGGACAAAGCACTTTAGCATTGAGGACCAGCTCTCAACAACCTTTTTGTTTGTGTGTTTGACTAGATAGCCAGCATCCTTGTGCAAATCACTAAGGTATTACAGTATTTGACAGATGAGTGCCATGCTTTGTGTATGAAGATATACACTGGTAAATACCTCCAAGTCTCTATTTATATACATTCAGAGTGTTGGTTACTATAACTCACCATTGCCACATTATGTTTTTTTTAAGCTTGAGCACCCCTATGTGGCAATGTTATGAACTTCAGCCTTAAAATGAAATTGTTTTAAAATGGAAGATGTAGCTCAAAGCAGCACAGCGGATTAGCTCAGTACTCTTTCACCTCTGACGAACCAGAATCAAAGCCTAATTGAGATCACAAACGAAAATGATTTTGGTGTTCATATATCACAAAAGAAACAATTGCTAACATCTGCTTAAGGGAGAAAAGGGACTGGAATTCCAGTTCAGGTGTAAGGGCGTTAGCATAATTAAATGGGGTTACTTGCACATATGGACATACCCAGACCATGTGTAACTAAGGACAATGCTTTTAGTGCCTCACTTTCCAGAACACTAAATTCACTCAACAAATTCAAAACTAAACACTATTGGAATACTTTTAACACAACAAAGCTTTCAGTGATTTGCTTTCAGTTATTTCACCACACTCCAGTTCCTTTTAATTATTTAATACAAACGTCACTCTGCTAACACTGTAATTGGAATTATCTCAGACACAGCAACACAGAATGGAATCCTAACCAACATCCCAGTTTTAGCCACTGGACAAGATTAGGAAACAAATACACCTGATGAGGGTTTTACTGATCAGGGGTATACATCATGGTACAGCTTATATATGTGCAGTATACACATTGAAATAACTTTTGGAGGAATACAAGTTTGATCTTTCAATGAATTAAAGATTTTCCGTATTATAAGGTCCCGTACATCACACTGCAAGCTATACCGTATAGAAATCAAGAGTCATTTTGAGATATAATTTTGACATTTCAGTGAGATTATGGAATTATAATATTTGTCTCACTTTAGTGTTTAGTATTAGTAGTAATACTACTAATTAAAGAAAAGAATATAATGTTTATATGAGAGTCTAAGACTTTACACTGATATAGTTACTTCAGTAGTCTCTTAATTATTAGAGTAGTACAAAAGGGACAAACAAGGACTGATGAGATGAAATTCAGTTGAAAAATTTGAAACTGAATATCTGAAAAAATTTTGCAATGATAAAATCATCTCCTAAGGGAAACTGTAGAAGCTTCACTGTTTGACTCGTTTAAAATCAGGACTGAACAAAGGCCGGGAAAATATTCTGTAGGCAACAATCCTAAATTGATTAATAAGTCTTTCATTTTTAAACTTCCATAGATTATGCTTCTGTATATACTAACTTTTGATTTAAATTTAATAAAGGACATCAACAGGAAACTAGGAAGGTAAGATTAAGCAAGATGCCATTCAAGTGCAAAAATCATCTTTTTACCTCTAACAAAGTAATTTAAAATTAAGATAGAAGTGCTAGAGATATATATTATCTGACCTACAGATAATATATGTCATATATATCTACTACAGAGTCAAGGCGGCCATCATGTAATTGTCAGTAGAATTTTATCAGCTCTTACTACTAGGTTTGAATCCTACACCAGCATTTTGACTCCAAATAAATTATGACGTTGCAGTGCAATATTAGATGGAATTTCCATTGTTTAGAGGTAGAGATGCCATCACAATTTTACGGGGAATTTAAAAAAAAAAAAAAAAAAGGAGGCGGAAACCTTAATATTGTAGCCAGTATTTTCCTTCATATTATGCCTAGGACAGTACATGAGCTGTAAGTGCCACAGTCCTCCTTTTATCAAAGGATTAATAGTATACTAGTATTTAACTCTTCCCCTTAAAAAGCAATGATCTACGAATAGTGCTGTGTGAAACAGGTTTCCCCTCCCCCCCAACAGAATTGTCATAAGTTTATCAGGGGGAGGGTGGTGCAGACAGTAAGGCCTGGTGGATAGAGCACTGGACTGAGATTCAGGAGCCCTGGGTTCTATTTCCGGCTCACTATGTAACCGGGGCAAATCATGTCAACTGCTCTGTGCCTCAGTTTCTCCATCTGTAAAATGGGAATGATGCTTACCTCCTTTCCAAAAGGCTTTGAGAACTCTGAAAGAAATACCTAGCTTTTATATATGGCTTTATTATTATGGAAAGCATAACAAATTTAACTTTACCTCAATCCCTGGGTCCATAAAACCTTGAAAAAAATCTCAATTTACAAGAACTTAGCTGGATAAATATGATGTATCCAGTCATTAAAGCAGAGAGTAGTAGTCATTTTTCACAATAATACTCAAAATTATAAAAACAAATTGTTCATTTTCAGTCAACCAACTTTCACCATAAAATAAAATGCTTCTCTCACCTCATCACTAGTTAGTTTCTTTGCCTTGAGTAGTCTCTGCGTTCTGTCTTCATCTGATCCCTCATCACTGTCCGAAGAATAGATTCTAGCACGTTCCTCTTTAAAAAAAAAAAAAAATTAACCCAGGTAAAGACTGGTCTGCAAATGCCAATGCCTGCCAAAGCACCTTGAACTATACCAGGGATCAGCAACATTTGGCACGTGGCCAGTCAGGGAAAACCGCTGGCTGGCCGGGACAGTTTGTTTACCTGCAGCGTCCATAGGTTCGGCCAATCACAGCTCCCACTGGCCGCAGTTCACTGTTCCAAGCCAACGGGGGCTATGGGAAGTGGCAGCCAGCACATCCCTCAGACTACGCTGCTTCCTGCAGCGCCCATCGGCCTGGAGCAGCGAACCGCGGCCAGAGCTGCTATTGGCCGAACCTGCAGATGCAGCAGGTAAACAAACTGTCCCAGCAAGCCAGCGGTTTTCCCTGACTGGCCACATGCCAAAGGTTGCCAATCCCTGAACTATACCATCACATATACTGTTGCCTGATATTTCTCTCAATAATGTGCCAAGATCTCACCATCTTCATGACAAACTATAAATAAATACACAAAGTATAATTAAACAGATTGAGCCTTCTTTGTAGTTTCCTTGTTCATTATGCACTGCTCTGAGAAATCTGTTATTTCATCAGGTCTAGCCCATGAAATCAGTTAATTTGAATTAGATAGGCTGCACTCATCAGATATTAACAAAAAAAAGTTACATTCAGATTTTATTTGTACCTCTTATACCACCTTTATAGCGGTTTTTAATAGCTGCCAGACTGATTGCCTCTTCTCCTTCATCCTCCTCATCATAACGATCAGGTTCTAAATAATTTGCACTCAGCCCACGCTGATGCTGCTTCTCCCGCATTCTCCGCTGCTGGGATTCCCTGCGAATAGAAGCTCTTAACCTCTCCTCTTCTTTCTGTCCAGGAAAAGCAGCAGCATGTAAGGAACTCTGAGGAATTATACCCAGAGGGCATCTTTCTCCAATGCTTTGCACCTCGTGTAGTCATTTTATACCAGTGCAAAGAAAATGTCAAATTCTACCAAATCAGAATGGTACAGCTTGATGCTCACTTTGCACTGATGTAAATGACTACACACAGTGCAGGACTATGGAGAATCAGGCAAAGTATTTTTTATATTTGATATTTCTCTTGGTTGAAACATTTTTAGCTTTACGTTTCCTTATTTATTTTCTTATTTAATGCAGATCAGAGACAAAGGCTTAATTTCCAAGATTACAAAATCAGGTTTGTGAATGTTATAAGAATTAAAACAGTTTAAAAATAGAGGCAACAATGTGTACTTATGATTAAACTTAAATTCTGTGCAATATCATAATATGCTAGGAGAAAATGTAATGAAGGTAACCATTACTTTTTGTTTCTGGATTGCTGTGTAAGTTTAATTTTTCCTATACAGAACAAATATGATAAACACTGATTTGTTCACCCCACTGTGCCAAGAATAACATTTTCAATTAGCACTACTTTTCCTGTAGCACTGTATTGTTATTTTCAGTTAATACAAAATTTTGAAAAACTAATATTTACATCTGTAGCATCATACTTAAATGAATGTTTGAGTAAATTTGTCCATCTCTAGATTTTTGTTTTCTTACTAAAATTAAGAATTATAACATATTTACAGCTGTAACAAAGGAGTAATACAAATCCCAGAAGCAGAAAGGGGACCATGCTTTGAAGCAAACACTACAATTTTCTGCCCCCAATCCTGAAGGTTTGGAAAAACTCCCCATCTTGTGGGGATAGGGGCCAGCACCTTCCTCAGGGCTCCCTTGTGGCCTGCGGAGCACCTCAGAACCGCAGCTCTGCAGAGTTGTTTCTGCAGGTAATAGTAAATACTCCATTCACCGGGCTTATTTTAGGACAGCTACACCTCGATAGCAATTGTAATCTTTGCTGACACTAGTGACATGTAAACAGTCAGAATGCAAGGACACTTTTAATAAAATGTATACTTTGGGGTGAAATCTTTTGCACAGTTGCCTGTGTAATGGTCCTCAAGTGCATGAAAAGTCTAGTCGCAGAACAAAAAAAAGTTACTTTTGTTAAAAGTCAAAAACATTAATTTTCACAGCCTTATAAATAAAGACGTTTGGCTGATTTGCTTCCAAAAACTCCAGAACCATCTCTTAGCCCCTCTGCTTTAAGACTAAGCATGGGAATTTTCAGGCCAAAGGATTATTTGGAATGGTGACAGGGAGAGATTGGAAGGGAAATAAAAGGGGATAGACTAGAATAGGGCTAGTTTCTTTAATTATGAAATTACAATAGGCTCTAGAATGTTATACAGGAGGCACAGCATTTCACGAGGAAGGTAACAAATCAGCGAAGGGCTGAATAGAAGAATTAGTCCCCCTAGCGGGCCAGGCTAGGAATGGCAGACTTGGGCATTAATTCTGCCACAAAACAGAGGCATAAATTACTGTGATTATTATACAACTGGCTGCTATGTTCACACACTTGGCAACCAACTTTACATAATATACATGAAGAAATACCTTCATTTGAGTCTTTGAACATTTATCTGAAAGAGACAAAGTCATCTTCCTGTGGAGGGCACTGTCTTTAGAGTGAGGCCTGTTAGAAAATCGTTCTAGGTTAAACACACTTCTTATAAGGGCACCTCTGCTTCCTAACATTAAGGTCAAGCCATGGAAGTCTGTCTGTTACCAAGAAGGGAAAGCAGCAGGGAAAAATGATAAAGGAGCAAATTCTTCATATGCATGCATATAGGAAGTTCCAATGCAAGTTAATACGTAAAAAATTCCACTGACAAATACACGATAACTTCCATATTAGAGTATAGCAGCACCTAGGCACCTCAGTCAGGATTGGGGCCCCATTGTGCTAGGCCCTGTAGAACAATGGAGTGGCAGCTGCCTATCCCATTGATGAATTTGGGATATAATTTTTAATATGCAAATTAAGTGTACACAGTCCACATAAATATGAACTAGAAAGTCTGAGTCATTTAGTGACTGCTGGAAAATACAACACATCACCTTAAAATGAATGTTTATTTCATCTTAAAAATAAAGCCTTTTCAAAATTTTACTTCCAAGGCCTTCATTTATTGTATTCTTAATATTTGTTTTTAATTTTGTTATTTCTGAAATCTCTTGTTAAATGGGTACTTTACACTCTTACAATTTCTCCTCCTAGTTTACAAGGTAACCACTATACCAGGCGCCATATCCACAGAGCATAAAAATGGATGCTGATAGAATATATTGTTGTGATTTCTATGTCAGCACCAGAGATTGCATCTTAATTTATTTTACTAAAACCCAATAAATACCCAAGAATATTCAGACATGATATTTGCAATTTGAAATGAACAATGTTAATTCTAAGTTTTGATCTAAAGAGTAATAAAATTCCTTATCATAATTAATACCTTAATCATTTCTGTGCGCTGAGACTCTGGATCACGGCCAGCCATGGGCAAGATACGAATTTTTTGGGTCTTTGAACATCTATCTGCAAGAGACAAAGTCATCTTCCTGTGGGTGGCGCTGTCCGTAGAGTGAGGCCTGTTAGAAAATTGTTATAGGTTAAACACTTCTCACAAGGACACCTCTGCTTTCCAAGAACAATTACAGACATGCCACAAATACAATCAGGAAAATCAAAGACAAAAGCAAAAAAAAATTAAACAGAATAGATAATATGCACAGTACACAAGAATTATCTGATAGATCAAAATATTTAGCAAAATCACCCTTCCCCTAAGAAATCCTCCACATCCTCTTACACACCTAAATATTTCTCCTTCCACTTTACATTTATGCTTCTGGTCATAGTCACCATCTTCATAGCAGTGAAGTATGGTATGGAGATTTTTTTCCAAAGAACATCAACATTCCTCCTGATTCGCACCAAAACTTCTCATTTTAAAATTTTAAATTAAATATTAAAATTACAGACAAAAATATAGTCAGCCTAGATAATGCAATAAATAGCACACTGGCCTTTCAAGCCTGGAGATTTGGTCTCAGACCTAGCTACCTTAATGTGCAGGTCTACTCTGAAAAGTGAATATTGAAAAATGGCAGCTTCTTACTGAACATTTCTGTTCCCTATGTATTCAGTGAAAGTGAAACAGTATTTGTATTTATTTATTCCCTATTATGCTATGGGAGAGAAGAGGATGCTGGCCTGTATTCTGATACTCACATATCAATGAAATCCAGATTGCAGGACCAAATTCTGACTTCATTTATGCTTGTAAAAAGGCGAGACAAACATGGCATCCCCAAGATGTCACTTTTTAGAGAAATGTACTTAGGTCTCAAGTGTAGCTAGCATGCTAGTCTTTGTCTTCAGCAACAGTATAAACTCAAACAATTTGGCAGTCTCTGTATAATTGATATTCAGATCCCAAAACGGCCAGCACTGAAGTCAAAAGGAAGCCTATAAAACTCATGACTGAGCCATAGTTAGGTGTATACATCAACACCAGCCTTACTTTTCAAGGGACAGAAAATTCTTTTAAAAATAGTGGGTTTTTTTAAAAAAAACCTCTTCCATACAAGGTGTAGTAAAAGAAAAACTAATGATCCATTACTTTACTAATTCATCTCCACCTTTTAAGACCCAAATATTTCATACCAAAATGCTGTACTATGACTTCAAGCTCTGTTAATGAACTGTATGTTTACCTGAAGGTTAATTTAGTCTTGAACACAGCCTGGCCCTGTAGACCAGTTCCTTGTCTGATAAACAGATGGTTGTGATCTCCTTGTAATGGTGCCTTGTACACATCAAAGACTTCATTGCCCAAATGCAGCGACATGCTTGAAAAAAGATTCATATATCAGTTATTTTCGTATTTAGTGACTCATTCTGTTTTTACACCAATATTTCATTCCCTCTTTTTTATGCATAATATGGATTGAAATATTATTAGCTAAGTAGTACAATATTTGCTCAAAGATCTGAGAAAAATTGTGCAAGAACTTCAAATTTCACTCACTCCTCACTTTTATATGCAAGAACATCTGACAACTATGTTTTCCTAGTCTAGAAAAACCTAAGCTAACCTTCCATCTGACCACTTGACTATCCGTGCATTGCTTTCTCGAATCTCATTTCCTTCTTCATCTCGTCGCATTCGCCAACGTATGGTGTTTTCCACCTGTTGGAACAGAAAGCCTGTAAACATGTATATAAAGTAAAATGTGAACTAGCTTAAAGGAATATTGAAAAAAGATATAATTGGGAGGTCAAGAATTAAGTGCCAGTAGTTAGCTGAATCTTCTGCGTGCAGGGTAAAAGAAAAGCTTTTGCAGAACAGTTACACTGCATCTAAAGAAAAAAGTAGATACAACAGAAAACAGCTAAGCAATTTCTATGAGTGCTGAACTTGTTTACTTCTTGGTAGAACAAGAAGCAGGGGATATCTATGAAAAGTGTGACTCAAACCATCACCTCTCAACCCCCCAGGCTTTTTGGTTTATATAGTAGTTTGAAAGAACCTAACAGGAAAGACGTGAGATGCAGAAAGAAAATTACAGCTATACCTTTAGTTTTAACCTGGTTCTACCTTCTTCATCAAGCATCTCCTCATCTTCAAATTCATCCTCATAATACTGAGGATCAAAAGGTCTGTAATAAATTAGATAATGTATTCTTTATTCACCTATCTTCCAAAAAAGCAAACCCATGTTATTCTAGGATTGCTAAAAATAAATTTGTGATTCCATTAAATTATATATTACACACAACTGTAGACATTACTGCCATGGTATACGTACATTTATTTCTGCCACCATGTAATAAACTGGAGAGGTTTTAAACCACAGGAGACCCACCCTAAAGTCTCCCAATAATATCAGCTGCAACCACTTCTAACTTTTTAAATCTCTGAATAGCTTTTTTAAAAAGAAAAAGTCTACCTCAAATGTGGTATCCTCCCCTGAGGTCCCACTGTGGCAAATAAGAGGTTAGGCCTGAGTCTAGGACTAGATATGATCAGCCTGGTCCAGTGAGTTTTAAAGTGTGATAAAGATTTTGTGAATTATTACGGTTAGGATGCAGGAATTCCTGTCAGGACAACATTTGGATGAACCATCTTTCATATGAGCCTAATACACTGGTGGGCAACCTGCAGCACGCGGGGCACATGTGACCCATCAGGATAATCTGATTACAGGTTGCAAGACATTTTGCTGACGTTGACCGTCCACAGGCATGGCCCCTCACAGCTCCCAGTGGCGGCGGTTCGCCATTCCCAGCCAATGGGAGCTGCAGGAAGCGGCGGCCAGCACATCCCTGCGGCTCGCCGCTTCCCACAGCTCCCATTGGCTAGGAACGGCGAACTGCGGCCACTGGGAGCTGCGGGTGGCCATGCCTGCTGACGGTCAATGTCAGCAAAACGTCTCACGGCCCACAATCAGATTACCTGGATGGGCCACAGGTTGCCCTCCACTGTTCTAATAGGTATCAGATTTGACACAGTCCCACACCTAACCCATCTGAGAGAAGGGAGAGGCAGAAACACAAATTTCTTTCTTCCTCCACTACGCCTGACAGCTGGAGGAGTTGCCATTCTCACTTCCTCTCCCAGATGCTGTAAAGGAAAAGAAAGTGGGTCAGAGAGAAGCTGTTAATCTGCTAAATTATTGCTATTTTAGGCCTAGCCTGCACTAAATATTTAGGTTTGTTTAACTATATTGTTCAGGAGTGTGAAAATTCCACATCACCGAGTAGTGTAGTTAAGCTGACCTAAGTCCCTGTGTCAACAGTACTAGGCCCACAGAAGAATTCTTCTGTCGACCTAGCCACTACTTCTCAGGGAGGTGGATTATGTATGCCAGTGGGGAGAACCCCTCCCATCAGCATAAGGAGTGTCTATATTGAAATGCTACAGCAATGCTGCTGTCCTATTGTAGTGTTTCAAGTGTTAACAAGCCCTTAGTCTCCATTTTTGGGTACTGACCCATTAAAATCTCCAGTATCTGCCCTTGCTGTTGTTTATGGCTGCAAATAATGTTGGGAGGAGAAGCAGCGAAAGCGACCAGAGTTGTCGGCTTCACTTTTCTGCTTTTTGAGAAAGCTGTCAATTGCTGCAAAGCATTGCAGTAGTCTGTCTGTAGACCTTCAAACTCTGTACATCCTGACCCACAAAGGTTCACATTTGGAACATTATCTTTTCAATCATAAAGGCTATTGGCTCATAAATACTTCCTGACAGGCCACAGAACAGAACATTTTGAAAATCATGCAATGGTGCATTGGGATAGAGGTGGTCCAAAAGAAGAGTTCTCTTTAAAAGTGGTCTGCAGCAGGAGAATGGGAGAACCACCAAACTAGAGTATGTCAGGAACAGGACTAGATTTACAAGGAAATGGACACCTTTTACAAGATCCAATAATATAAGTCCCAAGTCAGTGGTATGTTTAGAAAAAGCAATATTCAAAACATTTTTTGTTACTGGTTGATGTGCAGTTGGAGTCACAGAGTAGTATTATAAGGAGCTAAAGAAATTTATTTTCTTAGAAATTTTGGATAAATATTATGATCTGTGTTATACAGATGGTCAGTCTGAATGATCATAATATAGTTTCTTCTGACTTCAATGAATAAAAAATAGTAATTTAGCAAACAGATGAGGTCAAGCTTATTCTAAAATCCAAAGCAGTGCTTCTATTATTCAAAAGTACATTTTTATGTCATTTGGCTAAATTAAATGGCTTACAATACACTAGAAGATTAAACCTCAAACTGAATAAATATGAAAACTATATGTTTAGAACTCAACAGATAATCTTAAAAGCTAGTCTTTATAATACTATGAACTCATTAGGCACATGCTACTGTTTCAAGTCACTAGACTTTTAAAACTGATGCGTTGTGAAGATACATACTAAACTAAAAACCTGAAAACCATGCACAGTTCTAGTAAATACATCACAGCTCAAAGCTTCTCTAAGCTACTTTTTACATTATGTTCAGTACATCATTTTTGGATTTGCAAAACAAGGTTGCCTATTGAGAAGAGTCATACAGATAAAATTAAATGCCATCAAAACAGATTTCCTTGATTTAGGAAATACTCAGGTCCCCTGAACAAGCTGTTTACTCTGAATTAAATCTCAAAGGAAGATCATTTGGTTTTCCAATATATGGTCCATTATTCAGGATGAAAGTATCAAGGTTCACCAAAAACTAAAGCGGTGTTGAAGAAAGGCAAGATAGCTATAAATTCAGGAGAATAGTGCAATGCAGCCACAGGCAATTAAAGAAAATAGATTAAAAAGGACAGAGCTACTCATTTGAGTTGCAAACCAAGCTTACAAAAAAAAAAATCACTAGTTCTTTTACTGATTTAGACAAGAGTGAGATGATTAATTTTATAGGTAGACCAGTTAAAAATGGCTAATCTCACAGGGTCAAATTAATACAAAATAAAAAGGAGTTATTTAAAATTATGAAATGCATGTATCTAACAGGTTGAACCTACACATTTAGTTTACAAGAAGACTGTAAAATGAAAAGTGATCTGAATATCTGATCGACTATATCAAAGTATGCACCCCAGTGTTAATTATATTTAATGTTGCCAACAGAAATTTCATTGGACTACTAGACAAAAGCAATACAGGGAAATACTATGTATGAGTATAAATAATTAACACCTTTAACAAAGACTCAAATGCAGTATTACCTGGGCTCCACACTGAGGAAGTTGGGCAGCTTCACAAAATACAAGTCATTTCCTAAGTCAGTGTTTACTTTTGGTATCTCTACTTCTATTCGCGTTTCTGGAATAGGTTCTTCTTCCTGCTGCTCCTGATTCAGTCCATTCTCATCCTAATGGATGGAGTAGCAAAACCACATTACATTATGCAGGTGAAAAAAGCCAGATTGTTCAGGTTGTTCCACTGACCACTTAATTTTTGCTCTGAAACATATGGAAAACCTCTCTCTCTGTCCATCCACCCACCCACATGGAATTGATTGTGCAAAGCACAAACTACTGACATAAAATTATCACACACAGTACTCAAGCATTAAAGTGATTTCAGTTATGAATGTTAGCTCAAGATACCAAGAGAGAATGGAAATAAAAAGCATGGGACTGATCCAAATAAATCGGTCTTCTACTAGGAGCTAGGAAATGGTGGTAACTTTGCCTAGACTAAAACTGGCCTTTAGATGTAAAGGGCTTTGAATCCATTGCCATCTAATCCCAAAAGTACTTTTCCAACAGGCCTTACTACAAGTATCTAGAACAGTTATAGTACTATATTCTACTTGTTGACATAATCAGAACGTACTCAAAATATATAACCACAGTTACAACAGCAGAAAAACAAGTGACCCTATCGTACATTGCCATATATAAGAGGTGAAACTGTTAATAGTGATTCTTTCTGCCTGGGCAGTATCATTTATGAATTCTCATTAAATTATCAGTCTTTCATTAAAGCATGCTAAAACTCAGTCCTCTAGGATTTAAAACTCTATATTAGACTGCTGGGCCAGGTGTAAGAGGCATAGCAGGCAAATTCTTTTGAAGGACTTACAATAGGTTGCCCTGGAGTTGGTGGCTTGTCTTCCCCATCACTCCCTGAAGAAATGTCATCTGCACCTCCAAACAGATCTATCGAATCTCTGTGATCTTCGATAGAAAAATTATTTTATATAGGAAGAAAGAGAAACTGTTATATTCTACCACTAGAAGTCATCTACAAGATCATTAAAAGTGACCTGCAAAGGAGAAAAAAAAATTGATTTCCTATTTTGTGCATTTCTCTAGGAGGTTCAAAGAGGCCTTGAAAAGGTGATTCGTCTCTTCCCTCACAAAAAAGTTTTTTAAATAAGTGGATGTATGCTTAATGCCAGATAAAGTAGAAGGGATTTGAAAAAACAGCTAATTACCTTTTTGTCCTTCTGCATCGCTATCCATTTCTGAATCTGATGCAATTGGTTTTTTACGTTTCATTCGCAAAATTTCATCTTCACTGTCACTGCCTCTTGCAGACTCTATCAAAGAGAATATATCTCCTCAAATTAAGAATTTCATTCTGCATCTTTTTACATCTCACACTATCCACAGCTTGTATTAATAAGTAAACTAATTCAAACAATGAAAAAATAATTGACGTTTACTGGGTGAATCAAGCTTTATTAAAAAACTATTATTGTTAGAAGTCAACTGGAATTAATAAATAATTTTATAACCAAATCTGAATCATTTCAAGCCAGGACAACAGAAGTGATATTGTTATGGACAAGTCAACAAGAAAACACATGACTTAGGGTCCTCATTGTAATGGTGACAGTTCAGTCTGTTCAACATTAAGATTTGATTTTGTTTATGAAAAGACAGCAGAATCAATCTTTGAGAAAAGGTCACCCAACGGGAGGATTAATTATCTCAACTATGAGATGACTACAAGAACCCAGTGAAGGTCAGGGATAACGATATTTTAATTTGTCTATTTATAGTCAAATCATTAACACTGTATTCAATCCTACCAGATTTATGCTCCTGTTCCTCATCATCATCTGAACGCCTGTGATCTTCATCAGAATGCTGGGCCCTTTCGTCATCATCAGAATTCTGCATCTTCTCCTCATCAGAATGCTGGGCCCTTTCATCATCATCAGAATTCTGCATCTTCTCCTCATCAGAATGCTGGGCCCTTTCGTCATCATCAGAATTCTGCATCTTCTCCTCATCAGAGATCTGAGGCCTCTCTTCATCATCTGAGTTCTGCATTTTCTCCTCATCGGAGTTTTGTAGTCTTTCCTCATCATCAGAAATCTGAGGCCTTTCATCATCATCAGAGTTCTGAACCTTCTCTTCATCATCAGAGATTTGCGGCCTTTCCTCATCATCAGAATTCTGGAGCTTCTCATCATCATCTGACTGATCACTTTTGTCCTCTTTGCCCCATTTTTCATCCTCCGAATTTGCTTTTTCAGATACATCTGCATCTGAGCGACGGCTACCTTCATCTGATCCGTGTCCTCTGTCATCATCGTCATCAGCAGCTTCTGAACCACTATGCTGATCTATATCTGACTGGTCATTATCTTCATGCTCAGAATGTCCCGAAGCTTCAGAGTGATTGTACGATCTTTCAGACCGAATGTCACTCCCAGTATGGTGAGATGCTCCCTCATCCTCACTATCATCTCCAAATAATTCTTTATTACTGGGCTTTACTGCCTCTCTGTCATCATCTCTGTCACTCTCACTTCCAGAAACATTACTGCCAGAGCCAGCATTCTCCTGATCAGAGTCAGAGTCAGATCCAGAGTCAGAATCTGGAAAATAAATATTACCCACTTAAAAGTGATTGGGGGAAAGATCGTCAGATGAGGAGATAACAAAAAGATTAGCACTTCTTAAGACAAAGTGGAAAAATATAAGAGGGGTCATGAGACACGCACCTAAATAATGAAAGTAAATTGCATGCTCTTATTTACATGATAAGAATAAAAAAACAGCTAATGAAGTTGTGACATTAAAAGGAAATTTTTTTTCTTTTTTTTTCTTTTTAAAGGACAGATTACTGGTCTGTGATCCTGTCACAAGGCATCATTGAAACCAGAAGTCTACTAGCAGTCAGAGAAAAACTGTACATTTATATGGGTAATGAGGAGACAAAGATAAATTTGATAGTTTAAAAAACATTTTTTATTCTAACATTTTACTCTGTTTATAACATCTTGTGAGTTCAAAACTGAAATTGTTTTCAAATCCAATTTGTTTGCCTTTCCCCAACACATGCCCACAGACAAATTAGTTACAGTAGAACTACTCATGAGTGCTGGGTTTGCAGCACTAATTTTTATTCAAGAAAAAAAAACAGGGTTTGTTCTGAAGAGTAAATTACATAAAATGACAGGAACTTCGCAAACATAAAAAAGCTCAAATTTTGGACAAGCCAATCTGGACAATATCCATAAAGAAATTATTTCAGCATTTTTCTTTGAATTGTTGATGACAACTGTGACGTATGAATTACGTTAAGGAACCACGGTGATCATCACAAATATATGTAAAAAGAAAAAGTTATAGAAATTATATTAACAGATTATTTTTCTGGATAAAAAGGAACAAGCAGGAAACTCATGGAATACAAACATATCTAAACATAAAAATACTCAAAGAGTAAAAAGGCTAATTATCAAATTTATAATCGGAAACCAATTTTGCAGCAATTTCATGAAAGTCAGTTATGCAAGATCATGCTAAAGGGAAACTAATACACTATGACACGCACATTCACTAAACTCTCAGTCCTAAAACATGTACTTTTTTATTTTAGATGTATTTTAACTGGAACTGATGTACTGAAAAAGAAATGAAATTGAAAACTTGTTTAACATAATAAGAAAAAAAGTTCTAGACTAAACCAGAAAAAAAGACAGTTTTCCAAAAGACAGGTGATGAAAAGTGTGTTCTTTCTTTCCTCTCCTTTATTAAATATTAATTTAGCTCTGCACCCAGGATAAAAATGCTTTGCCAAAAAATCCAAATAACAATATCTCAACCCAAAGAAATTCATAAATAATAGTTTATATAAAGCAAATATTTGCCCCTATTTATACAGTTTATAAAATTAAAAACAGAACAAAGATCTAGTTGCATTAAATTCGTATCTCTTATGCCCAAGCTGGGGCAATCTGTTTGCTTCACTAAAGAGCTGAAGTCCTTTACAATGCAGTACCTATTAAGCAGAAAAAAACGGGGGTAGGGGGATTACTATCAACAGAATCAGTAGAACCACCCGGGTTAAGCAATTTCCCTGTCGGCTCCACAGTCGAATACTGGGGCTAGAGAACTTGGTCACCTCTAACAGCAGCTGTAATAAAACAGGCTACGATACTGGGGTATTGCTAGTAATGAAACCCTTCGGGCCCAGAGCAGGGGCCACGGACACACGCCCCCCTCCCCTGGCTGCAGCACTTGTCAGGGGCATCCCAGGGGTGCAATCACCGCGGCAGGCAGGAAGTCAGCCCCGGTGGGCCAAGTACAAAACCGCAGGGCAAAGCCCACCCACCACAAACACTTCTTACGAAAAGGGGCAAAGCCTTGGTGGAGACTGAAGGGAACCAGCAGCCGGAGAGGATAAAGGGAGGGGAGGGGGAGACCCCGGAGGGGCAGAAGGACGGGCCAGTCGTTCGGGGGAGGGAAGGGGCAGAGAAGGTTAAACACGGGAAGCGCAGCGGGGCGGGCCTCTCTCCCCTCTGCGGACCCTGCGTTGGTACCTTTCTGCTCGGGCTCGGAGTCGACATCGCTCCCGAACAGGTCCTCCATGTCCGCCATGGCGCGGGCTCACCGGCGCCAGGTACGACGCAGCCGCAAAGCGCAGGCCTCGCTCGCCTCCTTTCCGGCGCCGCCGCACCACTGGGAACTGGGGAGGGCCGCGGCGCCAGCCAGTGACGCGCGTGCGGAGCGACTGGTTCCGTACGGGGTCAGGGGCGTGGGGCCGCCTGTGCTGACCCGACCCAGGCATGGGGGTGGAGGGGGCGGGGGGAGCCTTAAAGGGGCAGCGTCCCATTAACGGAATTCCCCCACGGCAGGGGCCCACAAGTCTCTCTCGCCCTTTCAGCCTGCACAGGGCCTGGCCACGATCCCCGGCACCAGGACGCACCCGGGACGGGGGACAGTGATTCCACACCCACCCCAGGGCTCTGGGAAGTGGAGTATTTGAGTTGGGCCAGGTGCGATGGCTGCTGGGATGCTGGGCCCGGTCTGGTACCCACAGGGCCAGCAGGATGCTGGTACATTGGCGAGGGAGCTGAGATGAACCCGAGAACGATTAACGGGTTTGAAAACGTGCCTCAGCCTCAGCGTGCTAAACTCCATAGCTTGAGTCTGACCGACAGAGGAGCCAGGGGTGACTTGAGCACAGCCTGTCAGTAGCTACAGGGGGAACAAATATTTAATAACGGGCCCTTCGGTCTAGCAGCGAAAGGTGGAACACGAGGCCCCGGTTGGAAGGTGAAGCTAGACAAAGTCTGACTGGAACGAAGGCAGTTACATTTTCAGTGGGGAGTCATTAATCATTGGAACAACTTATGAAGGGTCAAGGTGGAGTCTCCATCACTGGCCATTTTTAAATTGACAGGCTGTTTTTCTAAAACTTATGCTCTAGGAATTATTTTGGGGAAGTTTGTGTTCTACAGGAGGTCAGACTAGATAAGCACAATGCTCCCTTCTAGCGTTGAAATCTATGAGTGAGGGGCTAATAATCCCCACCACCACCCCTCCCCACTGGCCCCAGCCCCAGAGAAAAGGGCCAGTGATCCGCCTCACCATAGGAACCCCATGACACAGGGTCCAGTGACCCTCCTGCCGACCCACACAGGACAACTCTTCCCAGGACTATCATCACATCCCCCTAGGTGCTTCACATTGACACAGGATCTGGCATTTACCCAGCCTGGGGACCACTGACTCAGGTTTGCCAGCCTACGGACTTGTCCTCACTTGCAATATGGGGGTCAGGGCATCCACCCCAGTGACCACTCATCCCAGGACTCAGGCATCCACTTTTCTTCTTTTCTTTGTATGGCTGATATAAATGTAGAACAACAACTATAGTTTTACATTTAGATAGTTAAGCCAGATAATTGTGTCTGGAGTAGCAGAGTGGATTGCTTTGATGCCTCCTTTGTATTTGTGATTCAGGCATTGAGTTGTTATATGTTCCATGTTCTGTTCTGCCATGGTTTGTGCAGATGCAGTTTAGGGTTACCCATGAGCTCCATGGGAGATCGAAGCCAAGGCTCTTCTGGATTGGGTCTTTCATGGGGTAGTTTATTTGTGACTTCTTGTGAACTCCATTTGGCTTTCCAAGTTTAATCAAGGTTGAAGTTGCATTGTTGTAGGTTAAATGTCTGAATCCAAAAGGGCTTATGTGACTTTAAGTGGTGGTGAGGGATGTTGTTAAGGTCATGGTGGAAGGAAAAATGTTCATTTCCCACAATCCTCTGGAATTCCCGAAGGCGTAGTGTTTTGCAGGAGGGGATCCACACTATGACAGCCGGTGTCTTGGTCCTACACAGTAAGGTTTTGTGCTTTCTTCATATCTCATGTTCTACAATCCATCTCCAGTAAGGAGTTACAAAGTAAAAGTGAGGGAGTACTTGTGGCACCTTAGAGACTAACAAATTTATTTGAGCATAAGCTTTCGTAAGCTACAGCTCACTTCATCGGATGCATTCAGGGGAAAACTGAATGCATCCGATGAAGTGAGCTGTTGCTCACGAAAGCTTATGCTCAAATAAATTTGTTAGTCTCTAAGGTGCCACAAGTACTCCTTTTCTTTTTGCGAATACAGACTAACACGGCTGCTACTCTGAAAGTAAAAGTGGATCACATAAAAGTTTATTTTCAGGCAGTTACCACCCCACAGTCCTACAGTAAACTCTGTCCCATATTTTTCATAACTGTCCTTAACTTACTCTACCAGTGACTAAACCAGGGGTTCTCAAACTGGGGGTCAAGACCCTTCAGGCCATTGAGAGGTTATTATGTGGGGGGGTCATGAGCTGTCAGCCTCCACCCCAAACCCTGCTTTGCATCCAGCATTTATAACGGTATTAAATGTATAAAAAAGTGTTTTTAATTTATAATGGGGAGATTGCACTCAGAGGCTTGCTATTTGAAAGGGGTCATCAGTCCAAAAGTTTGAGAACCACGGGACTAAACTGATACAGGGTGGGACTGAGCATCCGATCTCAAGCAAACCACATAGTAGAGCATTTCTTGTCCTGCAAACCCAAATTGAAATGGGGCAGAATCAAATACTCCACTTCCACAGGCCAAACAGAGGAGAATCATGTATTTTGACCCAACTGACTCAGTGAGATCATTTGGGTCAGGATTCCTAAAAACAATGAAATCCCTGAAGATTCCTGCCATAAGAAGCCAAATAGGGAAAAGGGACACATTGTCTGGTGGAAAGAGGATAAATGACACCAAAAGGAAGCAGTCTGGGGGAGAGAAAGAGAGAGTAAATTTAGATTTAAATTGGCCAGGTGATGCTGCAAATTGTCTACGTGGCTCCAGCTGTAGTTATGAACTATAACATTCAAAGAGCTGGGAATTTTCCAGTCAACTAGGTACATTTGAACAGACAGCAGAGAATGGGCTGGTTGCTCTTTTCAGATTTACCCCTGATTTTCTGTCAATTTTCTTATCTTGCTTTGTTACTGAGAATGTAATTTTCTGCTGAAATTCCCCCCACGACACTTACTAATCCTTTTATAAATCGCTTGGAGCAAGGCTGCTGAGATACTTTTTGTTCTGAAATCTTAGTATGCTTTTCTCAGAAACATTCAAGCTTTTGAAAAGGTATAAACAAATTCTGCTTTTCATATATTTTACTCCATTTACCTTTTTTAATTGTAAAAAATATAATTATATTGAATATAGGGAATAGGAGTCATCCAGATGTTTTTTACTTTGATATTAAATTCCTTACATTTGCACTGCACCCCACAATTTCATTGTACAATATACTGCAGATGCTTTCAGTTTCCGATCCAACAGTCCATTAAGATGAGTGGGATTGGTTGACCACTCTCAGAACTGTTTCAGGCAGATAGCCTAGCTATCACATTCAGTGCATGTTTTCCAGCTTTTCTTCACAACCTGAGGGCTAGAAACAAATTTATTTTTTATAATGAAAGTGGAGATTCTCAGTCATAGTTGTGTGGTAAGGGATCAAATTCTAAGTCTGCTGAATCAAATTCTAAAGCCGCTGAATCATGGAATACACAGAACTTCACATATAAGGAACAATTCTGCATCAACAGCAGGATACATTAGATGACAGAGTAGGTCTCTTCTCTCTCTAATTTTTATTAGCCAATCTGTCCAGGTAGATTGGTGAGCACATCTACCACTAGTGAAGATTATAAAATCTTTCTGTAATGTTGCCTGGCCTATACTAAAATTACATAGCAACTTCAATTTTTGGAGTGAATAGTTGTGGGTTAATTCTCTTCTCTGCCACATTTTCATTAATTTGAAAGTAGAATTTGGTTTTGAATATCTTCTGTTAGAAGTAGTACACAACAAAGCAATTTACAAGTGCCTTTCTTTAAGCCCTTAGAGCAGTGAGTAATTAGGCAAATATGGCCATCTTTTTGTGCTTAGCAATAAGGTAGCTCAAATAATGTCAACAAAAACATTCGTAAGAACTGTCCACTGTAGTAAGTGTGCATAGGATTGGACCCCTGGGAGGACTTGTCTCACTGAGCTAAGTTGTGTTTTAATAGGCAAAGAAAACATCATAACACCCCTTTCCCAAAGGACACTGCTAAATCAGCATTTTGTTAAGCCATAGTTCTGGCATAAGAATTAAACACAAACTTTTGTGCCAGAGGTAAAAGTGCTCTCTAACTGAAAGCAGACACTTGACATAAAACACTGCTGGTATTAAAATATATACTGGTCAGCCAGTTTGTGCCATATAGCCAGAGCCTGCAGCACTACGCTACCATGAGAGAGGGAAAGTACTGTGGACTCCAAAATAAGAAAACTCCCTGCAATAATTAATTTCAATACAAGGACCACTTGCAGAATTAAATAATTGGGTTTGAAAAATACTTAGAATCAAATATGCACTTCTGAACCTAAAGAAGAATGCCCTAAGGTAATGTGAGATTTCTGTTAAGATGTCTAACATTGCTATTTTAGAATTACCTACATGTTGTCCAACACTGATAGGACAGCCTTATAATTCTATCATGCAACAAGAAAACCCTGTTCTACAACTTCAGAATAAAGCAGGGCCTGTTAGTTACAGCAGAAACAACGTATTTGTAATTTAACTATTGGGCCTGTTAAGAAGCAGAAAGTTAACTCTGAATAGCTTTTGGCAGATGACAGATCTGCAGGACGCACTCTGCCTCTGATCTGTATACAATCTTTTCCTACGAGTGCACCTTTCTTCTTTGTGGTAGGCCTTGGGCCTCCATTCTGCACAAGAGGAAGTCTGTAACTAGGGCCCTGGTGTCAGCACCTCTGTTTCTCACTGTGACTACTTCCACAAATCCAAATGAGCTTCTGCTCCTGTTGGAAACATACCATCTTGGGAGGTCTGCAACCAGCAGATGATTGGAGTGACACTAGACAGCCTCTTCAAAACAGAGTATTTATTAGACAACAGGAATACTACCATCTTTAGGTGCATTGGGTTAAAGAGAGGTTTCAGAGTAACAGCCGTGTTAGTCTGTATTCGCAAAAAGAAAAGGAGTACTTGTGGCACCTTAGAGACTAACGAATTTATTTGAGCATGAGCTTTCGTGAGCTACAGCTCACTTCATCAGATGCATACCGTGGAAACTGCAGCAGACTTTATATATACACAGAGAATATGAAACAATACCTCCTCCCACCCCACTGTCCTGCTGGTAATAGCTTATCTAAAAGCCATTTCCAGCACAAATCCAGGTTTTCTCACCCTCCACCCCCCCACACAAATTCACTCTCCTGCTGGTGATAGCCCATCCAAAGTGACAACTCTTTACACAATGTGCATGATAATGAAGTTAGGCCATTTCCTGCACAAATCCAGGTTCTCTCACTCCCTCACCCCCCTCCAAAAACCCACCCCCATACACACACAAACTCACTCTCCTGCTGGTAATAGCTCATCCAAACTGGCCACTCTCCAAGTTTAAATCCAAGTTAAACCAGAACATCTGGGGGGGGGGGGGGAGGAAAAAACAAGAGGAAATAGGCTACCTTGCATAATGACTTAGCCACTCCCAGTCTCTATTTAAGCCTAAATTAATAGTATCCAATTTGCAAATGAATTCCAATTCAGCAGTTTCTCGCTGGAGTCTGGATTTGAAGTTTTTTTGTTTTAAGATAGCGACCTTCATGTCTGTGATTGCGTGACCAGAGAGATTGAAGTGTTCTCCGACTGGTTTATGAATGTTATAATTCTTGACATCTGATTTGTGTCCATTTATTCTTTTACGTAGAGACTGTCCAGTTTGACCAATGTACATGGCAGAGGGGCATTGCTGGCACATGATGGCATAAATCACATTGGTGGATGTGCAGGTGAACGAGCCTCTGATAGTGTGGCTGATGTTATTAGGCCCTGTGATGGTGTCCCCTGAATAGATATGTGGGCACAATTGGCAACGGGCTTTGTTGCAAGGATAAGTTCCTGGGTTAGTGGTTCTGTTGTGTGGTATGTGGTTGTTGGTGAGTATTTGCTTCAGGTTGCGGGGCTGTCTGTAGGCAAGGACTGGCCTGTCTCCCAAGATTTGTGAGAGTGTTGGGTCATCCTTTAGGATAGGTTGTAGATCCTTAATAATGCGTTGGAGGGGTTTTAGTTGGGGGCTGAAGGTGACGGCTAGTGGCGTTCTGTTATTTTCTTTGTTAGGCCTGTCCTGTAGTAGGTAACTTCTGGGAACTCTTCTGGCTCTATCAATCTGTTTCTTTACTTCCGCAGGTGGGTATTGTAGTTGTAAGAAAGCTTGACAGAGATCTTGTAGGTGTTTGTCTCTGTCTGAGGGGTTGGAGCAAATGCGGTTGTATCGCAGAGCTTGGCTGTAGACGATGGATCGTGTGGTGTGGTCAGGGTGAAAGCTGGAGGCATGCAGGTAGGAATAGCGGTCAGTAGGTTTCCGGTATAGGGTGGTGTTTATGTGACCATTGTTTATTAGCACTGTAGTGTCCAGGAAGTGGATCTCTTGTGTGGACTGGACCAGGCTGAGGTTGATGGTGGGATGGAAATTGTTGAAATCATGGTGGAATTCCTCAAGGGCTTCTTTTCCATGGGTCCAGGTGATGAAGATGTCATCAATATAGCGCAAGTAGAGTAGGGGCTTTAGGGGACGAGAGCTGAGGAAGCGTTGTTCTAAATCAGCCATAAAAATGTTGGCATACTGTGGGGCCATGTGGGTACCCATAGCAGTGCCGCTGATCTGAAGGTATACATTGTCCCCAAATGTGAAATAGTTATGGGTAAGGACAAAGTCACAAAGTTCAGCCACCAGGTTAGCCGTGACATTATCGGGGATAGTGTTCCTGACGGCTTGTAGTCCATCTTTGTGTGGAATGTTGGTGTAGAGGGCTTCTACATCCATAGTGGCCAGGATGGTGTTATCAGGAAGATCACCGATGGATTGAAGTTTCCTCAGGAAGTCAGTGGTGTCTCGAAGGTAGCTGGGAGTGCTGGTAGCGTAGGGCCTGAGGAGGGAGTCTACATAGCCAGACAATCCTGCTGTCAGGGTGCCAATGCCTGAGATGATGGGGCGCCCAGGAGTTCCAGGTTTATGGATCTTGGGTAGTCGATAGAATATCCCAGGTCGGGGTTCCAGGGGTGTGTCTGTGCGGATTTGATCTTGTGCTTTTTCAGGAAGTTTCTTGAGCAAATGCTGTAGTTGCTTTTGGTAACTCTCAGTGGGATCATAGGGTAATGGCTTGTAGAAACTCGTGTTGGAGAGCTGCCGAGCAGCCTCTTGTTCATATTCCGACCTATTCATGATGACAACAGCACCTCCTTTGTCAGCCTTTTTGATTATGATGTCAGAGTTGTTTCTGAGGCTGTGGATGGCATTGCGTTCCGCATGGCTGAGGTTATGGGGCAAGTGATGCCGCTTTTCCACAATTTCAGCCCGTGCACGTCGGCGGAAGCACTCTATGTAGAAGTCCAGTCTGCTGTTTCGACCAGTCGGAGAACACTTCAATCTCTCTGGTCACGCAATCACAGACATGAAGGTCGCTATCTTAAAACAAAAAAACTTCAAATCCAGACTCCAGCGAGAAACTGCTGAATTGGAATTCATTTGCAAATTGGATACTATTAATTTAGGCTTAAATAGAGACTGGGAGTGGCTAAGTCATTATGCAAGGTAGCCTATTTCCTCTTGTTTTTTCCTACCCTACCCCCCCCCCCCCCCCCCGATGTTCTGGTTTAACTTGGATTTAAACTTGGAGAGTGGCCAGTTTGGATGAGCTATTACCAGCAGGAGAGTGAGTTTGTGTGTGTATGGGGGTGGGTTTTTGGAGGGGGGTGAGGGAGTGAGAGAACCTGGATTTGTGCAGGAAATGGCCTAACTTCATTATCATGCACATTGTGTAAAGAGTTGTCACTTTGGATGGGCTATCACCAGCAGGAGAGTGAATTTGTGTGGGGGGGTGGAGGGTGAGAAAACCTGGATTTGTGCTGGAAATGGCTTTTAGATAAGCTATTACCAGCAGGACAGTGGGGTGGGAGGAGGTATTGTTTCATATTCTCTGTGTATATATAAAGTCTGCTGCAGTTTCCACGGTATGCATCTGATGAAGTGAGCTGTAGCTCACGAAAGCTCATGCTCAAATAAATTCGTTAGTCTCTAAGGTGCCACAAGTACTCCTTTTCTTTTTGGGTTAAAGAGGTGAATTAAAGCCTAAACACAGCTCTAACTTGTCAGCTTGTCCTTGCTTAGCTCATCAGATCTCTGCCCTGGCATGCTTACAGCAAGCCTTGCTCTGTGCCTCTCAATTAGTACTAGGCAGCCTCTCTCAACCCTTTTTTTCCCCCCTAAGCCCTCAGACCCACAATAGTTTATTGCTGCCTTTGATCTCTTTCTTCCCATCACAGCTATATAAATGACTAGTGTTTGAGGGGATGCTCCTCACCATGACATTGTTTTACTTTTCCTGTTTGGTTTAACAATCCCTTTTGATCTAACTCCATAGCAACTAACGCAGTATAAACACAGAGAGGCATGTACCATCTTCCTACAAATAATATCAGCGTTACTTAGTTCGTCACAGCAGGTCAGAATACTAAACAGCTTTTTGTGTTTTAATCCCCTGACAAAATTATTTTCAAATCTTGACCAAGTCAAATCAGGAGCAATAGTAACTGCAAACAACTATGCTGCAAGTTTCTCCCATAGTCCTCTGGGGTAAGAAAACTCTGGCATCACAGCACAAGCAAGGTTATGAGTTCAGGTACCATTTAAAAACCTGTTATTGGAGACACACCCAAAATGTGCATTAATGGAAGGGACAGAAAAGAGATGTACTGAAGGATTACTTTTTTCCTGGTATCCACCCTAACCAATCCACCTTAACAATTCATGCTCTTACACTTGCTGTTAATCATTGCTTTTTGGTATTTCCACTAACTTTCAAAAAATATTAGCATAAAATCGATTGCAGAGCATTGAGCTTTTGTATGTTATGCTTTGGACCAGGAAAAAATGGAAGCTGAAATCGAACATTTTCAATGAGCCCTTGCCACAGGGTGGGATGGCCTGTTCATACATTCAAACATTCCGACCCCAGAAGGAATCACTGTGATGATCTAGTCTGACCTCCTGTATAACACAGGCCGTAGAACTTCCCCACAATAATCTCTAGATCAGATCTGTTAAAAAAACATCCAATCTTGATTTAAAATTGTCAGATACACTGGTAAATTGTTCTAGGGGTTAATTGCTCTTCCCCCTCCTCCCTTTAAAAATTTGTGCCTTATTTCCACTCTGAATTTATCTAGGTTCAACTTCCAGCACTTGGATCTTGCAGGACCTTTCTCTGCTAAATTGAAGAGCCATTATTAAATATTTCTTCCCCATGTAGTACTTACAGACTGGGCTTAGTCCCCACCTGTAACTGACTGGCTTCCTCCCAGATTAGTGCAATAAAAGGTGAACAAGCAGCTCACTTAAGGATAAGAGCTGCAAAGAGGCTTCTGCAGGAGGTTCTGGGTTAGGAAAAGGAGCTGGAAGAGAGCTTGCCCCAGCAGCTACGTGAAAGAGCTGTCTGGGAACAGGCAGCAGCAGAAGCCCTCTGAGGTAGAGGTCTTAGGAGGAACCAGGACCTGGTTTTTCCTATTTTGATGGATGCTGAACTGTGTGTGTTTGAACACTAAATGCAGCCCTGAGAAAAGGGACTGAAATACTGATACATGTGGGAGCTACTTTGATGCACTGGCCTATAAGCTGACATTCCAGCTTAACCAAGAGAGGGGAAACCAGGGCAGAGGCAAGCTCAGATGCCGGGTTGGAGAGAACCAGTTACATCCCTTCACTAGTGTGGCAGAAATAGGCACCATTAGAGCTGGTAAACAATGTAAGTCTAATCATGACACACCCATGTCAAGCAGAAGCTTACATTCTTAAGAGTTCTACCAGAAGGGTGACTTGGTTTTCCCCTTTGTCTCCAGGTAAATGGGCAGTTTAAAATGCGCAAATATTAAATAAAATCCAAATTTTGCTTCACAATGTATAAAAACTTTGCCAGGTGACAATGGGGGAAGTTTTGCTCTCATTTACACCACAGTGAATCAATAGTGACAGAATTTAGCCTGCTAACTACATTTCAGAATACTTTAAATCAGTGTTTCTCATGTGGCCACGACAGCCTCCAAAGCATGGGCAGAGATTTAGGGGGGTGGGGGGGGGGGGGAGAGAAGAGAGGGCTCCCTGCAGTGCCCAGCTGTTGCTCCTGAATAGCTGTTTCCAAGGGCAGCATAATGTGCTGCCTTGGGGTTTGTGCTGGTGCTGCCAGCAAGGATTGGTGCCCTGCACCACGCAGCCATTTGTACAAGGAAAAATCAGAGGCCGGGGAGATGTGGCTTCGAGTTCATGCATTTAAATGATTTACACATCTGTAAAGTGGGGATAATGATCTATGCCTCCTTCGCTAAGTGCTTTGAGATCTACAGATAAGATGTGCCGTAAGAGCTATTAGAAATTAAACTTTTTAAAATTAGGTATGATTATCCACTCATGCAGTCTGCCCCATTTTGCTGACTTTGCTTTTTAAAAAGAAATCTCTCATGTGTAATGCACAACATGGCATTTTTAATATTGTACGGCAAAAGCTTGGAAACAGTTCATTCCCGCCACACATTTTCCTTGGCAAATTGGGTGAGGGGCAAGGAGGGGAAACTAAGTACCTTGTTGCAGAATTTGAGCTTTCATTAAAAAAAAGTTAAATTTCTAACCCTCGTAACAAAGATAATTTTCCAAATGAGATCTGCAGACAGCCCAGTGCCTCTCTATAAGCTTATAGTTTTTTCCAAGCAGAAGAGTTAAATTGATGAGATTCAGGCCATGTCTTCACTACGGAGCTAAACTGGCGCTTCTTTAGCAGGTGTGGTGAAGACGTGTTAAATTGATGGGAGAGTGCTCTCCTGTTGATTTCTGTACTCCACCTCTCTGAGAAGAGTAAGGGAAGTCAACGGGAGAGCATATTCATGTAACTGAAGTAGCATAACTTAGATCGATTTACCACAGTAATGTAGACCTGGCCTCGGGTTCCCTTCACTGCTACAATTCAGTACCCTCTGGGTACCAGTGAAACTGACATGAAGGAATTGATTTTAATCTGTTTCATTGCTGCTTTGAAATCAGAGCCTGGCAGCAGCACAAAGCAAGAGCTATTCAGGAGGCAGAAGGATCCAAACAATTGAGGCTGGGGAGAGGGGGTGAAAGAGGCCACCTACCTATTTCCATCACCCAGACAATAAAGAGTGGCACTCCTGGACAGGCAGCAGCGAGTGCTTTTCACTTTCAACAGCTGGGATGGTGGCTTTAAATGTATTAAGTAGTTGAGAGAGAACTCCCCCTCACAAGCAGGGCCTAGGACAGGCCTGTGGTAGGATTCCAGCAGCTGTTTAAGGATGGAGGTGGGGAGAGAGATTGGGTCACCCGAGTATTTGTTGTTAGCAACCTCTTCCTCCCAAATTTTTCTAATCTGTTCCTGGCTAGGTGTTTGGTATACTTCTCAAGGCCTCTGCATGATGAAATGGAAAGTGTTAGAAATGTAACTCATGAGAGGTATTACCCACTATTACATATGAGGAGACATTCCAAGACAGTGTGTCCTTTTACTAGGCAAAATTATGTAATATGTCTATTAATATGACTCAAGAGTTCAAAGGAAATTTGGTTGGAAAACAGATGTTTCCAAGTATTAATTTTGGAACTTAAGTAGTTTCTCTCAACACCATACTTAATGTACTTATTACCCAATTTGCTTTTATAAACTGACCTCAACAAAGACTGCTGAAGCGTTCCCATGAGTTCCATACAAGACTACAGGTTTATGGAACAGATTGCTTTTTAATTATTTGGACTTTCATAGATTATATTTTAGTAGATACTCCTGGGTTAGAGTTACCCCTGTTGGTGCAGGACTGTAAATTCTGATTCCATCATGTCCAGGAAGGCAGCTGTCTTGGAGAGGGAGTTTTGCCCTAGCTGGGGATACACAGAAGCCTGCCAGTAGAGATTCCTAGGGGGTGTACTGAAAATACTGCATAGCTTGGGTTCCTAGATCCTGTATCGTCCCAAGCCAAGCTCTATTTGTTGGCTAGCAGAGCCCACAGTTCTAAGATCCCCAAGGCAGAGGGAGAGAGTACAAACAGCTTGTTCCCCAGCAGGGCTGCAGATTTTGTGTTGCTAGGAACCTGCAGTCTACTTTATCCCAGCAGAAGCTAAAACAAATCTAGTCCATAGGCTTAAATAGCTGCGTGCATGAAACTGGGTTGACAACAGTTTGCCACTATTTGTTATTTTCTGCCGTATGCTAACATTTTTCCCATGTGAAAATCAAATTATAGCCAATGACAGGTGTTGACTCCCAGAAGAGCCATTTGGGCCCAAGCATTCCCAACAGCAAAGGTACAAGCAGGAGCCTGAAGTATATGCCAGCTTCACCTTTCTGCTAAATTAGTGCTCTGTTAAAAAAACCAAACAAATAATATTTTGAGGTTTCAGAATTTTTAATGTAATACAGCTTGACAGCATACAGTGCTGATATGCTAAAATACTCAATTCATGTTTCCTCAACGGAAACTTAAACTTAACAGACTCTGTAATTCATAGCTTACAAACAGCATTATTCATACAAAAAGCTGTGGAGATGATGAGGGCATCTCTCTAGAGTATAAGTGAAAGTAGATAATTTACAGAATGTTTGGGAAACATATTCAGTCCATGAGTCTGTGTATTAAGAATGAAACCCAAAACTATCAACAAAATGTGTGGTTACTTGATTTTCCAGATTTAGTGCATATTTCAAAAAAAGTGAATTAACCATGAATCAATTAGACTAAAAATAAAGCACATAATCACCACCTCTTTTTTGAAAGCAGCCTGGTTTTTATGGTAATTTATTGCTAAAGTAATACCACCCATAAAATATGAGCTCATCATACCCAAGACCTTACGATATATTTGAAGCCAGTAAATCAAAAAGTCAGCTTTGCTTGCTGAGTTGGATTATGGTATTTGACAGCTCTGGAGACTGGATTCCTTCATTTATCCACACGCAAGGTAAATTACAGGCAGCAATTAAAGCGTCTTCATATTGCCCTGCCAAATGTGCCTCAAACCTAACTTGGAGGGACAAGCATCTATGGTTAATTCTCCATGTCCAATCTGTCTGATTTCTCTGCTACGATTGCCACCACGTGTCTAGCCTCAGCCGTTCACAACAGAGCTACTAAATTTATTTCACTGGGGCAATGCTATTAAGGATCTGGCACAAAGATGCCCATTACTTTCAACTGTGACCCGACTCCTGACCACTACGTCTTCAACCAACCACTGATTTCCACTTATGCCACTGGTGAGCCAGATATAACTCAAACAAGTAGCGTAGAGAAGAAAAAATGCTTTTCATTACCAATTCTCTCCCCACCTCATCGCCTTTCATTTTCCTCCTCTATCTTCAGTTACAAATATAAAGTAACTGGCTAATTTGCCTAGAGGCTGATCAAACAGATATTACAAAAATTAGATTTTATAAATATGCAACCCTTTGACAACAGAAGGAAGAGAAGGTTTTACAGCCTGCTTATTTGATACAAAAATGATTCCTTGGTGTTTTAAACATTAGGCACCGTAAAATAGTTTCAGACAACTTAATACATGTATACCATGTTTTGGCCACACCTGAATAGCACCATCTCTTGAAAAAACACTTAGCTTTTAATATATGTTTGCATGTAAATGTATAAGAACTTAAATTTTGGGATAGCATTCACACAACAAAGTCTGCTTAAATTATGTAAAAAATTTAAATATCGTAAACCAAAGGCAAAAGGAGTCTTTATGACCAACACCATCATATTTCTGTTCATTCAAAAATGTGCAGTGCAGGAAATCTTTGGTTTTTCAATAGAATTCATTCCAACTTCCTTTCATTTTTACACAGTTACATCCATGTCTTTTAGGCCATAAGACACTGATGTTTATTCAGAATTAACCACAACATTTCCAATTTTGAAATGATAGTTCATCTTTCCACCCTTGTAAAAGCCTAATTACTTATCTTCAATGAAGGTACTATAGTTTAAAAGTCGCTGTGTACTTGCCATAAAATTTTAATTCATTTTCAGATTGAAGTCTGTATTTTTTAAAGACCTAAAACATGATTTGTAGTAGCGCAGAAGCGGGCACAATAATAGGGGATTATTCTAAAGAAAAATTTGTACATTGTAAAACTCTACGTACAGCACGATACAAAAATCTCATTTTTCTCCACACCACCTATATATGGCTTTTACAAAAACTTACGGTATTTATGTTAATTTTATGGATACTGGACAGTTAAGTCAGTTGAATTATATAAGTCACTGTAAATAGACTGTCCAATTCCTTAGAACATGCTTTTACTTCTGTTATGGTCCAATGGTCAACACTGTGCAATCAAGTATAGTGCAATTCAAAAATAGCACAATCAAAATAAAACCTAAGTTTCGTAATATTACAAAGGAGTCCACAGCTGTTATGTACGGAAACTGCAGTGACTTTTGTTTGCTAATTTGTTTTCCTAGATAAAGAGCTCTAAATATTTCTCTTTAAAATAAATGGCTTGGAATAACAGCATGGATCTAATATCCAAAGCAAATTAGATACTACATTTGTTAAGTTTCTGCATAACACGTTGTGATGATGGAACAAGAGGACCCTTCATCAGCGTGGAAGGTAAAGATCCGTCTAGTACAGTGGTCACTATTTCACAGGAAGTATGGTTGACAGCTGTTTTTAGTTTAACAGAATTTCTCAGTTGGAACCCGCCACAGGAGATTACGTATATGATTTCAGAGCTGCACAGGAGTGCTTTTCCTAAGCATACTATCAGCATTTCTTAAAGAATGCATGTTCACTACTGCTAGAAAACTCCTATGTCATTTAAGGTATTTAGATATACATTTTTATACAAGAATATAATCTAAAACAATGCTGATAAATGTACTAAGTCAATCTAAAGATGTCCAGTTTAAACGTATCAGAACAAAGTACAGTCTTTTAGAATATTCAGAAATGTAAGCTCCTTTGGAGGCTTTTTTGGTTTAGTACAGATGTTGATTTTTCAAGACACCCACCCTCGTCTTTTAATTAGTTCTCCTCCAAATGTATTGGAGAGCAGATACAACCCTTATTCAATTCACGTTTTCATCAGAAAAGGGATGACTTTCGAGCTTTATCAAAGTATCAATAAAGCATATTATTGAATCAAGACAAAAAGGAACTGCAACTGTGACAGCTGTGAAAGATTTAAGTTCAGTGTATATTAACAAGAAGGCTGAAGTAATAGCTACAAAATAAGAGTCCAATTGTTCTGAGTTAAGAATCCCTTTTCTCTAAAACATTGTTCTCAAAAATATACAAATCCTGCCATTTAAATAACCATCCCCAGCTTTCCTATCAGAAACATACTCCATTGTTTGCCCATTGATCCCTTCATGTATCATTCTTTGAATACAGACAACTACTCCACTGATTACAAAATTTACATTATTTTAGTGGAAAGTATAGCTAAAGTCTTGAATATAAAAAAGTTCTCAAAAAACCGATCTTGCAAAGTCTAGTGCAGTTACTATGTCACAAAATGAAATACGTGATGCATACCACACAGATCTAAACATAACTTTACTAAAAAGGAATGGGGTTTCCAGTCTTTTCCCTTCTACCCAAGTAAATGAAGTCTGAGATTGCCAACACCCATGATTAGCAGATGCGCCTTGAGGACCTCTGAAATCTTCACACAATGCAATTCTAGCAGCAGCAAGGTTTACTGGTAGTCTCCTTCAACCCTTCTCTTGCGAACTGTGTCCATAACAAAAAAGAAAATACAATAACTTTCTTAGGGATTTCCACAATATCTCAACAGCTTACAGGACAATTAGTAGTCATTAACCTTTTAAACCACAATTCTTTCAGCTATGTAAAATTTCATTCCAAACAGTTAATTAACATTTAGCACTATTTATCATTTCAAATTTGCTTATTAGCAACTCTGAGTACCTTATTTCGATACTCATGAACAATTTAAGATTTACATGGTAAGAATTAGGGAATAATAATGTCATATCACTTGAAATATGGTGAGCAGATTTAACAGTTATTCTTGACTTCATATGTACTATTCTCTAGCACTGTGCTTAATTATAGTTCTAGTTAGGAATATACAAAAGCTTCAGAACACTCAAAGACTTGGTAAAAAAACTTTACAATATTAACTCATGTTCAGTAATCGGATAATCTTCAGTCCATTATTAGAGTGAATAAATTTTCAGATATCTTAAAACAATAAATTACACAAGGGACGAACAAAAAATTGGTGAATAAAGTTACTAAAACTCACATGCTATTTACAGTTAAAGAATATGCAGTATTGACTGAATGATTGGAGTACGCTTAATGTTTAAAGTAAAACCCTGATGTTCTACATAGTGTATAAGTGAAATAATCAGTTTGTCTTGTATTTTCTCTTTCCCAATTAAATTAACTTCTTTTTTGAGCAGATATAGTGGATTTGAAAGTGGATTAAGAGTTTTAAAAGCCTCAAGTTAGATAGGATGTTTCCACATTTTTTTTTAATTAGAAGGTACTATATATTTGCAGAAAACCACCCAATATTAAGAGTGGTTTAAATACTTAATCACATGATAAATTTATAATTTTTATTAATATATCTGTTACAGTTTTATATAAACCAAGTTGTCTATCTTCAGCTTTGGTTCAAATTAATGAACTGAAAAGTTTTAATGCTATATTGTAAAATCAGAGTGGGATAATTGTTTTTCACTGCTAGAAAAGATACTCCACTAATGCTCAAATATGGAGTTTACAAGTTTTAGTACTTACAGAGACCTACCATCAAAGCCTAAAACGTACTACTCATTTAAAAAGTAACCTACAGATATTTAAACTGTTGCATTCTTAGGCTCTCTCTCGCACACTCATCTCTATTTTTTTTAGTTTTATCGCAAAAGCAGATGAAGTGGTTCATACTACTGGGCCATCTCACTGTAGTCCAATCATGCAGTTAGAAATAAACTGGCACAGGGTCTCAGGCAAACAAGAACAGGGGTGCAGGACAGCATGAGAGAAACATGGGGAGAAAAGATGTAGACAATTTGTCAGAAGAAACGTACAAAGACAGTGATGCGAGACTAAACATTTCAATTTCAGAGCTCAGTACCCAACTGGGTATTCACAATAACCTGTCTCTGTAGCTTCAAGGCTGGAGAGATGAAAAGGCTTTTGCAGAAAATTTTATTCGTATACTCCAGACTAAGAAAGCAAGGAAAAAAAGGCAAGATATCAATAGAAAACATAGAAATAGATTTTCAGCAATTAAATGCTAAAATCAGAACTGGTGAAAAAGAAGAAAGTTCACAACTACCAGAGGAGCACTTGAAATATGATGATACAGAGAAAAGATCAAATCAATTGTTCTCAAATGTAGGCCATTTCAGGAGGTAGCTATGTAATATGTCCGGTGCCTTCCTGCTCCCTTCAAAATTATATCTTTCCTCCTGTTCCTCTCTCCTCAGTCTTTCATAGCTGTTTAACTTCCCCACAAACAGCTTTCCTCAATGGGAGGCCCTGGACATATCACCAGCCTCTCAAACCTCAGGCCTCTGCTCTCAACAGGTCCCCCACTGAGCTTCTTTGGACCCTTGGAAACTATTCTGGCAAGCACCTGCCCTACTTCCTGTCCTGAAGAGATACCCCTCCTGCACCATGGGGTGTGTGGATGTGTAACCAGAAAGAGGAATACCACTTAGTGGGGGGCGGAATAAAAAAAGGTAATTCTATTTAATGAGGGGAATTTAGTTATTGTTATTTAGCTGGAGGCTTTAGTGTAGGTATATATAATGCATTACCTGAGTTCTCACATTATGTTCATAACTAAGCTTCAAGCTTCCTGATTCAGTTAGTTAGCCACATCTGTGGTGATGTGTCCTGGCACCCTGGCAATAGGGATTAAATTTAGTCTCTCCACTGGGGTAATAAACAATAGGTGGGGTGGCCTGGCCTCCCAGTTCACAGTGGCTGCAAGATAGGGGATATGCCCTTTACTTGAATTTAGGCAACTACCCACTATCCCAAATCAATGGGTTTGGATGATCAAGTAACAGGGTTCTTGTTCATTTTTTCTATTATGCCTGTCAGAACAAATCCACCATCAAAAGTACTCTTCATCCTTTTGGAATCCAGGAGCTAACCCCTTCCAGAAGAGACTTTTAAATTTAATTTTTATTTTTTAAAAATTAGTAATTTCAATGTATCCTTTAAAGAAATACTGAATCTTATCCAGGGCAAAGCCAAATGTATATGAAATTGTAAGGCATGTTCTGCTTATGTTCTGTCTGGAATTCTTGTTTTTTTTGAGTTTTAGAAAATACTGAAGAATTCTGGACTCTAGCCTGGGAGCCTGGAGAGTGTGAAAACTGAAGGGGGAAATTAAGAGAGGAAAAAAGTAGGAGAGTAGGACTCAAAGTAAAGGAGAAAACTGGAGTAGAATTATTTGTGTATCAGGACACAATTAAAACACAAAGCAAAAACACTATCTGTGCCATTAGTTCATTCAACAGTCTACCAGAGAGGTCTTACCCAAATCATTATTTTTTGTAATAGCTGCAGCTGCCCTGGTTCGTGGCCCCTGTTGTGTGAAATGGTATCCAAATTTAAGGATATTTGTGTTCTCCTCAAGCATTTTGGCAATTTCCATTTCTACAGGTGTTCCCAACTGCTGCCTCTGTTAACAAATATTACAACTTCAATATATTCATATTCATTTCCTACAAAAACCTAGAATATTTTTAGTATACTTAGGTGACAAGTAGTCCTCTTTACATCTGCTGATTTGAAAGACATGACAAGTTCAGATTACTGGTCTCTCTATTTTAAGCACCAATCACCAAGTTAACTTAGCACCAATTTAAAGTGGATACCTATTTGAATTTTAAATCAAATTTATGAAGCGCCCCAGCCTCATACCCCTCAGTTAGTTATGTGCCTTTCTTCTCCTTCCCATTGTTGGCTCCCTCTATATTTTATTGTCTGAGGCCTATCTGTTGGCCCTAATGGTGGCACTCTTGCAAGTTTCCCTATGCTCTTGGGTTTCCTAAAAGGTACTGTGTCCTGGAGCACAGCAAACAGGAAAGTCCCAGAACGTTACCTAGTGTGGAGCATCTAGTAAGATACTAGTAGCTAGAGACATTTCTGGACCTGTTGGACTAACATTGTAAAGGTAAAATGGATCAGAAAAAATTTATTCAAACCAGCGTGAGAGTTCAGTTAAGGAGGTTTATTTAGGCTCACCCATTAAAAGCAAGTTTTCCCCCTCTGCCACCACAGAGTAGTAGTTTAACAAATTCTGTGTAATAACCAGAATCCCTCAGTGTTTAATTAGAGCACTGGCAAGAAAGTATGTCAACAAAATTTTAAGAGGCAAAAAAGACTGACTACTTCCATTAAGATGCAAAAAAGAAATGGCACATATCAAATTATGTTTTTCTGCTGTAATAACGTGTTTCAATTACAAGACTGCCTAGGAACATGGACAGTTCTAGGCTAAAACTTTTCACATAGAAACTGCAGAATATACTCTACAGTTTAATTCTTTATATTGCTTATTAGTTAAATGAGCTTGTTTACTCATTTTAAAGAGCACCAGCAGCATATTAAACTAAATATTTAAGAATATTTTGTTCTTTTTATTCCAAGCAATGGAATCTACAGGGCAGTTAACCTCAATCTTCCATGCTCCTCACTTGAGGATGCCAAGCCAAGCCCAGCAGTTACCCAAAAGGGAAGTCTATTCTTAAACGAATAGAACTATAATTATATAGAAATCATAGAAATGAAGGGCTGGAAGGGACCTCAACAGGCCATCTAGTCCAATGCCCTGCCATACCTACACCATCCCTGACAGGAGCTTCTCTAACTTGTACTTAAAAAACCTAAAATGGTAGGGATTCCAGAACCTCCTTAGGTATCCTGTTTTGGAGAAGTTTAAGACACCTTAGGGAATTCTCCCTCAGAACAGGAATAAGCCCCATCTCTTGCTCTGATATCTGAGGCTCTCTCTAGACAAAGGTTAAAAAAAGTCTGGTTTTAAAACATGTTAGCAAACATTTAAAAACCCTAGGACCAGGGCCAGCTCTAGGACTTTTGCTGCCCCAAGCAAAAAAATTTTTGGCTGCCCCCGCTTTTTTTTTTTTGTGTGCACCCCCCCCCACCCCTGGCTCCGCCCCAACTCCACCCCTTCCCCAAATCCCCAGCACTCCCTTCTCCCACAGGCGTGCCGCATTTCCCCCCCTCCCCCACAACCCCCTGCCCTAGCTTACCTCTGCTCCGCCTGCTCCCCTGAACACACCGTCGCTCCGCTTCTCTCCCCTCCCTCTCAGGCGAGGGAGAGGCAGCGCATTCAGGGGACCAGGCGGAGCGGAGGTGAGCGAGGGTGGGAGGGGGAGCGCAGGAAGTAACGGGAGGGGGCTGGGGGGGAGCGAGGAACAGCTCCCCACCCCAGCTCGCCTCCCCCTCCCCCAAGTGCGCTGCCACTCGGCTTCTCCCTCCCCAGGCTTGCCACGCGGCAGCCAGCCTCGGAGGGGGGAGAAGCGGAGAGGCGGTGGCGCACTCAAGGGAGCAGGCGGAGGCGAGCTGAGGCACATTTCTAGGGGCAGCATGGCCGGCGCCGGAATGCCGCCCCTAGAAATGTGCCGCACCAAGCACCTGCTTGATTTGCTGGTGCCTTGAGCCGGGCCTGCCTAGGATAGACATGGCATGTTGTGTTTTAACATGTCTTAGCTGGTCAGAGTGAACCACAGATTTCCTCTCCCCTCCCCACAGCGTTCACCCTGCCCAGCTAACACGTGTTAAAAACAGGCTTTGGCGCATGCTCTCTACATCCCATCCAGTGGGATGGCTCGCTAAAGTATCCTTACCCCCACCACTGGAAGATAGAGAGGGAAGCCATGTGATAGGATAATGCCTGTCCAGCCCAGTCTTCTTCCATTTCATCCTGTGTTTTAAAGGCATCTCTCAGCTATTTTAAGTATTGCTGATTTCCGCCCCCCCACCTTGATCTTTTTATTTTGGTTGGTTGGGGGGAGGGAGGGGAGAGAGGAGACTTCCACCTACCCAGCTCTGAGCTCCACCAGACAGCTAAGGTTTTAAAAATATTGTACATACATTAATGTATACATACTATTTTTCTCTTCCCCTACCCTTAATCACCATATAAACTACATAGAAACAGAACATTTATTTTTCATGGGTTCATCTCTTCCTGCTCTATTTTAAATCCTAATTCTTCATTTTCAAATATCCCCATTGCTTGCTGGGGAAACTATTTGAATGTTAAGAAATTAATGAATAAGTGATGAAAAAATCAGCCCATCATTTCCCAAGAGGCATTTAGTCCGCCTTCCTCAAGGGATGGAAGTGTCCACTTGAGGAAAGAATAAGAAGAGACTAATGTTTACATTTATTTCGGTACAAAACTGTTCTGTTTTTAATTAAAATACTTTTTGAAAAGGTCACGAATCAGCAGCTGCTTTCTTAAAGGTGGATCAGTCTGTTAGAGTGAGAGCACAAATAATTCAGCTATAATCTTATTATAGCTTCACTTACCTGGTTATCGATTTTGACCTCTGTCAGGGTTTCATTCTCTTTTAGTGCATCAATCAGTGCCATAATGCCAACCCCAGTGACGAAATTTGATTCTATATTTAGACTTTTCAAGTTTTTGTTCACTCTCAGCATATCTGCAAAAGCCTTGAAAAGCAGGAAAAAGTAATGAAAATTAAATAGCAAATTGTACTACAGTAAACGTAACATATAGGACCAGACGGAACTATACCAATTTACACCATCTGTGGATGTTGCCCAAAATCGGCAACACTTTATAGGTTCTTAATGTAATTTCCCAGCCTTTTATCATTCATCTGAGACTGAGGAGAGAATCTTTAATCAGCCTTTTCGAATGCAAACAAGTTTTCATTTGTATGGTACACAATTAGGAAACAGCCTGCATCTTACACTTGTTGCAAACTAAAAACCTTCACAGAATATAAATTATCTCTAATTAGCACATTGGCCCAAATCCACTTTATAAGCCTTGGCAGAAAACCCTCCAGAGCACACAATGAAATACAAGCTGTTCAATAGTAAAGATTAATAACTAACTTCTTGTTTGCCTAGCAGGTGAAATTAGATTTGAGTGATATACAGCCAGGACATTTGACTTTCAAAATACTAATAATCTCTGCCTATTTGATCACATAAAATACAAGAGACCTGCTTTTAGTCACCAATCGCCAATAAAGTAAATATAATTACAGCTGGTTGGAAAATGCCATTTTGTCTCTTGCTGGGATATCCCAGAATAGTCAGATGTATATGCAACTTGGAAATACTCCGGTTAAAAAGGAATATGATGTGTGTCTCCCCTCAAGAGAGATGACAGCCAGGGGAGCCTGAAGCCTAGAGTGGGGGCTTTTGCTGGACCAAAGAGGAGGAATACAGGTGTAGTTGCCCTGAACTGTGACACCTCAACACAATGGTTCTTCAAACTGAGTCCTGCATACACCACAGGTTCACGGACTGAAACTGACAACTGAGCAGTGGTGGACTGGTTGTTGGGAAGGGACGGGGTCCACATGAGGCTCTCTCACAAAGTGGTCTAGAATGAAAGAGTTGAAGAACACTTCCCATTCATCTAGTAGTTTTAGCGCAGTGTTGCTGTAGCCGTGTCAGTCCCAGGATTTCAGAGAGACAAGGTGGGTGAGGCAGTGTCTTTTACTAGAGAAGCTGATCCAATAAAATATATTATCTCACCCACCTTGTGTCTCTAGTAGGTGCTGTCAAAGCTTCTTTAACTTCAGGATGTAAGGGGAAAAATTGTTTTCATCCTCTGCATTACCAGGATGTTTAAACAGCTTTCAGTTCAAATCAACCCCACTTCCCAACCCACAACAAGAGCCTACTTACAACAGCAACAGGGTCATTGCTTCGAGTCGCTGCAAGGCTGAAATTCTTCACATGGGTGTTGGTTTCCAAAGCCTTAGCAAATTCTTTCAGTGTTGGAATTGGGATGTTCTTGAATTAAAAATGAAATATACACATTTTGTACATTACATTATAGCCATTACAATGATTTTTTTTCTACTCAGCTCCTCCCCATTATCTCTTTCTACAGAGAAATATACTGGGCTACCAGTTCTCCCTTACTGGTATCAATAACCAAGTCCCACAGCACAGGCTTGGATGCGGATGAAGGGCAAAATCATATGCTCGACTCTTTGCCTTTTCAAATTACCAATACGCTTTCTTTACTGTACTCAAGCCAGTACCACATTAGAATTAGACTAGAATATCTTGATATGTAAAGCTACCAGAACAAGAAAAAGTGTACAAATTGAATACTCTACTAAATGTGTGTCTGCATATTAATCAGTATCTCATTAAGTTCTTCATATTCCACAATCTGAGAAACACTAATGAGGAAATGGAATTAATAAATAGAAACTACTTCTGAACACTAAGTAAATTCAATTACTGAAGTGTGGTTATCTCTGTTCTGTTACACTAATTCAGGAAGAACTGCTAATTTAGAGTTAGAAATATGGTTTAGTGTACTAAAACTGAATAGAAGGATTTTGGTCTGACACTACTAAGAAATTTGCAACTCATTTTGTGTACATTTTACAGGTGTGTATAATGCCCAAGGGTTATGCTGGATATACTATACAAAATTCCCCATCCAATTTTCTGCTGTTAGAGGAAGCAATAAGAAACCTGGGTTATTTATTGCTTGCCAAAAATGTTATGATTCTGTTCTGATTTATCTGATTAAAAAAATATTCTATTTTAATTTTTTAAAAGTTTGACCGCCACATTTATGACCAGAAATAACCATAACCACCAGCATCTTTTATATGACAACACAGTAAGATACTATATACAAACATCACTCTGTTTCTCATAACCATACTGATAACACTCCTCCGTGAACAGAAGGAAATAAAAACTTTAGGTCAAAGTTTGATTTGAGATCACATACCCCACACATTTATTGGAAAAAATTGATGCATTTACAAATTAGCCTATCCAAGATGAGTTGTGTACTTCTAAAACTAAGACAAAGATTGGATTATTTATTTTCAAATATACGCTCTAGATCAGTGGTCTCCAACCTTTTTAAGCACAAGATCACTTTCTGAATTTAAGATCAACCCAGAATCTACCTTGCCCTTTGCCCGAGGCCCTGCCTGCTCACTCCATTCCCCGCTCCCTCCGCCCCACCCTCACTCACTTTTACCAGGCTAGAGCAGGGGGTTGGGCTGCAGGCTCTGGGCTGGGGCCGAAGGGTTCGGAGTGTGGGACGGGGCTCTGGGCTGAGCCTGGGGCAGGGAGTTGGGGTGCAGGAGTGAGGGGTGCAAGCTCTGGGAGGGAGTTTGGGTGAAGGAGGGGGCTCTGGGCTTGGGACAGAGTGTTGGGGTCCAGGCTCTGGGAGAGACTGCTGGGGCAGACGTGCAGGAGTGGGTGCGAGGTGCAGGCTCCGGCCAGGAGGCCCTTACCACAGACAGCTCCCGGTTGGTGGCACAGCAGGGCTCAGGCAGGCTGCCTGCCTGCCCTGGTCCCATGCTGCTCCCGGAAGCAGCTGGCTGCTGACACGTCTCTGCAGTCCCTGGGGGTGTGTGGAGGGCAGCGGGTCTCCATGCACTGCCCACACCACCCCTGCAGCTCCCATTGGCCGGTTCCCAGCCAATGGGAGCTGCTGGGATAGTGCTAGGGTTGGGGGCAGCATGCAAGGCCCCCCTCACACACATCCCCCCTCCCAGGGGCCACAGAGACGTGCCAGCAGCCAGCTACTTCCAGAAGCAGCGTGGGGCCAGGGCAGGCAGGCAGGCAGCCTGCCTGAGCCCTGCTGCGCAGCTGGACTTTTAGAGGCCAGAAATCACGATCGGTTAGCAGAGGCTCCAGGATCGACCGGTTGGTAACCACTGCTCTAGATCAAAAGAAATAATTTTGGGGAAGCTCTATGGCTTGTGTCACACAGGAGGTCAGTCAAGATGATCACAATGGCCTTGGAATCTGTGTACCTATAAAAGACACACTGAAAAGTTATTTTTAGGTGAGAAAAACAATGCAGTTATTGTAGCCTCCCAACAATTACCTTTATATTGTTCAGATTAACTTCACCAAGACGAGAGTCATTATCTTTAATCCTTTGCAAACTCTCCTCTACATGTGTGGGATTTGGTGGTTCATCTGAAAATGGTATCATCCTTTCACCTTTTACGGTATCTGAAACATAAGACAAGGAACATGAATCAAAAGAGCCCATCTGTCATAAAGGGAAGGGTAACCACCTTCCTGTATACAGTGCTATAAAATCCCTTCTGGCCAGAGGCAAAACCCTTTCACCTGTAAAGGGTTAAGAAGCGAAGATAACCTCGCTGGCACCTGACCCAAAATGACCAATGAGTGGACAAGACACTTTCAAATCTGGAGGGTGGGGGGGGGGAAAGCAAAGGGTTTGTCTGTCTGTGCGATGCTTTTGCCAGGAACAGATCAGGAATGCAGCCTCACAACTCCTGTTAAGTTAGTAAGTAATCTAGCTAGAAATGCGTTAGATTTCCTTTTGTTTACTGGCTGGTAAAATAAGCTGTGCTGGATGGAATGTATATTCCTGTTTGTGTCTTTTTGACACTTAAGGTTTTCCCTAGAGGGATTCTTTATGTTTTGAATCAGATTACCCTGTAAGGTATTTACCATCCTGATTTTACAGAGGTGATTATTTTACCTTTTCTTTAATTAAAATTCTTCTTTTAAGAACCTGCTTGATTGTTCATTGTTCTTAAGATCCAAGGGTTTGGGTCTGTGTTCACCTGTACAAATTGGTGAGGATTTTTATCAAGCCTTCCCCAGGAAAAGGGGTGTAGAGCTTGGGGGGATATTTTGGGGGAAGACATCTCCAAGTGGGCTCTTTCCCTGTTCTTTGTTTAACACACTTGATGATGGCAGCATACGGTTCAAGGACAAGGCAAAGTTTGTACCTTGGGGAAGTTTTTAACCTAAGCTGGTAAGAATAAGCTTAGGGGGTCTTTCATGCAGGTCTCCACATCTGTACCCTAGAGTTCAGAGTGGGGAAGGAATCTTGACACCATCTGACATATTAAGTGTAATAAACGGTACACATTAGTTATTACATCTAGTCAACTAGTCATCTGCCAAAAACTTTTATCCTCTGCCCATCCTGCCAAAAACCAAGAAACATCACACCATGCTGTCCTCTTTTGGCCATACTTTCACACAGTAACTTTTTTTTTTTTAAATAAGTCCTTCTGTCACATTCACAACAGGTTTTTGAAAAAACAGATGGGAATTGGATTACAAAAGAAAATATTAAAACCCAGACTCAATCACAAATAAAATACATATTCATTCATTCCACTTTTACAAAAAGTGAGTATATTTTATCTCTTTTTATTAATTTCTACCCTTTCCACAGCTCATCTAACAATTTACATTTTATATACAAGCTTACCTTTGACTTGGAAACAAAATGCTTTTTGTGTATCAAGAATATAAGTGTAACGTATTACACAGTTTATGCTGCAGTAGCAAAATGACTGGATACTTGGTATTGTACACAGGTTTTTATTTAGATCTTGACTATAAATACTCACCTGTGAAGCTTTCATTGCTGACACCATTACTACTTCCCACTATGTCACAGAACTGAGTGTTTGTTATCAAGTTGTGCATTCCCAGGATAGCTGTAAGAGAAGAATTTTACTGTTCCCTGCTGTTTAAATTCAGAATCTGAAGAATATTTGAGAGATTAATAATTGCATCTGGTTGGAAAATGTCAGCTGTTCAATGAAAAGTGTTTGCCATTTTCTTACTAATTCTAATAATTTAAAGCCATTGAGAGCTTTTTTACTTCTATTTGGCCTGCCCCTTTTCAAAACAGCCATCAAAATCCCACCAATAGACATCATACACCACAGCCAAGTGTGCAGTTCAACCCACATATATCATTACATTGTTTGCTGCTTTGTCAGTCTAAAGCTAGTTTTACAAGGCATATAGCACCACGTTCCCACATTTGAGGAAGGGATGTAACACACATTTACTCAAAAAAGCTGTCAGTTTGAGGGAAGACCTTGCTTAACCCATTTCTTACTTCTTCAGACCCAAAAAACAATAAAATGGTGAAATATTTTGTATGCGGGGAGATAATTTGTGCAATGCTTTTTCTACAAACCTCCAGTGTGTAACATGACATGGTTCAATTTCTAAGACAACTAGATTTCATGCAGCAGTAAAGACTTTCAGGCTTTGCCAGGTTTCAGATGACAAAGATACAGTAATATTTACTACAGAGGATCAGGCTTTTATGAATATGCACAAACACACCCATGCTTCAAAAACTAACCTGCAAGGTCACACAGTTCTGTATCTGTGGCACTTGTCAAAGCTTCCTCCAGTTCTGGATCAAGAGAGACTTTTTCTTCTATGAAAGACTGTACAGGCTTCTGTTTGGGGATAAATATTTTCCCTGTGTGTAGGGGAGAAATAAAGAGTCTGAAATTCCTTTGGATTATATGGTTATTCAGTTTTACTCATCTCACCATATTACACATATACACACACAAGTTTAGTTCTCCAGCTTGAACTACTGCCTTATAAAAACAAGCATGAACCGTCATTAGCTAGAAGACTGAAATCAGCCCACCAAACCCAAGAATGCTAACAGCAAAGGGGCTGATTTGGTCAAGTATGCTGGAATTAATTTCTGCCTAATTTGTTTTTGGAAGTTGGAGGGTGCGGTGATGGGAAAACAAACATGAAGATCTGGCATTGTAAGTAATGTGGTATCCCAACCATCAATATTCATCTTTTAAAAGCAAGATAAATATTTGCTAATATTTTGTTTTCCATTTATATTAAGTTTTCTCTACATTCACCTCTCTAGTAGTGCTTCAGGATTTACAGTGACTGACTGATATCACTAACTGCACCAGGAGAGACCACTACCTGGAAGACTTCTAACTTGGACTCATCAGGTAGGACAGATACCAAACCTTGTCTGAAGTTTCAGATTAAAATGTATTCATTTTATTTTTAGTGATACATATTCTGCTTCTGATTTTGGATACAAGGGCTTTCAAATGAAAAAAAAAAGCCCCTATCTGAGCAGTCCAAATCAAGGGCAACGTACATGAATAGCATCTGAAGAAACTGAAAAGGCAAACTATATTTTTTAGATATTTGCATACCCAAGGATGCTCTTTTCTAAACTGAGGTAGGCCCTGTAGCAGAGTCAATGAAAACACACTAGTTAGAATAAGCAACTAATGATTGCGCACTGGTTTCTCAGTTATTGCAGACAGAAGATGGGAGAAGTTATTTTTAGAGGACATGCAGTATAAACAGTACTCTGGGTAGTTCACATAAAATACATAGTGTACATATATTACATCTATTTTATTTATTAATGTACACTAATATGTACATATATATTACATTTATTACACACAAAAATACACACCCAAAAGCAATGAGAGCCTTTGGAACCGGACATTTGAGGCTGCAGAGGCTAAAGCTCTCGTTAATATGCCTAATATGACTCTCCACTATTTAATATAGACATTCATTTAAATTTCCTGGAGTTAAGTGAAAAAGGAAACAAACACACTTGAAAACAGAATAGGGATTTGTTACGTGCCTTCAGTGATGTTTTCCCCCTTCTAACGAACCTAAAATCACTATTAAAAACTAGTACTAGACTAGATATCGCTAAAATTTATATAAAACTTCACTTTTAAAACTTAAGAGCATATTTCCTTACCACAGAAACAATTATGGAAAAAACTGAAGGGCAATTAATACTGGTAGAATATGGCAAGTGCTAAGCATCCGTTCCCCTTCTTTCAGCCCAAAGGAGGGTTTCATTGGGTGGGACTGCTTATTTATAGTTAAGGATACGATTTAGTCATGGAGGACATGGATTCTGTGACTTTACCGGACCTCCGTTACTTTAGCAAGCCTCCCCCCCCATTATTTTTAGTAAAAGTCAGGGACAGGGAATAAACAAAAATTCACAGAGCTGTGATCTGTCCCTGACTTTTACTAAAAATAACTGACAAAATCTTAACCTTAGTCATTGCTAACTACAAGGTGGAACAGATTGTTTAGTATAAGTAGTTAACGCATATTTCAAGGGACCATTCAAGGTGAAGTGGCCCATTAACACCTTCAGTCACAGGCAGAAAAGGAAGGGGGCAGGGGAGGAAAAAAGCAGTTTGGAGGAGGAGGGGTTGTTAGGGGGTTACAGATTGTTGTAATACACCATAAACCGTCAAATCTAGTGCATCTTTCAGTCACTCTTCTTGCAAAGGACATTAGGTCCTTTGCAAGTGCTACAATACTATTCACATTAACATTCAAACTTAGAACTTAGTTAGGACCATTTCAATACTATTAAGTAACCCCAACATAAAATCTCAATTCCACATCAGCAATATGTGCCTAATTCAATATTCTCATCTAAAACATTCTTTCTTTCAGATTCCTCAGTCATGCTGGCTAGTCCCAGCTCCACTGTGACAGCCCATCGTGCACCAGGGGCAGGCTAGGTAGGTCACAAGCCAAGCATCCAAGATATTTTCCTCATTTTGAATATAAATATTTGTAACTTGCTGTTTGGAATGAGATTAAGTTTAGACTTTTTAAATACCTCAGTGACATGGGATTTTATTGGTGTGTTTTTGTTTTGAATTGTGGGATGTTTAAAAAACTTTGGTTTTAAAATTCAGAATCTCATGCATGAAGACAGAATCCACATGCTACAGTGAACACAGGCAGCAATAAAATGCCCACGAATGATTATGGTTGTTTGTTGTGCTCTCTATAATGCACTGATGCACCACCACAGCAACAGATTAAAGAGCCGTCTATTGATTTTTGGTTTTCCTCCACATACATGTAGTTGGTATAACAAGGCACCCTAAGCCACAAACAAACCAGTGCCAGCATCATGAAGCATTTTCATTTCTAAGTATTCTCATTTTGGGGAGTTGTACAATAGGGAACATTAACTCATGGGATGTTCTGTGCACATCTGAAAGGAGACAGCAAACCTATTTTCTTACACTACTGTACTGAATATAGTCATGATATAGTAGTTGGTAATGCACTCCTCCTGGCTCCTTTATAGATGCCATGTGATCCTTGATGCCCACAGAGCAATCAAGAAAAAGTGATGTTACACTCCTGATTCATGCTGAACAGAACCTTGGAATGAATGGGAGATTAGGGGGAATTAAGTGATATCTGATGTTGTAAAAGCGTTGATTTGATTTTTGTCAGCATCACATGCTGAGAACCAAAATGATTGTCTGTTAATACCCTATCTACTAATAAATATTAATATATGGGAAAACATGTCACTTGCTTGGTCACGTTTTTAAGTAACCATCCAGGGCAGGATATGCAGGATTTTATAGAGTATTTGGTATCTATTGTTGCAGTTATTTTGTATAAATAATTTTAATTAAGATGAGGCACTTGGTAACATTTACAGATTGGTAAATAAGCCTCAGAACATCAGAACCCAAAAGGGAAAAAAAACCTGAAAACTGAAAGGAGGTAAAGTTTTGTTTTCTAAATAACTGCAGGCTTGTTAAAGAAGTGAATGCATAAGCATGTCACATTTGATCTGCAGAGTCAGTGGGTTTCCTGTTCATTTCCCCTTCTCCACATATTAAGTGGGCTTTTCCTGTGAACTGTGACTTCCTGCTAAAAACCCACAATCCCCAGGGCACCTCAGGACTTCATGCAATTTTTGAACCGGTTTTATCAGCACAAAAGTCCATATTTATATAGATAAGGTGATAAATAGTTGTATAAGTTTGTTTCAAAGTTTTAATTCTGCATATTCTGAAACTGCCAGTACAGATTGTTCCTCTGACAATCTTCCCATTGGACTCTATCATAAGACTCTGGAAGTCAGCGCTCTCATCTACTTCTTAAGATCAGGAGGCAGGGATTTGAGCTAAATGGAAGAAAAGTGGGCAAAGGTTTGTGAGATGGTACAGCTTTGTGGGGATGAGTGTACATTTCTCTGTCTAGTAAGTTCAGAAAGTGTGCTTTAATAAAGTTATCAAATGAAGGAGTCAAACACTGGCTTCTGCTGGATATATTTTTGTTAGTAGGTCTTTAGAGCAAAGCTAGAAATTGTACTTGTGAAGGAGCTGTGAGAGCACCATAAAAGGGAGGGGAGGGTCCACAGGTGCCCAAACTGTGGCCCCGCCCCTCCCCTGCCCCTGGGCTGCCCTTCCTCCAAGACCCCGCCCCTTCCCCCATCACTCACTCTTACGGTCGGTAAAAAGTAAGGGGGGGGCCATAGCCTCCTGATCCCCTGTTTCAGCGCCCCTGCATGTGTGTGATCAACCTTCGGTTAGTTTATCATTTAAGTCACAGTTTCTCAAACTTACATAGTTTAGATCACTTCTTAACAGAGCTGGTTTTATGGCACATTCATGAATGCATAACATCCCTGTGGCAACTACAGCAAACGTTGCCATGGTAAGTAATGTAAGGAATGGATGTTTAGCTGCCTTTAATGCAGTAAGCACGGTGATTCCCTCCCGACCCCCCAGCTTTGGCTCTTTATTTCATCTCCCCTTCTGCTTCTCATAGCTAGAGGCAGAGGAGGAGGGAGTCCAGCATGGGGCGACCAGCTACCTTTTCACAGACCCCCTGGAAGTGCTTTGTGCACCACAGCCTAGGAACCCGTTTAAGAGGAGGAGGATGTCAGAGAGGAAGGAAGAAGATGGTGGTCTCTCTCACAGGATGAAATTCACTCTAGCAGAGGGCCTGCTGAAGACTCTCTATGCCTCCTGTGTCTCACTTGAGCCCTTTAGGGTAACCTGCAAACTAGGTGTGGGAGGAATAGGAAAGTAGAGACATTTTTGTGAAAAACAAAAACTGTTTTTATAAATTAAAAATGTGCCTGGTTGGTCTGGTAAAAAAAAAAATACAAAAATTGAGAGGTCAGAGAGTGAGGACTACTGCACCTGCCCTTTACTTGCAGCCTCAGGCTTCTTCCTTACTCTTCAGCACTTGCTGAGGCAGCAGCGAACAGTTTTTAAAGCAGTTCTAACATTGTTAGGCCCAGTCCAATCCATCCGGCTTAACTCTGCTAGAAGCAGTTTTGGGTGTAACCCAGGTAGAGGACTTGTGTAGATAGAGCCTTTGTGAGAACGTTTCCAACAAACGTCATCTCGCCAAGACCAGTCATCATGTCTGTTCACTTGTACATTGCACATGTGAAAGCAGCTTAATTTTTCAGGTAATGAGCAAATACTTCAAGACAATTTAGTGTCTTGTTCAGTTACTTCAAGGATAAGACCTCTGTATCTTAGGAAACAATGATCTAACTAGAGGCTCACTGCCAAGAGAGCTATGGGGATATTTTTCTCTTTATACACGCACACTAACACAAGCACTTTTAAAAAGTCACATCTGCACATCAGCCCATGAGGGCTATGAAAACCACTTCTTTGACTATCTGGAAACATTCCATTTTTTAAGGGTTTGATCACATGACGAAATGTGACAGACTTTACTTATTTGGAAACCATGGGATACTTCAGAATTTAATAAACAACGTGATATAAAAAAAGGAAGATTACAGAAATGGTTAGTATTTGACCACCACTGAAATACTTATTTATCTTGCAACAAAGCCCATTGCCAACTGTGTCCACATATCTATTCTATAGTCGATACGGGGACACCATCATAGGGCCTAAATCACATCAGCCACACTATCAGAGGCTTGTTCACCTGCACATCTACCAATGTGATATATGCCATCATGTGCCCGCAATGCCCCTCTGCCACGTACATTGGTCAAACTGGACAGTCTCTACGTAAAAGAATAAATGGACACAAATCAGACGTCAAGAATTATAACATTCAAAAATCAGTCGAAGAACACTTCACTCTCTTTGGTCACTTAATTACGGACCAAAGTGGCAATTCTTCAACAAAAAAAACCTTCAAAAACAGACTCCAACGAGAGACTGCTGAATTGGAATTAATTCGCAAACTGGATACAATTAACTTAGGCTTGACTAGACACTGTGAGTGGATGGGTCATTATACAAAATGAAACTATTTCCCCATGTTTATTTCCCCCCCTCCCCGGCTGTTCCTCAGACGCTCTTGTCAACTGCTGGAAATGGCCCACCTTGATCATCGCTACAAAAGGTACCCCCACCCCGCTCTCCTGCTGGTAATAGCTCACCTTACCTGATCACTCTCATTACAGTGTGTATGGTAACACCCATTGTTTCATGTTCTCTGTGTACATAAATCTCCCCACTGTATTTTCCACTAAATGCATCCAATGAAGTGAACTGTAGCTCACAAAAGCTTATGCTCAAATAAATTGGTTAGTCTCTAAGGTGCCACAAGTACTCCTTTTCTTTTTGCAGATACAAACTAACAAGGCTACTACTCTGAAACCTTATTTATCTTGATCAATCTATTTTGTTTGCTTCCTGCCATTGTATTTAGGATCAGTTGTAACCCAAACTTTCCAGGCTACAGAATGTACTTTGACTTCCCCACGCCTTCTAATCTCATTTTATGTACTATGATTCTATGCATGGTGGCAACTAGTCTAGGTTTCAACAGACATGCTATACTGCCTCTGGCTTTTAATAGATACAGTATTGTGTTGATCAGTACTCACATGTGTCCACCATATTAAAACAGGTTTCACAGTAGCAGCCGTGTTAGTCTGTATTCGCAAAAAGAAAAGGAGTACTTTGGCACCTTAGAGACTAACCAATTTATTTGAGCATAAGCTTTCATGAGCTACAGCTCACTTACCTCACGAAAGCTTATGCTCAAATAAATTGGTTAGTCTCTACGGTGCCACAAGTACTCCTTTTCTTTTTTCATTGAAGTTAGTGGTAATTGACAAACTGCACATCAAGATGATTGGACTCCAAATCAATTTCATTGTATACTAATCCTGGGACCAAAGCATCTATTGGGAACAGAGGACAACTGAGTAGTATTTACTCTCAGTCCTAATGATTCCTTGCAGAACAAAGAAAAATAAGGGTAATAAAACTGAACATATCTTCATGCCCTTCAAGATTAAATATTTCACCAAATCAACGTTCAAGATTGTATCCACCATTTTCCTTTATTTTAATAACGGAGAAATGCTTTGGCTTATCAACCCACTCTTGTACTCATCTTTTGAACACAAATGAATGCCAGCTTTGTAAAATACAGGTGATAAATCTCTTCCTCACAGAGCCATGGGGCATTCAGAAACAATATTTACTACATATTCTTCATTAGAATAAAATTCTGAAAGGCACTTGTGTAGTTTTTCCAATTCCCAGCTATATAAATCCATTTTCTCATGCTAGCTTTCATGTAAACGTGTCTTGCAATACAACAGCACTTAACCAAGTGTCAATTTGTTAAACTTTCACCTCCTCTTAAACTCAAAGCATCTTTAGGCATGTAACTTCACCTCACAATACCACTGTCCCCCTCCCACACCCCCTTTAACCTCTCACATTTCACAGAATAGTTCCCTGAATTTCCTTTAAAGACTAGCCATTTGTCTGAAAGACAAAAATTGGGTATAATTGCAATTGGGGGAATTTTCCTGCAGAATAATTCTTGATGCTAAAAAGGCCAACAGTAAATTTAAATCAACTTAAGCCAAGTGACCTGGGTCAATCCAGATAAATAATGCATACAGCTAAAGTTTTTAGTCCAACATATTTACTGTTATGTTAAAGCAGAAACAATGTTTTATGACCAGTCAATCCATGAGGTGAAGAAGCCATAGTAAGAATGCAGTGTGTGGAGAGGTGGTGGGAGGGAAGGACTAGAAAAGTGTAACGCTTTTGAGATGCAAAGCCTAATTTACAAAATATTAGCTAAATATTAAGTAAGACCATAGCACCTTCCACATGATGATTTCAGAGGGAATACAAGCATTAATAAATTAATCTTCACATCACCCTATGCGGTTAGGCAAGTATCACATTTCACCGTTAGGGAAGCAGGCAATGAGAGGTTAAGTGGCTTGCCCAAAAACACACTGGTTTCAGAGCCAGGAACAAAACCCAGATCTCCTTACTCCCAGCCTTGAGCTTTTGCCTTTTTGCAGGGAGACACACAGCTACTTGTTCTGAAGTTACTGCAGCTTTTTAAAGTGACACTTCCTGGAAGAAAAATGTGTTACATCAATCTTTTGCCTGAATTATTTCTTCAGGCAACAATGGCTTATTGTATGTTTCAAAACTTAATCAGAACAGTATGTGACTTTCAAGTTCTTAAAACCGGTTGAAAACAAAGTCGTTTTTTTAGAAGGGGTGGGTGTTTGATAGTACGCTTTTAGAAACAGAGCCAAGCACTAGAAAGAGTATACTGTACTCATTTTACATATGATTTGTTATGCTTCACACTTCTATAGTCCTGTTTCTCCCATTACCACCAAGTGCTTCACAATACGATTTCAAGCTCATCAAGTTTCACAAGACAATGAGGTAGCTAAAGGTACTAAATTGTAGTGGAATCGTGACATGTTACAACCCTGGGGTTAATTATGCAGTTGTTTAACAGTGCACGTCAACCCTAAATTATTTCAGACACAAGTGAAGAACACCATATTCAATTCAAACAGCAGGGGAATTTAGGCAGGCAGAGTGTAAGTTACCAGGGTCTGTGCGTGGCCAGGACATTGTATCTAACGTCTCCCATCATATACTACTCGAATAATCTCAAGTGCTCAGGACCAGCACAGAAGCCCCCAACATCATGTTGAACATCAGTTCAGAACTGACTCCAGATTGAAATGGTATTGGTGAACCACTGAGTGGACACATGTTCCCTGCACAGTCCTGATTAGCTTACGAGATCCACTAGGATTACAGCACAAGGTGGGATCATTAAAATAAGTATCCCATAGGAAATAGGCTTTTTGTAAAGCTTCCTATAATCAAGGTAGCTGATTGGCGAAGGTAAAGAAGATTTATATAAATCAGGAGGTGGGCAAACTATGGCCCGCGGGCCACATCCGGCCCGCAGGACTCTCCCGCCCGGCCCCCGAGCTCCTGGCCAGGGAGGCTCGCCCATGGCCCCTCCCCCGCTGTCCCCTCCCCCCTGCAGCCTCAGCTCGCTCCGCCGCCGGCACAATGCTCTGGGTGGCGGGGATGTGAGCTCCTGGGGCAGGGCAGCTGCAGAGCCCGGTCTGACCCGGTGCTCAGTGCTGTGCGGTGGCAGCGTGGCCCGGCTCCAGCCGGGTGGCGCGGCTGTAGCACCCCCAGCCACCAGTGCTCCAGACAGTGCGGTAAGGGGGCATGGAGCAGGGGGTTGGATAGAGGGCAGGGGAGTTCAGGGTGGTGGTCAGAGGGCGCAAGTCTGGATAGGGGTCAGGGCAGGAACAGGGGGTTGAATGGGGGCAGGGGTCCCGGGGGGGAGGAGTCAATGGGGGGGGGGTTGGATGGGGCAGCAGGGGTGACTGGATGGGGCAGGGGTCCCGGGGGCCAGTCAGGAATGAGAGGAGGGGTTGGATGGGGCAGCAGGGGGCAGTTAGGGGTGGGGGTCCAGGGACGGTCGGGGGTCCCGGGGTGGGGGTTGGATAGGAGGTGGGGGTCAGGTCACGACCCCCTCCCCTAACCGGCCCTCCATACAATTTCTGAAACCCAATGTGGCCCTCAGGCCAAAAAGTTTGCCCGCCCCTGTAAAACAGGATAGGTGTGGTTTGTATTTTTGGGAGGAGAGAGAACTGGATAGATTTCCCATCTAATTAAGTAAAAATTCAGAGAGTTAGACATAAGACTCAGACCAGTTTCTATTCTATTGTATTTGGTAGTAAAGTCTCTGTCCCAACAAAACTGCACATAGGGAAGCAGAAGCAGCCCAAATCAGAATTTATTCTAGCTAGTTTAGATTCCTAGTAAAAATATAAGCTTGAACACACATTAGACAAGAATGATTTGTCACAAGATGCGTGGGAAACATTGTCAAGCTAGGTTAACTGAACAGCTAAGCAAGATTCCCATTCCTTACCACTCCATGTTTCCACCTATTCAGACTGAGTTCACCGAAGTTTTAAGTTTGTCTGTTACACTGAGGGCTTGTCTACACTGGCACTTTACAGCACTGCAACTTTCTCGCTCTGGGGTGTGAAAAAACACTCCTCTGAGTGCAGCAAGTTTTAGCACTGTAAAGCGCAAGTATAGACAGTGCACCAGCGATGGATGCTGTGCTCCCAGCACTGGTAGCTATACCCCTCGAGAAGATGGGGTTTTTTTAGAGTGCTGGGAAGATCAGGGAAGAGTTTCTGAAAATCAGGTTCCCTTAAAGTCTCAGGCTGTGCACCCAAAAATTAATGTATCTGAAGTCAGACAACTTTTTGAAAATCTCAGTCGAAGTGGGGCAGCAAGCTAAGGTTGAATTTTGACAGTCAGCATCACTCTCCCACGCAAGAAAAAAAAATCCCTCCCCCTCCCCCGCATCATAAAACCAGAGCTGGAGGGTGGGGGTCTGGAGAAAGGAGTAACAAAGAATTATGCTGTCTAAGACGTGCATAAAATTCCTCACTACTATACACTGCAAAAATTCTGTTTTCATAGCTCTCATTTTGTTGAAAAGTGCCTAGTTTCACTTTTTACAATATTTTTAATATATTCTTTCCATTTATTCCTTTTTTAAAATTAAAAATTAGTATTCAAGGAAAAAGATAAGGAAGGTTATTAAATAAGAACACTCTTTTTAGGAGTGAAGGGATCTTTAATGGCTACGCTGGCATGACACTGCTATATCTGAACAGTTTGTTGCCACTAGTAATACTTCATTACATAAAGGAAGTGACATTTGATCTTTATTCACTATGATTTATACTACAGCTGGATCCTTCTATTTTCCAGAATTAATCGCATGGCTTTGGTCTACAAAGCTGATAACAAGAAAGCCAGAGGAACTTTAGAAGGCATTCCCCTAGCTGAGTGAAACCATATTTAAAACATCTTCTTCTCCAGACCAGCAAGAGCTGGGAAATCTGAGAAGGCAGAGTTATCAGGCTGGGTGGTAAGTGGAGTAAAGAGAATCGAGCATTACTTTTATTACTCTCTTAGATCCTTCCAGCCAAACTAAGGACTGCTTCCACGAGGTCCAGAGGGAGCCATGTCTAACCTTCTCAGCTAGACTAGAAACAAGGCCTTTAGGGAAAGGAAACCCAGAGGACTTCTCTCACAGTCACCTTTTACCCTTAAACTGTTTGCACTATGTGCTGGGAAACCTTACTAAGGTTAGAAACACAGAACAAGATAGGTTAAATAGCACACTAAAGACCCAAATACAAGCCAGTAGAAGCAGAAGAGGGGTGGTTGTTGTAGTTGCAGGCATTATATATGAAAATATTCACCCAAATGTCTGCATCTAATTGCTATGCGCAATCAATAATTGCATATGCAAATTAAGCAGATTAATGTACAGAAAAGTCTGAAAATCCAGAACCAGCTGTTCATTCACCAACAGATAAGCTAGAATCTAGTGTTTTGAACCAATGAGTACAAGATACAGTTGAAAAACAGAGCCTGAAGGCACCAAATAGTAGGACAGGAACTCCCCCACCCCCAAAAAGGAAAATATTGAATTAATTGAAGTCCATTGATTCCTTCCAACATAATCATAATTTATAAATGGGGACAGATTGACAGGCTCAATTTTAAATCTGGGCCAGGGAAGAAACTGTTCCATAAGGACAGAACCACAGAGCTGTTAAGCAAAATCTTGGGTTTTTTTTAAAAAAAAACTAATTATTATTTCAGTTCCAGAGGCTTTATGAGTAAGTAGCATTTCTGAATAGACTTTCACATTAGCCATTACGTTTTTTCTGCACTTACATTTGTTTGACAATAGTGATTTGTAGCCAAGCTTTAGAAGTGTCAGAAACACTTGAAAACTTACTTTGATTCTAAATCATGCTCCAGGACACAGACTCTTGGACATTTTCTTAAATTATTGGGAAGCAGAGTTGATTTACAGTGAAATTTTCTTCACTATCTCCAAGTGCTATATCCTATTTGACTGTACACACAATTATGCAAGTAGGAATGATTAGATACCAGAATCAGCTTTGAGCATGTGTATGCATATATATATAAAATCATATACACTTATTATATGTACTCCAGATACGTGTTTTCATCTGCAACATTTTCTTTGTGGTGTAAGCATGTCTTGTGTTGTGTCTTTTTTTAAAGCATTCCCAATAAAATTCCAACCCAACACACTTTCCTAAAATGCAGAGTAACAGCAAGTACTAAAAATATTTTTAAACCAGAAACTTGAATCACTAATAGAGTACAAATGGGGCATGAACCTTCTCATAATACAATTTCATGGGTAAAAAATTTAAATTTGCTCTGGGCCATTTTTCTGCTAGGAATCCTACCATATCATCTGGGATTGGAAGGCAATAATGCCTTTTGCTGTACTGGGCTCCAAGCTGTAGAAAAGCTTTGCCTTTTAAGTCAGTCACAGCCATCCCTCATTTTTACTGCTATCCAATCTCTTCAATGCCAGGTGGCTTTTAGTAAGACCACTAGCGGCCATCCTATTTACATTCTTTCTTCTCTCTCCCCACCGCCATGATGGACCCCTCTACTACTTCTCCAGTGTTATAAGTGTGGCTTTATTTGTAATATATACAGTTTATTACTCTACAATACATGTACATTTTCAAACCACTATACAAACAATAACTAATGATAATGACACCTTTCCAAGGTAAGAATTCCTGTTTTAGAGATGGGAACTGCTTTCTGCTTCCCCTAACAGATAAGTGGGAGGCCTGGAACCTGAATTCAGGACTTCCTAGCTCCTGATATTGTGCTTAGTCCACTAGATCATGTTGCTTCAATGGAATTTTCTTGTTATATTCCAACGTAATACCAAATTATTAATGGGATTGTCCATAAGCAATTCTCTGGAGCATTGGTGGTGTAAGCTACCGGAGCATTTCCAACTACTGACAGGGAGAATGACACTTCAAATAAACTGGCTGAGGGGAGTTGCTGGCTATTCTACCCAAAGAAGAATGTCAAAACAGCCCACGCATCACACCAGTAAAGTCCATTCCTGAATGGATGTCAACATGCTGGCTAAGGACATTCTTACCTTTCTTTTCCCCTGTAAAAGGAACAAAATCCTCCCTGTCTTCTTGTTCCAGTGCTTCCTTCTCCAAATAAGCAAGGAGTCCCTCTCTGTCAAAAGCACCTGAGGCCTTTTTAGTAGTCTGGTCTTTCTGTCGGAAGCCTGCTGGCAAAAGTGCATTCTACAAAACAAAAGGAAGAACTATGACAAAGCTTCAAAAGTCCTGGTATACAAGTTGTCAGCTTCAATTCAGTCTTTCTGAAAATCAAATTCATTCATTCTATTCTACTTTTCAGAAAATCTTGAACCTCCCTCCAATATTTATTTTTGGAGTCCAGGTCTACATACAATGGATTGCATATTGTGCATTATTAGTGTTTTTAAGAAACTGAAACAGTTAGATTGCGGAGTACCAGAGCTTCTAGACCACGGATCGGCAACCTTTGGCCCGCAGCCTGCCAGGGTAAGCCCCCTGGCGGGCCGGGCCGGTTTGTTTACCTGCCGCGTTCGCAGGTTCAGCCGATCGCTCCAGGCCAATAGGGGCTGTGGGAAGCGGCAGCCAGCACATCCCTTGGCCCGTGCCGCTTCCCGTAGCCCCCACTGGCCTGGGAGCTGCAATCAGCTGAACCTGTGGATGCGGCAGGTAAACAAACTGGCCCAGCCTGCCATGGGGCTTACCCTGGCGGGCCGCATGCCAAAAGTTGCCGATCCCTGTTCTAGACTCACACAGTAGTTATTTCACATTTCCTTTTCAATACGCATGCGCCCTTCACTTGCATGGGGAAGAGTGAATAAAAACCACTCACCCCATTTGGGTGCTCAGTCAGGACGCTATCTACAACTTTCCAAATTCACAAGACAACTGTCTATTCTAGCCAACTCAGCCAGCAGCCAACAACATGGGGAAGCACTTTTGTGCAGGAGACTTGATCTTACTCAAGGCCTCTGCAACTGCTGGTATGATGTGAATTAAAGGAGAAAGTCATAGAAAAAAATCGAGGAAAAAATGTAGATAGAAAGGAGGGAGCATTACATAAGTAAGGGGGGAGATTTCAGATGGTCATTTTTTTAAAAAAAAAGGCATTTTGACCGTTTCCCCACAGTTAAAAATTATGCATGTCACCAACATGAGAAGTAAGCAACCATACATAACTACTGGCATCCCACAAGAATACTCTGCTACAGATCAAGTTATTCAACACTGACTAGTATATTACAATACGATTGAATGTCACAAGTCTACAGAGATTATATCAATCTTAAACCTAAATTGACAGCTGGAACTAGAACCCAAATCTAGCTAAAGAACAGGACTGGGAGGCAGAAGAAGTCAACCCTTCCCCTCATCATCAGTACATGCAACAGAGGAGGCCACCAGGGGTACAAAAAGATGGTGATCAATACATGTTGGAAACAGGATAATAAAGCTAGAAACATTTTCAAACAAAGAATTTCCTTCAGGAACACCACCAACTGTATTTTTTCTTCCTATAATTATATATTATTCCCAAAAAGGTCTTCATGGTCATTTTGCTTTACATTGGTTGTTGTTATGTTGCAAACAGGAAACAAACAGCTTTGAGATATGAGTCTTTATTTTTAGTAGTGTTTCTTTAGCAGGTTAGAAAACCTGTTCTGTACATATCAAATGAATTCAAGAAAGAGGCACTAGTCTGTCAGCATAGTTTCTTAACCAGTGCCACCAAAAGGGGCTGTTTGCTACCCAATACCCACCTCAGGGTCAAGGTCATCCAGAACAGTTTCCAGTTGTTTCAGCTCTTCTTCTGATAGCTTGCCAAGAATGTCATCCTCATCAAGATCCTTGTACTTGTCCAAATCTTTTCGGAATGGAAGTGTCATGTCTTGAGTAGCAGAAAGTCACTAAGCTTTTCAAACTTCTAATAGAGACTGAGTTCTGTTGTTAAATGGAGCTACAGAAAGAATAAAAAGAGCACAATTCAGGACATTTTCTCAAAATCACTGTGTTGCTTCCAAGTGTACAAGCGCATTTCCTCCAGAAAAGTTTCCCCCTCCATCACATGTATACATCAATTTTTGCTGTTCTACAGTAGCACATATCATAAGTGCCCTGTGGTTTTTATCAAATGTCCATTACCAAACTATCTAAGCACTGCTAGGCTCCTAGTAGCCATTTAAAAATCTCCAACCCCCCGACCAAATCACTCTGCATCATGAAAAATTCAAGTTTTGACTTATAATGTTGATAGTGCCAATTTTACTTATTCTACTGATATCAATAGGCCGCTCAATACTAAAGGATTGGAAAAAGACAAAAATAGTTATGAAACAGTATTTCTCGAGTCTAAGCCTTCCTATTGTCATTAGTTTTTGCAAGCAACTGACGTCAAAAGTTTCCGTAGGTAGTTAAGAATGATCTTTTATATTTTTCTTGTTGGAGGTCATATTTACAGCTTGATTAGAAAAGGCACAGTAAAGGAGACAAACTAATTAGGTAATAAACAAAGACATGAGTCAGCAATAATGGCAAAGGAAATTAGCCATCTACTTCTGCTGAGTGAGTTGTATACTGATAAGTAACATTTGACTGTGTCAGATTAAAGACAAATACATAGTCAAAATGCTTAGCTACTCTTTCTTTTTAAGTTTCCTAAATACCAGTAGCCAGATGATCAAGAGATATTGTCATAAATATAAAGGGAAGGGTAAACCCCTTTGAAATCCCTCCTGGCCAGGGGAAAGCTCCTCTCACCTGTAAAGGGTTAAGAAGCTAAAGGTAACCTCGCTGGCACCTGACCAAAATGACCAATGAGGAGACAAGATACTTTCAAAAGCTGGGAGGAGGGAGAAAAACAAAGGGTCTGTGTCTGTCTGTATGCTGGGTCTTGGCCGGGGATAGACCAGGAATGGAGTCTTAGAACTTTTAGTAAGTAATCTAGCTAGGTATGCGTTAGATTATGATTTCTTTAAATGGCTGAGAAAAGAATTGTGCTGAATAGAATAACTATTTCTGTCTGTGTATCTTTTTTGTAACTTAAGGTTTTGCCTAGAGGGGTTCTCTATGTTTTTGAATCTAATTACCCTGTAAGATATCTACCATCCTGATTTTACAGGGGGGATTTCTTTATTTCTATTTACTTCTATTTTTTATTAAAAGCTTCTTGTAAGAAACTGAATGCTTTTTCATTGTTCTCAGATCCAAGGGTTTGGGTCTGTGGTCACCTGTGCAAATTGGTGAGGCTTTTTATCCAACATTTCCCAGGAAAGGGGTGGGTGCAAGTGTTGGGAGGATTGTTCATTGTTCTTAAGATCCAAGGGTCTGGGTCTGTAGTCACCTAGGCAAATTGGTGAGGCTTTTTACCAAACCTTGTCCAGGAAGTGGGGTGCAAGGTTTTGGGAAGTATTTTGGGGGGAAGGACGCGTCCAAACAGCTCTTCCCCAGTAACCAGTATTAGTTTGGTGGTGGTAGCGGCCAGTCCAAGGACAACGGGAGGAATATTTTGTACCTTGGGGAAGTTTTTGACCTAAGCTGGTAAAGATAAGCTTAGGAGGTTTTTCATGCAGGTCCCCACAAGAGTGGGTTGATAAGCCAAAGCATTTCTCCGTTATTAAAATAAAGGAAAATGGTGGATACAATCTTGAACGTTGATTTGGTGAAATATTTAATCTTGAAGGGCATGAAGATATGTTCAGTTTTATTACCCTTATTTTTCTTTGTCCTGCAAGGAATCATTAGGACAGAGAGTAAATACTACTCAGTTGTCCTCTGTTCCCAATAGATGCTTTGGTCCCAGGATTAGTATACAATGAAATTGATTTGGAGTCCAATCATCTTGATGTGCAGTTTGTCAATTACCAAAATACTTCCCAAAACCTTGCACCCCACTTCCTGGACAAGGTTTGGTAAAAAGCCTCACCAATTTGCCTAGGTGACTACAGACCCAGACCCTTGGATCTTAAGAACAATGAACAATCCTCCCAACACTTGCACCCACCCCTTTCCTGGGAAATGTTGGATAAAAAGCCTCACCAATTTGCACAGGTGACCACAGACCCAAACCCTTGGATCTGAGAACAATGAAAAAGCATTCAGTTTCTTACAAGAAGCTTTTAATAAAAAATAGAAGTAAATAGAAATAAAGAAATCCCCCCTGTAAAATCAGGATGGTAGATATCTTACAGGGTAATTAGATTCAAAAACATAGAGAACCCCTCTAGGCAAAACCTTAAGTTACAAAAAAGATACACAGACAGAAATAGTTATTCTATTCAGCACAATTCTTTTCTCAGCCATTTAAAGAAATCATAATCTAACGCATACCTAGCTAGATTACTTACTAAAAGTTCTAAGACTCCATTCCTGGTCTATCCCCGGCCAAGACCCAGCATACAGACAGACACAGACCCTTTGTTTCTCTCCCTCCTCCCAGCTTTTGAAAGTATCTTGTCTCCTCATTGGTCATTTTGGTCAGGTGCCAGCGAGGTTACCTTTAGCTTCTTAACCCTTTACAGGTGAGAGGAGCTTTCCCCTGGCCAGGAGGGATTTCAAAGGGGTTTACCCTTCCCTTTATATTTATGACAGATATCTATTCAATTTTTACTTTCTGGATGCCTGCTGGAGGCCAAATATATAGAGAATCAGGAATTAAGAATTCCCTGGGTCAGCTTTTTTCCTTTCTATAACTTGAAAGAGGCCAGTTAAAGCCCAATGACTAACACTGCAATATCTCTCACTTCATTTTGACTCAAGTATGTGTTATCTGTGAATTTAAAAAATCCCTTGGACTGACTTAATACAACAAGTCCTAACTCAAAATTAATGTAAAAGGTTTAAATAGAGCAGGTAGTTATAAAAAAGCATCTGCCCAGCAAAACAGTTGAAATGTTCAGGAATATACTACATAATCTGACGGCTGAACAAACTGCATACCAGAGACATAATTTATTCTCAATTTCATACTCTGAAAATGAGATTTTTTTAAGCAACCTACACAACTTAGAGACTTCCATTATAACTAGCAGAAGTTACTTACTACCTCATACAATCAGGAGCTATCGATTCTTATGAAGCTTGTGTATAAGATACAGCCCTGGTCTACATGACAAAGTTAGGTCAGCTTAGCTACATCGCTCAGGGCTGTGGAAATTTCATGCCCTATGCAATATAAAGCCAACCTAATTCCCAGTGTAGACAGTGCTAGGTTGGTGGAAGCTACTGCCTTTTGCAGAGGTGGATTTACTACAGTGACAGAAGAACCCCCTTCCACACTGTGGGCTTCACTATGGCACTAAATTGGTGCTACCACAATCAGTGCAGTGGCATTGATTTAGCGGGTCTACTGAAGACGCTCAATTGATGGGAGACCGCTCTCCCATTGATTTCTGTATTCCACCTCAGCGAGGGGCAGAAGCCATATGCACACACGTATATGCAAAACACCACAGCTGAAGGTGGAAGGAGAGAGGGATATTCTACTTGATTTTTTCCAAAAGCGTAAAGTCATGGAGATGTATCCCACAGCAGACTTTGGGAACAGGGCCAAGACTACTGGCCTGACTTGAACCCCACTGCTGCTTCCGGCAGGAATAATCTACAGAGAGGCTGTGCATGCAGCCAGAGTCAAAAGGAACGTTGGTTTTATTTATCCAATGCATGCACAAAGTGCCATTGCAGGTGCTTACATAACACACTGCATTCATTATTTAATTTCTGCAATTTTAATTGAGTCCAGGCTACATGATCTTTGTCAGGCCAATAAGTCATTGTTTCCTCACAAACATAACAAACAAAATTAAAAATAAATTAAAAAAACAACCCTATCTCTTGGCTAGTCTACAGCTCTGTTTACTGAATTCCTTCATCTTATTTGTGTACAGTAAGGGAAGTCTCCTGCTGATTATTTGTTCACTGCATGTGTCCACTGTTAGTCAGCATGCTGTTTTACACTCTCAGACTGAGCAAACAGTGGGAATGTAGGCTAAGTTTCTATGGTGCACACTACATATACTTTATAGATCAGAGGTTCTCAACTGTTTTCTTTCCGAGGACCTCCCCCCCCCCCCCCGCTATAAAAGCTTCACGGCCCAGCTGTGCCACAACTGTTTTTCTCCATATAAAAGCCAGGGCCGGCATTAAGGGGTAGCAAGCAGAGCAACTGCCCAGTCCCATGCTCAGGCTTCACTTCAGCCCCAGATGGTAGGGCTCAGGGCCCCAGGCTGCAGGCCTTTGGCTTTCTAGCCTGGGATGTAGCAAGTTTAACCCCCTGAAACCCACTTGCAGCCCCGCAGGGGACCCCAGACCTCTAATTGAGAACCTCTGTTATAGATAACAGTACTACAAGCAAGTTCTGTGCAGCCAGATTTTCTTGTCAATTGTTCTAACAAGAATGACAGTTTTTGATTTCTGCCAACCTAGAAGAGACTAACAAAGGCTACAGGTACATAGTGCTTCAAATAGTTACAACTATTCTCCGGGTGATCTCACTATATTAAAACTTAGTATTTTACTAAAGAAAACTATTACCAGTTGTAACACTGATACTTCTGTGACTGCATGTTTGGTACTACTAGGACATCCAGATGCTGAGCTACTATGATCAAACACAGGCTAAATTCTCAAGAGACTGCAAAAATGTCACGAAGTTAAAGTTAAATTAAGTGACTTCTGCCAGGTCTCCCACTAGCTTAAAGGAACAGCCTTAGTCTGACAGTTGGCCAGAGGGGGGAGTGTTAATATTCTGTGAAAACACTAGGAAATGGATGGACTAGACAGGGAAATAGGGTCCCGTACTCTTCAATATTTTAATTAATGACTTGGATAATGGAGTGAAAAATATGTTTATAAAATCTGCAGATGACACCAAGCTGGGAGGGGTTGCAAGCACTTTGGAAGACAGGATTAGAATTCAAAACAATCACCACAAATCAGTGAACTGGTCTGAATTAAACAAGATGAAATTCAAAAAAGACAAGTACAAAGTACTTCACTTAGGAAGGAAAAAATAAAAAACGTACAACTACAAAATGGGGAATAACTGCCGAGGTGGTCGTACTGCTGAAAAGGATCTGGGGATTAGAGTGGATCACAAACTGGGTATGAGTCAGCCTTTTTCACAGCTGCATTACATGGGTAATGTTCTAGGGTGTATTAATAAGAGTGTTGGATGTAAGACACAGGAGGTAACCGTCCCACTCTACCTAGCACTGGTAAGGTGTCAGCTGGAATACTGTATCCAATTCTGGGTGCCATACTTTAGAAAAGGTGTGGACAATTGGGAGAGCAGCAACAATAATAAAGGGTTTCAAAAGGTTTAAAAAAAACTGGGAATGTTTAGTCCTGAGAAAAGATGACTGGGGGGTGGGGGTGGGGGGGAGAGAACCTGATAACAGTCTTCATTAAGGGCTGTTATAAAGAGGACTGTGATCAATTGTTTTCCATATCCACTGAAGGTAGGTCAAGAAGTAATGGGCTTCATCTACTGCAAAGCAGATTTAGGTTAGATATTAGGAAAAACTTCCTAACTATAAGGGTAGTCAAGCTCTGCAGTAGGCTTCCAATGGAGGTTGTGGGGGGTTTTAAGAGCAGGCTGGACAAACGCCTGTCAGGGATGATCTAAGTTTACTTGGTCCTGCCTCAGAGCAGGGGGATGGACTTGATTTCTTGAAAAGGAGGACTTGTGGCACCTTAGAGACTAACACATTTATTTGAGCATAAGCTTTCGTGAGCTACAGCTCACTTCCACATATCTATTCAGGGGACACCATCATAGGGCCTAATCACATCAGCCACACTATCAGAGGCTCATTCACCTGCACATCTACCAATGTGATATATGCCATCATGTGTCAGCAATGCCTCTCTGCCACGGACATTGGCCAAACTGGACAGTCTTTAAGTAAAAGACTAAATGGACACAAATCAGACGTCAAGAATTATAACATTCAAAAACCAGTCGGAGAACACTTCAATCTCTTTGGTCACTCGATTACAGACCTAAAGGTGGCAATTCTTCAATAAAAAAACTTCAAAAACAGACTCCAATGAGAGACTCCTGAATTGGAATTAATTTGCAAACTCGACACCATTAACTTAGGCTTGAATAAAGACTGGGAGTAGATGGGTCATTACACAAAGTAAAAATATTTCCCCATGTTTATTCCCCCCCCTCCCCCCACTGTTCCTCAGACGTTCTTGTCAACTGCTGGAAATGGCCCACCTTGATCATCACTACAAAAGTTTTTTTTTTTTTCCTCCTCTCCTTCTGGTAATAGCTCACCTTACCTGATCACTCTCATTATAGTGTGTATGGTAACACCCATTGTTTCATGTTCTCTGTATATATAAAATCTCCCCACTGTATTTTCCACTAAATACATCCGATGAAGTGAGCTGTAGCTCACGAAAGCTTATGCTCAAATAAATTGGTTAGTCTCTAAGGTGCCACAAGTCCTCCTTTTCTTTTTGCGGATACAGACTAACACGGCTGCTACTCTGAAACTTGATTTCTTGAGGTCTCTTCCAGCCCTACATTTCTAGGATTCTATGAAAGTTCAGGTTTATGCAAGTATGTGCTTAAAAGTGGTGACTCAAAATTAACAAAGGACACCATCAACTTAAATTCTGTACCTTATAGTCTAGCACAGACTGCTACAGTTGCCATAGCCTGATGGTATTTCTGAAATGTTTTGTTAAGGATTCACAGTATCTGCAGAGTAATTAAACTTAACTTCAGTGGATCCCACACAATATGCATACAAACTAACTTCTGACTCTAGAACAGAAGTTTTTCCCCTTCCTTTCAATTTAAGCCATTCAGTATAGTATCTTAAAGGAAAACATTTCCTGCAGCTAATTACACAGCATTGTCAGCCACCAAGCTGCATACTCTGAGTGCCAAGTTAAGCTGTTTTTCAACTTCGTTGAATTTGAATACACACACTCACAAGAGATTTATAATTTGAAACAATTTGCAATGCTGTCAGTGATTCGAATCTATAAAAAAAACCTGATGTGGCTCAGTAACTAATCCCTCCACCAAAACAATATGATCAGCTTCATACCATATGCCTTCTTCAACCAGGCTCTGTGCTACTTTTCAAACAACTCAAACTCCCACAACTCCCTTCCACTTACTGTCTTTAGCATGTCCACCTTGAGAAAGTTCTCTGGAAGTTACACAAGACAAATATTGGTAATATATTAAGATTCCATTTGCAGTCCATGGACCTCATTTGTCTTATATATGATGCCATATAATCACTATATTGATCTCAGAAGCTGTTCTAGCTTGCCTGAGAGTTCTATTGATAGCACATCATAAACCAATCAAGGCTCCCAAGTGATTACATCATCTGAGAGGCCTACAGGTTTGGAGATTTTAAGCTTCCCATCCATTTGCAAAACCTACAGACACCTGTTAAAGAATACAGTGGGAAACCGCCAGCCCTACCCACTGCAGACTTAGTGACAGTTGCAATTGTGGATATACAGGATATGGGATAGAATACTTTTTTTTTTAAGCTTTTAAAATAAAACTGGAAATTAACAGAACACTTGCATAATATCCTGAATCTTCTCCTTAGCAAGTTAAGCATCCCCTGACACAGACTCTTAAGTGAGAGTCCCCTTTCAAGTCTTTTAAGATTTGGGATGAGCCTACCATTTAAAATCATTCCTGGGTCCATTAGGAAATACCTGTGGATCAGTATTAAACTAGTTTTAAAAGTACACTTTTCATTTTTAATAAAAGGCATCTTCCAAAAAAGATTACCATGTACCATGTTCTGACAATTATATGTACTACTGTAATGTCTAGGAGCCCTAGTCATGAAACAGGACTCCACTGTGTTAGGCACTGTACAAAGAACAAAAAGAGTCCCTGACCATCATGATTATTTGCAGAATGTGGTCTGCAAAAGAAGATTAAGATCCATATGAAACACATGCTCAGCTCCAAAAAGCTGTCAGGGTCTCCAGTAGTCTTAGCATGGGACAAACAGCAACTCTATGCAGTTATGCCTGTTAAGCTAGAACCCTTCACCTCCCATTAACTATCTTAAGGTGCTATAATTTACTGTTTAATTTGCATTTATTTGCTTTCCATCATTCAATACGAACAACTAGTTTTTGAAAATGTGTTTGTGCACTATTTGATTCACTACAAAATATTGGTGTCACAGATCCACAGGACCAGTGCTTTGGAACAGCTCTGGAACAGTCCCTGGAGAACCCTTCAGTGTGCCAGGCTCCCTCAGGGTCTCACTCTTTCACTCTGATAAGACACTTGGCTTCACTGCCTTCTTAGACTGAACCTCAGAGCCTTCAGCACCCCCGCTTCACACCGTGAGCTCCCTTCAGCTAATCCACCTGAGAGAGAACTGAACACCCAAAGGGAGCAATGCACCCCCAACTTCAGACACTGCAGTGACTCTCAGCTAGCATCATAAAAACAGTAGGGTTTATTAGCTGTCTGGAACACAGCATAGAAAGTCCTTGGTTAGCATACAGAACAGAAAGTTACAGCACGGTCCATCCTGGTTAGCCCATAGCCTCTCTTTTGTGCTAGGAGAGTGTCCAGCTTCCAGCAGCTCACACTTAACAACCCCCCTGCTTTGTCCTTCCCCAGTTCTTTGTTCTTGTTCCCAGGCAACCATTGTCACACGGGGCCCAGGCCTCAGACAGTAGGTGTAGATCACACCTGTATCTCTGGGTCTCTGCAGAGAGTAAACAATCTTTTCCTGCCACCTAGTTAACAATATAGTATATAGGGGAAACTAAGGTACACACAATATTCATGCAAAATGTTACAGAAAATTCCCATTCCATCACAGGAGGCAGGAAGTAGTATTTAGATTGTAAGCTCTTTGGGGCACATAGTGCCTTTTTCTGCAAAGCAACATCAAAAAACTTACTAAACAATTCATTTTCACAAAAGCTTTAACTACAGCCTATGTTAATGCCATTGTTATTTGACTTAATCATTCCAGATCACATCTCAAAGTTCCCTTGTCAATCTAGGATCCGGTGTTTTCCACTGATCTAACTTTATAGTTTACAGCTTAAAAACTTTGAATGTAGAAGTCTGAAAGGTCACTTTCCTCAGAGTATATAACTAAGATACCAGAACAATATAGCTGGGCTTGAGGAATTTATTCTCCCATTTGCCAGTCAAGTAGGAAACTTTATTAAGTTGGTGGCAGGGAGACAAGAGATGGAAGAGGATAAAGCCATGATTTTTTGACAAATTTGACCTTTCATTTAAAAATAGTTTTTAGCAGTCATCATCACTACAAGTATTACATTCCAAATGTGAATTAACGCAGTGCTGCCCCAGTCTGCGTTCAGACAACTCCAATGTCTCTTCTGCTATTCCTAGGTTTATTAAGCATCAGGAGAGTTAATACATGAGACTAGTTAGAACACTATGGACAGGAGAGAAAGACACAAGAATCAGGTCACTCTGCTGCTGCCTGGGAAAATGATGAGCAACAACAGAAATAAGCACTGGAGAGAAATATTCTTATGTTATACTGCTTTATTAGCTGAGGGACCTCTGCTAATCACCTCGGAAGGACTCTTCAGCCACTTTCAAACATCTCACCTCAACACCTGAATTATTCTGTAAATGTGTTCTCTTAAAGTGTGGATTGGAACTGAATGCTTCAAAAGACCTTTTGTGGGGGAGAGTTGAAACTGAAATCTTAAACTTTACTGAAGTCACTAAACTGGTTGTGTTTTTTTTAGGTCAGATTTTAAAATAGAAGTGACATCATAAAAACAAACGGAGCTGGTTTTGGCCAGCAAGCTTACAGAGTTCACTTTACCCTCATTTGTTACTCCAGAATCTTCTTCCAATCAGCCCCTGGACGAATCTAAATTGGCAGGGAGAATAGGGTCCACAGGCAGATTTTATCAGCATTCCATCATCAATCAGAGACTGAAACAGTTCCAGCTGCTTAATGGAGCCTAATCTAAAGTTTTCCCCAAAGGAAGTCTCCACAATGCCAGCAACTTTAACTCTCAACATACAAGAATACACGTAACCGTTTATGAACACCACATTCTCTTTAATGAAGACTTAAGTTATCTTCATTTACCAAAACTAGAAGAAATAAGAAGTTTATTTTAAAGTGACAAAGGCAATATGAATACCAGCACATTCTTAGTTTAAGATTCTCGTTGTGGGATCCCTCATTAATAGTACTGTGTACTACTACTTAGAGCAGTGGTCTCCAACCTTTTTACTCACAAGATCACTTTTTGAATTTAAGTGCAACCCAGAATCTACCCCACCCCTTCCCTGAGACCCTGCTCTGCGCACTCCATCCCCCCACTCGCTGTCATTCACCTTCCCCCACTCTCACTCACTTTTACCCAGGCTGGGGCAGGTGGTCATGGTGCAGGAGGGTGTGTGGGCTCTGGGCTGGGGCTGAGGGGTTTGGCATGTGGAAGGGGGCTCCAGGCTGGGGCAGGGGTGCAGGAGGGGGTTCAGGATGCTGGCTCCGGGAGGGGGTTCAGGGCTGGGTTGTGGGCTTCCACCAGGTGGCACTTACCTCGGGCGGCGATGCAGCAGGGCTAAGGCAGGCTCCCTGCCTGCCCTGGCCCCACACCACTCCTGGAAGCAGCCAGCATACCCCTGCAGCCTCTGGGGAGGGATGGCGGGGGGGTGCACATGGCTCCATGCATTGCCCCTATCTGTAGGTACCATCCCCACAGCTCCCACTGGCTGCAGGTCCCTGTTCCCAGCCAACAGGAGCTGCGGGGGCGGTGCTTGCAGGGAGGAGCAGCATGCAGAGACCCCTGCCCCTCCCCCGGGGCCTCAGGGTGTGCTGGCTGCTTCCAGGAACAGCATGGGGCCCCTGCCTTAGCCCTGCTGCACCACTGGACTTTTAGCGGCCGGAGATTGCAGTCGACTGGCAGAGGCTCCAGAATCAACCCGTTGATTGCAACCTACCGGCTGGTGACCACTGATTTACAGCCAATCAAACCTTGGCATTTCTGCTGAATCATCCAATCAGAGTACCATGAGAGTTATAGTAATTTTGGGATAGAGCCACCTACTACTAAGAACTAAGCCTACACCACCAACTTGTTTCATGTGCCTGGCCCCGAAATGGCAACCATTTTCTCTTCATAACCAATCCAGTCCAGAATCACTTAGAGGTCTAAAGAGTTATATATCCATTAGATGGATTCCCATCTTGGGTTATACCACTCTAATTTTTCTACAGTGCAAGTTGTAGATTTTTCTCACTGTAAATTCTGATATAGTTGGAGAAAATGCAGTTCACCTTATAATGAAATGTACATATATTATGCCACTTGTCCTGTCAAATGACCTCAATCAACCAAGAGCATTTTTCTGTTCAAACTAACAGATGCCTTTGTGGGCAACTGGAATCCCTAACACGTAATCAGACTCAGATGTTACAGTTTTGCACCTCCACATACCTGCAAAGAAAAAAAAATGTTTCCACCAAAGATTACATTTGGAAGCATCTATATTGCTCAATACTGCTATTTTTTCCCCTCTACTTCAGTAAGAGGTATTGACTCTTTTCAGCAAAGCAGTGTTTACTTTTTGTGCTTGTGCTTTTAGTCCATAAATACATAGCATTAATAAAGATGCAGAGTGAGCACAATACTGGGTTGTTTTAAGAGATGGCTACATTAATCCAGATAATCTTGTCCAGTAAGATCCTATACCTGGATGCTTATTTCTTAAAAATGCAATCACCTATTCTACAGAATCAGACAAATAGGACTGAACAGCAAAATAACCTAGTAGAGAACATTATGAAATTTCCCACAGGAGACTGATTCAAGAACACTGCATTTTTCATTTACTGGGCTGAAAGCACTGTAGCAACGACAGAGCTTCTGGGGACAGCAGGTGAATGAGCTGTGCTCTTCAGCACAACCAGCTTAAAGGCATTTCCAGATTTGTAAGCCTTGTTAGTCAAAGGGCAGGTATTATGATCAGAGCTAAATGCCAGACCTTGAACTGGAGAATAGAAAGATAAGCATACCAGAATAATAATAAAAAAGCCTCACACACTAGCTAAAATCCTGCAGTTATCAACTGTCCTGGGGAGGTAAGAGCAGCTGGGGCAGAAATCCCTTGCTAAGGTTACATGTATGTGTACACTTAAGGACTTCCTGCTCATATACTGCACACATGTAGCATTTTCAAAAGCTATTTGCTATTCTCTAACAAAAACAGAAAAAACCAAGTATGCTTTAGTTTTAATTCTCCAGATAGAATGCAACATAATTTCTCCCTCTTTCGCTTATTTAGCAGTGACGACCCACTCAAACAAAACACAAAAAGGGGAAAGCATATTCACTTTAAGATGCTCCTCTTATCTTTTCATCTAGAATATCAAAACAAGTTTCAGGAGTTACCAAACTATTTTAAATTCATCTTACATACTTCTTAGTCTAACAATGGAAAGAAAAGCAAAAGACCAAGCCTTCCAAATTCTGAAGGACTAGTCATGCCAAATCATTCATCCCAGTAAAGCTTTGTGTATCAAAAATCTATATACACAATCAGTTAGCAAAATGTAATTGTATAGGATACATTAATTATGTTAAAGTAAGTTTGCTTTAAGGCAATAATGTGAAATTACGCCTGCTACAATAATTTTTGATTCCCCAGATTTCTTTTCTTGTCTCTACTGCAACAGGGCATTGTAAAAACAGCTGTTTGAATATCTATTAACTGAATTTTTTTTACTGAAAATAGCCTGCTCTCTATTTTCCTGTTTTAAATTACATTCCGGGATTACCCAAATATCTTCTAACTTTGCCACTGCTGATAACATGGCAATTATTTAAAAATATTTTAAAAATAGTTGTTTCTGCCTTCCTCTAGCATTATTTTTCTAGCTTGAAGAACTTAACACCATTTTTTAGAATACATCAGCTCACATTTTACCTTTCAGAGACCAACACAGCAAACTTGTTCATGAGAATCTCAGAGCACACGGAAACAGACAAGTATATGCACATTTACACTGCAAAGGGGCCCACTGAGCCTTGTCATTCAAGTTACATGTCTTGACGTAAACATATCTCTATTTCCTGTTTGAACACAGCCTCATGAGACATTCAGTTTTCATTACCGGAAGATTTCTACATTAACACTCCATATAATACATATCCTTTTGTTAAACATAGGTATGCCAGAAAAGCATTCCTTGGCAAGTAGCCTTCTAAAAATTATTTACAAGCACAGTTTTTAAGTTGTAGAACACGTACAAAACAAATTTATAGAGTTGTGTCAAAGCTGAGGAGAGAAAGAGAGAGCTCTGATTCTGCAGGCCAACTTTTTAAAGTATAAATTGTAGCTATTTTATTTGATCAGTTGGGCTGCTGATAGAAAGGTTAGCACATACCTGCTATGTGGGAAGATAGAAAAACAAGTGTTTGAATTCATGTCTTCAAAACAATATATTCACATATATTAAAGATGATCTGAAGAACATTATTAAAAAATTGTGATGGGTCCTTTCCATGGTTTTGATGAAGGAGTGGCTCAGGGTTTCAGAAGATGTACATTGTTAGCTTGAATGCTTCACTTGAAGGGGTCGGGGGAAGAGGCGGGACACCTGAATTTTTAACAAAGGCTTTCCTTCTCCAAAATGTTACTAAGCTAAATAGGTATTATTTTAAAACACCAAAAATTTTAGAACATAATGAAAAAGGAGTTAAGCTAAACATTTCTAATGTAAAAAAGTTTAAAAAGTCACCCCACAGACTTTTTTTGGGGGGGGGCACAAAAACCATTTCAAGGCCTCTTTACACCTCAGAAAAATACTAAACAGAAAAATGCTAATTTTTTCTCCCTTTGCCGGTGACCTGTGATGATTATTCTATTACATTTTTAAGTGAAGCGGTTTTACAAACATATGCTTCCAAGACTAACACAGAAAAGCATTACAAAACTTCCAGTTTGTTGATTTAGACTGTAGGTGTGGGTGACACAAGAACATCATGATTCCTGTAACACCAAACCTCGCTTTGCACATATCATGATTTATTATCGAATACTTAATCATCGACATCAACATGAATGAAGAAAGTTCAGACAGGGCATTTATCTTCCTGTACTTAACAAAACTCGGCTGGAGATCTCAAGGCAACAGACCAAGGCACCAAGCCAGAACATATCAGGGGCCGGGAGATGGACAGAATGGTTTAAGAAACGAGAAAACACCCTAAGGCTCTTGAAGGCTGCATGTTCTAACAGAGCAAATTACAATGCAAGCCACAGAGCAATGGGTAGGGGTGGGAGGAGAGAGTGGGAAAGTTGCTGCGTTCCCATTGCCAGAGGGCATCAAGTTTCGGGGGTGGGGGGCTGGGGAGAGTGCCCTTGGAGGGACGCTAAGGAGCCTTTCAAGCCGGGGGGCGGGGGGGGCAGATAAGGCAGCGCGGCAAGGAATCCCGGGGGGGGAGGCGCGGAGCGCAGCGACAAAGAAAGGAGGAAGTTTCCCAGGGCGTGGAGCTGTGACGCTGCCAGAGACCCTTGGACCAAACCTGCCCCTGCTTCTGGGGACACCCCGAGCACAGCAGCCTCGCGCCCGGCTTGCGGGGCGCGCGGCTCCTCCCCGAGACCCGCCCCGGCGGCTCGGCGCCCCCCACGCCCCGTCTCCGGGGAGCGCAGGGGCTCTGCCCGCTGCCCCCAGCCGGACCTCTCCCCACCGCGGGCTGCACCAGGGCCGGGCCCAGCCCACAAACAACCCGCGCGCCCGCCGCCACCTGCCCGCACAGACTCACCCCGGCACCAGCAGGCACCCAGCGTCCTCCACCGCTCCCCAGCGAAGCGGTTCCTCTCCCCCCCCGTCACTGCGCCTGCGCACCCTCTCCCTGAGCCCAGGGCAGCCCCAGGCATGATGGGAGTTGTAGTCCTGGGTGATTGGAATAGCTTTGATTCTACTGGTAGATTTAAAGCGGTGCAGTCCCCTTTGTATGGAGACGCTCAGGCTCTGTCTACACTAGAAAGGGTTTCCTGGTATAGCCATACCCAGAAACTTTCACAGTGGAGATGCTGCACATACCTGCAAAATTAGGTTTGCCAACCCTCCAGGATAGTTCTGGCGTCTCCAGGAATTAAAGATTATGTCATGTGATGAAACCTGCAGGAATATGTCCAACCAATATCTGCAACCCTACTGCAAAAAAGCCTTCTTGCCAGCATCGTTTATACCAGTTCCCTGAATAAAGTAAGCTATGCTGGCAAAAGGACTGTGTTGTCGGTATAACTGCATCTATCCTGATGGTTTTGCTGGCATGATTATGTTGGTTGGGGGGTAATTTTTTTTATGCATAAACCAAGCCTTATTCTGGTATAAAGGTGTTTTGCATACAGTGATTATAGATGCTTATCTTATTCTGTTTATTTATTGTCTTGAAGGCCTGGGGTAAACTAGACTGGCAAGTGACATGTTAAGGCCCTGAATTTATCTTTCTAATTTCCTTGAACATGGTTGATTTCTGACAGCAACACTGACTTCTCTCTGATAATCTTTCTAACAAAAGTATTTGTCTTCTTTTCTGTCTAGATGATACAGCAGTATTATCTCCCTTTTACATGAGGAGACTGAGGAACCAAGTTCTTACATGACTTGCACAAGTTGCCATAGGAAATTTGTTGCAATTCCAGGAATAGAAACAAGGGGTGAAATCCTGACCTTACTGAAGTTAATGGGAGTTTTGCTGTTGACTTCAATCAGGCCAGGATTAACCTCTGATCTTCCAGCCTCATAAGACATATCCAGTGTAAAAGGGCATATGTAATATGTCTATTATAAATTACTTGACTTTAAATAGCTAAAATAACTATTAAATTAATGGGAGATAGTGGATGGAATCCTATATCTGTTAAAATCAATGTCAAAACTCACATGGACTTTAATAAGAGCTGAATTTTACCCATTTTATTTTATTAAATTACGGTTATTTCTTCCCCTTGGTGTGAATTTAAAATGGAACAGTCGAATATGTAAAATGGAACAATCTAACGGTGCTTTGTTTCACAGTATGAAACACCCTTTGTGTAGACAGCTATGAGGTTAAGAGAGTTCAGCTAGTGATCTGACTGGGTTTTATAATAGCTGTGAGTTTCACTTGTGAATGCTTAGGCTGAGAGACCCACAGAGCAAAACTCAGTAGTTCTGGCACCCAGCCTAAGGGTGAGTGAAGAGACTTTTATAACCACAAGAGTACTCCCACAAATGTTTAGCAATAGATTATAATCCTTCAGTCTTTAGAATGAGGGCCTCTTCCAAACTGACAGCCTAACGTATGTGTCAGAGGTCAAATATAATGCCCTTAAAGGGATTAGTGTAATTTCTTTTTCAATGGTTGAAATAAACGATATTTTAAAGACTATTATATGTCTGTGTGGAAAGCATAGCACAGAGGAGGTCTGCACAGTACTAGGATTTGTACCCTCTCTGAAATGATTTGTATGCACACAAAGACAAACAGCAGATACTGTACAATACAGTCACACTTTCATTCATAGCATTATACAGCCCATAGAAATAAAAGGAATATGCAAAGCCTGAGCTAAATAAGTTATTTATTTATTACAGGCATTTATGTGGAACTGATCTGTTGCATCTGGGTTCAATGTGTATAGTTGAAACTAAGGCAAAACCAATTTCCATTTATAGGGAACTAATACACAATGACTCCCGTAAGCATCATGGCTTTAAAAGGATAAAGACAGGACGGATATTGTCAGTAGACTAGGTATGTGTAGAAAGAAGAGCTGGACAAATAGACGTGCCTTACAACCTTTTCTGAAAGGTGCTAAGCTCAGGCTGAGATCAGTTTCATGTGTTAGTGAAGAATCTGCTATTGAAAACAGTTTAGCCCTGGCTTTCTTGATATACAGGCCATATTCTCTTAGAATGTTATGTTTGATATTTAGGGATACTTAAGGAACTGGCTGAAGCAATCTTGGAACCATTAGCAATTAACTTCAAGAAGTCCTGGAGGACAGATTAGGTCCCAGAGAACTAGAGAAGGGAAAATTAGTACTTATATTCAAAAGGGGGAGAAAAAGGACCCTGGAATTATATAGATCAGTCAAACTTCAGTACCTGGAAAGATACTGTAACAAATTATTTAACAATCAATTTATAAGCACCTACAGGATGATAGGGTTATAAGAAATGACCATCATGGTTTTGTCAAGAACACATCATGCCAAACCAATTTAATTTCCTTCTTTGACAGGGTTATGGCCTAGAGGATAGAGAAGAGGCAGTAGATGTGATATCTTGATTTTAATAAGGCTTTCAACACAGTTCCATGTGACATCCATGTGAGCAAACTATCACAGGTCATGAGTAGCCAGAGCTAGTAGTCAGAAACAGAGTCCACAGTCACAAGACAGGAGTCAGCATACCAGGAGATCAGAACCACAAATCAGATGCCAGGAAATCAAGCCAGAGGAGCAGAAAGCACAAGTCACACAGCCCTGGAAAGGGTGAAGCTCACTTGTACAGACAGCTTCCCATTCCTGCTGCTGGCTTAAGTAGGGCCAACAGGCCAATCAGCTACTCTGGGACTCCACCAATAGGACTTCAGGGGCAGAGAATCAAACTGGTGTTGGGCTTCAAGAGTCCCAGGTAAGCAAGTATCAGCAGACTTCCAGATGGAGAGTTGGAGTATCACTGCTGCCTGCTCCTAGAAACTCTCCAGACCCACATTTGAGACCTGTAGGTCATAATACAAACAAGGGAAATAAGATCGAGATGAAATTACTATAAGGTGGATGCACAAATGGGTAAAGACTGTACTCAAAGAGTAGTTACCAGTGATTCACTGTCAAACTGGGAAGCTGTATCTAGGGTGATCCTGCAGAGGTCCAGCACTACTCAATATTTTCATTCATGACTTGGAAAATGGAGTTGAAAGACTGCTTATAAAATTTGCAGATGACAGCAAGCTGCGAGGGGTTACAAGCACTTTGGAAGTCAGGATTAGAATTCAAAACAACTTTGACAAATTAGAGAATTAGTCGAAAATAAACAAAATAAAATTTAATAAAGACAAGTGCAAAGTACTACAGTTAGGAAGGAAAAATCAAAGGCACAACTACAAAATAGGGAATAACTGGCTAGATGGTACTGCTGAAAAGGATCCTGGGGTAATAGTGGATCGCAAAGTGAATATGGGTCAACAGTTACAAAAAAGGCTAACATCAGTCTGGACTGTATTAAGAGGACTGTTGTATGTAGGATATGGATGGTAACTGTCCCACTCTACTTGGCACTGGTGAGGCCTCAGCTGGAGTATTGTGTCCAGTTCTGGGTGCCACACTTCAGGAAAGATGTGGATAAGTTGCTAGAGTCCAGAGGACAGCAACAAAAATGATAAAAGGTTTAGGAAACCTGACCTATGAGGAAAAGTTAAAAAAACTGAGCATGTTTAGTCCTGAGAAGAGACGATGGGGGTGGGGAGGGAGGAATCTGATAACCTCTTCCAATATGTTACGGGTTGTTATAAAGAGGACGGGGATCAATTGTTCTCCATGTCCACTGAAGGTAGAACAAGAAATAATGAACTTGATCTGCAGCAAAAGAGATTTAGATTAGATATTAGGAAAAAACTTCCTAACTATAAGGGTAGTCAAGCTCTGAAATAGGCTTCCAAGGGAGGTTGTGTTGGAGGTTTTTAAGAGCAAGTTGGACAAACACCTGTCAGGGATGGTCTAAGTTTAATTGGTCCTGCCTCAGCACAGGAGGTTGTACTTGATGGCCTCTTGAGGTCCCTTCCAGCCCTACATTTCTGATTCTATGGTTCATACTTAGCATATGTCCAAAGTTACCCAATATACCTTGTGCTCGGTGAAGAAAGCTGAAGGCATGTTTGCTACATATTGTTGACTTGCAAAGACATTTATCTGAACTAGGGGCCCTGATTCTTCAAGTTCAGTGCTATTTACATAGTAACTGAGGCAGAAAGGCAGATTTCATTTTCTGCGTCCAGCCAGATGCTCACTGATCAAGCAAAAAATGAAGGCCAGACAGTGAATGGCCCTGCATAGCCATGCATAGGGTGTGGGATGAACCCTCCCACATTAGCAGTCCCTGCACTCTGGCAAGCACAGGAACCACTGCTGTTGAGCAGGTGACTATAAAGGGTCAGAAAGAAATAGAGGCTTTGCCTCCCCTGCTCTCATACCAGCTCATACAGTAGTGCAGGGTGGAGGAAAGCCTGTGCCATCCCAATGGATGGATCAGATTGAGCACTCCCCATGCTTGCGAGCAGACTGGGAGAAGCAGTGCCTGCCTAAGGCACAATTTCTATGGTGCTTCTCGTTGGATGGAGCAACTTAGCACAGCTCCCTATGCAGGACTGTAGAAGCAGGCCTGGACTGTGACTCAGGAGACCTGCGTTCTATTCCCAGCTGTGCCACTGGACTGGGTGACATGTCACCACTCCGAGCCTCAGTTTCCCCATCTATAAAATAGGGGAAATGATTCTTACCTCCTTTTTAAAGTGCTTTGAGATCTGCTGATGAAATGTGCTATGTGAGAGCTACATACTATTATAAAAACCACAACCTAGCTCAGAGTGCCCAAATAGGAATATGCAGGCATGGAAGGTCTCATTCTGTTCACAGAAGCCAGATTTTAGGTGCTGAGAAACTGATTTTAAATCATAGTAGAAGTTTAATTATGTGTCTTACAAGATGGGCCAGGAAAAATCCTATTATTATGGCAGACCCTGGCAACTAAATATAACCAGTCCAGACAAAGTGAAATGTATTTACTCTCTGCCTGCTGGATATGCTGCTGGCAAGCATTTAAAGATCTGGACCAACTGGTTCTGATGATCTGAGGTTGATTACACAAACTGGTACTATCCACCGAACATCACGTGGGGCACTATGGATGCTCAATGCTACTTCCATGGAAACTGAGGCAGGAAGTCAGATTTCATTTTCAGCCTCAGGACAGATGCTTGCTGGTCAACCACTGAACCAAGGATTTTTAAATTCAGGTCACACCTGACCAATAGCTTGTCCTTGAAGGAGCAGATCACAGCGCACATCACAATACTCAAGACCGGATATATTTATAAAAGCTCTGCTCTAGTTCAAACAGGAATTAATTCAGGGAAGTCATATGGTGTGTGTTATGCAGGAGTCAAACTAGATGATCACAATGGTCCCTTCTGTCTTCATAATATATGAAACTGTGGGGGAGTGGGGAACAATCAAGTTTAAAACAAACAAATATAAATTTTGGCTACAAATAGTTGTGACAGCTATATTTTCTTTTTGAACACCCACATTTACGATCCAGGGGTTTAAGATGTGGCAACCCAGATTGTACTGCTTGCACCCGTCCTCCCCTGAGCCAGTCCTCCGTAAATGGGGATGGAATAACACCAGCTATTCATAATCCATGCTCCACTCGGGGACTTGGAGCCAGCCTGTGGATCCACAAAAGTAGGTAGGATTGGCCCAGGAGAGGGCAGGAAATGCCCCGATTCAGAGTTAGTGGGGCTGTTGTAGAATCCCATGTTAGCCTTAAAGTTGCCCCTCTTAGAGGTGAATCCTCTTTTTTGCAGATGAGCTATCCCTATGCAAATTGCACCCTGTGGATGGTTAATCTGGCCCGGAGTTGTCCTTAAAGAAATCAAGGACTTAGTCTGCTGTTGAAATGTCCTGGGAATACCCCCTCCAGTACAACAGAAGAATAGAGTGACCCCCAAACAATCCATCTGGACATTTAGACAGAGCCTAGTACATTCTAGACATACTTTTGAGTTAAGTGCTGTATGGTTTCTCATGCAGTACAAATACAATCAATAATCAGTCTCAGCACTTTGATGGAAAGAGATCTTGGGAACCTGGGGCACAACAGTTATCAGGTTTGTTGGCTGTGTTTGATACCTTTGAATTGCAACCTAGTGATATTGGGAAAACTAAGAATTATTTTGAAGTGCAGAACGTACAATATTAATATACAAAGGAAAATATAGAAATACAGTGTTACTTGCCTTTGGATATATACTGTGGTTGGGGAAGTAGTTTTATTCCTATACCTGTATATGTATTATTGTAAAAGTCTTTATGTATATTTTTGTGTGTATGGATTGGATTTGGTGCACTCTTTTGTGTATCATTTTATTTTTGAGATTAGGATTGGTTTTCATGTTTCTAAATGTTTTATTGAAAATTCTGTTTGTGATGTAAAAGAAAAAAAGAAACAATTGACAAAAAATCATAGCCAAAGGGAGGGAAATAATACTGTCTCCAGCCAAATCACACAGACTGCAAAGAGGCCCTAGATTGTCAGATCTGTAACAGGAAGGATACAAAAGTAATTTATTGGCAAAAACAAAACAAAAAGGAAAGGAAAAATCACTATGGGAGGGTATCTCTATGTACAAATGAAGAGATACAGTTTCAATCTGTCAAAAATATTTTAAGGTGGGACTAAAGACTTTGGGCAGAGTTGAAAACTTCAAGCAGTTTATCAGAGAACAAACGCACAAAGTTAACTTTGCTTCTTTGTTGACACTTCATATTTTCGCTTATCAGTATTTGAATAAGCATGATGTCATTCTGGATTTAGCAAGGCCAGTCTTTGATTTTGGAGTTCTGTGTCCAGTTTGCTCCCAACCTATAGCCAGGTCCTTAACCTCTGTGTATTCACAATTCCCTCCACCCAGTCCCTCCAGCCCCAAGATTAACCCTAGTGAAAATCTTATCATAGTGAAAAAACCCAGCCACAACCCTATGGCTAACAAAAGCCCACAAACTGGTCCCAAAAATACACCTAAACTGGCCCCAACTATGACCTTAGCTAGCACATGCTTGCAATCCTGCATCAACTCAAAACCTAATCCAAAATTCACTGACAATCATCATCTTAGATCTTATTTATAGAATGGTTCGTTTCAAAGGAATTTGAATTTGCTTTTCCTCATTGACTTTAGTACTGTACACAGATAAAGACTAAGGGTGCTCAGATCTTCTTCCCATTTTATCCAAGCTGTTCAAGACAGGGAGAAAGGAGAGATGTTGGATAAATGGCTCTGGTTTTGGCCCATATCTTATGGGAAATGTTGGAGTCGTTTAGTACGATCTGAGTCTCATTTCATCTGAAGTTTGGGAGTTTTGAGGAAGTGGCTGTCTCTGTACACTGTGTTATTGGGTATACTAGTATTTCCCAACCAGAGTGACTGAAGCGCCCAAGGTAGCCCACTTCTGTCACTGTCATCAGTGAGTTTTCGCTTTTCTTCCTACCAAAGGTCCTGCCACTTGTGCCTGAAATCTTTGAGTGTATGCAGTGAAGCTAAGGCTGTTACATTTCAAAATTGCGTTTTTTATTCCCACAGGAAAATTAAGCTCAGATCCAGCATTTGCTTTTCAGTGAGGTGAAGTCAGGGCCTGCTTTTTTATCCAGCTTTCCAGCCAGATTGTCATGAAGCACATGGACATCTTAATGATTGGTCCTGTGGCTCAAACTGCTCTGCCCTTACTGGCTCCCGCTAACCATTAATAAAACTGCCTTCATAAGAGCTAGACATTAACCAAAGATGTTCCAAAATAGTTTTATTACTATGTTAGATCTATATTTATTTACTAAAAGCAGATTATTTTATAATTTTATGTGCATTATACATAGAAAGTACACAATGGCTGATTCTTCTGATAACCATTGATATTTATGAGTGATGAAAGGATGGGTTGTGTGAAGACACTTTCCAGTGTCCCCATCATAGTTAGGACATTCATAACATTACACTGTAAATATTCATATTATTTAAGTAAATGACTATATGCCTTATTACACATAAATACCAGGAAAGTTGATTCCACAGGTATCCTTGATATTTACCAGTCTGTTTTAGGTGTGATCCTCACGTGGAGATAACTTTGTTGTCTATGGTTTGGTCAATGTTCTAGCAATGGGCACTGGCAAAGTGTTTGTTCCGGTTTTACTTACTGTAAGAGCTGAGTTTGATAATGAGATTTAATTGGTTTGGTTGTGAGAGTGAATGGAGCAACCTTCATGTTGGTAAATTCTTTTTTCTCTGAAAGTTCCCAAAAGGTAGTAACAAATGTTTACTTTTCCATCCCAAGAACTTGTATACACATGTTCTTGCCGGGTTTCATTCTATCACCCCTCTTGTTCAATGTGCATGGACAGCCATTGAGAAGACAACAAAGCCCTGTGGTCTGCAAAGCTATCAATATGAAGACCCAGGGCTATCTTACTTTTTCATGAATGCAAGTGCTAGTGTCTCTGCTTAGAGAACAGAATTTTGTTCCCATGGGAAATTACAACATTTTGAAATTTGTTTTCCGTTTAATCAAAACAAAAAGTCAAAATAGAATAGAAATTCTGGAATAAATAATTAATTTGGAAACAACAAAATGTTTTGTTTCAATAATATTGAGACTTTTGTAAACAATGTCAAAACAGTATAATATAATATAAACTATTAAATGTAATATATAATATTAAAATAAGAGATCTATATAATAAGATTCCAGGATTGTTATTCTGGGCGTTACTCTGAAACCTAGAACGTCTGACTCATTGTGGAACAATAGAAACAGCTACAAGTATGGCTGAGAGCTCTTTTTTTTAAAATACCACCAGGTTCAATCATCATGGGGATTCACAGTAAGTTACTGTCCAATTTTTAAGTTCCCAGTCATTTTCAGCTTTTTTATACTTTATGACTTACTCTTGAATTACACTCGGCTTCCATGTAGTATACAATAATGGGTTCCCCCAGTGTGCCACCTGGAACTGGGGTACCACTGAGCCCACCTGGGCTCTTTTTACTGTACTGCTGTGACAGGCTCTAAAGCCTCCTCCAGCATACATACAGGTAGGGACACACCCAGCTGCAGCTACACAGAGATGCTGAGATCAGCTCTGCTCAGGAAGGCTTAGCTAAGGAACTACCCAGTTACTCAAGTGCACACACCACTTTGGAGGGTAAACCCAAAATTTAGAGGGTAAACCTAAAATATTTGATTTCAAGGTGTTCCTTATGCTCTACAAAGTCTTAAATGGATGGGAACCAGTCATTCAGAGATTGCTTTGCTTCCACTCCGTGTTCTGCATTTCTGGTTACAGTCTACTAAACCGATTTTGCAGTCAGGTTTTAAAATTCAGCTCTGGAAGAGCAGAGGCCGAGCTTTCTCTGTGGAGCACCCACACCTCTGGAATTCACTCTCTGTGGCAGTCCATCACCTCAGGCTTTGGCAGCTCCCAGAAGCAGGCAAGACTTTTTTTTTGTTTAGCCAGGTGTGCAATAAGCCAAGGAGACTGTCCTTGAAGCTGGGTAGGAGGATATTTTAATTCTGATAAAATTTGTGTGTGTCAAGCCAAGCCAGCTGTTAACTGCACGTGGGAAAATATGCACCTGGAATTTCTGTGCACAGTGCCCGGACTGTGTGTTTGGAAATGCACTGATGGCACAATCAGGTGTATAACTGGCCATTTGCAATTACAGCTTCCACGCAGGGGCAATATGCATGTGCAAGTGTGACCATCCAATCCATACTATATTCAATAGCAATCCTAGTTTGAAATCTTGTCAGAGAAGGGGATTCTGCAGGAAGGGTAAAAGAAGATTGGACCCAGGAGACTAGCCTGGCTGTTGAAAGAAGAGGAAGATACTGCATAGGGCGGAAGGGGAAGAGAGACAGATCTCCTGATCTGGGGAAAGAGTGGAGTGGGGTGCAGCATGGGGTTGTGGGGAGGGTCCCTCTTCCTGTGGAGGTGGAGGGAAAGGGGATACACATGCAGGTGGTGGGGAAGGAGCCCGGTCCGGTGGTGGTGGAGGGAGGGGGATATACATGGGAGTGGTGAGGAAGGTCCCTGGTCCTGTGGAGGTGGAGGGAGAGGGGATACACATGCGGGTGGTGGGGAAGGACCCCGGTCCGGTGGTGGTGGTAGAGGGAGGGGGATATATATGGGGGTGGTGGGGAGGGTCCCTGGTCCTGTGGTGGTGGAGGGAGAGGGGATACCCATGGGGGTGGTGGGGAAGGTCCCTGGTCCTGTGGTGGTGGAGGGAGAGGGGATACCCATGGGGGTGGTGGGGAAGGTCCCTGGTCCTGTGGTGGTGGAGGGAGAGGGGATACCCATGGGGGTGGTGGGGAAGGTCCCTGGTCCGGTGGTGGTGGAGGGAGGGGGATGCTGCCTGGGGCTCGAAGGAGCAGGGAGGCTGGAGGTGGGCTAGACCCCTAGTACTAGGACCCCCTGGACTTCTCGGAGCATCCTCTCCCTGCCCGAACTACGAGTCCCAGCGTGCTCAGCACTCGGCGCTGGGATTGAGGTTGCGCAGCCGCCGAGCTGGGGAGTGACCTGCCTGTTGACAGCGCTGTTTTGGGGAGGGCTGGCTCCGCGGCTCGGGCAGACGGACTGACGGCTGGCTGCACACCCGGTGACAGGCAGGCAGAGACCTTGCAGAGGGGTAAGCCCGCGATCCCTTGCCCAGTGCCGCGGGCACGCTGCCTCCCCCTCCCGGGCAGGGATGCATCTCCGCCAGCCTCCCGCAGAGACACACAGGCACCGGTGCGGTCCATCTCCGCGCGCTCTCCTGTGCGGAGCCTCTGCCCTTTCCGCATCCCCGGAGAAGCCGTGCCCCGGCTGCCGCGCGGCGTAGGAGGGGTCTTGCAGCGCCCTGAGCTGCACGCAGCCAGCTGGGTGGTGCTGCCTCTTAGGATGCTCTAGTTGAGCACCAGCTGCGGCTGGAGGAGACTGCATGGGTGTGATTGCCACCGACCGGCTCGGCTGATTGCATTGCGGGAGGGAGAGGGAGAGTGCTGTGTGTGTGTGAGAGAGAGATGTTCGGCAGGGATGAAAAGGGAGCGGTGGTCGGATTGTACAATTAAAAGGACCTTGCAGGGACTCCTACCTTAGTGTAATTGCCGCCCTGCATCGTGGAGTGGTGTCAAACCCTTTTCAGACATTCCTTCTGCCTGGAGCAGAGCTACAATCCCGCCTGCATGTGCTGAAAGCAACATGCTTAGTTCCCTGGTGTGTTAATGGTGGAGCGGTCGGTTTGGTACAATGAACATTGCAATGTCTTGTTTTTAAACTCCATCCCCAATCCCCTACAAATACACTTTCACAATATAATGTAATGCTTTCAAATTAGAGTGACTGATTTAAAGTGTTGATTTAAAAAAAATTAAAGTTCAAATCAGTCTGCGGAATGTCTGTCCTTTAAAAATATAGGCAGAATAAGTAATAATTTATTTTTAAAGGGTAATTTTAAAAATAAAAATATATTTAAATTTCCTCCCTGCATGTATCCCAGGTACTAAGTGCATTACAAAACTTAGAGCAAACAATGTTAAAATATGAAAACATGGTGAAGTTTTTTTAAATAAGTGAGAATATATCTGCCTTTCCTTGGTGCTCATATTCCTTTTATACATAAAATCAGACTGATATACTGTCTTTAGATCTGGTCTCTTGGCTTTGAACAATTAAGAATATGTGATTTAAAGACAGGACTCAGTAATGTGATATTGGTTTAATGATATTTCTAAGTGTTTGATGAAGGAATGTTTTCCTCTGCCTTGGACTATTCTCATCATTATCTGTGACTCTCCTGTATTTCTGCTATCTCCTTTTTGAGATATGATGACCAGGAAAATGAACAAGTGATTGAGGTTGGAGTGTACCACTAATTTAGATAATGGCATTATAATATTTTCAATATTATTCTCCACCTATTTGCATCCTAACAGGCATTTGCTTTTTTGATTGCTGCTGCACATTGACTAGAGGTCTCCATTGGTTTGTTCACAGTGAGGCTCAGGTCTTTTTCTGAATTGTTACAGTTAATTAAGAAGCCAGTAAGGTATGTGCGAGTAGTTCAAATAATTCCTTTCACTGTGAATGACTTGCTTTTGCCAACATTAATTGCATCTGCTATCATGTTGTCCATTCACCTAACTTGGCCAGGTCCCTCCCCAGAGTCCTCTGAAAATGCTGCCACCTATTTGCTCAATTCCTTTTCCAGAACATCATTTTTCATTTTCAACATTTTACAGTTCCCAGCAGGCAAACTCTGTGGACCTTTGCTTACTTACCTTTGCAAGTTGTTTGCAGAAATTGTAAACAAGTATGGAGTAAGATTTATTTTCACCTGGTTCCATGTTTCTCTGTGTCTGGTGATCCTCCTGACTTGAGGCTGAGGTGGTTTGGCAGGGTCTTGGGCTGAATGGCATCAGGTAGCTACCCTCATCAAATACAATTGCATATGCTGGGGCTGTGATGGAGGTTAACTGGTACTCTTCATCCAGTATACACAGCATGCCTCCGCCTGTGAAGCAATGTGATCATAGGTTCTGTTTAATGCGGAGTTTGATCTACGTTAGTTTGTAAAAGACAAATTATACTGGGATATTTGTTCATCCATCTTTACTATAATTATCTCAGGCGGCAGCTGGATCCAGAGGTCTGACAATCGTAATTATAAGGCAGGGGAATCTGGGGATGGGCACGGGCAAACAAGCAGCACTTTTTAGATAGCTATGGTCAGTGAGAATAGAACAATAATTATAATATTATCATGATACATTTTTCATATTAACGTTACTGACATGGACAAAAATCAATAGTCTTGTCTGTTCCAGGACCTGCCATCTCTGTTATAAAATTTAAAAGTACTCTGTATATTTCAATGCAGAGCTCCTCATGCTATTTATTGCTGTAGTTATCAAGTTGTACACATCACAGATGGTTTCTATTCGCTGGTTAGCAGCTAAAATGCACAAAACCACTTACAGTAACTTATGGTAGTTATGTTCCTGAAAAATGAAACTTTAAGCGAAATGATGTTAAGCGAATCCAATTTCCCCATAAGAATTAACGTAAATAGGGGGGATTAGGTTCCAGGGAAATGTTTTTTTCCAGACAATACATATACACACTTATACACAGTATAAATTTTAAACAATTTAATACTGTACACAGCAATGATGATTGTGAAGCTTGGTTGAGATGGTGGAGTCAGAGGGTGGGATATTTCTCAGGGGATGCCTTACTGCTAAATTATGATCTAGCACTCGGGTGAGCCCTCAAGGGTTAACACATTGTTATTAATGTAGCCTCACACTCTACAAGGCAGCATGAATGGAGGAGGAGACACAGCATGGCAGAAAGAGAGAGAGTGTGTGTGTGTGTGTGTGTGTGTGTGAGAGAGAGAGACACACACACACACACACATGCATTTCCCCTTTAAGTACGCTGACCCCACTCTAAGTACACTGCCTTTTTAACTAGATCAGCAAGTTGAGACAGCAGCTGTTGCCCGGAAGCTCCCTCTGAGCACTGTGGTGTGGTGTAGTGAGCCCCGAGCCCCCCTCTCTGTGGAGATAAGGTACAGGAGCTGGGGAGAGGGAGGGGGGGAAGGTGTGGGACGCCCTGACTTTAGCACCCCTCGTCCCCTCCCCCTCGCACATCAAGCAGGAGGCTCCTAGGAGCAGCTCCAAGGCAGAGGGCAGGAGTAGCACATGGCAGGGGGGAGGGGCAGCTGAACTACCCAGCAATTGATAGCTTGCTGCCTGGCTGCGCAGAAGGAACTTAGGGGAGCTGATGTGGGGCTGCCGGCCCACCCTGGTTCCAAACTAGCTCTAGTGGCTGCACTTCTTGCAAGCAGTGGAAAAAGAAGGCAGCTGCCAAACAACGTTATAAGGGAGCATTGCGCAACTTTAAACGAGCCTGTTCCCTAATTGATCAGCAATGTAACAACGAAACAAAATGTTAACCGTTAACTGAGGAGTTACTGTAATGAGAAGTGAGCTATAGCTTACGAAAGCTTATGCTCAAATAAATTTATTAGTCTCTAAGGTGCCACAAGTACTCCTTTTCTTTTTGTGGATACAGACTCACACGGCTGCTACTCTGAAACATGTAATGAGAAAGGAAAGCACAGGGGAGACACAATAACTTTTTTTTTAAGGAGTGATCTGATAATTACCATTATCGATGATCAGTTTTCTGCTGACAACAATGTATAGTTATAGCCCAGCCTTTAGTTCAGGATCTGTTCACCTTCTCAGATTGAGAAACATCTTGCTGAATGAGTAGGTCCAGTGAAATTACTGAGGCTACTCAAGGAACAAGGTACTACTCAATGAGAGGAAGGGTAATCCAATGGGTAGGGTGTTCTCCTCGGACTTGGAAGACCTGTTCCCTGCTCTGCCACAAACTGCCTGTGTGACTGCAAAAGAGAGATTATAGCACTTCTCTACATCACAATTGCAAGCATAAATACACTGAAGAATGTGAGGTGCTATTTAAGTGCTATGGTAATCAGGACCAAATAAGTGTGATAGATAGGTAGATAGATAGATAAGAGGAGCAGAATCTGGCTCTGAATTTTTTGACAATTCTTGTTTAAAAAGCTGTTAATATCTATTGTCCATGTTAGCTTTGCATTTCAGGTAAGTGTGATCACATATAATTCTTTTTACAACACAGTTAGAATTTGGAAGATAGATAACTGGACACCAGAGCTTTTCTTCTGGATGAATCACAGGTACTTCAGTGATGAGTGCGTTATAAGAAACTGTATAGAATAGACTAGAGTAGTTCAAATCTAGTGCGGACTGGCAATGACTGAAAGGTCTTAGCATGTTATAGCTGGCATTACCATGTTTGGTGGCCCATGTGAAGCAAGGGATGGCTTTAGTCCAGTGGCTACGGAACAGGCGTTCACATCATAAAAGCCGCCATCACAGGTGACACTCTGAGTCGTTCCTCAGGGCTGTGCACAATCAAGCTTGATGGGAATAGTGACAGTGGCTGCAGGACTCATGTTTTTGTGTTTTAGTCTGTTCTGATTTCTCTGTGGTATTTCTAAGAGCCAGGCAGTACGTAACAAGGTAGGTGGGGTAGAGAGAGACAGTTGCAGGGGCTGCACAGTGGCAGCCCCGCCTTGCTGTCGTGCATCTGCCGACACAACATTCCGTCGTCCCCCTCCCCCCTTTATGGGACGGGGTAAGAACACGGGGGAGGGAAGGCAGCCTGCCCAAAGCAAGTTAATAGTGTTCCAGCACTTGCTTCACTCTAGCAAGCAGGAGCAGCAGCGTAGGGATGCACAGAACCTGGCCCTGCCCCCATGAAAGTCTGTGAAAAGCATGGGAGCTTTGCCATTTGCTTCAATGCCCACTGCACGTCTCTTCCCCTGCCTGCACACAGCAGGGAGGGACGCAGCCCTGCAGAAAACATTATTTTTCTGCTCTTTACAACAGTCACAGCTACATTGGCTGCAGTGCTGCCCCGGTGTTGTGTGCATGTTTACTATGGGAGGTACAGCAGGGCTGGTTTTTCCAGGTCACCCTGGAAGCCAGGCCTTTGCTCCTCCAGCAGGGTTCCTGTGAAAGTAGGAACCTGCAAGTGAAACTGACTCCATAACTAGTCGTAGCCTAAACCCACAGAGCTTTCAGTAGGGGAGCAGATTACCATGAAGAATGACATGGGCTTTCCAAATTCTTTCCCTTTCAATAGTTGATTGATGCTGCATGATCCCAACCACTCCAGGCTGAAGGGAGTGAAGAGTAGCACGTGCATGCGCCGTCCGGAGAAGGGTGTGGTGCGCTCCAGCAGGCCGGGATAGCGTGGGTTCATCATCACCTTCAGTTTCTGCAGGGAAGTGTTTGCAGCCACTGTCGTGAGTCTGTTGTGTCTCCTCCCTCCTACGTCCATCTGTGCTGCCTTGTAGAGCTTGAGGCTACATTGACAACACTGTGTTAACTCTTGAGGGTTCAGCCCAGTCCTAGTTCATCATTTAGCAGCAAGGGATTCCCTGGGAAATATCCCACCTGATCTCAACACGTTGCTTTAGGAGACGTTCATAAGCAGATCTGCAGAGAATCCTCTGATGAGTCACTGCAAGGAGATTTGGGGAAAGGGGAGCTGCTGCTAACGTGTGTGAGCAAGAAACTGAAGGGGCTCAAGAAGCTGACATCGGACATTGTTCCAGTGACCCTGTGCAAGTCTGTTTTAAATGTAATGGTGGAGGGCTCGTTGTAATTGTACTGTAGAGTATCACCCAGCATCATGAGTCAAAAACGCCGAGCAAGTCATAGTGGAGTACCTAGTGGTAGCAGTACTACTAGCAGTAAGAAAACCAGGAAAACCATTAGTTTGGGTACTAAATTAGACGTTTTAAGGCATTTTGATGCAGGTGAGCGTGCGGTAGACATTGGCATCACTCTAGGTCTTACTCCGACCACTGTGAGAACAATTCGGAGTAATGCCGACAAGATCAGGGCTAGTGCTCGGTGTGTAACACCGCTTAGTGCTACTAAAATAAGTCGATCAAGGAGTAGTTTGATGGAAAACATGGAGCGTCTTCTCTCAGTGTGGATAGAGGATCAAAACCAGCGGAACATACCTCTAAGTTTGCCTGTGATACAAGCTAAGGCAAAAAGTTTGTATGACAAATTAAAGAGAGACCAAGGTGAAGGATCACAGACAGAGATGTTCATGGCAAGTCGGGGATGGTTTGATCGGTTCAAGAAGCGCTTCCACCTGCACAACATGAAGATGTCCAGTGAGGTGGCTAGTGCTGATCCTGCAGCAGCTAAAAAATTCCCCGACTATCTCAAGAAAATAATTGAGGAATGTGGCTATTCACCTAAGCAAGTCTTCAATGTCAATGAAACGAGCCTCTACTGGAAAAAGATGCCTGAACGGACTTACATTTCCCGAGAGGAGAAGACAGCACCTGGATTTAAAGCAGCGAAAGACCGCCTAACTTTGCTTTTAGGTGGTAATGCTGCCGGAGACATGAAGATGAAACCGCTGACCGTATACCAATTCGAAACACCACGAGCTCTCAAGGGACTTTCAAAGGAACACCTTCCGGTCATTTGGAGATCCAATAAGAAGGCATGGATAACTGGAGCTATTTTTTCAGAATGGCTGACTCTCTATGCTGTCCCTGCATGGAAGGAATATTGTGCCAAGGAAAATCTTGATTTCAAGATTTTATTACTTATTGATAATGCACCAGCTCATCCAGTCAACCTGGACTACCTGTGCGAAAACGTCAAAGTTGTCTTTCTGCCACCGAACACCACATCACTCATCCAACCCATGGACCAAGGAGCCATTGCTGCCTTTAAGGCATATTACTTACGCCGTACTTTCGACCAGCTCATCAGAGGCACTGATGGAGAAGGCAAGCCTACAATTCGGCAATTTTGGCGTGACTACAACATCCTCAAGTGCATCAATAACATCGGTGAGTCCTGGGCTGAAGTTACTCAGGCATGCATGAACGGTGTGTGGTGGAAGCTGTGGCCTGAATGTGTCAATGATTTAAAAGGATTTAATGATGTTGTTCCCGCTATGAAGAAAGATATTCTCGGCTTGGCCAAGAAAGCGGGTTTTGATGAGGTGGAAGAAGCCGACATTACACAACTTCTGCAGTCACACGGAGAAGAGCTAACCAATGAAGATCTGATGCAACTAGACATGATGAGAGCAGTGGAAGACAAGGGCCAAGAAGTAAAAGAAGAACCAACCCATCGAAATTTGACTGCCAAACGGCTTTCTGAAGCTTTCCAAATGATTGAAGCTGGCTTGCAAATCCTTAGTGATGACGATCCTGACAGGGAACGCAGCTCCAAAGTTATTAGGGGAGTTGGTCATCTAATGACTTGCTATAAAGAAATTTACGAAGAAAAAAAAAGGAAAGCAAAACAACCATCTCTAGATATGTTTTTTCGAGTTGTGACAGTTAAGGAAGAACAGCAAGAGGAGCAGCCTGACGATCCACCCTCTTCCACCTCTGACTTCACCACCTCAACCAAGCTTAACTATCATCATTGCTGAGTACAGTATTAAATTGTTTGTTTAAAACTTATACCTGCATTAAATTGTTTGTTTAAATTTTTTTAAAACTTATACGGTATATGTATATAATGTCTTTTGTCTGGCAAAAAAAATTTCCCTGGAACATAACCCCTCCACTTACATTAATTTTTATGGGGAAAATGGATTTGCTTAACATCATTTTGCTTAACGTCGCATTTTTCAAGAACATAACTCCAACGTTAAGCAAGGAGTTACTGTATAATCATATGATTACCATGCCCTGCTAAATACAACATTAAATATTATAGAATACATGATGCAGCTCTTCTCTGTTTTACATTTTCTTAATCAGTATGTCTAAGCTGATTTTATATTTTAAATGTACTCTTAAGCCTTCATAAAGTAATCATTCCAGATTACTACCTATTTAACTCACTAAAACAAAGACAGTATTTTAAATTAATCAGTCACAGAGGTTTATTGTGTTCATAACAATATTCATTGCTTTTAGAAAAAGGGAACACTAATTTACTTTGTGTGATCTCCATAACAATAAATAGACATGTTTATGAAGTTTCACCAACTTTAAAAAATATATTTCCAAAGATTTTAGGCATAACAAAGGATTTTATATCTTACTAAGGTATCGATTTTGCTAGAAGGTTCTCTTAAAACTACTGCATCAAATAGTCAGAAGTAAAGAAAGGGAAACTTATTTGTCCAGATATCTGGAAGGAAAGGGGTGTTGTCCCTTTAAGGGCTCTCTTCAACAGGGGGGTGAAGGGAGAAAGGGATGGACAGAAAGGACAGGAAGATTTTGGAAGCAAGTTTTTTGAACTATAGTAATTAAAATTAAAATATGTCTTTTAGATAGGGGTGGTCTTTTGAAGGATTTATTTTAAAAACTATATGTCTGAAGATCCAAGCATTTAAGACTAAAGATGAATACTCAGATTGTGCATCTAAAAATCTATGCAAGGATTTTTTAGAGATGTGATTTTATAATCTTCAGCAATCTTCTAATGAAAAAAAGCAAATTTTAAACTAAGGTCCTGTACACAAATATGTGCTGAGTAAATATTACAATAATACGCAACGGTTTTTGTTAGTAAATTCAGAAACTGACAGTATATATCTAGGGGTTGGCAAATGCCTGTTAAATGGCTTCATTACTTGAATGATTCTTTAACTTGAATGGCTCTTTAACAGTTTCAATGCTGTGCTAATACAAGGGTGGGCAAACTTTTTGGGCAAACCAGAGGGCCACATCTGGGTATGGAAATTGTATGGCGGGCCATGAATGCTCATGCAATTGGGGGTTGGAGTGTGGGAGGGGGTGAGGGCTCTGGCTGGGGGTGTGGGCTCTGGGGTGGGGCCAGAAATGAGGAGTTCAGAGTGGGGCAGAGGATTGGGGTGCAGGGGTTGAGGGCTCCAGCTGAGGGTATGGGCTTTAGGGTGGGACGGGGGATGAGGGGTTGGGGGTACAGGAGGGTGCTCCGGGCTGGGACCAAGGGGTTCAGAGGGTGGGAGGGGGATGAGGGGTGCAGGCTTCAGGCAGCGCTTACTTCAAGCAGCTCCCAGAAGCAGTGGTGTGTCCCCCCTCCAGCTCCAATGCAGAGGGGCAGCCAGGCGGCACGTTGTGCTGCCCCGTCTGCAGGTGCCACCCCTGCAGCTCCCATTGGCCATGGTTCCAGTGGGAGCTGCGTGGGTGGCACTCGAGGCGGGGGCGGCATGCAGAGCCCCCTGGCTGCCTCTATGCATAGGAGCTGGAGAGGGGACATGCTGCTGCTTCCGGGAGCCGTTCAGAGCCACAGCACGAGCGGAATGGGGCAAGCCCCTGGCTGGAGCACTGGAGCGGGGCAAGCCCCAGACCCCAGTCCCTGGTGGAAGCTCGAGGGTCAGATTAAAATATCTGAAGGGGCCGGATGTGGCCTTTGGGCCGTAGTTTGCCCACCCCTGTGCTAATAGGTCTGGCAGGCTGGAAGGTTTTTTCACTTTTAAATTACTAGATTCCCTCTGGAGGAAGACTCACCAGGCTGCAGCAGCTAGCTGTGAGAAGCCTGAAGGAAGGGTCAGAACAGGGATAGGAAGATGTGGGAGGGTGGACATTAAGACCCAGGGGTGCACCAAATTTTCGGGTGCCCTACCCAGCTGCCTCTGCTGCGTATGTCTAAGGATGGCCCTGTGTGTGTGCACGCCTGCGTGCGTGTCTGTGTGTGTGAGAGACACACACCATGTGTGTGTCAGAGAGAGAGAGACGCGCATTTCCTCTTTAACTACGCTGACCCCACTCTAAGTACACTGCCTTTTTAATTAGCTCAGCAAGTTTGAGACAGCAGCTGCTGCCGGGAAGCTCCCTCCTTTCTGAGCCCTGTGGTGTGGTGAGCCCTGAACGCCCCTCTCTGTGGAGATAAGGTACAGGAGCGGGGGGAGGGGGACACCCTGGCATTAGCACCCCTCTTTCCCGCCCTCTGCACAGCAAGCAGGAGGCTCCCGGGAGCAGCTCCAAGGCAGAGGGCAAGAGCAGCACACGGCAGTGGGGGGAGGGGCAGCTGAACTGCCCGGCATTGATAGCCTGCTGGGCGGCTGCGCAGAGGGAACTTAGGGGAGCCAATGGGGGGCTGCCGGCCCACCCTGGTTCCAAGCTCCCCCCGCTAGCTCCAGCGGCTGCTCTTCCTGCAAGCAGTGGAAAAAGAAGGCAGCTGCCAAACAACGTTATAAGGGAGCATTGCGCAACTTTAAATGAGCCTGTTCCCTAATTGATCAGCAACATAACAACGAAACAAAATGTTAACTGTTAAGTGAGGAGTTACTGTAATGAGAAAGGAAAGCACAGGGGAGACACAATAACTTTTTTTTTTTTAGAAGTGATCTGATAATTATCATTATCGACGATCACTTTTCTGCTGACAACAATGTATAGTTATAGCCCAGCTTTTAGTTCAGGATCTGTTCACCTTCTCAGATTGAGAAACATCTTGCTGAATGAGTAGGTCCATTGAAATTACTGAGGCTACTCAAGGAACAAGGTACTACTCAATGAGAGGAAGGGTAATCCAATGGGTAGGGTGTTCTCCTCGGGCTTGGAAGACCTGTTCCCTGCTCTGCCACAAACTGCCTGTGTGACTGCAAAAGAGAGATTATAGCACTTCTCTACATCACAATTGCAAGAATAAATACACTGAAGAATGTGAGGTGCTATTTAAGTGCTATGGTAATCAGGACCAAATAAGTGTGGTAGATAGGTAGATAGATAGATAAGAGGAGCAGAATCTGGCTCTGAATTTTTTGACAATTCTTGTTTAAAAAGCTGTTAATATCTATTGTCCATGTTAGCCTTGCATTTCAGGTAAGTGTGATCACGTATAATTCTTTTTACAACACAGTTAGAATTTGGAAGATAGATAACTGGACACCAGAGCTTTTCTTCTATGGATCACAGGTACTTCAGTGATGAGTGTGGTATAAGAAACTGTATAGAATAGACTAGAATAGTTCAAATCTAGTGTGGACTGGCAACGACTGAAAGGTCTTAGCATGTTATAGCTGGCATTACCATGTTTGGTGGCCCATGTGAAGCAAGGGATGGCTTTAGTCCAGTGGCTACGGAACAGGCGTTCACATCATAAAAGCCGCCATCACAGGTGACACTCTGAGTCGTTCCTCAGGGCTGTGCACAATCAAGCTTGATGGGAATAGTGACAGTGGCTGCAGGACTCATGTTTTTGTGTTTTAGTCTGTTCTGATTTCTCTGTGGTATTTCTAAGAGCCAGGCAGTACGTAACAAGGTAGTTGGGGTAAAGAGAGACATGCAGAATCCAAAGGATTTTTGCCATCAAATAACAGTTCTTGGTACCTTGATCATCATCTCATCATGGTAAATCCCAAAGGGTTGTGCTCTGGGTGGTTTCCCTTTAATAATTATGGGACGGTTTGGGAATTGGGCGCTACACCGAACTTTTGCGGAGGCTCCACCCGAGGCTACCAGCCGCCTGCAAAGCATTTTCAGGGGCTGCATAGTGGCAGCCCTGCCTTACTATCGTGCATCTGCCAACACAGCATTCCATCTTCCTCCTCCCCCTTTGCGGGAGGAGGGTAAGAATACAGGGGGCGGCAGCCTGCCCAAAGCAAGTTAATATTCTTCCAGGGCCTGCTTCACTATAGCATGTGGGAGATGCGGTGTAAGGATGCACAGAACCTGGCCCTGCTTCCATGAAAGTCTGTGAAAAGCATGGGAGCTTTGCCATTCCCTTCAATGCCAGCTGCACGTCTCTGCCCCTGCCTGCACACAGCAGGGAGGGACGCAGCCCTGCAGAAAACATTATTTTTCTGCTCTTTACAACAGTCACAGCTACATTGGCTGCAGTGCTGCCCCGGTGTTGTGTGCATGTTTACTATGGGAGGTACAGCAGGGCTGGTTTTTCCAGGTCACCCTGGAAGCCAGGCCTTTGCTCCTCCAGCAGGGTTCCTGTGAAAGTAGGAACCTGCAAGTGAAACTGACTCCATAACTAGTCGTAGCCTAAACCCACAGAGCTTTCAGTAGGGGAGCAGATTACCATGAAGAATGACATGGGCTTTCCAAATTCTTTCCCTTTCAATAGTTGATTGATGCTGCATGATCCCAACCACTCCAGGCTGAAGGGAGTGAAGAGTAGCACGTGCATGCGCCGTCCGGAGAAGGGTGTGGTGCGCTCCAGCAGGCCGGGATAGCGTGGGTTCATCATCACCTTCAGTTTCTGCAGGGAAGTGTTTGCAGCCACTGTCGTGAGTCTGTTGTGTCTCCTCCCTCCTACGTCCATCTGTGCTGCCTTGTAGAGCTTGAGGCTACATTGACAACACTGTGTTAACTCTTGAGGGTTCAGCCCAGTGCTAGTTCATCATTTAGCAGCAAGGGATTCCCTGGGAAATATCCCACCTGATCTCAACACGTTGCTTTAGGAGAAGTTCATGAGCAGATCCGCAGAGAATCCTCTGATTAGTGACTGCAAGGAGATTTGGGGAAAGGGGAGCTGCTGCTAATGTGAGTGAGCAAGAAACAGAAGGAACTCAAGGAGCTGACATCGGACATTGTTCCAGTGACCCTGTGCAAGTCTGTTTTAAATGTAGTGGTGGAGGGCTCGTTGTAATTGTACTGTAGAGTATCACCCAGCATCATGAGTCAAAAACGCCGAGCAAGTCATAGTGGAGTACCTAGTGGTAACAGTACTACTAGCAGTAAGAAAACCAGGAAAACCATTAGTTTGGGTACTAAATTAGACGTTCTAAGGCATTTTGATGCAGGTGAGCGTGCGGTAGACATTGGCATCACTCTAGGTCTTACTCCGACCACTGTGAGAACAATTCGGAGTAATGCCGACAAGATCAGGGCTAGTGCTCGGTGTGTAACACCGCTTAGTGCTACTAAAATAAGTCGATCAAGGAGTAGTTTGATGGAAAACATGGAGCGTCTTCTCTCAGTGTGGATAGAGGATCAAAACCAGCGGAACATACCTCTAAGTTTGCCTGTGATACAAGCTAAGGCAAAAAGTTTGTATGACAAATTAAAGAGAGACCAAGGTGAAGGATCACAGACAGAGATGTTCATGGCAAGTCGGGGATGGTTTGATCGGTTCAAGAAGCGCTTCCACCTGCACAACATGAAGATGTCCAGTGAGGTGGCTAGTGCTGATCCTGCAGCAGCTAAAAAATTCCCCGACTATCTCAAGAAAATAATTGAGGAATGTGGCTATTCACCTAAGCAAGTCTTCAATGTCAATGAAACGAACCTCTACTGGAAGATGATGCCTGAACGGACGTGCATTTCCCGAGAGGAGAAGACAGCGCCTGGATTTAAAGCAGTAAAAGACCGCCTAACTTTGCTTTTAGGTGGTAATGCTGCCGGAGACATGAAGATGAAACCACTGACCGTGTACCAATTCGAAACACCACGAGCTCTCAAGGGACTTTCAAAGGAACACCTTCCGGTCATTTGGAGATCCAATAAGAAGGCATGGATAACTGGAGCTATTTTTTCAGAATGGCTGACTCTTTATGCCATCCCTGCATGGAAGGAATATTGTGCCAAGGAAAATCTTGATTTCAAGATTTTATTACTTATTGATGATGTACCAGCTCATCCAATCAACCTGGACGACCTCTGCGAAAGCGTCAAAGTCGTCTTTCTGCCACCAAACACCACATCACTCATTCAACCCATGGACCAAGGAGCCATTGCTGCCTTTAAGGCATATTACTTACGCCGTACTTTCGACCAGCTCATCAGAGGCACTGATGGAGAAGGCAAGCCTACAATTCGGCAATTTTGGCGTGACTACAACATCCTCAAGTGCATCAATAACATCGGTGAGTCCTGGGCTGAAGTTACTCAGGCATGCATGAACGGTGTGTGGTGGAAGCTGTGGCCTGAATGTGTCAATGATTTAAAAGGATTTAAAGATGTTGTTCCTGCTATGAAGAAAGATATTCTCGGCTTGGCCAAGAAAGCGGGTTTTGATAAGGTGGAAGAAGCCGACGTTACACAACTTCTGCAGTCACACGGAGAAGAGCTAACCAATGAAGATCTGATGCAACTAGACATGATGAGAGCAGTGGAAGACGAGGGCCAAGAAGTAAAAGAAGAACCAACCCATCGAAATTTGACTGCCAAACGGCTTTCTGAAGCTTTCCAAATGATTGAAGCTGGCTTGCAAATCCTTAGTGATGATGACCCTGACAGGGAACGCAGCTCCAAAGTTATTAGGGGAGTTGGTCATCTAATGACTTGCTATAAAGAAATTTACCAAGAAAAAAAAAGGAAAGCAAAACAACCATCTCTAGATATGTTTTTTCGAGTTGTGACGGTTAAGGAAGAACAGCAAGAGGAGCAGCCGGATGATCCACCCTCTTCCACCTCTGACTTCACCACCTCAGCCGAGCTTAACAATCATCATTGCTGAGTACAGTATTAAATTGTTTGTTTAAAATTTATGCCTGCATTAAATTGTTTGTTTAAAATTTTTTAAAACTTACACGGTATATGTATATAATGTCTTTTGTCTGGCAAAACAAATTTCTCTGGAACCTAATCCCTCCATTTACATTAATTTTTATGGGGAAATTGGATTCACTTAACATCGTTTTGCTTAACGTCGCATTTTTCAAGAACATAACTCCAACGTTAAGCAAGGAGTTACTGTATAATCATATGATTACCATCCCCACCTTGTTAATTGGATTCCATGCTATTAGCTTTGGGCATATAAACAGTGCCATGCCCTTTTTGTGATGCTGATCACCCTGTTGATTTTTTGTGTGTGTAAGATTTGGTTTTGGAGATTCCATCCAGTTTGTTTCCTTTGATCTAATTAATGTATAAAATAAGCCTATTTAAAACTCATTATTATTATTATTGAATTGTTTCATTTTACAGCATCCAATAACATATTAGGTGCCTCACAATACAGAGGAGACATGGTCCCTGACCGGAAGAGTTTAGAATCTAATACAAGAGTTTACAGTCCCTCAGGACTCATTCTTCCAAGACTGAGAGAAGGTGTCTTTAACTAGACTGCATAAGAATATTACTCCTATACACATTTTACACCTGCTGTGTTATAACCCCTTCATACTATGGTATGTCCCCAAAGTACCTGCTGTGTTATAATCCTTACAGGCTAGTGAAAAGGGACCTCAACAATAAGCAGTTTTTAGGTTTTGAGGGTGCCACAACATTGTCAAAAGTGTTAAAACAGAAACTGGTAACCTCAAAAACTGTGATGTCATCAACGTCCTGTAGCACCAAGGTTCCTATAATGCAGATGGTGTGAATCGCAGAATCGAAGGACTGGAAGGGACCCCGAAAAGTCATCTAGTCCGGTCCCCTGCACTCAAGGCAGGGCTAAGTATTATGTAGTTCATCCCTGCCTGGTGTTTGTCTAACCTGCTCTTAAAAATCTCCAGTGATGGAAATTCCACAGTCTCCCTTGGCAATTTATTCCAGTGCTTAACTACCTTGATAGTTGGAGAGTTTTCCCTAATGTCCAGCCTAAACCTCCCTTGCTGCAATTTAATCCCATTGCTTCTTGTTCTATCCTCAGAGGTTAAGGGGAACAATTTTTCTCCCTCTTCTTTGTAACAACCTTTTATGTATTTGAAAACTGTTATGTCCCCTCTCAGTCAGGGGTTCTCAACCTTTTTCTTTCTGAGCCTCCCCCGTCCAACATGCTATAAAAACTCCATGGCCCAGATGTGCCACAACAGCTGTTTTTGTGCATATAAAAGCCAGGGCTTACGTAGGGACGGGGTCTCAAACTCAAATGACCACAAAGGCCACATGAGGACTAGTGCATTGGCCCGAGGGCCACATCACTGACACCCCCCTTGCGCTGCCCCCGGCCCAGCCCCCCTTCCATGAGGCCCCACCCTTGCCCCACCTCTTCCCACCCCTTCCCTGCCCTCGTTCCAATCCCTTCCCTGAAGTCCACACCCCAACTCCGCCCCCTCCCTGTCCCCAGGGGGTGCAGGAGGGGTGCAGGGTGTGGCGGGGGCTCAGGGCAGGGAGTTGAGATGCAGGAGGGGTGCAGGGTACAGCAGGGGACTCAGGGCAGGGAGTTGGGGAGTGGGGTGCAGGAGGGGTGAGGGGTGCAGCAGGGGCTCAGGGTGCGGCGGGGGCTCAGGGCAGGGGGTTGGGGTGCAGGAGGGGTGCAGCGTGCGGCAGGGAGCTCAGGGCAGGGAGTTGGGGTGTGGTGTGGGGCTCAGGGCAGGGAGTTGGGGTGCAGGAGGGGTGCAGGGTGCGGCATGTGGCAGGGAGCTCGGCAGGGAGTTGGGGTACGGTGTGGGGCTCAGGGCACGGAGTTGGGGTGCAGGAGGGGTACGGCATGCGGCAGGGGGCTCAGGGCAGGGAGTTGGGATGGAGGAGAGGTTCAGGGTGCGGCCTCCAGCCTGGCGCCGCTTACCTAGAGTGGCTCCAGGGTGGCAGTGGCGTGCACCGGGGCCAGGGCAGGCTGCCTGCTTGCTCTGGCCCCACTCTGCTCTGCTCTGCTCCACCCCAGGAAGCAGCCGGAATCACATCCCTGCGGGGGGCGGGGAGGGGGAAGAGGGCTCTGCGTTGCTTTCGCTTCCAGGTACCTCCCCCGATACTCCCACTGGCCGCAGTTACCCGTTCCTGGCCAAAGGGAGCTACGGTTGGTGGTGCCTGGAAGCGAGAGCAACACATGGAGTCCTCTGCCCCCCCCGCTCTCCCAGGGCCTCAGGGACATGATTCTGCATGCCACGGGGGGGTGATCCCGAGGCCGGATTCGGCCCGTGGGATGTAGTTTGCCCACCCCTGGCCTGGAGGTAGGCAGAGGGGCGGGAGGATGGGGGCGTAGGGAGCTTACGTATGTGGGCCATACAAAAGAACCCAGCGGGCCGCGTGTTTGAGACCCCTGTGTTAGGGGGTATCAAGGAGGGCAATTGCCTGGGGCCCAACACCATAGGGGGCAATGCGAAGCTAAGTTACTCAGGCTTCAGCTTCATCCCCAGGTGGTGGGGCTCGGGGCCCTCAGCTGCAGTCCCACGAGGTGGGACTTTGATTTTCTGCTCTGGACCCTAGTGAGTCTAATGCCAGCCATGCTTGGCAGACCCCCTGAAACCTACTCACAGCTCCCCAGAGGGCCCCAGACCCCTGAGAACCACTGCTCTAAGTCTTTTCTTCTCCAGACTAAACAAACACAGAGTTTTCAGTCTATCCTCATAGGTCATGTTTTCTAGACCTTTAATCATTTTTGTTGCTCTTCTTTGGACTTTCTCCAATTTGTCCACATCTTTCCTGAAATGTGGCGCCCAGAACTGGACACAATATTTGAGTTGAGGCCTAATCAGCGCAGAGTAGAGTGGAAGAAATACTTATGTCTTACAACACTCCTACTTAATCCGTCCCAGAATGATGTTTGCTTTTTTTTTTTGCAAAAGTGTTACACTGTTGACTCATATTTAGCTTGTGATCCACTATGACCCCCAGATCCCTTTTCTCAGTATTCTTTCCTAGGCAATCATTTCCCGTTTTGTATATGTGCAACTGATTGTTCCTTCCTAAGTGGAATATCTTTGGATTTGTCCATATTGAATGTCATCCTGTTTACTTCAAAGTATTTCTCCAGTTAGTCCAGATAATTTTGAATTTTAATCCTATCCTCCAAGGCACTTGCAACCCCCCCCCCCCCAGCATGGTATAATCCGCAAACTTTATAAGTGTATTCTGTTTGCCATTATCTAAATCATTGATGAAGATATTGAACAGAATCAGACCCAGAACTGATCTCTGCGGCACCCAACTTGATGTGCCCTTCCAGCCTGACTGCGAACCACTGATAACTACTCTCTGGGAACAGTTTTCCCAGCATGCTAAAATCCTCCACTTTTGCTACTGTTCTATAAACAAAGAACAAAACTTCACACAGTGTGAAACATTGCTTTGGGAGAAGGACACATGCACTTTAAAGGAAATAATTCATCAGGATTTTTCAAATTTAGTAGGGAAAAAATGTTGAATTTTATGCTCAGACCTGAGAAATTTTTCATTCATTTTACAAATTCCTGAAAATACATGCTTAAAAATGAAAATACTGCTTCACACCAACTACAGCAGCACCAAGTAGTCTGTCCCAAGGACCAGAACAGTAATATATTTTCAACTATTCCAGTATTATTAGTGAATGTTTCTCTTATGAATGCTGACATATTTGAAAGAGTCGAAACATCCCTTACTTTCTTTGAATACCCTCAGACAGCTGAACAAAAGAGTATGAAACAACAGGTGGAACAAATCAGTTACTTAGATACTGGACCCAATAAATGGGGTTGGGTCCATTATGATTAAGAGCAGTATTCTTGTAACACAAACAGATGTGCAGTAAAACTGGGATGATTGTTCCACAATCATCCAGCAAATGGAACTCTCCAAAGTATACAGTTAATCCAGCCTCAGACAGATTGTCTTCTGATCTCCAAGAACAGCTCTGAAAATTAGGTTGTTGAAAACTGCATGTATTGAGGAATTCTAAATTGACACTTGCTTTTTCCAAATAAAGTTCCTTATTTTGATCATTTTTAAATGTAAACACAAAAAGCAGGATTGAGATTAGTTTTGAAACCATGAGCATAAGGGAGATACACATAAAGAGATCACTTTCAGCAGTACAAAGTTGTGCCTTGGTTTTGAACCAGGAATATTTCAGACGCCTCAGGAGAGTCAAAATGGAACCATTTGGCCCAGCCTGTCGCAAACATAGATCACTGATGTACGGTGAAGTGTTAAAAGGACCTACACCTTTTTTTCTCTGTCTGATCAAAAATGACTTTAGTTACAGATCCTGCCACAACAGTAAAAAGCATGGAGGAAGAAAGTGAAAGAGAATCTCACAAAGGCACCAAATGGAAAAAAGAGAAGGCTGATCATGTGAGATGTCTTGTTAATCAAGGCCCCTGTCGTTACAATATAATACATTAAGTGAATGAATAATCCAGTATTTATACATAATAATACACTACCTTTGTCAGCCTTACCTTCTTTTCTGAGGGCAGTAAGGATTGATCCTCTAGGATCCTCTTTGATTTTCTCTTCTGTTTGCTTCCAGGTCTGCAAAAACCTTCCTAGGAATCTGCAAATTAAGGAAACTGTATTGATACATTCCTCTGGCTCTTCCAGTGTGATTTGTCTTATTCTGGCCCCCATTTCTGACTCCAGTCATTCCATTAACAGGAACAGGACTACTTAGTATGTCAAAACCTAAGCAACTATGTAAGGATTTACAGGAGGATCTGGCTCTTAGAATGCAAGTCCCTCAGGACAGAACTGCCTTTTTATTTGTCTTGTACAGCATGAGCACAGTGGTGACATTGAGCAAATGATAAATAATGTTATGTAACCTATTTTTTCCCCAGACTAGTTTTTCCTCAGTCTCTAAACTGATTTATCAGGTATTCCTTTAAAATGTTTATTCCCTTAACATGTATTCATTGAAGAGAGCTTCTCTGTGCTGCTTCTGTTTCTGTTAGCTAGCTTTTAGTAAATGGATGTGTCCCTTTGCTCAGTGGCTACATTTATAGAGAAAAAAAAAAAAACACAGTTAGCTACTGCCTTCCCTATCTGAAAATTCAGGTGGATGTTTTAGAGTTCAAGTGTAACCAGCTGAAGTTACATACCTCCTGCACCAATCTCTCAATTCAAAGCAGGTGCTGAAAGTTATCCAGATGTGTATAAACATGGCTTTCCCCCCTACAGACAAATTAGAACTAATATGCATTAACACAGACAGTCTCTGGGCTTGCAAGTCCAGTCTGTGAAGCATTGCTTTTTTATTTGACTAATTTATTACAATACTAATTTATTACATACTAACTTGTTAGGTGTTTGATTATTAGTCAGAACTTAAATTCTAGCACTGTGGCAACAAGGTAACATTTCATGTAAAAAATAAAGGGTTCCTGTTTTTTTCTCTGAATTATGTCATGAAAATTTTGATTGATATGTTTAAAACCTGTTTGACAGAAACCCGTTTCTCTTTAAATAGAGGTTTTTTCCCCTTAGGGCAAGTTTAGTGTTAGCTTACATTATCTTCCTAGCAACTGCTTTAATCCTACCTAATACCTACCTAATGGCTGCATCTGTAATCAGATGTTTATGGTCGCTCTGGTCTACAGATGACTGGGGCCATTGTCCGCAGGCAGCGCCTTACCCTTTTTGGACACGTCGCAAGGATGCCACCAGACGTTCCACCGAACGCTGTTCTCCATGTGGCTTGTAACATCTGGGATAAAATTCCACCAACCAAGGGGTGGAGACTGCCTAGAGACAGACCCCCTAGTACAATGGTTTCATGAAGTCTTTTCTGATGTTGGACTCTCAGGACATCAAGCCTTTGCGGTTGGGCAGGAACGGACCAAATGGCAAACAATTGCTACGGCCAACTGTCTGGCTAAATGTTGAAGAAAGAGAGAGAGAGAATGCTTGGTACAACTTGGAGAGTTATTTTGTGGTGATATTAGACTAGGACAGGTTTTTTAGGCTGAACATTCAGAGAGGTCAGATACGCTATTCCAAAATCATGCAGCTGCTTTGTATCCTGGTAATGCATCTGTTACTTTGCACTTTACATGACAATTAGTTTCTTTATGTAAAAAGAAAAGGAGTACTTGTGGCACCTTAGAGACTAACCAATTTATTTGAGCATGAGCTTTCGTGAGCTACAGCTCACTTCATCAGATGCATACCGTGGAAACTGCAGCAGACTTTATATATACACAGAGAATATGAAACAATACCTCCTCCCACCCCACTGTCCTGCTGGTAATAGCTTATCTAAAGTAATCATCAGGTTAGGCCATTTCCAGCACAAATCCAGGTTTTCTCACCCTCCACCCCCCCACACAAATTCACTCTCCTGCTGGTGATAGCCCATCCAAAGTGACAACTCTTTACACAATGTGCATGATAATCAAGTTAGGCCATTTCCTGCACAAATCCAGGTTCTATCACCAGCAGGAGAGGGAATTTGTGTGGGGGGGTGGAGGGTGAGAAAACCTGGATTTGTGCTGGAAATGGCCTAACCTGATGATTACTTTAGATAAGCTATTACCAGCAGGACAGTGGGGTGGGAGGAGGTATTGTTTCATATTCTCTGTGTATATATATAGTCTGCTGCAGTTTCCACGGTATGCATCTGATGAAGTGAGCTGTAGCTCACGAAAGCTCATGCTCAAATAAATTGGTTAGTCTCTAAGGTGCCACAAGTACTCCTTTTCTTTTTGCGAATACAGACTAACACGGCTGTTACTCTGAAACCTTTCTTTATGTAGGGCTTGACAGCTCCCATTAAAGTCAAATGAAAGACATCCATTTACTTTAATGAGAGTTGGATCAGGGCCTTGATAAAGAAACTAGCCGTCATGTAAATTGCAAAGGTATCCATGTGAGTCTCTAGCTATTTATAGAAATCAAATTCAAACTTTCTTTGATCCGGATAAGATAAAAGACAATCATTGGGGAATAAAAGAAGGAAGATGAAACATCAATGGATCCTCTCCCTTTGATGTAGAAGAGGTTTCCCATGAAGTCATATAATAATTTAGATTTTAAATTTTTTAAATAATATTGAATTTATTCATATCTATTTGAGACGTGAAAGTATCTACTGGAAACAAAGTAGTTTTCTTTACTATGTCCGATCAATTTATAGTCTGCTGTAGGTTGTGATGATAAATTAAATTTTACTGATTGCAATTGTTTCCTTGTTATGGATTAGGATGAATAATTATGCATTGACAATATGTGGACTTCTTTTAAGTTGATATTTTTCCTGTTTCAGTTTAAATGGCAAGAGCAGGTTCACTAGATCTTCCTTTAAAAATATTTTTCATAGACTATAAAACCAGAAGGGACTACTGTAATCATCTAGTCTGCCCTGTTTATACCACAGGCCACAGAACTTTCCTGAATTAATGTCTGTTGGAATTAGAGCATATCCTTTAGAAAAACATCCAATCTTGATTTAAAAATTACTAGTGATGGAGAATCCACCACAATCCTTGGTAAATTGTTCCAATGGTAAATTACCATCACTGTTAAAAATGTGCACCTTATTTCTAGACTAAATTTACCTAATTTCAGCTTTTAGCTATTGGATCTTGATATATCGTTATTTGCTAGACTGAAGAGCCTATTATCAATTTTTTTGTTTCTCATGTAAGTACTTATAAACTGTGATCAAGTCACCCCTTAACAAAAGGAAGATTAAGCTAATCATTCACATATTTTTTCTCTGTGCCTTCTCCAATTTAAAGTAAGAATGGAGGAGTGTGGAGATTGTAGGGCATCAACAGAATGAAGTTGCAGTGTGGTTTATTAGTAGTCATCCCATAAGAATGGAGATCAGCTTTCCTGGGTTCAATTTCCAATTCTGCTGAGTGATCTAGGGAAGGTCTCTGTGTCTCAATTTCCCCATCCCTAGAACAGGGATGGTAATATCCACTTCACCAGGGTGGACATTTAATTAATTAATGTTTGAACAGTGATTTGACAGCTTCATTTGAGAGTCATTTAGGGTTCAATCCTGCAAGGTGCTGATCAACTCCTGGAGGTTATGAGCACCCTCAACTCCCACTGACTTCAGAAGCTTCTTAGCACCTTTCAGGATCAAGCCCTTGAAGAACTATGGGTTAAATCCACCTAGGCATGGAGGACCTTCCCTACCACCTAAGAGTTGTGTGCAGGATGGGGTGCAGACGAAGTGACTATACAACTACTAAAGAACATGACAGCACATCTCTTCAGCAACACTGGCTATCGCAAACACATCAAACCTGTCCCCCGCTCTCCAGATTAGCTTTCCATAGAATATCGAATCAAGTTCAAGGTGTCAGTCCTTATCTTCATAGTGCTCCATGACCTGGTCTACTATATCTAAAAGACTGACTGAAGATCTGCGATGAAGGCCGTGGTCGACAACTCACTCTTCTGACACAGTGTATTTTTCTACCGGAAAGGGAAAACTCATCTATGCAGGAGACAGAACTTTCTTGGGGCCTGGTCTCAGACTGTGGAATGAACTCCCTTAGGAAGTAAGGACATCAAAAACAAACAACCCACCTCACTAAAACAAAACACTCCACTGCACACATTTCTCCCCTGCAGAGCTGATGAGAGAACAAACCACATGGGACCAAAGAGAGTCATCTTACTTAATGCAGTACTGGAAGATGCCCAAACACTACTGTGATGTGCTCGGTTTAAGAACCTATTTCTAGTAACTCCTCACTTAACATCATCCTGGTTAACATGGTTTCATTGTTACATTGCTGATCAATTAGGCCTTGGCTACACTTGCAAGTTAGAGCGCATTAAATCAGCCCTGGGCGCTCTAACTCCTGAGGTGTCCACACTGGCAAGGCACGTAGAGCACCCGGACTCCGTGGCTCGAGCACTCCTGGTAATCCACCTCCATGAGAAGCATAAAGCTTGCTGCGCCCCGGCTGGAGCGCCGCGGCGCCAGTGTGGTCGCCCTGGTCTGTTAGTGCGCTCTGATCGGCCTCCAGAAGTGTCCCACAATGCCTGTTCTAGCCACTCTGGTCATCACTTTGAACTCTACTGCCCTGCCCTCAGGTGACCAACCGTCAGAACTTCCCTTTAAATTCCCTGGGAATTTTGAAATTCCCCTTCCTGTTTGCTCAGCAAGGCATGTAGTGCTCTCAGCGCATCTTTCCAGGTGACCATGCCTACAATGCACCAGGCAATCCCCAGTATGGAGCAATGGCAAGGTGCTGGACCTCATCCGTGTTTGGGGAGAGGAAGCTGTCCAGTCCCAACTGTGCTCCAGCCATAGGAATTATGACACCTATGGGCAGATATCAAGGGCCATGATAGAAAGGGGCCATGACCAGGACACAGGGTTAAAGTGAAAGAGCTGTGGAATGCCTACCACAAAGCCCGTGAGGCAAACCGCCGCTCCGGTGCTGCCCCCACGACCGTGGGGTCGCTACTTGGGGGTGACCCCACCTTCACGCCAAAGAGCGCCATGGACACTTCAGAGGCCGTAGCAGCAACAAAGCAGCAGGAGGAAAGCAGGAGTGAGGGTGCTGAGGAGGAGGGGAGCCCAGAGCCAGAGGACGGCCCGGCATCCCTAGATGCATGCAGCCAGGAGCTGTTTTCAAGTCAGGAGGAAGGTAGCCAGTCGCAGTGGGTGGTGCTTGGGGAAGAACAAACAGCAGAGGAGGTGCCTGGTAAGTGGCTTTTATTTTGGGAAGGTAGTTGTTTGGTGCAGGCTCCTGGGCCGAGGAGGGTTGCAGAAAGAAGGGTTAGGGCTGCGTGCATGCCTAGATGCGGAATAGGGCGTTGATATGCTCTCTCACGTCGCGGTAATCGGCCTCAGTGATCTCATCGAAGACCTCATGCAGAAGCTGGGCAATCCGCTTGTGCAGGTTCCTTGGCAGAACTACTGTGCTCCTTGTCCCAGTAAGGCTAACATGTCCGCGCCACTGTGCCCTGAGGGGTGGGGGGAACATTGCTGCACACAGGCAAGCGGCATAAGGGCCAGGGCAGAAGCTGCATTGTAGTAGAAGACCCTCCCTTGCTTCCCAGGTCACCCTCAGCAGTGAGATATCTTCCAGGATGAACTCATCCTATGGAAAATGTGGGGACAGTGTTCAGTATAGGGGCCCCCTGCAGCTGTTGGCTCTCCCCAGGGCACAGAACCCCAGAGGACAGTACAGTCCTGAAACAATCAGTCCCCCTTGCCCCTGTGCTTACCATTTTGGGGCTCTTGTGGGTTATGTGCGCTCACTTTGGGACAGGCACTTTCTGCTATTGTGTGCACTGTGCTTGTCTCTAAGTTCGGCCGAGTCATTGCTCTGTCTGGTGTGAACAATGCTGCCTCTGTTAATTGTTGCATTTTGGCTTTACAGATGCAACCTTGAGATCCCAGCCGTCCTTATTATCAACGGCCGAAAGGCTGCAAAGAATCAGGAAGTGGCTGCGAAGACGCAAGGAGGACCTTCTGCATGAAGTCATGCAGCAGTCCCTTCCTGAAAATCAAAAAGTACAGGAGTGGCGAGAGACCGAAAGGAGGCTCTGCCAGCAGAATGTAGATTGCTGGCACCAAAGCACGGAGCAACTCCTAAGCATTATGGAGTGCCAAGCGGACTCGATGCAGGTGCTCACAGCACTGCAGATGGAGCAGATCCCCCCACAACCCTTGTACCAAAACTCTTTCCCTTGTTCCCTCATGTCACCGCCAACCCACTTCCCCCAACATCCGGTTTCTTATCGCCACCAGCTGCCTCCAACACCTGTAGCTTCACCACCCAGCCCTGCAAACTACGACCCTTACCCACTGCACTCAACCCCTATCACCATGCATTTTAGCCAGTCTGAAATGCAGCACTCATTGCACGGCACTCCAGACAGGAAGGCTGAATATGATACCAGGACATACGCAAATCTGGGATTGTCCCGTTCCCCACCCCGCCCCCTTCCCTCGTCCCACACAGCACAGATGTGTCATGCCATGTGTGTTTCTCCAGCAGTTGTGTTTCTTTTCAATAAATTAATTTTTTGGCTTGGCAAACATTCTTTATTGCATTAAGTAAAAGATAGTGTAGCCCAGGAAAGCAATAGGCACTGCAAGTCAGTGCATCATACGTCTTAAAAACAGATGCCTACTAGCACTGGAACCGCTGCACTTCACTACTGTGCAGGGCACCAGACGTTACTGGTGGCTTTCAGCATCAGATTGCTCCCTCAAGGCATCCCTAATCTTTACAGCCCCAGGCTGGGCCCCTCTAATAGCCCTGATCTCTGGCTGTTCAAATTCAGCCTCCAGGTGTTGAACCTCTGTGGTTCATGCCTGAGTGAAGCTTTCATCCTTCCCTTCACAAATGTTATGGAGGGTACAGCACGCAGCTATAACCGTGTGGATGTTGTCATCGGCCAGGTCCAGCTTCCCATACAGACAGTGCCAGCGGCCCTTTAAATGGCCAAAAGCACACTCCACAGTCATTCTGCACCGACTCAGCCTGTTGTTGAACCTCTCCTTGCTGCTGTCAAGGCTCCCTGTGTCTGGTTTCATGAGCCACGGCATCAAAGGGTAAGTGGGGTCTCCAAGGATAACAATGGGCATTTTGTCTTCCCCCACAGTGATCATCGGGTCTGGGAAGAAAGTCCTGACTTGCAGCTTCCTGAACAGTCCTGTGTTCTGAAAGATGCGTGTGTCATGCACCTTTCCAGACCAGCCTGTGTTCATGTCCATGAAATGCCCACAATGATCCACAAGTGCCTGGAGAACCATCGAGAAATACCTCTTCCGATTTATGTACTTGGAGGCTAGGTGGTCTGGTGCCAGAATTGGAATATACGTCCCATCTATCACCCCTCTACAGTTAGGGAAAACCATTTGTGCAAAACCAGCCACAATGTCATGCACATTGTCCAGAGTCACAGTTCTTCTGAGCAGGATGCGATTAATGGCCCTGCAAACTTGCATCAACATGATTCCAACGGTCGACTTTCCCACTCCGAACTGGTTAGCGCCGATTGGTAGCAGTCTGGAGTTGTCAGCTTCCAGATTGCAATAGCTACATGCTTCTCCACCAGTAGGGCAGCTCTCAATCTTGTATCCTTGCGCCGCAGGGTGGGGACGAGCTCGTCACACAGTCCCATGAAAGTGGCTTTCCTCATCCAAAAGTTCTGCAGCCACTGCTCGTCATCCCAGACTTGCATGACGATGTGATCCCACCACTCAGTGCTTGTTTCCCGAGCCCAAAAGCGGTGTTCCACTGTGGTGAGCATGTCCATGAATGCCACAAGCAATCTCATGTCATATGCGTTATGCGAGTCGACATCATCGTCAGACTCTTCACTGTCACTTTGTAGCTTAAGGAGTAACTCGACTGCAATTCATGACGTGTTGGCGAGACCCATCTGCATATTCCTCACAAGTTCAGGATCTGTTCCAGACCGAAAGAGAAGACAGAGTGTGCAGTACAAAAATCGTTGAAAGATGGCGCCAAATGTGGATGGAAGCACAGGGATTACTGGGAAGAGAAGCGATACATCACGGGGCATTGGGACAGGACCCAGAATGCCCCACACCCCCTCCCCCTTCCCACAAGCCACAGCGCCAGAATGGGAAGAGGTGCTCTGTGGGATAGCTACCCATAATGCACCGCTCCCAATGCCACTGCAAGTGCCGCAAATGTGGCTACGCCACTGGGCTTACAGCTGACAGTGTGAACACACGGCAGCGCTTTTCCTGCTGCGGTCTCCGAGGGCTGGTTTAACTCCCTGCGCTCTACATCTGCAAGTGTAGCCATGCCCTTAGAGAACATGCTCATTTAAAGTTGCACAATGCAACCTTATAACGTTGTTTGGCAGTCACCTGCTTTGTCAGCTGCTTGCAGGAAGGGCAGCCCATGGGAGCCAGCTGGTGGGGATTTGGAACTAGGGTGGACCAGCAGCCCCGCATCAGCTCCCCTAAATTCCCTGTGTGGCAGCCGTCCAGCAGGCTATCAATTGCCAGGCAGTTCAGCTGCCCCCCCCCCCCCCCCCGCTCATGTGCTGCTCCTGCCCTCTGCTTTGGAGCTGCTCCCCGGAGCCTCCTGCTTGCTGTGTGGAGCGTGGGGGGAGGAGGGAAAGAGGGGTGCTAATGTCAGGGTGTCCCCCTGCTCCTGCAGCGGGGGGGGGGAGAGGACACCACACCACAGGGCTCAAGACAGAGGGAGCTTCCTGGCAACAGCTGCTGATCTACTTAAAAAGGCAGTGTACTTAGTGTGGGGTCAGTGTACTTAAAGGGGCAATGCGCGTCTCTCTCTCTCTCTCTCACACACACACACACACACACACACACACACACACACACACACACGGTGTGTGTCTCTGTCTCTCCCTCTCTCTCTCTCTCTCTCACACACACACACAGGGCCATCCTTAGGCATATGCAGCTGCATAGGGCACCTGAAAATTTGGGGCACCCCTGGGTCTTAGTGTCCACCCTTTCCTATCCCTGTTTGATCCTTCCTGCAGGCTTCCCACAGCTAGCTGCTGCAGCCTGGTGAGTCTTCCTCCAGAGGGAATCGAAGTAACTTAAAAGTGAAAAAGCTTTCCAGCCTGCCAGACCTATTAGCACAGGGGTGGGCAAACTACGGCCCAGAGGTCACATCTGGCCCTTCAGGTGTTTTAATCTGGCTCTCGAGCTTCTGCCAGGGACTGGGGTCCAGGGTTCACCCTGCTCCGAGCATGCTGTGGCTCAGTGGCATGTCCCCCCTCCGGCTCCTACGCATAGGGGCAGTCGGGGCTCCGCACACGGCCCCCACCCCGAGTGCTGCCCCCGCAGCTCCCACTGGAACCACGGCCACACACACACACACACACACACACACACACACACACACACGGTGTGTGTCTCTGTCTGTCTCTGCCTTGCTGGGTCTCCTCCCTCCATTTCTGCTGCCTTGTAGAGTGTGAGGCTACATTAACAACAACGCGTTAACCCTTGAGGGCTCAGCTGAGTGCTAGTTCATCATTTAGCAGTGAGGCATTCCCTGGGAAATATCCCACCCTTTTCCACCCTCTGACTCCACCACCTTAACCAAGCTTCACAATCATCATTTGATGTGTACAGTATTAAATTGTTTGTTTAAAACGTATACTGTGTAAATATATGTGTGTGTGTGTGGTGTGTGTATATATATATATGTATGTATATAGTCTTTTGTCTGGGGAAAATTTTTTTCCCTGTAACCGAACCCCTGCTATTTACATTAATTCTTATGGGGAAATTGGATTCGCTTAACATCGTTTCGCTTAAAGTAGCCTTTTTCAGGAACATAACTACAATGTTAATCGAGGAGTTCCTATAAAACAGAACAGATCAGCACAGAAACGTATAGCATAGAGGGGCACGTCTATCTCCCTTGCGTCCTGCAGAGCGGGGTCTCCAGTCTGATTCAACATCTTGTTAATTTTTAGTTATAAAGCACTTAAAATAGTAACCTCCTATGTCTGGTTTTTTTTCAACTAATAATCTTTTTTTAACTAAATAAAATGAAAAAATGGGAGCAGTTTCTGTACAACAGTCTCTTGCATCTCCATAATTTAGATAGCTAATCAGGAAATGAGCTGCATGCAGTGCTGAAAATTTAGCCCGAACCATTACTTAGGGTGAGTAACGATTTTCACCAATACAGTCAAAATAAAAGCCAAATCCAGCTCTCTGAATTCTTCCTTTTCTTCCTGGCATAATTATCCTATGACTGCCTTGACTAGGAGGGTCAGGCACATAGAAAAAAATAAATATAGTTAAATGATCATTACTCACTAGAACACAGAATTAAAGGTTTTCACTAGAAACAAACATTTTGGGGGTTAGATCCCAAAGTAATTTTACACACCATTTTTTAAACCAGAAAAGTTATTAGAAAACATTTACAATATTTATTAACTTCTCTAATCTATTATAAGAGCTAAGAATATGTTTCTCTATTTGTAAAACAAATAACATTACTCCAGAGCTAATTGAAGAAAATGTAACTACACCCACAAAAACTAAAATACTAATAGGAATTGTTCAACAGGTTATGCATTTCCAGGTAATTTAGTATCTAAAAAAACCCTATGAAATTGTGCACCAGTTCAGGCCCAGATTCAGGAAAGCATCTCTAGAAGATTCAGAGCAGGCTGCACTGCGGGGACAGGAGGACGGTGAAGAAATCTGGCAGCATGTGACCTCCAGAAGAAGAAAGGGGAGCATCCATGTACCAGCAATACAGATACAGGTAAGTAACCGTTTTCATGTTCTCTCCACAGGTACTAATGCGGCGAGTGGACTAGATGATACATCTGAGGGAAAGGAACAGAAGGAGACTCCGCCGATTGAAAAGCATGAGATGCACTGTCCTTGGGTTGGGGGTTCCATGACCACCGCTCCCAAGAGAAGGAGGCCGGTGGCGGTGGTCGGGGACTCTCTCCTCAGGGGGACTGAGTCATCTATCTGCCGCCCTGACCCGGAAAACCGAGAAGTCTGCTGCTTGCCAGGAGCTAGGATTCACGATGTGACGGAGAGACTGCCGAGACTCATCAAGCCCTCGGATTGCTACCCCTTCCTGCTTCTCCACGTGGGCACCAATGATACTGCCAAGAATGACCTTGAGTGGATCACTGCGGATTACGTGGCTCTGGGAAGAAGGATAAAGGAGTTTGAGGTGCAAGTGGTCTTCTCGTCCATCCTCCCCATGGAAGGAAAAGGCCTGGGTAGAGACCGTCAAATCGTGGAAGTCAACGAATGGCTACGCAGGTGGTGTCGGAGAGAAGGCTTTGGATTCTTTGACCATGGGATGGTGTTCCAAGAAGGAGGAGTGCTAGGCAGAGACGGGCTCCACCTTACAAAGAGAGGGAAGAGCATCTTCGCAAGCAGGCTGGCTAACCTAGTGAGGAGGGCTTTAAACTAGGTTCACCGGGGGAAGGAGACCAAAGCCCTGAGGTAAGTGGGGAAGTGGGATACCGGGAGGAAGCACGAGCAGGAGCGCACGAGAGGGGAGGGCTCCTGCCTCATACTGAGAAAGAGGGACGATCAGCGAGTTATCTCAAGTGCCTATACACAAATGCAAGAAGCCTGGGAAACAAGCAGGGAGAACTGGAAGTCCTGGCACAGTCAAGGAATTATGATGTGATTGGAATAACAGAGACTTGGTGGGATAACTCACATGACTGGAGTACTGTCGTGGATGGATATAAACTGTTCAGGAAGGACAGGCAGGGCAGAAAAGGTGTGGGAGTTGCATTGTATGTAAGGGAGCAGTATGACTGCTCAGAGCTCAAGTATGAAACTGCAGAAAAACCTGAGAGTCTCTGGATTAAGTTTAGAAGTGTGAGCAACAAGGGTGATGTCATGGTGGGAGTCTGCTATACCGAGACACCAGACCGGAGGATGAGGTGGATGAGGCTTTCTTCCGGCAACTCATGGAAGTTAGTAGATCGCAGGCCCTGGTTCTCATGGGAGACTTCAATCACCCTGATATCTGCTGGGAGAGCATTACAGCGGTGCACACACAATCCAGGAAGTTTTTGGAAAGTGTAGGGGACAATTTCCTGGTGCAAGTGCTGGAGGAACCAACTAGGGGCAGAGCTCTTCTTGACCTGCTGCTCACAAACCGGGAAGAATTAGTAGGGGAAGCAAAAGTGGATGGGAACCTGGGAGGCAGTAACCATGAGATGGTGGAGTTCAGGATCCTGACACAGGGAAGAAAGGAGAGCAGCAGAATACGGACCCTAGACTTCAGAAAAGCAGACTTTGACTCCCTCAGGGAACTGATGGGCAGGATCCCCTGGGAGAACAACATGATGGGGAAAGAAGTCCAGGAGAGCTGGCTGTATTTTAAAGAATCCTTATTGAGGTTACAGGGACAGGCGACCAGCTTGTCTTAACAGTGAAATACTTGCTGATCTTAAACACAAAAAAGAAGCTTACAAGAAGTGGAAGACTGGACAAATGACCAGGGAAGAGTATAAAAATATTGCTCGGGCATGCAGGAGTGAAATCAGGAAGGCCAAATGACACCTGGAGTTGCAGCTAGCAAGAGATGTTAAGAGTAACAAGAAGGGTTTCTTCAGGTATGTTAACAACAAGAAGAAAGTCAAGGAAAGTGTGGGCCCCTTACTGAATGAGGGAGGCAACCTAGTGACAAAGGATGTGGAAAAAGCTAATGTACTCAATGCTTTTTTTGCCTCTGTCTTCACGAACAAGGTCAGCTCCCAGACTACTGCACTGGGCAGCACAGCATGGGGAAGAGATGGTGACCAGCCCTCTGTGGAGAAAGAAGTGGTTCGGGACTATTTAGAAAAGCTGGATGAGCGCAAGTCCATGGGGCCGGACGAGTTGCATCCGAGAGTGCTAAAGGAGTTGGCGGATGTGATTGCAGAGCCATTGGCCATTATCTTTGAAAACTCATGGTGATAGGGGGAAGTCCCAGACGCCTGGAAGAAGGCTAATGTAGTGCCCATCTTTAAAAAAGGGAAGAAGGAGGATCCTGGGAACTACAGGCCAGTTAGCCTCACCTCAGTCCCTGGAAAAATCATGGAGCAGGTCCTCAAGGAATCAATTCTGAAGCACTTAGAGGAGAGGAAAGTGATCAGGAACAGTCAGCATGGATTCACCAAGGGCTAATTGCCTGCTATGACGAGATAACTGGCTCTGTGGATGAGGGGAAAGCAGTGGACGTGTTGTTCCTTGACTTTAGCAAAGCTTTTGACACGGTCTCCCACAGTATTCTTGCCAGCAAGTTAAAGAAGTATAGGCTGGATGAATGGACTATAAGGTGGATAGAAAGTTGGCTAGATTGTCGGGCTCAACGGGTAGTGATCAATGGCTCCACGTCTAGTTGGCAGCCGGTATCAAGTGAAGTGCCCCAAGGGTCGGTCCTGGGGCCGGTTTTGTTCAATATCTTCATAAATGATCTGGAGGATGGTGTGGATTGCACCCTCAGCAAGTTTGCAGATGACACTAAACTGGGAGGAGAGGTAGATACGCTGGAGGGTAGGGATAGGATACAGAGGGACCTAGACAAATTAGAGGATTGCAGAGTCTTGCATTTAGGACAGAAGAATCCCATGCACCGCTACAGGGATGCATTGCTAGGGACCGAATGGCTAGGCAGCAGTTCTGCAGAAAAGGATTTAGGGGTTACAGTGGACGAGAAGCTGGATATGAGTCAACAGTGTGCCCTTCTTGCCAAGAAGGCCAATGGCATTTTGGGATGTATAAGTAGGGGCATTGCTAGGAGATCGAGGGACGTGATCATTCCCCTCTATTCGACATTGGTGAGGCCTCATCTGGAGTACTGTGTCCAGTTTTGGGCCCCACACTACAAGAAGGATGTGGAAAAATTGGAAAACGTCCAGCGAAGGGCAACAAAAATGATTAGGGGATTGGAACACATGACTTATGAGGAGAGGCTGAGGGAACTGGGATTGTTTAGTCTGCGGAAGAGAAGAATGAGGGGGGATTTGATAGCTGCTTTCAGCTACCTGAAAGGGGGTTCCAAAGAGGAGGGATCTAGACTGTTCTCAGTGGTAGCAGATGACAGAACAAGGAGTAATGGTCTCAAGTTGCAATGGGGGAGGTTTAGGTTGGATATTAGGAAAAGCTTTTTTCACTGGGAGGGTGGTGAAACACTGGAATGCATTATCTAGGGAGGTGGAATCTCCTTCCTTAGAGGTCAGGCTTGACAAAGCTCTGGCTGGGATGATTTAGTTGGGGATTGGTCCTGCTTTGAGCAGGGAGCTGGACTAGATGACCTCCTGAGGTCCCTTCCAACCCTGATATTCTATGATTCTATGATTCTATTCAGAACTGCACTTTAAAGTATATGCTTAAGCCCCAGTGAAGTTAAATACATGCTTAAGTACTATCTTTAATAGAGATGGATTTAAGGAAGTGCTGAATCAAGGCTGGTGAGAAGTGCTAGACTGATAATCTTGGAGACTACTGTGTTCTGTTTACTCTTAGAAGGTAGACTCTGACAATCACAGCATCTACTGTCTTGCCAATGCACCTCAATCCTGAGGTTGACAGGCGGAGGTGTGGTGATGGACTGCAGAGAGTTGTGTTGATGGGTGGTAGGCAGTGGTGAGTTTTAATTAGACTCAGCCAAGAGTATATCAACAAAGATGCCAAATCTTCACCAAAATGAATAAGGGTCACACAATCCATCCCACTCTGAGGTACAAATATTTACTACTCAGAATGATAAAGGCACTGGGACCTCAGCAGTTGTAGCTTGTTTTGTTCCTCAAAGCAATCATTTCCTTAACTCTATCTGATAAAATATTCCAACCTCTGGATTACAACTCTGTCTTTCCCAGGGACGTGATTAAACTCTAATGAAATCAGCCTTTAAACCACTAAATACAGTTTTAAAAAGATGTAATCTCCTTAAAGAAGTTTTTCATCCCAATTAATTTTCATCCCTGAAGTGCTAGGAGTTTAATGACTTTAACCAATGAAACTTTTAGAAGGCTCCTTGCAGTCTATGTACAGAAGTGCTGTACTGCATCTGAATTTGACTCAACAGTGTAAATGTAATATATTTGGCACGAATGCTTTAATTATCTAAAAGAGGATTTTGGTTACAATGTGAATTGCTTAGCCTTTTGTAAAGGTAATGCTGAATTCAGCAGCAAAAACAAAAGAAAAAAAAGCAAATGATTACAGTAAACCACTTTGGCTGCTACTTTTGCATAAACTTTTCTAAAACTCACCATGTGTATTAGGATTTTATGCAAGGTAGCCTATTTCCCCTTGTTTTTTCCTACCCCCCTTCCCCCCCAGATGTTCTGGTTTAACTTGGATTTAAACTTGGAGAGTGGTCAGTTTGGATGAGCTATTACCAGCAGGAGAGTGAGTTTGTGTGTGTATGGGGGTGGGGGGGTGAGAGAACCTGGATTTGTGCTGGACATGGCCCACCTTGATTACCATGCACATTGTAGGGAGAGTGGTCACTTTAGATGAGCTATTACCAGCAGGAGAGTGAGTTTGTGTGTGTCTGGGGGTGGGGGGGTGAGAAAACCTGGATTTGTGCTGGAAATGGCCCACCTTGATTATCATGCACATTGTAGGGAGAGTGGTCACTTTGGATGAGCTATTACCAGCAGGATAGTGAGTTTGTGTGTGTGGTTTTTGGGAGGGGGGTGAGGGGGTGAGAGAACCTGGATTTGTGCAGGAAATGGCCCAACTTGATTATCATGCACATTGTGTAGGGAGTTGTCACTTTGGATGGGCTATCACCAGCAGGAGAGTGAATTTGTGTGGGGGGGTGGAGAGTGAGAAAACCTGGATTTGTGCTGGAAATGGCCCAACTTGATGATCACTTTAGATAAGCTATTACCAGCAGGACAGTGGGGTGGGAGGAGGTATTGTTTCATATTCTCTGTGTGTATATAAAGTCTGCTGCAGTTTCCACGGTATGCATCCGATGAAGTGAGCTGTAGCTCACGAAAGCTCATGCTCAAATAAATTGGTTAGTCTCTAAGGTGCCACAAGTACTCCTTTTCTTTTTGCGAATACAGACTAACACGGCTGTTACTCTGAAAGGAATTTTTACAACTCTGAGAACTTAGTGACAGGTCAGAAGATTACTAAACCTCTTAAAGGAACCCTAAAAATGTGTCTAGTTGTACTGTTAAAGCCAGAAATGACTTTATGATATTGTTATATTGTAATGGAAGGTGGAGTATAATGAAAAAGTTCTCTTTCATGTGGCAGGATGATAAGGTAATTCTATTAATATTTTAACAGATTTGCCTTTATTTTATTTTTTTTTAAATGTCCAGACCCAACATGTGATGTTTATATAATTCTGGAGTTTTCAAATCTGTAACCTCTCCTATAAATTATTCTCTTCTGTCATGTGGACTATTGACTTCTATTCAGAAACTGGATCAATGGCCAAAAGAGATGTATTGAAAATGCTTATTGAACTCATCTATTTTTCTGCCATGTACTTTTCTATTTTGGTTCTAATGCTCTCATTCAGTTTTTAGTTTAAAACTATAGGTGGAAGGAAACATTGTAAGAGTGTGATTATAATTAAATGAACTCTTTGGTTAGGATTTTGACTGAATAAAAGATAAAGGACCAGACCCTCAGCTGGCGTAAACTGGTTTCAAGTCAATGCAGTTTTGCCAGTTTACAACAGATGAGGACCTGGTCCAGAAAATTCAGTGTTATAGTTTCCCTATCATATTTCTGTATAGATCATTACTTTCTTATGTATTAATGGTCCAAAATTGCAAAAATTTAAACTCCTGAAGTCTCTGCACCTTTGTGTGCCTATATTTGTGTGTGCACTAACTACAGTTGGGGACACAAATTGTGACATGCCTAAATATGCATTCACACACACAAATGTCTGTTTTGTACATGCATTCGTAGTAACTGCACACACACAAAAATCATCGTGCAAATTCTCATGTAAAATTGCACAAAGACCACAGGGTTCATCTTTATAAATCTGATGAGTAAATGTCAGTTGCTTGACCATTACTTTGAATTTTGTGCATTCAAGAATCTTGTCTGTAATCTGCATGGCTAGTACTGTATATAGTTCAGTTTGGGAGGGTTCTAATAGGTACGGTAGGGATCTGGGAGCCCTGGATTATGTTTTGGACTCTGCCACTAACTGCTTCATGCATCATACATTTACTGCTGCTTCGAGGAGCAAGATTGCTCCCTCTTCAGCTTTTACACAGTATTGCGAGCCGTGCTACCAGTGCTAGAAAGAAGGGAATGAACAGAGGCAGGGAGCCACCACATACAAATCACAGGAGAATTATCTTAATAGTTGTGGCCACGTGATAATAAATTACTTGTTTTTGTTATTGATCTGCTGAGAATCAACTGAAAATCGACAAGTTGAGTTTTAAAAACACGAGGTTCATGAAATGTTAAGGACTTACTGTGTTCGTCCCCACAGTCTGAATGTTTAGAGGTGCACATGCAGTGAAATTATTTGGAAATGATGTTTTAAATTAAAATTGGCAATTTCCCTCAGCGGGATTTCTTGTTTTGCTGAAAAGTGTCACCATTTGTAATGCAGACAGCAAAGAAGTCTAAAATAAGACTGTGAACCAGTGTGCCGGAAAGCTGATTGCGTTACCATGAGGAGATGTGAACTGTTTCTTAAAACCTGTCAGGAACCCAGGCAGAATGGGATGGGAAAGGTCCTAGACAGAAACTCTACAATGAAGCTGAGAAGAGACAGAGTAGCTTTAGGAATAATATTGCTCCCTTATTCTAACAAAGTTCCTTGTTCAGTGTTAGAAGAAAATGAGTTTTTACCATTATCACATGACACTCACCATATTTTCCCTTTAGCCAGGAGAACAAAACAGATGCTTCTCTGTAGACGCCACATAAAACAAATTCATCTCCCAGGTGAAGGATAATCTTGGTTCTCGATTAACGTGATGCCCAAAGCTTCCCTTTGAAGCTGCAGATAGGATGTCCTAAATTAATTCCTGTTGCTAGGATACTTGCTGCATAGGTCGGCATGGTACTGTCCCTACTCTTAGGCTACATTTGGAGCTAGGAGTGTGATTCCCCGCTCAAGTAGACATATTTGCACTCTGTCATCAAGCTAGTGTGCTAAAAACAGTAGTGTAGCTGTGGTAGCCCAGGCAGTGGTGAATGGCTGCGTGGGCTAGCCATCCAGAGTACAAGCCCACCCAGACCCCATAGGTACATACTCCTGGGTACCCCGCAGCTACACTACTATGTGTAGCATGCTAGTTTGGTGAGAGCCAGCGTGAATGTTTGCTTGAGCTGGAAACATACCCTTAGTTCAAGTGTCGATGTAGCCTGACACCGCTGAGTCAGAGAAAATGTTTCCTTTTTTAAATTAATCCATAAATAAAATACAAATGTGATCCCCTGAGCTATAGGTGTCTAGTGTAAAAGGAGACACTGACAACTGCTTATTGTTAACAGTGAGTGGAAGACCAAGAAGATTGCCTCCTGAATGGTTGAAATTTCTCTGGAAAGCATTGAGTAACACCTTGCTGCAGGAGCCATGTCGCTGCCGTTCCGAAAGGAGTTAGAAAAATATAAGAATATCAATGAAGATGAAATTCTCAGCAAACTATCGGAGGAAGAGCTGAAACAATTGGAACATGTTCTTGATGACCTTGACCCTGAGGTAGGTAACGGGACAGAAACGGGACTGATGTTTCAAAATGAAGTAAAAAAGATTGAGGATTACTTATATTCCAGGCCCATAGAGGTGATCAAGTGTTCTAAAGGATAAGGCACTAGACTAGGAACTCTGAGACCTTGGCTCTATTCCCTGCTCTGCCACTGATGTGCTGTCTGACATTGGGCAAGTCTTTGTGCCATCCCTTCTCTATTTAGACAGTAAGTTCTTCAGGACAGAGATTCTCTTACTATGTGTTTGTATAGTGCCTAGCCCGGAGTCTCAAACATGCGGCCCACAGGGTTATTTTCTGCGGCCCGCCAGTTCCCTGCAGCCCCCCCTCCAGCATTTACCTAGAGTGGCTCCGGCCCAGCGTGCACTGGGGGCGGGGCAGGCTCCCTCCCTGCCCTGCCCCCGCGCTGCTCCGGGAAGTGGCCGGTACCTGGGGGAGGGGGGACATAGGGGTCTGTGTGTTGCCCTGGCTGCTCCTCCAGGTGCATCCCCCGAAACTCCCATTGGCCGTGGTTCACGGCCAATGGGAGCTTCGGGGGAGGTACCTGGAGGAGAGACCAGGGCAACACACAGACCCCTGTGCGCCCCCCCCCCCCCAAGTCCTGGCCACTTCCCAGAGCGGCACGGGGGCAGGGCAGGGCAGGCAGTCTGCCCTGCCCCTGGTGCACGCTGGGTCGGACCGCCCCCCGAACCCCTCCTTCAGCCAAACCCCCTGCCCTGAGCCTCCTGCTGCACCCCACACCCCTCCTGCACCCCAACCCCTGCCCTGAGACCCCTGCCACACCTTGCACCCCTCCTGCACCCCCTGGGGGCAGGGAGGGGGCAGAGTTGGGGTGGGGATTTCAGGGAAGGGGTTGGAATGGGGGCAGGGAAATGGTGGGAAGAGGCAGGGCAGGGGCGGGGCCTCACAGAAGGGGTGGAGTGGGGATGGGGCCGGGACAGCGGGGGGGTGGTGGTCAGTGGTGCGGCCCTCGGGCCAATGTACTAGTCCTGATGTGGCCCTCGTGGTCATTTGAGTTTGAGACCCCTGGCCTAGCCTAGTGAGGCTTTATTTTGGTTGGGGATTATAGGCACAGCTATAATCAAATCATCATCATCTGTTTGTGAACATCACATTCTTCTGAACTTCTGAATTATATTGGCTCTGTATTTTCCACTTACAAATTTTTTTAAGTGGGGAAAATTTGCTTTGCCAAGACTTAACTGAGCCAAATACTAGTCATCTCAACTCAATTATACATCAGCCATATCGCTAGGGCTCTAGATTAAGAAAATATGGTAGTGTTGCAGACTTGCAAATGGCATTCACAGTATGCTTAGAAACCTGTGACCTGGAGAAAAGATTACCTTTCACTTAAAGAAAGATGGGACTGAGGTCACTGATATGGCTGCTGTTGGGAAATTTGCACTGTGGGTGCTTGCATAATATCAAAGCTTTCAAATTGACCTAGGAATTTAGCTATCAGTTTGCTAGTTTTCACCAAAAGAAAATACTGGTTCCAAGATGTTGAATAAGATAGAATGGAATGGAACTTGAAAGTACTTTCAAGGACACTACAAATTATTCAAGGACATTCCATACTGCTAGCAATCCAGTCAACCTGGCTCCTTGGCCGGTCAAAATGATTTTATTTCCTAAACTAGCAGACCAAATCTGGTTCACACTGGAGGGAAAATAAGGATGAAGAAAAAGGTTAATAATTTCCAATTTCTTAGCACTCTGTCTGAAGATTAGCCAGTAATGGCAGTGACCAACCATATTTTCCAGCAAGTACTTTCTGTACACTCAATTTATTTACTGAATATTACACTCTTGTAATCATCTGTACTGGGATAAAAGGGTGCGGGGAATGGAGAAAGAGGAGTGGAAATAGAAAAGAAGAACAACAACAAAAGGAGGGGAGAATTAGAAAGAGAAAGAGACACCAAGAAGAGTAGGTAAAGTTAGAAGGGGAAGGAAGTTAACTCTTTCCTCTACCCTTCACCTGTCCTGTTTATTTTGACTATCAGCTTTTCAGGTCAGGGACTGTACTATTCTGTTTGTACAGAGTTTTCACAGTGGGTCTCAGTTGGTCCTTTAGCACTACAGTAAAAAAACTCAGTTAATAAGGGGTCAGATATATTTGTCTGAAAGTACTTGAGAATGTAATTTTAATAGTTACATCTAGTCAATACATTGCTGCACATTATTTGCCACTGAAAAATTTTATGTAAAGAAATGGCTCCACTTAAAAAAAAAAGTACCCTATAGCAGAGTTTAAATTCAGAACATTATAGAAACATAGCATCACTCTGTCTATAGTTTGTGAGCACCTACAGGATAATAGGTTTATAAGGAATAGCCAGCACAGAATTGCCAAGAACAAATCATGCCAAACCAAGCTAATTTCCTTCTTTGACAGGATTACTGGGCCAGTGGATAGAGGGGGTAACAATAGATGTGATATATCTTGATTTCAGTCAGGCCTTTGATGCAGTCCCACATGACCTTCTTATAAGCAAACAAGGGAAATGCAGTCTATGTGACATTACTATAAGGTGAGTGTACAAATGGCTGAAAGACTGTACTCAAAGAGTAGTTATCAATGGTTCACTGTCAAACTGGGAAGGCGTACCTCGTGGGGTCCTGCAGTGGTCAGTCCTGGGTCTGGTACTATTCAATAGTTTCATTAATGACTTGGATAATGGAGTGGAGCGTATGCTTGTAAAAAAAAAGTGCTGATGGCACCAATCTGAGAGTGATTACAAACACATTGCGGGACAGGAAAAGAATTCAGAACAACCTTGACAAATTGGATAACTGGCCTGAAATCAACAGGATGAAATTCAATAAAGACAATTAGGAAGGAAAAATCAAAGGCACAACTACAAAATGGGGAATATCTGGCTAGATGGTACTGCTGAAAAGGATCCAGGGGTTATAGTGGATCACAAATTGAATATGTGTCAACAGGGTGATGCAGTTGTGAAAAGGGCTAATATTCTGAGGTGTATTAACAGGAGTGTTGTATGTAGGACATGGGAGGTAATTGTCCCACTCTGCTTGGCACTGGTGAGGCCTCAGCTGGAGTACTGTGTCCCATTCTGGGTGCCTCACTTCAGAAAAGATGTGGATGGGTTGGCAAAAGTCCAGAGGAGAGCAACAAAAATGAGAAAAGGTTTAGAAAACTTGACCTATGAGGAAAGGTTAAAAAAACAGGGCATGTATAGTCCTGAGAAAAAGAAGACTGAGTTACAATTATAAGAATTATAAGAGTTTTCTTATGGGGCTGTTATATGTAAAGGGCTGTTATAAACACAGCAGTAATCAATTGTTCTCTATGTCCACTGAAGACAGGACAAAAAGTAATGGGCTTGATCTGCAGCAAGGGAGATTTAAGTTAGATATTAGGGAAAACGTTCTAACTATAAGGATAGTTAAGCTCTGGAACAGGTGTCCAAGGGAAGTTGTGGAGTCCCCAGCACTGGAGGTTTTTAAGAGCAGGTTGGACAAATACCTTTCAGGGATGGTCTAGGTTTAGTTCGTCCTGCCTCAGCGCAGTGATCTGGACTTGATGGCTTCTTGAGACCGCTTCCGGCCCTACATTTCTGTGATTCCCTGACTCTGTGAAATGCTACATACCAAAAGCTTCCTCATCAGGGACTAGATTCTCAGCTAGTTTAAATCAGCATCACTCAAATGATGTCAGTGGAGCTATGACAATTTATGCAATCTGAAAATCTGGCAGCAGGTGTCTGTGCTTTAATAGTATCATGCTGTCATGAGACTTGAGGACTTCTCGAGGTCCCTCCCAGACCAACATTTTTATGATTCTGTATCTGTATCTCATATATTTTGGTAGAATGCACTTCTGCCAGCCGGCTTCCGACAAAAAGACCAGACCAGTAAAGCTGCCACAGGCCCTTTCGACAGAGATCGACTCCTTTCGTACTTGGAGAAGCAAGCACTGGAACACAAAGACAGGGAAGACTTTGTGCCCTTTACAGGGGAGAAGAAAGGTAATGGTTCACCCTCACCAATGCCTGCAATAACGTGGTATTTGAACATATTAATTACAAGCTGTGGGGCCTCTCAGGGAAATTAACCAGGGGGAGGTGGACGGAGGCCAAATCATAGGCTTTTAATTTAGACCCAAAAATACTTTTTAAAGCTAACCTAATAAAACACTAGTTTTATCTATGGTCTAGTGTCCTGCCCACAAGAGTAGGAGCCAACAGCTCTGGAGTTCTAATCCCAGTTCTTATAGCAACTCCCTCTGTGGGCTTGGGGAATATATTTAGGTGCCAATCCGGCCAGGTGCTGGGCACTGTGCCCCCAATTCAGCAAACCACTTAAGCACTCCCATTGACTTCACTGGGTCTAGTTGTGCTCACAGTTAAGCATGTGCTTGATTACTATTATGGATCAGACCCTTATATAGATACTGTCAACTCAAATATCACACTCCTTTCTGAATAATTGTTACCTGCTATTGCTATAAGTATCACTTAAGATCACTGTAAAGGAAAGAGATTAGAGCAAACAATTATTTTTCCAGTTGCTTTCTTTTTACATTTGACAGCACTATTCACACATTCAGTTTCATCATTCTTTCTGTTTTTATAAGGGTTTGTCATATAGCCACAAAGGAGAGAAAAACATTTTAAAACACAGGAAAGCGTGATTGTAAAACCCCAAACTTTGGCAAGATGACTTAGGCAGGAGTGGCATTTGGAACTACTTTTAAATTCACTCCTTAAACAGCTGACTAGATTTCAAATATACTGCGTCCCTTTAACATCACTGCCTCATTTTCCTCATCTGTACATTGAAAATAATATTAACACTTGCCTAAGGCCTCCTATCAGCAAGGTACGTAAGCATGTGCCTAACTCTGAGCATGTGAGTAGTTCCATTTATTTCAATGCGGCATGCTTAAAGTTAGCCATATGCTTAAATACCCAGCCAACTGAATGACTAAATGATTAACAACCTACTCTGACCCCCAGGGAAGTAAATGGCAAAATTATTGACTTTAATAGGACCAAGACTGGTCTCTAATTACTATTTACAAAAGTGCTTGGAAGATATAAAGTGCTATTTGTATGTTAAGTGTTGTTACTATTACTATATTTCATTTTCCTCCTTTTTTAAAAACAGACATAATAAAAAAATCTTTTCAAAGAGCGATGACACCTAGATCTCTCTAACTGAAGCATTGTTTTAGATCATTGCACATTGTCTTCCCTATTTTCTTCTCCAGCACCTTATCCAGTTTTTATTTTTAATGACGTAAGGCCTGATCCTAAGTTCATTGAAGTCAATGGTAAGTATCCCATTGATTTCAATAGGTCAGAATTGGGCACATATTGTTTAGAAAGGAAAAACCAATCTATCTGAGAAGGGATTTATTACCAACCCCTCCTCTTGTGTGACCTCTTATGCAGAATCTGTTAATATCATGTTAAACAGTTACAAATTTCCTTTCTACTATTGACTAATGAGTCTTCTTATCAGGCCTGTGCATGGATTTAAAAAAACAAAATTATATTTTTAATTTAAATATATTTTTCTTTTAAAAAATAACCCTATTTAAAATATAATTTCAAATTATGGCAACCTAAATTAAGCTATATGTTGCCGGCACCCAGTGCCCAGAGGCAAACAACAGCAGGGGTTCATTGCCCGGTATGCGTCACCCAATAAACACAATGGGATGGAGAAGCAGAAAAGTTTATTTGGAATTCCAAAGAAAGGTACAGGGAGAGAAATCTCAAATCCTGCACATCAGAGCAGGTCATTACACACACTTTTATATTCCTTAATGCTACTGCACTACACATCACCCAATCAAAGCTTTGCACAAATACTCTGCCTTCCTTATATGGGTTACAACAATGTTTGTTTCCTGCAATCTCTAACAAGCATTCCTAGCAACTTAAACAATCAGCATATCCTGTCTGGCCTTGTCGCTGTCTCTCCTGTTATCTTTAACTTGGTGTCAGCAAACCTTACACTATAAGGCATTATCTACAACTGCAACATTGTTTTAAGAGCAAAAGAACTTACTCAAACCAGCCAGGCCTGAGTTCTATTAAGGGGGGTTGAAAAGAAGCCCTTAGGCCTACAGCAGGGAGACTTCCTCGACCCTTATGGCCTTCCATCCCCTCAACTTAACTAGTGGCCATACCCTAGAGTCTCCAACATATACATTTACCATAATCTATTAAAATTATTTAAATTAAATAAAAATAATATTAAGCAGTAAATGCTAGCTGCTAAAATTTTAAAGCAAGTCAAATTGTTGAACCGGAGGAAGTCACTGGCTAAGCACTTGGAACCAGAGTTTGCTGAAGTGCTAAACCAGAACTTTTGACACCAATAACCTCTTCCGTAGAGGTGCAGAAAGAATATTTATTTCATTTCAGGTTATTCAGCAAGTTCAGGGCAATAACTAGCTCAAAGTTGAGAAACAGATTGGGTGCTGAAAAAGCAGGAAAGCTTATTTTCCTCATCCAAATATATATATATTGGATGAATAAAAACTAGGTCTGAAAGGACAAGATCTACTAGTTCTAAAATCTTGAAGGATATGTTGACTAGAAACGATCAGTTCAATTCACTAACTACAGATGATACTTCCTTTGTTTAATAAAGTAGTTAGTTTTAAATACAAAATGTATTTTGATAAACTTTTTTCTTATGTATCCAGCACATTTAAGGTAGTATTATTTAACTAATAAAATAATTTTAAAATGCTGTTTTTGTGGATTTTTAACTGAATTCCAATTTACATCCATCTAAAGTTTGACACAGATCACAAGTAAAAAATCATCTATTAAACAACATACAATAACATTTTCTAACATAAAAAGGTGTAAAAAATTAAGAATCTGAATAAATGTGGTAAGCGCTATAGTTACTTAAATAAATGTATGTAGATGCTGCATATCCTTCTGGTTAGCAAAAAGAAGTACTAAATTCAGTCTACAGGCTACATTTAGTTACAAATCAATGTGTTTTAATCAATGAGAATCAACCTTTCTTTAGGAAAGTAACTAAAAGGTACAAATACAAAACATGACTAAAATTGATACTTTAAATCAAGGTTTCCTGCTTGCTGATTTGAATCATGATTCAAGTTGATGATTTAAATCACTCTGCTTTAAATCAGTCCACCCTGGGCATGTGTATATTCACATTGGCTCTGTCACAGGCATGTCTGATTTTTAATGATTAGTGTTGATTTAGAGGTAAGATTTGTTTCTTTTTTTGTTCTGTCTACATTAGAGAATTTGAGAATTTCCGCTGTTTGGATCCCCTAGCAGACCTGACACACACTACACACAAAATTGCTACCAATGAGGCGCAGGATTTCACACCACCCTCAAGATTGCACTTGCTCTGTGTAAGGGTAATCATTGCGTTGTCCACCATGGTGTCACTCTGCACTGTGATACTGGGTAGTTTTTCATCTTTAGGTTTTCTTTGGATACTCTTAAAAACACACGATTCTTCAACGTGTCCTGGTTGTATTAACCCTGATTATTAATTTACAGCTTCTGTGATTTAGTAACATCACTGTTCCACAAACCACAAATAACTGTACTTCTCACCTGTCCCTCGGCATAGAACCAGCTCAGCCTCCCTTGCACACAAAGCTGCTCTTATCTTAGTTATTTAGTGATAACTAAATACATCACAAATGCTAATTCAGGGGGTTATTAGAATTGTGAAGTTATACCAGTGTTTTTATGCCAAGGCAATTATTCCCTTGATTTCTCATGTCCCTCATTTGGGCTCTTTGTCCCAGATTGAGTCCCTAGTGTGAGCGTTAGGAGTTTAAAACATATGAAAAGAAACCTTATGACCACTGCTTTATGTAACTATTTGGCAATTATCTAAACAGGGAACTCTGCTCTACTCTCATTGAAGTTGGTGGCCAAATCTCTTCAAAATATCTGTGCCTTCTTTTATTAAGACTGACTATATTCCTATATTATTTTAAGACGTATCTATTTAACTACTGTAGATCAATAAAGACAATTATGTCCTGTTCAGCACCATAGCGTCTGAGAACTTGATGGTTTGTCCACCAATTTGTGTGCTGGTTTAAGAGTGCATGACTTCAGGAAAGAATCTGACTTCTTTAAGCCTGGCATTCCCTCATGCTGGGACTGCTGGAGCCTGCGCGCACTGTCATCTGACTAAAGTGCATGTCTTAATAGGAGCATTCTACAGAGATTGTTTTCTCACACACACACACACACACAAAATCCTGGCTACACTGAAGTCAGTGGCTTAACTCTCATTGAATTCAGTGAGGCCAGTATTTCATCCTGTGTTCACTGCTTTATTTTGTTGTCCTCCTTCCCTCTGGGCTCCATAGGTGTGGCACTCTGTAATTTGAATACAATAAAATGTTATTGAGACACCCATCTACCATGTAAACAAGCACTGTGGGCTTTTTACAAGCTGTAAAATGAGCCTTTTCTAATGTGATGCTGATTAAATCTGATGAATGTTGTGTAAGGACCAGGAGCAAGTCGAGCCGGCTGTAGATCTTAGCACTAGCGTTCCTAGTCTCAGACTTATTTGACTTGGCAAAACTCATTGAATAAGAAACTATGACATGAATGTTTTAAAAGAGTAATGGCTTGATTCTCAATTACATTAGGGGCTTCTCTACATTGGGAAATTGACTGGAATAGCTATTGCTGTAAACTATTCTGCAACGGCTGTTCCAGGATAGCTTCCCAGGGGGACACTCTTATTCTAGAATAAAAGTCACATGCCCTAAGGCCCCTTTAAACTCTACTGCCAGCATAAAGGGGCCGGAAAGTGGGTGTGCATATAATTTAGACCCACTTTCCAGCCCCTTTACACTGCTGGAGCAGTATAAAGAGGCATTAGTGAAAATGAGACTCAGGCCCTACAGTTTCATCTTAATGTTAAGGTTACCCTGTGAATTAAAAATTAAGATCTTGGGCCTCTGATTCTGGAAAATTAGAAACGGAAGACACAGAAGCCAATATGCCATCTAGCACAAGTGCCCTTTGAGGGATGTCTGTATGTCAGTGGGATTCAAGTGCATCAAGCTTTGTTTAAGATTTTGTCACTATTTTGCACTTTGCTATTTGTCTTCCACTAGGAAATATATTCTTTCAAGATTAACCTTTGGAAGAAGCATTCCACTTGCTAAGTGACATTTCTACACGTTGCTATGGGTGTTATGCAAAGCTTACCCTGCCATGGAAGGTCTGTGGCAAGCTGAAAAGAAAAAAGAAATGTATTTTAAAATCCAGCTCCTCCCCCTTCTCCTCAAATTGTTTTTGGTCCATCATTTTTCCTTATCCGGTGTTTCTGCCTTCTTTTGTTAGCTTTTCATCAGGGAGTTCTTGACAAAGAAGCATCCAGCATCAACCAGATGGCTGAAAGATGAAATTTAGTTGCCTGCATTGGTTCTTATATGTTTAACATTGCCATAAGGTTTTGATTATGCTACACAACAAGCCAAAACAAATTCCAAAGCTAATGGGGAGACATTCAGAGGAATCAGAACACAGGAAGTATTAAACACTAGCTCAAAGGGGACTTAAGGGTATGGAGAGTTGCCTTGTAGCTTATTGTAATCATGTTATGTGGGACTTGCAGTATTTGGCAAAAACAACTGAGTGTATGGCTTGCATTATAGTTTTGGGCCTCTGCCATAGGTTAGCTTGTTAACTTGCTACATAAATTGCTTTAGGAACTAAAGGTTCAATCCTGTAAAATGTTGAGTGCTCTGCACCCAGTTCAGCAAAGCACTTAAACATGTGCTTAATTTTAAGCATGTGAGTAATCTAATTGATTTGAATGGGATTGCTCATGTGCATAAAGTTAAGCACATGCTTAAGTGCTTTGCTGGATAAGGGTCCGAGTATTCAGCACCTTTGAGGATTGCACCCTAGATGGCCAAGAATTCAGTTGCCACAGAAACCACATTTCCACGTGTCCCATGATAGCAGTTGTCACTGTCCAAATGGTATTGGTTGTCTGTCCCCAGATTTGAGCCTGAAGCATGTAAAAAATGGGCACTGCTTCTGGAGGTTCCTCAACTTTGGAATTTGCTCCCACTTGCAGGCTGCCAAAAGCAGAGGTTTGGTGACTTTCAAGAGCTGATGTGAAACATCTTTTTAGTTTGGCCGTTTCACTAGCAGGGGGTTCATTATTGTTGAGCAGCAGTGAGATGGTGGGAGATACGTCTGATTTTTGTAGCCACAGGGAATGACAATCTGTAATGTTTACTTTATAGGTTTTTGGACTAGCTCCTATCTGTAACAGATGCTCTAGTAATTCTTATATTAGAGTCAATAAACTCCAGTTCAGGAGATATGCATACTGACCCACTGCATTACATAAATAGAGCTGGATCGATGGTCAGCCACATTTGTACAATTATGAGGCCTGTCCCTGCATCACTTGCAAGTTAATGAGAGTTTGGGTGCACAGGAAAGGCAGGATTAAGTCCCAAAATGTTAAACACTGATGATGATACTACATAGGCGCAATCATATAAAAAGGAAGCCTTTGGGAGGACACAGGAATGAAACTACGTAGGGGCCATATTGTAGCTAAAATTGAACAGGTTTCGGGAATGGAAAGGATAATCCTGTGGCTCAGGTAGGTGAGCTGGGTTCAGTTCTCAGCTCTGCCACAAACTGCACAAGTCACGTCATCTTTCCTTTCTCCCATCTCCTGTATCTAAAAGGAGTCTACCTAAAGTAGTATCATCTAAAGGTAATTTTAGTAGATTTTACTATCTAAAAGTAATCCTACCTTTCTCTCTGCCTTTGTTTAGACAACAAGCTCCTCGTGGCAAGGGCTCTCTCTTACTCTCTGTATGTACAGTACCTAGCCTGTTGGAGCCCTGACCTTACTTGAGGTCTCTTGGTGCTATCAGAATACGGGTTTGTTTATTATTAACAACATTTCCCCTTCTGCTTCCCCTGCAGAAGTTGCCCCTATGTGACACTAACAAACAGTAACTGAAAAATAAGCCAGTTATTAAACATATTAAGATATGACCATTCAAATTTAGAATATAAGTAGTAAAAGTTGAGTAGTACATCCTTGCTTCCATCCAGTACTGTTGTTTCCAGTCAGTCCTTCAGCATTATCCTTGTTTTTTATAATATCTCCTGCTCCTTGCCAAACAGTTTCATGTTGGGTCTGCTCCAACTCCCATCAAAGTCAGTGGAAAGACTCCAGTGGATCAGACCCAGGAGGACTAGTGCTGGGAAGGGAAGGGGAAATCCACACTCTTTGTATATGACTAAATGTGAACATTTTTCAGTCAGCTGAAAAAACAAAAGAAAAAAAGGAGGAAAATAATGACTACACAAGAGCTTTTTTCACCAAACTGTTGTTGTCAGCCCCCTGCCCCCCCAAGAAGAGGCCATCGATCTTGCATGTACGCATAGTGCCAAGAATACGGTCAGCGTTCAGCAATAAAAATAATGACAGTCATTTTCAGAATGAATATGGGTATTTTTCCCATCCCTTTACTACAATAGGTGCTTTTCTGATAATGGATTCAAGTTTAAGGGTTTTTAGCCTTCGGGAGGAGAAACCCAACTAAAATATCAAACAGCTGAAAAGAGTGGAAAGTTTAAGTATTTTAATAGGAGATTCTGGCTGGTGGAAGGTTTTGTTTGGAGGAGAGTATCTTTTATTTATTTTGTTTTGGGATGATAAACAAAAGTCAGTTTTTACTCTCCAAAGCTAAAATACTGTTGGCTGCTTTTCCTGAAATGTTGGCAGCTTCTTCAGGCTTTTTGGAGCTTTAAGACCTATATTCAGTGTCGACTGTAACCTTTAGCAAAGACTCCCTTTACAATATTGTTAGCGGTGAAGCCTATGGTTAGGGCTGCCCAATACTTTCCATTATAAGACCCTGTTTTCAGTTGCTTATAACTTTGCCAAACTTAAACTGTTCAGGCTGAAATTTCCCATGCTGAGTGTCTATCCCAGTGTCTGATTTTTTTTTTTAAAGTTTCAGCTAAAGTGGTCTAGCTGTTTCCAAGAACAAGATTGGGAGAAGGGGGGAGACATTGTTTTGTTGATCCAAAGTAAATTTTCCAGCTGTTTAGATGAGTCTCTGTGTTGTAGAGCAGGGATTTAAAATTGTACAGTGAGTGTCACCCTGGTGTCAGGGCTGAGCCTTTTGTGATTCTCATGAAAATTTGCCTGAGTTATAAGCCTCTGAAAATCTTAGTTTGCACATGCTCATTAGAGACTTGCTAGAGTCTGGCAGCTATATTCTCCATATGACTTTCCCTGTTCCCTCCATATGACTTTCCCTTTCCTCTTGCTCTGCCATGCTCATCTCCTTCAACATCAGAGACAGCTTCTGCCTATTCGACTGCCTCACCCACTGAGGCAGACTAATATTGCCTTACTCAGATCTGAGGTCTCATGAGAAGGGCCCTTAGGAACTGTTCCAGGATGACTTAGTCCATCATTTTCTCTACTGACCTGGTCTCGGGGCCTAGCCACAAGCAACAAGGTCCCATAATCTTTGAGCCACTACCCATTGTTGTGCTCCCCAGGGAAATGTTTCAACCCCAAACTGGATCCTACACATCTTTGGAGTCAGTCTCAGTCTATCTAAGATGGCAGCCTTCAACACAGGCTAGATGCCCGCCTGCTTGTCGCTTACTGCTCAGTAGGCTTCCTGTGTCTCACCCATCAGGAAGGTACTGTGTTTATTCTTCCCATGCTGCACTTGTCATTCTCTCAAAGATACGGAGGAAGGCCTCTGGGTCATCACCTGGCCCCAGCTTCACAAGATCAGTTACCAGCCAGCCTGAGCTTTCCTCTCCATCACCAGCCACATATCCCTATGTCTCTTGGCCCAGCCGCTTCTGCAGCCACTCCTGTTGCTGGAAATGGGCCTCTTACCACTGCTGAGTGGCAAATTGTACCTTCTGTTGCTTTTGCAGGCTGTTCATCAACTGCAGGACTATAGGTTGGATCTGCCACTATAACACAGCTGTCTGCTGCTGCTGTTACACCATCACCTCATCCATCTTCTTAATTACCCAAGCTAGATGGGGTGAGTCAATCCTTGAGGCTTCACTTTCCCGCTTTCTTTTTTTCTTGGCACCAACAATCCTCACTCTTCCCCCCTATCAGGGACTGAACTGCAGTGCCCGCATTCTCCACCACATTCGTGGCAGGGCGTCTCCCAAGCTCTCAAAGACACAGTGCAGCACCCACAGTCCCTTTGAGGCAAGTTTCCTGTCCAAACTTAAACAAAACTGCTTCCCCTCCCAGAGGATTCTGGTAGTGACAGTGGTAGTGGTCGGTGATGCTGCTGCTGCTTCCTCAGCCAGTGCTGACTCACTGGATCGCTCTCTGACCCTTTATAGACTCAGACACGGCTCCCCCTCCATAACTGGCCCAACTGGAAGCACTTGTTCTGACACAGCAGAGCTGGACCTACTTCAGTTTCAGGAGCCAGCCAGCCACTCTGTGACAGCCATTTTTGAGACTGTGAGAACTTTTGAGTGCTTGACTTTGCAACCATAATGATCTTTTAACATAAGATTGTTGTGAGTTTTTTTGTATGTTTGTTTATCTGTTTTTGGATAAAATCTGCTAAACGGTAAGTAGTTCCTGATGGAAAGGTGTATTAAAGTGACAGGAGTTATACTAGGCTGTTTTTATATTGCTGGTTTGCAGCTTTCAACAGAATTGAGCCTGGCCAGTTTTCTTGTTTATAACTCAGTGTATTGCTGGTAAGAATTCATTTAATTACATTTTAAATAGAGCATTTTTAGAGAGGAATTTAAGTAAACATCAAAAGGAAAGAATACTTTACTTTAGATGGAAAATGTGAATCTTGTGGGTAATTCATGTAAGGCAGAGGTCCAAGATTAGTGAATTTCACATCAAAGGTCATTCAAGCATTCCGTAATCAAATAGGACTTCATTTTTTCAATGATTCATCAAATGTAAGAAGTAATAACCAGAAAAATGTAGAGAAAGAGAACAAAAAAGACTCAGGCTGCAATCTGAGAATTACATATGCCTGATAAATGCTTTTTATATTTTATATATATAAATATACATACACACACACAAACATATATATGTATACACCCACACCCACATATACATACACACAAGCTGCATGGAAAAAATGAGAACCAAAACTCCCATTTGTATTTTACACAGTATTGTTTTCATCAGTATGGATTTCTCACTGTGCAACAGGACGTTTGGCCTACACTAGGTGGCCTACGCTAAGTGGGGTGGTACACAGATCCAGAAGTGTGTAGAGAGGCACAAAAATCAAATGCACATTTTGTTTAGGTTATACAAAAGCTGAGTGTGCAGTAAGCCATTCAAAAGATTATTTCATCAGCATTTTATCAATATAGAACTCTGAAATGGCAGCTCTGACCTACTCTTAGGTCCTTATTGTTGAACTTAGTTATGGCAATGATTCCTCTTTATGCTGTTGGAAGGTGGCTGAGAGGTTGAACAGTTTGCTAGGAACTATGCAGCCGGACAACTGGGACAGTTATTTCTGAGGTCTAGGGCTCTCTAGTCCCTCTGATGAGGGATATGAGGAGACCAGGCAAGAAGATATAGACAATATTGTCAACATTTGTCAGCCCTGTTGTCCTTGTTTGTGATTTCATTTCTGGAGTTTAGGGCATTGCCTGGCTAGTTCATGCTGCTCAGTTCAAGGTCAGTAGCCTACTGGTATCACCATCATGGATGAAGACAAGTCAGGTCCCCTCAAGGTCTTTAGTCTACCTAACGTCAATGGGCTTAAGTCGCTATCAGGTTTCTTTAAGGAAGAATACTCTACAGCCAATGGCCCACTCTACTGATAGTTTACTTAGATATTTTGATTACTTTTGGTCCTCTACCATTGAAAAATATGGGTTTGCTCTTTCTAGGTCATCCTGGTGCATAGATGATTGAAGGCAGATGGGTGCGTGATGACAACCAGACACTAAGTCTGATCAGCTATAGCCTAGGGAGATTTAAATCTTATGGTGTGGCTAGGAGCATTTGCTTTTTCTTCAGCATAATATCTACAAATCACATCTATCAGCACAGTTCTGAGTTGTGGATAGCCTGACAAATGTAACCTGCCTTCATTTGGAAAGAGAGTTAAGAATTTCTTGCTGCAAGTACTTTGCACACAAAACTTGCACTTGACTGTTTTCTTTGATATTGCTGGGATGTCCCTGAATCATGTCATCTGTAAAATGAGGTGACTTAACCTATCTCACAGGGATGTACTGAGGGTGAAATACATTTATGCCTATAAAGGACTCTGAGATTCTTGTGTAGAATGTGCAACAGAAACACAAAATATTATTTTATCAGTCACTTGTCAGCTGGTATTTTAAGCAATTCATCTTGTAGAATAGAGATTTTTTGTAATAAGAAGATGCCTTTAAAGAATGGAAGTGTTTGTGGGCAAGAAGAGAAGTAAACTTGACAGGATGTCCTCAATATTCATTTCAAGAGTTTCTGAGCCCATTCAGTCTTTAAACTCATTGATAGAGGCTGACAGGCCTGAGATTGGAGCAGGCAGACTTGCTGGAAGAGATACATTAATCTGGGTATTATCTGCCTAAAAATGCCAATCAGGACCATCATGGAAAAAGATTTAAGCCATAGAAGCATGCAGCTATTGAAAAGCGAAAGGCACAGCAATGTGTAACTGAAAGGAGCAATATCAGAAGAACATTTATTTATGGTGACAAAATGGCATCACTGAGACAAATGAAAATTAAGCTCTTTCGGAGCAGTGTCAGAAAGGCCCAGGATATACTCCAAGCATTTCTGCAAGTGTCAAAACTTGCAGAAAATAAGACAATTTAGAACTGACAATGGACCAAATCCACCTCTACCCAAAGGTCATTGCAGTCTCAGTACAAAGGGATTATCTAAAGCCTGATATACATTTAGTTGTTTTGGGCTAAGGCACAAAGGGAACTGTTCAGCCGTATTTCTTCTAAATGAGTCTAAAAGCATTATGGACAGTAACAAATTGGGAATCACTGATTTATCAGATCGATGGTATTATTCAGTGCAGTTACTCCACTGCTTACGAATGACAGTAGTCTGTTTTCAAAATTTAAATGAGTATAGTAGTGACTACAACATAAGATAGTGGCTTGGCTTTTAATGTTGCCCAGTTCCTTATGAAAGTGACCTAGATTTTCCTCTGATGCAGCTGTCATAGACTGGAAGTACCATAGAGATTGATGGTCTTGGCCTTTGAGAAATGCTACATGGAAACACCTGCTAATGCCTATATTAGAGCAGTATACAGTGGGGGAAGAATTGAAAGGGTCTAGGATAGGTTGTACAAGGGTCTGTGGCAGGCTAAACTACTTGGTCCTTGGGGAACATGGGGTTAAATCCAGCTCAGCTTCCCCAGCCTTGCGCAGGTGATCATGGGAAGACTGATCATATGATTGGCTGATGAGACAGAAGGGGCAGAATGCCTTTGGGAAAGTTGGAAATTACACAGAGGCAGTTGGGGAATTGAATCCTCCTTCCCCCGGTACCTATGTGATAAGCTCAAATAGTGGCCATAGCTTATGGGGAGAAGTAGCAAATACATCTGCTTCACTCCTGGTTTTATGCCCTGTGGTCCTGGGATCAGCATATGGGCCTTGGGAAGTGTCTTTTACAATGAATATCACAGAGTGCTGGATTAAATAAGAAATCCACAGGGCTACTGAAGGAAGTAGTGCAGTCCCTAAGAATGATTTCACAATTTATGTGCCCTTGAACAGGCTTCTGTTGAGTGGAAGGTTCCTGCAGAGGGATTTTTTGAATTGCCTTCAGTTCCTCAGAAAGCACAGTCCTTAAACAGACCCACATATCCCTGGGATTAGCACTCAGCACTGGCCTGGTTCTAGACCCATAGAAGTAAATGCCCAATGGTGAGTGCTTGAAAATCCCAACCACTGACACTGCAGGGTATCAATTTTATCAATAGCAGTTTTTATCCTATTCAAAATGATAATGCAAAACACTTTTCCAGGTACAAATAGAAGTGTCACTTCTTGTAGCTGACTGGGCCATGGGTGGTCATGCCTACTGATGGAAGCAAGAGTTCAGCCTACTAGTTAGAGCTGGGTCCAGGATGGACAGTGTCCAGAAAACAGGCCAAGGGTCAGTACCAGAAGGCAGAAACCAAATGCCAGAGCCAGAGGGTAAACCAGAGCCATAAGCCATAGGTGGAGTCAGGGATAAAACCGGAAGTCTGAAGCCAGAGGGGAGCAGGGGCTGGAAGCAGGCTGGAACAGGGTTGGAACAAGGGTTGAAAGAAAGCAGGATCAGGGACTGGACCAAGAACAAGTACAGCTGCAGGCACGGTAGACATTGAGAAGCTGCGGACTTGCTGTGGGGGCCAGTATTATAAGCTAAACCAGCAGCCAGTCAGGGGCTCTGTCAGTTCCAAGGCATTGTAGCTGGGCTTATTGGTTGCCTAGCAGCAAAGTTAGTCAGGGAGCAGGCCAGAAGCTGGGCCTAGCTGACCTGTTCCCTGACACCCCTCTCTAGTTATCATAAATAAATGGATCCCCTTTTAGGGATGTTGCAGATAACACTTCTGCAATCTTTAGGCTGGATCTCCTTTCCTGAACCATTCTGTCCAACCTGCACATGGAATCCTCCACCACGTTTCAGCATCTATCTTAAGCCTGGTGCTTTCTAACTGTTCAGTTGCCTTATAACCTTAGTTACTTCCTTAAAGGTGATTGCTTTTAGTGATACAGGTAAGTCCACTGTTTCATCACATCTCTCAATGAGTGTTAGTGGTTCTGACTGGTTAAGCATAACCTGGAAATGTTGCATCCAATGGGCTCTCTCTTCTTATTCTAGTTAAAATTGTACCATCTCAAGCCTTCACAATGCCACAACAGTTCAAGAATTGTGATGTCAATTGTTTAGATACTAGAAAAAGGTTTTTAGAATTATCTTTCTTGTATGCCTCCTCAGCTTCTTTTACTTTATTTTCCATCCATTCTCTCCTCTGGCTGATATTTTAACTTTCTTGTCTTTGTCTGCATATTCTTGTTGCAGAATAACTCTTTTGCTGTGGTCCTGTGCTTGTTGAATTCTCTTTAATTCTTCCCTCTCTTCAACAAACCACCAGGGATTGGTTGGAGCCATTCTTCTTTCTTACAGCTTTTCGCCCCCACTGTAGTCCTGGCTGCATCAACACTTGCTTCTTTGAAAAACTGCCATTGTTCTTCAATGTCATCAGTCTGTGGCTTTAACTTTTCAAATCTATCGGTTTAAGGTTGTTACTGGCATAAGGCAAGGTTGCATACTATCCCTACTACTCTTGTGCATTGTTATAGACTGTGATGAGAACAGTGATGGCTGCTGCCGAGAACATTGGTATTGTTTGGACAAGAGATAATATGCGAGACTTAGATTTTGCAGATGATATAATATTGGTTCCCAACTTGGATGGAATGAAAAGACTCTTTTTGAGCATAAAAGCAGAAGTGGTCAAAGTGGGACTTTGTATCAGTACACAGAAGACCACGATCATGAAGGCAGGAGAGAATGTTGTCAGCCCTGTCAAATGAGTGACTGATGGAGAAGAGTTTAAAAGAGTTGATGACTTCATCTATTTTGGAGGTACAATATCTGCTAATGGTCAGCTCACTAAAGAAATGAGGGCAAGAACCAACAAAGCCAGTGGATATTTTTCCAGTTTGTCAAACAGCTGGAAGAGTAAGAAGATAAATCTACACACTAAAATGAGATTGTACAATGCTATTGTCCTCCCAGCACTACTGTTGCCTCAGAAATGTAACAGATGGTGAAAGTACATAACAGGAGCTGACTGCATTCCACCAGTGTTGTTTAAGAATAATCTTGGGGATTCATTGGTGAGATGATCTAACCAATGTGGAAGTGTTGTGTTGCATAGGTCAGCAGACTTCAGACTCAATAATCAGACAGAGACAACTACAGTGGTTTGGCTGTGCCATCAGAAGCACAAGCTATACCTTAGATTGGATCCCCCCTGGAGGGAAGAAAAGGGATGGAGGACAAAGAATATCTTACTGCAGGATGATCAAAAAGAATGTGACCATCATGCAGACAGCTTACCATGGAGTCAAATATCTTGCTCTAGACAGACACTAGTGGAAAAAATGGGTTGTCTCATGTGCCACTGGGCACAGGAGATTCCAAAGCTAAAGTATAGATTTTAGGACCTTGGCCTCCACAAAAATAAACTACCCCAACCTACAGTAGAAATGTGCTGAAGGTGTAGAAATTAATAGGGAAACATACATTGGTACACAATAGAGAACAATACTATTTACACAGGTTTCCTCCCTGTACTGTCAGGATGGGGAGGAGTTGTCACAGTAATTCAGTATTCACTTTTGGATTTTTTTCCCTCCTTAGGAAAAATATTTATCCCTAAAGAAAAGCCCATAGAAACCCACACTGAGGAGAAGGTAACCCTGGAGCCAGAATTAGAAGAAGCCCTGGCTGGTGCCTCTGATACTGAGCTCTATGACCTTGCAGGTTAGTTAATGTGTTTGTAAGTGTAAAATCTTCTTCAGTCCAGTACTGCCTGCCTCTTCCACCAGGAGTTTGAGTTGTCACTGCATGCTCTGTTCTTACACTGGTTAGACCGGGTTATCTTCAGCCTCTCTATCACTCACCCTATTTTTAAGCCATTATGGAATCTAGGCCTCTAAAATGTGCACAGATGTTAGAAATGTGGAGCAAACACTGGTGCATAAGTGTTAGTATGGGCTCAAGCCTGCATCGTTCTAATGCACTTAGTTGCATGCACTTTGAGCGGGGGTGTGATTCGCAGCTTGAGGAGACACGTGCTAGTTATCATCGAGCTAGCATGCTAAAAATTGAGTGTTGATGCCTCAGCATGGGTGGCAGGAGGGGTAAGTGCCCCAAGTACGGACCCACCCAAGACCCTAGGGACATTCTCAAGGTGGTTAGCTGCTCATGCTGCTGCTGTTACATTCTGTTTTTAGCACGCTAGCTTGATGAGAGTTAGCATCAGTATGTCTCCTCAAGCTGAGACTCACACCCCCAGCTCGAAGAGTAGATGTGCCCTGAGTATCTTTTCACTCCAATTGCATTTAATTCCCGCTGTATCATTGGAGGTGCTCAGCACCTTCTAGAATTGGGCCTTCAATATCATTCAGAGCATTTGCAACTGTTTTCACTATTTTGCAAAAAAGACACAATGTTGTGTATCCACAAACATCTTTCAAACAACCAGAACCCTGTCCAGCTACACCCAATGTGCATCTCACACAAAATATGCTATCTACAAAATTTCTGGTCCATATTCAACCCTTATTTCACACACCGTTACCAGTGGTGTGAATGAAAAGACGAAGAATAAAATGCAGCTCTACATTAGGTTTTTTGTTTGTGTTTTACAATGGTCAGTACTAGAGCTGGTTGGGAATTTTCCATTGAATTTTTTTTTTTTTAAACAGAAAGTTCAGTTTTCAGAGAAATACAATTTTCCATGGAAAATTTCAACTTTACTGATTTTTTTTTTCAATTTTTCATTGGGAAAATCTAAAAATATTTCAGTTTGTTGAACTGAGTTAAAACATTTTGTTTTGAGTCCGTTCAACGTTAAATGACATCTGCCTAAGGTGGTGCATTGCCACAGAGGAGTTGTAGTTCAGATGCTGCATGCCCCCATTCTCTCCTGTGTGCAGAGCTCCTTTGCCAGACTACGTCTCCCATGATGCACTGCAGTCTCTCCTCTGACCAAACCCTGTGGTGAATCATGGGAGCTGTATGACTGCGGAACATAATTCAGCCAAAACAAATGTAGAAATATCAGAATTTGACCTGGGATGGAAATTCCAGTTTCTTCTCAGCTGTAGTCAGTACCCAACTCACTGTATTAGAACATATAGCACAAATAAAGACTAAGATATGATTGTATAATGGCCCTACTAAACAGAGGGCTGCAAATAGCCCACAATGGCAGTGTAATAGTCACAAGTGATATTATCTGAAGACAGGTTTCAGAGTAACAGCCGTGTTAGTCTGTATTCGCAAAAAGAAAAGGAGTACTTGTGGCACCTTAGCGACCTAAGATAGCGACCTTCATGTCTGTGATTGCGTGACCAGAGAGATTGAAGTGTTCTCCGACTGGTTTATGAATGTTATAATTCTTGACATCTGATTTGTGTCCATTTATTCTTTTACGTAGAGACTGTCCAGTTTGACCAATGTAAATGGCAGAGGGGCATTGCTGGCACATGATGGCATATATCACATTGGTGGATGTGCAGGTGAACGAGCCTCTGATAGTGTGGCTGATGTTATTAGGCCCTGTGATGGTGTCCCCTGAATAGATATGTGGGCACAGTTGGCAACGGGCTTTGTTGCAAGGATAAGTTCCTGGGTTAATGGTTCTGTTGTGTGGTATGTGGTTGTTGGTGAGTATTTGCTTCAGGTTGCGGGGCTGTCTGTAGGCAAGGTCTGGCCTGTCTCCCAAGATTTGTGAGAGTGTTGGGTCATCCTTTAGGATAGGTTGTAGATCCTTAATAATGCGTTGGAGGGGTTTTAGTTGAGGGCTGAAGGTGACGGCTAGTGGCGTTCTGTTATTTTCTTTCTTAGGCTATCTTAAAACAAAAAAACTTCAAATCCAGACTCCAGCGAGAAACTGCTGAATTGGAATTCATTTGCAAATTGGATACTATTAATTTAGGCTTAAATAGAGACTGGGAGTGGCTAAGTCATTATGCAAGGTAGCCTATTTCCCCTTGTTTTTTCCTACCCCCCCCCCCCCAGATGTTCTGGTTTAACTTGGATTTAAACTTGGAGAGTGGTCAGTTTGGATGAGCTATTACCAGCAGGAGAGTAAGTTTGTGTGTGTATGGAGGTGGGGGGATGAGAAAACCTGGATTTGTGCTGGAAATGGCCCACCTTGATTATCATGCACATTGTAGGGAGAGTGGTCACTTTGGATGAGCTATTACCAGCAGGATAGTGAGTTTGTGTGTGTGGTTTTTGGGAGGGGGGTGAGGGGGTGAGAGAACCTGGATTTGTGCAGGAAATGGCCCAACTTGATTATCATGCACATTGTGTAGAGAGTTGTCACTTTGGATGGGCTATCACCAGCAGGAGAGTGAATTTGTGTGGGGGGGTGGAGGGTGAGAAAACCTGGATTTGTGCTGGAACTGGCCCAACTTGATGATCACTTTAGATAAGCTATTACCAGCAGGACAGTGGGGTGGGAGGAGGTATTGTTTCATATTCTCTGTGTGTATATAAAATCTGCTGCAGTTTCCACGGTATGCATCCGATGAAGTGAGCTGTAGCTCACGAAAGCTCATGCTCAAATAAATTGGTTAGTCTCTAAGGTGCCACAAGTACTCCTTTTCTTTATCTGAAGACAGTCACTCTCTTCAGTGTCTGTGTAAGGAAAATCTGATTGTAGAGGTAAAAAGCCACAGTGAGTCATGCATTCTTGATTCATAGATACCTGTGAAAGGATCCCTCAGGTCCAAGCAGGCAACTAATCCGAGGAGAAGGATCAGATACCTAACCATTATGTTGTTTCTGATAGAATACTGTGGAAACTGCCTCTGTACTAAGATAATTTTTATTTGCTGCCTCTTTTATTGAAGTCTGGTTTCTTTCTTCAGCCTATTTCTAGTTCTCATATAAATCCTTATTGCGGTGTCTTCCATTATGTTTAAATGTTTTCTTCCCCCTGCCCCATACTTTAGCACCCACAGAAATCCCAAGATGGTTAAGATGTTCATGTCTGAATGTAAGAGTACCAGGATATAGACAGATAATATGCATGCTCCACTGGTGCATTTGTAGGAAAGAACCTATAGTCAAGTTCTCCAAACTTTCAACTTACAGTATTAGAGGTTAACCAAGCCTCACCTATGAACACATATGACCCAAGACAATAACAACACTCTGATTGATAATCTAGCTAGGGAACTAAATTGGAATTTGTAAAATGCATGTTTCCTTTGCAAACTTTATTAACATTGGATTTTACTACTGGCATTTTTATGTTTATAGCTGTTCTTGGGGTGCACAACATGGTCAACAATCCACAGTTTGATGAAGAAGGAACCAGCAGTAAAGATGGAAAAGGAAGTGTGAGAAGTAAGTAAACAGATTTCCTTTGCAGTCTGCTTGTATTCTTAGGTAGTTATATAGTTAGTTGGGGGTTGTTAGTCTAATCAGTATAGTATCACTGGACCAATCCTTCATTAACCCTCATTAATCATGAGGAGGAGCTCTTAAATGAATATAATTTAAATTAAAAATTCATACTATCAATAGTGTGTTACACAAATAAATCACTCTAGCAGGGAGCTCAGCTTTCCTCAGAAGCAAGGCTTGCTAGATAGTGGTGGCAGAGAGGATTGGGAGTGCACAGGATCATAAGTGTGGGAGTGCAATGGGAAGCAAAGGCATCTATGTTTCCATGCATCCATGTGCATATGGATGTGGAGCTCCAAAGACAGTAAGTAGAGCACTGGCATCTGCACAGTTACTGAGAAATGACCATGTGATCATTATGCAAGTCAGACCATCTCATCCAATCACAATCACACTGTACATACACACATCACAGGGTCGGTCCTGGGGCCGGTTTTGTTCAATATCTTCATTAATGATCTGGAGGATGGCGTGGATTGCACCCTCAGCAAGTTTGCAGATGACACTAAACTGGGAGGAGTGGTAGATACGCTGGAGGGTAGGGATAGGAGACAGAGGGACCTAGACAAATTAGAGGATTGGGCCAAAAGAAATCTGATGAGGTTCAACAAGGACAACTGCAGAGTCCTGCACTTAGGATAGAAGAATCCCATGCATGGCTACAGACTAGGGACCGAATAGATAGGCAGCAGTTCTGCAGAAAAGGACCTAGGGGTTACAGTGGACGAGAAGCAGGATATGAGTCAACAGTGTGCCCTTGTTGCCAAGAAAGCTAACGGCATTTTGGGCTGTATAAGTAGGGGCATTGCCAGCAGATCGAGGGACTCGATCGTTCCCTTCTATTCGACATTGGTGAGGCCTCATCTGGAGTACTGTGTCCAGTTTTGGGTCCCACACTACAAGAAGGATGTGGAAAAAATGGAAAGCGGAGGGCAACAAAAATGATTAGGGGACTGGAACACATGACTTATGAGGAGAGGCTGAGGGAACTGGGATTGTTTAGTCTGCAGAAGAGAAGAGTGAGGGGGGATTTGATAGCTGCTTTCAACTACCTGAAAGAGGGTTCCAAAGAGAATGGATCTAGACTGTTCTCAGTGGTAGCTGATGACAGAAAAAGGAGTAATGGTCCCAAGTTGCAGTGGGGGAAGTTTAGGTTGGATATTAGGAAAATCTTTTTCACTAGGAGGGTGGTGAAGCACTGGAAAGCATTACCCAGGAGGTGGTGGACTCTCCTTCCTTTGAGGTTTTTAAGGTCAGGCTTGATAAAGCCCTGGCTGGGATGATTTAGTTGGGGATTGGTCCTGCTTTGAGCAGGGGGTTGGACTAGATCAGTGGTTCTCAAAGCCAGTCCGCCGCTTGTTCAGGGAAAGCCCCTGGCAGGCTGGACCGGTTTGTTTACCTGCCGCGTCCGCAGGTTCGGCCGATTGCAGCTCTCAGTGGCCGCGGTTCGCCGCTCCAGGCCAATGGGGGCTGCGGGAAGCAACGCAGGCCAAGCGACATGCTGGCCGCCCGTCCTGCAGCCCCCATTGGCCTGGAGCAGTGAACCGTGGCCACTGGGAGCCGCAATTGGCCGAACCTGCGGACGCGGCAGGTAAACAAACCGGTCTGGCCCACCAGGGGCTTTCCCTGAACAAGCGGCGGACCGGCTTTGAGAACCACTGGACTAGATGACCTCCTGAGGTCGCTTCCAACCCTGATATTCTATGATTCTATGATTTGGATACCATTACAGCTGTGGGCCACTAACTGGGTAGCATCCCTAGCTGAGACAATTCCAGGTTAGTACAACCTGATGCTTGATGTGTTTCTAGCACAGTTCACAATATGTCAGGTCCACCAAGCTGCATTCAGCACTGTGAGGAGGGTACTTGAAAATAATGCTTTCCCTATTATTGCATCTGATCTGTCACTTGTGCTTTTTTGTTGGACTTGCAAAATAATACCCCGCACAGTTTAAATGATCCTATTATTTGACTGTTGTGTGTTCTTTGTGGGATTAAGTACATTCTACAGGAGGTGTACGCACTCAGAAAAATAATAACAGTCATAATTATTAAAAAAACTAAACAGTATTCAAATCTTATTAATTGCTTTTCATCAGAGATGATCCTGAGCTGCAGAGTTTAGATCAAGATCTGAACTTCCCCTAATGTTTGGAGTTCTTTGCTCCAAGGGTTTGGCTCATTTGGTCATTTCTCAGTAACTGTGCAGATGCCAACCCTAAGGAGTAGCTGCAAAGTTTGGATCCAAAGCCTTTGCACATCCTGAGTTTACAGCTGTTCAGATCCAAGGTTCCAATCCTGCATCCTTCTGTGCATTTCAATACTAGATTGTGATGGGCCCTTGCCTGAGTACACAGGAAAAGGTAGCCACACAAGAAGCATCCCTTCTTGTATGGGCTGTGACAATAGCAGTTGTTGTCAGCAGAGACTTTTCATCTCCTCCCTTATCTGTGTGAAGAGATCACCCAAGAGGAGGGCATGGAGGTAGGCAGAACAGGACTGAGATATCTCTGCAACCCTTCCCAGTGGGAATCTGTTCAAATTGCAGGCTATCCCAGAACATGCAACTGCTTATGGTACTAATTCACATAAACTTGAGATTATTTTTGTTGTACTGAGTCAAAATGTCAACTGTGTGGGTTTGGTAAACTATACTCCAATCACAAAGTTGCTCTGTCAGATCACTTTGTTCCTTTGTCCAAAAGCAATAACTTTTCCTAGCTTAGTGTAATTTTTCAGTAAAAAGGGGGAACACATTTCAAGAGCTGATTATTAACATGACAAAACAGTTCCCTAGTTAAAGAAATAAGATAAAATTCATGGGCAGTGGCAGGCAGCACAACAGGAGGAGAAAATCACTGCTAACTACTCATGACATGGTAAAGTAGAAAGTCTACTCTGTGGACAGGGTTACAATCTCTAACAAATAGTCCTTCAATGGCTGGGCCTTGGCTCTCAGCTTAGTCGAATACTGCTACAAATGCAAAAACATTTTGGTGTAATTTTTACTTTGAATCCAAAAGGTGGTGAATTCTCCAAGTGCATTTTATTAGCAATCTCCAACAACATTAGTAACTCTCTGAAGGCTGCTACTGGAGTATTTATGGAGGCATTGGAAGGTCCTGTGGGGAGTGGACTGGGACATGCTCCACAGCAAAAGGAGTTGGAATCTGCTCAAATAGTGAAATCCAGCTCAAGACTTATGTAACAATTAAGTTCTACAAAGAGCTTAGGTGTGATTTAATTGGTGTATTGGCTTTTTCCTAGCCCAGTGCACAGGGTAAGTGTCACCCATTGCACCTCATGGAAATGCATGTAAACTTTCAGGTTTCAGCACAAGCCCCTTGAATAGAACATGACTTTTTGCACTACAAAATAACCATGTTTAAACACAGTTGTGGTCAGTAACACATTCCTTTCTTGACTGTAGCAGCTTGGGTGGGCAAGGTTTATTATTCATCTCCACAATTATAAGCAGGGGAATTATAGGTATTAATTGTGCTGTATGCTAGGATTTTTATGCATCTCCTGGAATGATCGATTTTCTTTTATAGTACATGGCTGCCAACATTAAAAATCATATCGCTTTGGAGCAGGGATATGCAAAGACTTCATAAATCTCTGTGTTGGCAGAGAACTGCTTTTCATGCTTTGATAGTTTTATTATTTAGAATGTGCGGATGTTGCAATTTTACAAGAGCTAATTGAATTTATAGCGGGGCTGCTAATGTCAGAGATGGAGGTGGAGGCTAAGGGGCCTCCTCATCGTAGTCTTTGGTGTTAGCACTGTCTGTTTAGAGGGAAAGGGGCTCTTTCTCAGAACATATCCAAATATTTTCACAAGCGCATCTCCCTTTGCAGGCTTTATGGCAGGACCATAAACCCTGGGTTCCTTTCAGTATTGGTATTTTATATCCTGTGCAATAGACTTCATGCTTCCCTCAGAGCTGGATGCACATGGTTGGCTCAGAGTGACTGCACTGGGAGCTTTGCACATAAAGCTGAGGACGGAATTTGTCCCTAATGATACAGTTCAGGACTCCGGTCACATACCATAGGTTAACATGCTTCCCTTCCCAAGGACAGATGCTCAGAAGGGGCTGGAACTAACCTGACCGTGCCTGCAGGTTCTCCGGTGCAGACTTCCTACCATACTCTCTCCTTTGTGGTGATGGGGCCAGAACTTCCAGGAGATGGCAAAGATCTGCTGGAAAGGCAGGGTCCACCCCAAAGAGCACAGTTTGGGTTTGGTTTTAATTGCAAGGAAAATAGGTGTTCATTAGATTTGCTGAAAGCTACTGCAAAGGGGATACATTGCAGCCAGAGTCTCCTCCTGGCAGCACCCTGGCAGACGCACCTACACCAGAGGTGGGCAAACTATGGCCCGCGGGCCACATCCGGCCTGTGAGACTACCTTGCCCGGCCCCTGAGCTCCCAGCTGGGGAGGCTAGCTCCCTGCCTCTTCCCCGCTGTCCCTCGTCCTCCGCAGCTGCGCGGGCAGCGTGGCTTGTGCCCGCCCACCTCCCAGGCTTTCCAATAAGCCTGTCCTGCCGCTCTGAGCGGCATGGTAAGGGGGAGGAGGGGTTGGATAAGGGGCAGGAGGTCCCGGGGCATAGTCAGGGGGTGGTTGGATGGGGTGGAGGTTTGGGTGTGTGGGGCGGTCAGGAGACAGGGAGCGGGGGGATTGAATAGGGGGTGGGGTCCTGGGGATCCCAGGGGGGGACAGGGAGCAGGGGAGGTTGGATAGGGGGTGGGGTCCTGGGGGGCAGTTAGGGATGGGGGTCCTGGAAGGGGGCGGTCAGAGGACAAGGAGTGGGGCAGGGGGTTGGATGGGGTGGGGGGGGCCTGTCGGGGGCGGGGTGTGGATAGGGGTCAGGGGATAGGGAGCAGGGGACAGAGAGTGCGGGGGGGTTGGATAGGGGGTGAGGGCCAGGCTGTTTGGGGAGGCACAGCCTTCCCTACCTGGCCTTCCATACCGTTTTGCAACCCCAATGTGGTCCTCCGGCCAAAAAGTTTGCCAACCCCGATCTACACCATGCCTGGAGGAGGTGCAGTTTATCCTCCTTCCATGCCAAGCCAGCTCTGCTGGCCAGTGTGGAGAGGGGAGTGAGATGTGGCCATGCCCTTACCTAGCTCCTACCCTTTGTAAGAGCACTGCAAGGCACCAGGAAAGAGAAAGCCTGTGCTCCCAACTTCATTGTAGCCAGCCCCTGCAGAGAGATGTAAGAATGGGGGAGAGGACAGCGCTGGTCACAGTTTGGTGTATAACCCTAACTCTAGTGTATATAGCACAGTGAATGTCATACCAGACACTTCATGTCACCCTCATCTGGCTGTGTTAATAGGTCTGCTAGAAAGTTGCCCCCCGGGAAAAGTATTTTCTACTACTTTCCCACAACCTAGGAAAAGAAGTGTTCTAAAGTGTATCTCAATAATTATTCATCTCTGCACTTTAGCTGCACTTTCTTTCTTGCGTATAGCTACATAAACTAACAACAAACAGTGGGAGAGCCAACTGAATGATACCATTCTTCACTGGCCACAAAAGCATCAGCAGCTCAGAGAAACACTAGTCAGAAATCCAGAACCCTTCCTTCCCAATGCTCGACGGCTCACAAGCATTCATCACAAACATGAGATTTGTCACAGAAACATCCAGCTTGCCTCAACCCAAAAATAAGCGAGAGTTCAGAAAAGCCAGTTTATTTTTGATGATGCATGTTTAATTAGATCCTGTGTTTCAGATGTGGTCAAAGGTGAAAAGGTCAAGCCAATTTTCGAGGAACCACCTAATCCAACCAATGTGGAAGCAAGTTTGCAAAGGATGAAAGCAAATGATCCTAGCCTCCTTGAAGTCAATCTGAATAACATAAAGGTATTTGGATAGGGATTGTGGCTTCATTCTCTTTGCTGCAGGAGGGTTCATCTGAGATGACAAGATTTACAAAGTTTTGTTTAGAAGCATGGGGTTTTGTTTTCAAACATGTTGCTGCATTTACAATATTTGGGAGGAACAGGAGACTCAGGAGAGAAAGAGAGGCAGACAGGAATTGTCCCAGTTATTCCAAGGGTCACCAGCACCTGACATTGAATTAGCTGCCAATTAGAACTCCAAGCAAGGGTTCCCTTCTGCCTTCATTTCTCTAACAGCTGGTAAAGCAAGAGACCTCCTGGGGCACGCAGGGGTGCTGGCACAATTTGTATAGGGAGGGTGCTGAGAGTCATTGAACCAAACTGTAAACCCTGTATCTGATGGAAACCACTTCAAGCCAGCAAGTGCAGCAGCACCCCTTGTTCCAGCACCTATGGGAGTACCGCACAATTGTTGGCCTAATTCACTTAGCCCACAGATGAAAAGGGAGAAGTTGGGATGCTCAGACGCTGAACATTGCCCCCACACTGAGCTGGAGCAGTAGCCTTTGTCTGCACAGTTCAGAGTGGCTGGTTGGATCTAGGAATAGGATAAAGCTTTGTTAGTGTTTGCTTTGAGCTCAGAGGTGGTGACAAATAGTAGCTCGTTATTTTTTTCCCTTTTTTGTTTCATATTGTTTTAAAACTAAGTACTTTTCTAAAAGGACCAGCATGTTGAGTTGATTCATTGTATCCTTCTTTTTATCAGTACAGCTTGTTTGGTAGCAATCTCACCTCCAGGTGTCTAATTCCATATCAAGATTTAGGCTCATGCCCGAAGCTGACACTGCATGTTGTACTAAGGGTTTATGGATTGGTTATTCACCCCTCATTATACGGTTTCTGGGCACGAGTGTACATTTGAAAAAAATAAGCAATACCAGTGATCCAACAATACAAGCACAAAACTATGCCACAGGTCACCACTCACTCTCACCTGCAGGTAACAAATCCACAACCAATAGACCTCCTCGCAGCCAGCAGCAAATTTGTGTCCCAGCTAAAAAGCCAGATTGAACAGATGTATTTTACGCTCCATCCCATGGGGCCAAACTCAGGCTTTGTTAGATTGCAAGAGGGAGCCTATGCGGATGATGGGGGCCTGCCCATGAGAATATTATGGCCATCCTTCAGGATTTCAACCCTGGAGACAGACAGCAAGAGATTGCCACCAGTCTTAATTTCCAGGATGGTGCATGGTAGAAGAGATGCCTAGAGGATCATCAGTTCTCAGACTTTTTAGGACTTTACAAGCACCTTTCATTGTACGTAGAAATGAATATAAAAAACAGTGCAGAGCAGTGTTTTCGCTTTGGCCTGCCTTGCTTAAAAGGTGATGGCTGCATTCTGCCCTAGCTCAAGGCGCTGAGCAGTCTTCAAGGGCAGCCACAAAGCTGAGCAAGTTACAGTACTCTGGCCTGACGGGCTTTGTAGAGCATGGGGAATGGCTAAGAAGTTGTACAGAGAGGCAGTGTTAATTAATGTAGCAATCATCAGAATAAATGTCTGGTGATATGGTTGGATGTAATGTTTACTGGGTTTTGTCTTACTGTAGAACATCCCAATTCCGACGCTGAAAGAATTTGCCAAGGCTTTGGAAACCAACACCCACGTGAAGAAGTTCAGCCTCACAGCTACTCGAAGCAATGACCCTGTTGCTGTTGTAAGTTGAAACACAACTTGAAAAGACAGAATTGTTCACTAAGGCTGCATTTGTCTCTAGGTGGGACTTGTTTTTCAGATGTCTCCTGTGACTGTGCACAGTGGCATTATAACCTGTTCTGTTCTAGGAATACACTCTACCTCCATGAGTCTGTTTGCAGTGCTTTTCTAGGTACTAACCACAATTCAGATTCTTGGTGTTATCTGAAGCTTTCAGAGTTTCAAACTCACACCACATCTTCCCTGACTCTTCAGGCTTTTGCAGATATGTTAAAAGTGAACAAGACACTGAAGAGCCTAAATATAGAATCCAATTTCATCACTGGGGCCGGCATTCTGGCACTGATTGATGCACTAAAAGAGAATGAAACCCTGACGGAGATCAAAATTGACAACCAGGTAAGGAGTGGGCAGTAAACTGGTGCCTGCTTTGTTTAGTTTCTAGGTAGGTTCCATATGTTCTTCTATAATATTTTAGGTTTGGGATCCATCAAAGAGGCAAGGTAAAATCCTATGGATCAGCCTTTTTTGCACCTCATTCCCAAGCACATGCTGCTAAGCAACAGAAAAGAAAACTGACCGATGCTAAAAAGAAAGCCCAGAGGAAGTTCTCCAGAGATGGGGTTCTTTCTCCAGTTTGTAGCACATTACTGAATGTAACCACTTCTCTCTCTTTTGTGAGAAGATGTTTCCTTTTCTTTTCACTGTGTGTCACCCAACAGAGGCAGCAGCTGGGGACAGCTGTAGAGATGGAGATTGCCCAGATGCTTGAGGAGAACTCCAAGATTCTCAAATTTGGATACCAGTTCACAAAGCAAGGTCCAAGAACCAGGGTAGCTGCAGCTATCACTAAAAATAACGATCTAGGTAAGATGCTACAGACATTCATCAGCAATTCTTTCAGGCCAGCTCCTGCCCTCCTTATACATTTTGTAGACAAAAAAATAGTCAAATAGTGCCAGATCCTGAGGTCATTAATCAGTTTTTACTGAGTCCTTTCTCAGGCAAACACCCATTGACTTCAGTCTGGGTTTGCCCCAGTAAGGACTTAGCAAAAAATTAGCAAATGCATGCTTTGGTGCAGATACTTTATTTTTGGCAATACTTAAACATCCTGCTGAATTCCCATGATATACTTTATTTCCTGAAATTCTAATTGTCCCCAGCAGGGTAAAGGCTGATTAAATCTCTCATCCTTATCATTTAGACAATTACTCTAGTATTTTGCCTTCTCCAGGTTTACATCTACGCTGTTTTGCATTGGCAAATATCACTGCCTATTTAGTACAATAGAATACTTCATAAAACCATATATCTGGAAAAGCAAAACATTGGAAGCAGAGGCAAAATGACGGACATTTGCACTGCAAAGGCTTTGGGATAATGCGGTCTGTTCGCCAAGAGCTTTAATGTTTACATTAAAGGAAGTTCATAGCCAGGCTGCAATGAGAAGTATTCTTCTAGCTTTGCCTGTTTTGTTCTGTATTTTAGAAACACAGCATCACAGACATGGCCTCCCAGTGCAGTTTGGTAACGCCAAAGCCTATCTAGTATGAACAGCATTAATCTGGCCTTATGGCTCAGTGCAGACTGAACAGGGTTACAGAATAGCTAACGCTGTGGAATGCAAGGAGCACCAGCACAATGGACTAGTTAGAACTTCCCAGGCCCTCTTACAGTGCATTGCTGAGTGCCGGGGGACTCCTCCATTCTATTGCAGGGAATAAGACGTCACCCGGAGTAGCGCAGCTCAGAAAACAATAGTAGAATGTCATTGATGTGTGCTTCATTAAACTGCATCCTCCCCAAATAATCCATTTTCAATGCAGATCTGTGGGTTAATTAAGGTTTGCTGTATTATCCAATGGTCCATGCAACCCAGAAATCTATTCTGAGACTAAAATGTTTCCTTTTGGGTCTGATTTGATATTTTCCTTGTTGTTAGTAATCAGTACCATGTGAAAGTATATCATAAAAAGTCTGATTCTTTCATACAGATATGTTTCTCACAAAGACATCAAATGACTTAACCATGCATATTTTCATATAGTGTTACCATATGGAACAGCTGTTGATTTTTGGCTACATCACACTTAAATGAATCCAGTGAGAAGGATCTAGCACTCCCACACACCCACAGTACCTGTATCAATTTAGTTGGAGCAATATGGCCTTTAAAAAAAACAAACAAACAAAAAAAAACAGGTTATACAAGCCATACTGATAACCTAAATTTAACCATTGGAACAAAATACCAAGGGGAATGGTGGATTCTCCATTGCTTAAAGTTTTCATATCAAGACTGGATGCCTTTCTGGAAGATATGCTTTAGCCAAACTCAAGGTTTGGAGTTCAATACAGGGATAACTGGGTGAAATTCTGTGGCCTGTGGTTACATGGTTACTCAGACTAGATGATGTAGGCCCCTTTTACCCTTAAACTATGAATCTGTGAAATCTCTGGACACAATCCTGTACCTCCTAGAAGATACTGATGGGCCAACCTTCCCATTGATTTGAGTGAGAATTAAGGGTACTATGCACTTTCCTTAACTGGGTCCTTGAGAAGGGAAGTACGAATAACCCAGTTTTCTAGTCCCAAATAGTGTCACATTGAGACATGTGCTTGGGTGCTTAGTAAGTTAACTCTGAGAGATGGTTTTTGATTTTACTGGCATAGTTCGTAAAAAGCGAGTGGAAGCAGACCGGCAGTAGCCATGCCTTGGAGGATGCGAAGAGGTATTGAAGGCAGCCGACATATTGAAGGCAGCCGACACAACAGCAATCTCACAACATCCACTGGTCAGAAGGGAAGACACTGGAAAATCATTGTAATGAAGGTTGCTCATTTCCGTTAATGTCCCCTTTAATCATTAAAATTGTTTACTTTCATATTTAATGTTTATGAAAATATGATTGTGTTATTGGAATATATGACGCTGATATCCACAACTTAGGGGTGAAATATGTCTTACTGAGCATCAGCTGGAATCACATTGAATCTTTTACATTGATAAAGGATTCTTTATATAAAATGGGCCTTTACCACCCTGTCCTGCAATGCCTTAAGCATGTGAATAATCCTCACTTGTGTAATTCCATTGAAGTCAATGGGCTGCTCAGGTGAGTAGAGACTACTTATGCCAATACCGGTTTGCGGGATCACACCCTTAGGCCCCAATTCTGCATTCAGATCTGTGCTGTTGGAACTCTGCACTTGTACAGATCCCCGCTGACTGCAGCAGGGTTCTGCCTGTGTGGATCCAGCTGTGGGATGCATTTGTAAGTATTGTCAAAGCCTATTGTTTACATGTGTTTTAAGTTAGGTCGATCACGTCATCAATATTACACTGACATGTATTCTTATTCCATGATGTAAAGTAAAAATATTAGTGTTGCCAAACCTAGAATACCTTAACAATGTCACTTTGTTGTTTTTCTAATCCATTGAGGATTTTTTAAAAAAAAACAGAATGCCAGGTTTACAGCTATAAATCTCATTAATCTCAGTATACTGAGCAGAGCTCTTTTTGGTTTGAACCACACTGTTGACTGTTTTTTAATTTATGTGCATTTATTAGTATAAATGACAGAATTGTTCTCAGGACCTGTTAGATAAAGAGTGAGTAAAATATTTAATCCAGGGCCGCAGCAGTTCTGCCCGGAGATGGACGGAGAAGAGTAACATGTACCAATCGCCTAGTTTACATTTTTAGCATCTGAATCAACACTAATTCTCTGTGAAGCAAAGTGCTTAAGCCTGATTCCAATGGGACTTTAGCAATAGTACTTAAGCACTTTGCTGAATAAGGGCGGACGTAAGCACGTGTTCCAATGATTTGCTGAAGCAGGGCGTTAACCCAGAATTCTGTACATTGTGCTGAACTCATGGAAGATACTTGTACAGCAGCAATTAAACCCAACATGCAACAGCATTAGAACAAGTCAGTGGGGTATTGTGAAAAGATTGTGTGAAGCGTTTAGTTGGCAATATAATTTCATTGTATTGTGTATAGTTTTATAGTATCAGACATTAAGTTCTAGCCATAATATATATATATATATATTGTCTTTGCCAACATCTGAGTCTGTTAAATAGCCAGGGGTTCACTTTGATCATATTTAAATGTAATGCAAGAATTAAGGAAGTATGCTATTAACGGGTTTAGCTATACTAATTCTTTCAGAAAGCTAAAGGTGTTTAACTGGGGCCAACAACCTGTGGTACCCTTGAAACATTAGCCTCTCTGCCCTCTTTCCGGCCTACCCCCCCCCCATCATTTGTGCTGGCAAAAGAGTTCTTGCCAGGGGAATATGGAAAGGGAACGAATGGTGCTCTGGCATCTTTGAGCCTGCAGAAGACATTGGGCTGGGATCTGTAAATCAGGAGGGGATGGAGTCAGGGGAGCAGTCAGGGTGTGTGGGATATTCCCCCATGAACCTGGCAGATTCCTGAACAGAAATCTGTCTACGAGTCAGTGCTGCTTCAGACAGTATAAATTCACCCTCTGTGCCATCTATGCCTCTTGTAAAACGGGTGGGACCAATGCTCCTGAGGGGTGCAGTGGGGGAGCACTGCTCCTGAGGGGTGCCGTGGGGGAGGGCTGGGTCTCTGCACTATGGCCCTGGTTGTATAAAGCACTTAAGCACATGCTTAAGTCCTAGTGACTTCCAGATAAGCATAAGTGCTTTGCTAAATCAGGGCCTAAGAGTGGTATCTGCAGTACAACCATCTTCCCTGAGCGGTTTAGGGTTCTGGGGGGCTTTCAAGGCCCCCTCCCTCCTCCAGTACAGGGTTAGAAACTCCTCCTCCTCAAGGGAAGAATGGGAAAGAAATTCTATGAGAGGACCCTGTGGAATTACCAGAGAGTTTTCCCCATCCCCAGGCAGAATTTGCTGTAAGAATGGACATTGACCCACATAGTCTTAAAAAAAAAAAAGGGAGACTGAATTCCTTCACATGGTCCGATATCGTGCATACCATTATGCGAGCAGTCCTTAAAGCCAATGGGGCTACTTGCATGCGTCACAACTGCTCTCGCATGATTGTGGGTTTGCAACATCAGGCCCCAGATGGGGGGAAGAAATTTGATTCAATTATCCTTATCCCCAAAGCCAAAGATTTCTGATATGGACAATCTTCAGCCTGAAAAGAAATCTGTTCTGACTCTGACCTTTTCCCTATTCCCTTCTTCGGGTTTGTTTTTGTTTTTGTTTTTGTTTTTTTTTGGGGGGGGGAAGGAAGGATCGGGGGTTCCCAAGTACATCTGGCTGGTTTTTTTTACATTTTAATGATTTTTTTTAAACCAGTGATGTTTTTTAATGGGATCTAGTGCGTTCAGAACAAAAACAAGCGTGATGTATTTATAGTCTGATCCTCCACTCAAAGTGTAAATGACACTGTATTTGCATGCAGCAGTTCTAGAATGGGTGGATTGGTAGGATTGCTTTGTGATGTATGGCAGCATGTCCCCCTGTGTCTATTTGAGCAGAGCCATTGTGAGGTGGCCACATTCATGTCATCAACGGTTTGTAACATTCCACTTGGTAGGCTAAACAAGGAAACAGGCTTTGGGAGGTGCGGGTAGTCTCGCCTTCCTTCCATCGTCCATGACTGCCGGCACCGTGAACATATAGCTGTTTTCTAAGAGTAAGACTCTTCAGGCACTTGAGAGTTTCTCCTATTAAGAGCCAGATGGTGCGCAGGCTGGGGGTGGCCTCGGGACACACAACTCTGGGTGTGGGGTAGGAAAGGGATTGGGGAGGCATTGTGTATACTAGAGCTTTCCGGTATACACAGGGGGTGCATCCAGTGCATGACATCCCTTCTCTGGCCTTCCAGCTGGCTTGGGGTCATAGCTGAGCCTCCCTTCTGCCCCTTTTTATCTCTTTTGGAGGGTTTGCTCCCCAGGGGGCACTTGTAGGGAACAGTCCTTGGCCTCAGGAAAGCACAGGGACTGCAGTGGCGACAAGTGACTGCATAGGAGTCATGGGGGGACCTCCCCTTCTTGCACATCCACATGAGGGTTGGCCATGATCTAGCTTTAAACATTTTATAGTGAACATAGTGACAAACAATGTATGAAAATATAAGGGTGTATTCACTATAGTTATAGCTAATCTAGTGCAGTTATCAGTGATCTAAATATTAATCTTATACAGAAGCAGTTGGTCAATTAAAATCCCTTCTACTAGTATTAAGGGGATTAATATTTGACTAGGTCATTTTTAAGTACAATTCCAAGCAGATGTCATGTTCCCAATCAATTAGCTCTGACACCAGGGTATAAATAGAGGCCTCCCTTTTTAAACAAAACGAACAACTGGGAGGAGCTGGGCTCATTTGCCCATTGCTTCTCGTGTTGATAGTTTGGGTTTTGTTTGTATTTTTTATAACATTTTTCATGGAAAAACTCAACATGTGCATATCCTAACATTTGTGCGTGTTGTAGAGTGCACTAAGGAGCGTAAAGTGTCTGTGTTAAACACTAGAAGAAAATGTTTGATCTGGAATATAAATGGTTGCATGTGCACAGTGTGGTGCATTTTACACAAGGGAATGGGAATCACCAGCATATGTAGCCGTGACTCCCAAACATCTTGGCTTTTATAAATAAACCTTCATAAGGAGATTGGCTTTCTGTGTTTACTTGCAGCTGTGCTAAGTGGCTGTCGATGTATTGTCCTGGAGTAAGCAACTTTCCTCACCCTCACGGCTTTCACTTGCTCTTGAGAAGTAGGCATGTAGATGCTTTTGAAAATCCTACAAGGGGCTTATCTGCATCTTTAGGCATCTAAATATCTTTTTAAAAGTGCCTACGTCACTTTTAAAAATGAGCCGTAGGCTCCTTAGCCACTTAAGCACTTTTGAAAATGTTACCCCAGAGCTATTCCAAGGCCAAAACGTGAGTTACTGACCTTTCTAAAATGACATGGGTCCCAGATTAAGTACATCACAAAAAACAGAGGAGGCAGGAAAAAGAGGGACTCTTTTGTAGAAGCACAACTAATGTTTTCTATAACCTCAGCTTCAATAGTCTGCATTTATGATCCCAATAGCTTGTAACCAAGCAGTGAATTATAACAGTAGGTTTGTACACAACAGTGGTAAGTATTGGTTCAAAGAAAGAAGTCCAATTCATAATAACATGCTGGTACAAGATCTCATCTGAGCTAAAAGGTGGCTAGATTGTTAGAAGTTTTAGTTGTGAACTCAGGTTGGCCCTGGATGGATTTCCCTCATTTTAGTGTTGTGCAAGATCTAAAATCCCATTCACATTCTTGGCTTTGGGATTTTAAAACACATCTCAGTTGTTCTCATTGCAGACTTCACTGGCCTCTGCAGATGTGTTAGTGATCGAAGTTTCCCAATATGTCTCAGCAGGGATGAAAACTGATCCAACAGAACAGTCAAAAAGAGCTTTCTAAAATCTAAGAAGCAGCTCTCGTATCCCTTACGAGATTAATCAATCATTTATCAGATTAGCAATAGAGCCTCTCTCTGGTCAAGGGACAGTGACGACGACGACCACATTATTTTCTTCTGTAGAATATTTTTATACAGCAAATAGCTCTTTGTAGTCACAGCAATTATATGTGGTGACACTGGCCAGTAACAGCCTCATACGGGTTATTGCTGATGTGCGTGTGTGGTTGTTAACACATGGCTGCTGTTGCCAAATCTGGAGCTTGCATCAAAACCGTACAGTGTGCCATACTTCGCCTTGGAGTATCCCTCCATAGCTCATTTTATGGAGAGCCTGCAAAATGGGCTCTCCACGGGTTCTTGGGTGCAATACATCTGCCCTATGACTCCCCACTGAGTGTGATCTTTCAGTGGTCATCTGTGCGGCCCCCTGACAGAATTTGCCTCTATTCTTTTACACTGGTTTCTTCCAGTGTGTACAGACCTCTACAGGCATTCATTCAGCGTTCTACGGGCAGTGGGAGTTAGGCACTGCATCTGCTCAGGTGCTTCTGTAAATCCCACTAGAAACCAAGCTGCAGCTTTTGGCAAATAAAGGACTGTGTAAATCTGGCCCTAGGGGCCTTCCCCATATCTTAAAATACACAATACAATATCAAGGACTGCCCTTACATAAATAACTACCCAGAAAAACCCTCCAGCCTCCTAGCCAATGCCACCCCCCACAGCCCAGTGGGGAGTGCAGCATGCCCGGAAGGCTATCAGATCCAAGATCAGGCAGAGCAAGGTGGGAGCAAGTCCCACATTCGAGGAACCCACTCCAGGAATGCCCTACAGTACTGAAATAGCTCTGACTGAACCAGAGCATGTACTGTGCTACAGATACTTTCTCAATAGAAAAAAAAAATCTCAAAAACACTTTCCAACTGTTTGGGCTCAGATTTCCAGCCAAAGCTTTTACTCAATCTCTGGACTAAATAAATCACATGCATGCTAGCTGTAGCAAGCCTTTTTGAGTTCGTGTCACAACAGGCTCAGCAACTCGCCCCACATGACGTTAATAACTAAACATTCACTGATCCTCCCTCCGTTAAACCACCAGTAGATTTTATTTTGCCTGCAATAGTGGGATGATAGGCTAGATTTACTTGTATAATAAGGATGAGGGCAGCTGCGGTTTGTCCCTTTATTGCAAACTGAGTGCAGCCCTTGGGTACCTGACAGGCAGCCAGTGCAGCTTGGGTGCCCCAGTTTAAAATGCTAAGACAAATCCAATTCCTGCTCCCCACTCTTGCAAGCATGCAAGGCAGAAATGCTGCTTTTCTGTGTTGTGAGGGAAGGGAACGAGGGAGTGCAAGCAGCCAGGAGCCAGCACAGGGAGCATTCCCATCCCCACGCGAGTCCCGGGGTGGGGGTTGATACTGCTCACTAGGGCTGGTTGTCAGAGCATGTGAACAATGGGGTCACATGGGTCACCCCCAGGTCTCTCAGTCTCCTTAGTGATACCTCAGTGGCTTGGAGTGGCAGCAATAACATAAGCTTAAGGGAGAAGATGAAAGGGCTGCGTGCCATGGGAGTCTTGTGGGGGTGTTAGGAACCTCCTAGAGGAAAGGGGGAAAGCGAGAAATTGAAGTTGTCCCCATGCTGGCTGAATGCGTCAGAAGGAAGCGGTGAAGTGCTCTCTAGAAACAAGCTATTTCCTAGTCTCTGTACCTAGACCCAAATGGACCCACCTGGCCTAAGCTTTGGCAGTGTCTGCCTAGATAAGTCACTAGCCATTTATTCTGTTGTCATCTGATCTCTTTCTATTCTGAGTAACCCTCGTTTTGAATTGGACCAGTTGGGTTTTGGATTCTTTGTGGACTTCTCACAGGCAAGCCTTGAGAGGCGGAACAACCTGCCAGCTCTCCAAGGTAGTGCAAGGGGAAGTATCCCAGCTCGGGATTCTCAGTTCATAGGGCAGGTCACGTGCAGGGCTGTGTTGACAGATGCAGGGGAAACACTGAATGCCTGTAGATGAGTGTAAGGGGCTTTAGGAGATGCCGTCACCTCCAAGCTTCAGCACAGTTGCCATCACCCTTTTGTTGCAGCTTTGCTTGAAGGCCAAGTTTTACCCTTGACCAATTAACGTTACTCCCACCCACTTGCCCAGACACAGGCTGTGAGGAGACAGACATGAAAAATCTTCACTGGCCTTCTAATTTCTGCATTTATTCCCACTCCTACTTTCACTGCTTCTCCTTTGCTTTTGGTCATCTCACAGAACAGCTACTGTGTCTTTTGATGAACTTCACAAGAAATTATGGGAGGAGCGCTTGTTAATGGCAGAAAACAGTGCTAATGAGACAGCTGCTGCAAACAGCTAACACAAGGGAGAGTGAGTTGCGAGAAGAAATTGGTGAGACAAGTGCTTTGAGATCTTTGAGTAAAAGAGGTTATAAAGGTCAGAGGATTATTGCTTTCTGCCTTTGGCTCTTTCACACAAAAGCAAAGGGCTCTTTGGAGAGTAGTGCTTGGTCCTGCATCCTTTTCACCACATGACTCCTTTTGAAGTCAGGGGAGTTTTGGCTGTGAATGGGCTACAAGACTGGGGCCAAAGGTTATTCTAGCCCATGCTCTCAGTCTGAGTTTCCATTTTAGGAGTCAACTTCTCATCCTGCTCCTCTGGCTTTTCAAAATTAAAGAGTAATGTAAAAACAGCAGATGATTCTTCACTTACAAAAAGCTATTTCCACATAATCTTTGAGCATGTGTCTTGATTGCTTGGCCCTCATTCCTGTTGACTCTAAGCTCTGTCCTATATGGGGCCTGAGCACCAGTGATTACAGGCCAAAGTAAAATCAAGTGGGAGTTTTGCCCCTACAAAAGGTGCAGAATCCTTCCCATGTGAGTGAAATTCATGGCAGCATGAATGCAGCAAGCTGAATTTACCTGTGGACCTTCGCCTCCCTCTGCTGTCATTCACAGCAGTAAGGGCTCCCCACCCACGTCTTTTTGTGTAACGATCAAAAAGACAAATTTTATCAATTTGTATTGACATGAAAATGTTTGGTGTAGCTTGAATCCAGCATTCCAGTGGCAGGGATATGACTCTGCCAAGGCTTCTGTGACATTTAAAGTAGCTCTGGTCAATTTCTTTGTCTGTGTGTGTGTCTCAATTTCTCCATATGCATCCGGGGCACCACTTCCATTCCCAGGGACAAGTTGCAGCCAACCCCTCTGAAGGCTGGTATCCAAAAAGCAGCTCTCATTGCTGCTTGTTGGGGGATGGGGCAGAGAGAGGGAATGTAACATTCCTATAAATATTCTAATATTTGTATCTTTAATTAACACAATGCCACTAGGAGCCAGTATCTCCGCACAGAAATCAGTAAATCTCTCTGTCGTAACAGGCTTCTTCTTCACCCTAACATCCATTTAGAAACTGATGAACATCCACTACAGCTGAAACAGAGGAGGCTGAGCTAACACTTGTTTTTTTTCTGCAGCAGCAAACCCCCAAAAACAACACCCCCCACCTCCATCTCATTCCTGCCTGAGTGGCATTTTTAAAGCAGAGTTGTGCTCGGAAGGATCCAAGTCACAATGAAATGCTTTAAAATATTCATGCTATGCTTCCCCATTCTAGTAAAGCAGATGAGCACAAACAAAAGCAGGATGTGGTGAGGGACTCCCTTAATGAGGGTCTGGCTGCCTCTTAGAGCCAGCTGCCTGATTTAATCAAGTCTGACATTAGAGAGAGACTCTGGTGAGCAAGAAAGGGCAACTAGGCTAAAGCAATTGCACAGATCATTTGTCTCTCTGGTCTTTGCTGATTTCAGTTGGTATGGAAAGCCCTTCAACATACTGAATGGTGTAGAATCCAAAAGCTACATTTCAAATCGTGCAAATTAGATCTTGCATCACTACAGGCTCTGGCCCCCACTCGTATGCCCTTTGGAGTGCGAGTCAAGCTGTACAGGTGAGTGCTGTATAAATGAACAAAGATACGAAGTTATCTGCTGTTAACTCCGTCCTGTTCCCATCTGCACAGAACATGAATGTGAGACAGCATTCGGAGCTGCAGGATAACGAGGGTACAGAGCTAGGAAATGACTGAGTGGTCCTTATCCAGTAAGCCACTGTTAGCATTTCCTGATAGTCCATACCCAAGGCGGCAGCTGCACACTCTGGGGGCTCATTTCGCACACTGATTAGGGTTTATTGGAAGTCTAATGGGCATTTCAACCATTTCACTAAACCTCCACGCTGCTGGGTGAAACAGAGGGATAACAACACAGGTCTGCAGGAACCCACTTTGGAGGGATTTCCTCCTCACTGTTACCAGACAAAGACCTGTTGGTATCTACCTTTGTCCACTAGAGGGCATACTAGCACTTTAATACATTCCTGTATATTTTCTAATTTGCCTGCTGGTTTTTTGTTTTAACATTTCTTTAGCTTCATACTGTCCAGTATATAGAGTATGGGACCAGGAACAGCCCAAACTTTAGAAAGTAAGGGGGATCCTCTGAAAAATAATCACCTTCTAAATAATTTACTCAACGATTATTGCTGTGTGGCTTTGTTGGATGTAGGGTGTATTAAGAAGTGCAATTGAGGGTAACAACAGTAATAAGCTTTCCTTTTGACCCATTGGCTCTGTCATGCATTTCGAGTGACACAGTACCTGTGCTGGGGGAGACCCTGGACCAGATTGCATTCTGGTGACTTAAGCAGCACTCCAATGAAGTCAATGGAATTGTACCCTGTTACCCCAGCTCTGAATTTGCCCCCCATGTCATGTTTGCATCTCTAATCTGCACTAATGTGGAAGAACTGATGCAGTGGATCATAGAAGAAAATGAAAGTCTGATATACGTAAGCAAGTCAGACAAAAGTACCCAACGTCCAGCAAAAATCTAGAAAGAAAGGCAATGGGAGGTTATGCTACACGTCCCTCCCCATTACACGTGGCCATCACAGAGACTGGGAGGGTACATCTTTTGAAAGATTATTTCTACAGTGCAATATGCAGGTTCATGAAAACCAAAATGGTGAAAAGTTTTAATGCAAATGTCATCATGTATTGGTGTCCGTATGTTATAGCCATAATATTAAAAGCAGTTTGACAGCTATTAATGGAAAGTTCACAATTGTGCTTAGTCTCTAAGCAGATGTTTGCATGGTAGACTGCAATTTTAGTGGAGCGTGCATGTGAAAAATCGTAGGTTGTCTCTAACAACATGGGAGTCTCATTCTTTTGCACCTCTCACTCTGACTTCTTAATTAAATGAGTAAGTCAGTGAAAGTTGTTTTAATAGCTGTGTAATACAAACACTGTCCTTGATCAGGAGTTAGAGGGCATGATCCTGCACTCCCCTAAAGTCAGTTGGGGCACAATCCTGCACATGCTTAGTGTTAACATCATACGTAGTTCCACTGACTTCAGGGGGAATATCCATAAGCTTAATGTTAAACTCCCACTTGAGTGCTTACTGCTTTGCCGGATTGAGGCCTCAGAGTTTCAGGTACCCAAGGAAGACAGGATCAGGCCCATAGTTTGCAATTATAGGACCACAACTTACAAAACTGCTCAGTCCCTGATTCCGTGCACACAATCGCTGCAAAGGCAAATGTCCAGTTAGCTGCCATTCAAAAATCAACGGTCAGCTGATCCATCTAAATGATGCTTTGCATACATAATTACGACCATTACCCATTCCCTCGCTGTAATTGTGCTTAGAAATCCGGATATGTGCATACATCTACAGTTCTGACCATTTGGGCCACAGCAATGCTGGTAGTATCCTTCTCACTTAGGTTTTTGTCGAACAACCAACTGTTCCTCTTTTCAGGATGTTTAATGTGAGTTTAAACATTCCATCCTAGCTGGAATTTGGTAAGTGAGGGCTCAGCTTGCTAATGAATTTGCAAGAAAAGTTTGACTCTTTTGACAGGCTGATCCTGCCATCCTAAACTAGGCAAATCTCCCACTGAAGCCAAAGGGAGTTTTTGTCCAAATCAGATTTAACTGCTGGATGGGATCCGGAGGGTAAAAATCTCATCCCCAAGACACAGCAGAGTTTGGGGCAGATGGAATTCCCCACCCAACCTGCAGTTCTGGGCACCTGCATAGAGGATGGTGATCTAATGACTACTGAAGTCAGTGGGAGCCTTTCAATTGATTACAAAGGGTGTTGGATCAGGTCCCTTAGCCGGGGGGGGTGGGGGTGTTAATAGTGCCCTGGCCTACTGCACCTCTTCTTAAGGGTTCAAAATAAACCCTTCCTGCTGCTAGAGCAGAGGAGCGTGCACGATTTCCTGTTACCAGGCTGTGTGTGAATCTTACCATGTTCATTAACTGCAAGGGGAAACCCAAGCAAGCACCAAATCACTGCTTGTTCTCTGCTATTCATTGTCACAGGATAAATGGTGATGAGCCCCTGGGGTTTTCAAGTGTGGGATTCATGCATATGGAATCCCCTTGGAGTTTCACTGTCACCTAGCATTAATTAACGTCTCCTTATTGGAAAGGGAAACTGGGAAGGAATCAGCTCGGCACATTTAGTGAACAGCAGGCCTGAGCCAAGAAGGGCCAGCCTTGAAACAAATGCTGGGGTTGGTGTCCAGTCTAGCCCCAAGCAATCTACAGTTCTCTGGAGTCTCAAGAAATGATTCCTCGGGGCAGCTGGGAGTGGGGTTTGGTAGGTGGGGGCTGGTCGTTCATTCTGCGGGACAAAGCAGAAGCCAGGGCAGGATTACAGAATGTGTCATTATGAATTAATGAGGGGTGGGGGGAGACATGGGTCAGAAATGGGGACCCTGTTTTAAACTCAGCATGCTCTTTTCTAAACAGGTGCAATAAATAGAGTGAGTATCCTAGGCTGGAAATATTCCCTCTCGCCTTTCCTGTATCCAGTCCAGCTATTGAATGAAGCAGTAACAACTGAGTGGATTTTCTGGGGATTAAGGACTGGTTTGAAGAAATGGATGGAAACCACCAACTCCAGCTGGTCATCGATGCCTAGGCCACAGCCTCTGATGAGGGCTACATCCTTGTAAGATCAAAGACCGTTTTATTTTTTAAATGCCCTAGAAGAGGAGGCGACTCCCTGCGATACTCCCCCTTTTGGCCATGTGTTTGGCTGATACAGGCATCGGGTCACACGATTCCAGGCATGCCTAGATCGTTAATAAATACTAATCCTTTGCACTTTGTGTTGCACTCTTCATTAAAGATTTCAAAGCGTGTCACAAAGGTGAGTACCGACCGTACCCTTCCTTAGTACAGAGGGGGAAACTGCGGCATAGAGAGGTTTAATAAATTTGCTCCAATTCACACAGTAAGTCACAGATAGAAATCTGGGAATAAAAGCCAGCTCGCTGAAACCCTATTCCCTGCTCTCGCCGCTAGATTGAGTTGCCCGGTACCTTACCCTGTTAGACTAAATTCAGTTACCAGCCACCTGTTTGTTTCCAGTAGAATTATTCCAGATCTCAGCCATATTTTTTCTTTTTCTCCCTCTGGTTCAGTGAAGCCTGTGCCCACTGTACACAGCTGAGCTGGGAGATGAGCTCCCATCACATACATATGCAAGCAGCTTTTGAACATAAGTAGAACAGTAAAGGGAGCGTGACTCATCCGAGAGCATCTGGGGGCGACGTCGTCATGACAACAGAGCTTTTAACTTGGTATCTTTGTATTGTTCAGACTTCAGAGCTTTTAATTAACGGCTGGATTCCTCTCCCTCCATTTTCCCAGGCTCTTAATATTTCCACCTCATTCACAGTGCAAGGGAAGCCTCGTCCAGATTGCTCGCTGGCTTGTTTGCAATCAGCACAACAAAGAAAAGAGGGCAGGCCCTGGGGTTTAAAGAGAGGCACTACATAGGGGACAGGCTTTCCACATGAGGCCAGGTTTAACCATCATCCCAGTTAAAGAGCTTCCCCTGCGAGTCACTGCTCCTCAAATCCTCTGTAAATGGGGGGGGGCTAATCATGGAGGAACTCTCCATGCAGCCGTAAGGACAGCCCCTGGCCTGGAGCAGATCCCCTGCCAAGTCAACGGGGTGAATGAGTGTGTTCAGTGCTGTCCCTCCCACAGCCACTTTGTCCTCTCCCAAGGCAGGATCCCAGGAACGGGAGCAGCTGCAAGGAGACAGCTACAAAGACAGGGAGAGATCCAGAGTTGGTGTGTTCCCTCCACTCATGGATCCAGAGGGAACAATCCTCTCGCTGCTTTGCGCTGCAGTTGGCCCTTCATTAAAAGTCACTGGGGAGCTGTGAGTATGGATGTCGCTGGGAATGAAGCATTCTGCGGGTGGGAAGTTCTGTGCAAAGGCGCATGTTGGGCCTGCTGTACACTACAGAGTTAGGGCAATGCAAGGAAGCTATGTCAACCTAACTCTGTAAGCATCCACCCTAAAATTTCATTCCTGCTGCTGTAACTCACCCACTACACCGACTTAACTCCACCTCTGCTAGGGGTGTAGCATTTAGGTCAACATAGTTGGGTCGATGCATTGTTAGTGTAGACACTGCGTTACTTACATCATCTTTAGTGGCCTCCAGGAGGTGTCTCACAAGGCCCCACCTTGACCGCACTGGTCACCGTTTTGCACTCTGCCGCCCTGCAGCCAGGTACACGCCCCTCCCCTTTAAAGCCCTGCAAAAATTTCTGAAATTCTATTTTCTGGTTGCCTGGCTTGCAGAGCTTCTTTAGCAGCTCTAGAGCACACCTAGCAACTGCCTAGCTGACCATGCTGACTACATGCTGCGGACACACTCCTGCCTGGACTACGCAGGAGTTTTTGGATCTCCTAGGTCTGTGGGGAGAAGAAGCTGTGCAAGCACAGTGCCGATCCAGCTATAGAAATGTTGATATCTATGAGAAGAACGCTTGGGGCATGGAGGAGAAGGGCTACAAGAAAGACCAGCAGCAGTGCTGCGAGAAAGCTAAGGAACTGTAGCAGGTGTACCAGAAAGCAAGAGAAGCCAACAAATCACTTTGGTGTGCAGCCGCAGACTTGCTGTTTTTACAAACAGCTGCATTCCATCCTCGACGGAGATGCCACCCTCCCCCCGCCCAAGAGCCCGGTGGGTACCTCAGGGGAGCTCAAGTCACAGGCCCCAGCCATGAACAGCGAGGCAGATGTGGGACAGCCAACCGGTGGATCCAGCAAGGCAGTGAGCCAGGACCTGTTTTTGACTCCTGGACAGTCCAGCCAGTCCCAAAAATCCAGCACAGGTGAGCCTGATGCAGGGGAAGGAATCTCTAGTCAGTATGCAGTTTGCTTTGAAATTGCATGGATGGAACCCGCAAAGTAGTAGGACACAGCTGTTGATTTACTCTTTTTTACTTGCACTGGAAGAGATAGTGAAACAACCAAGAGAGGTAGAGTTGTTATCTGCTTCTCATTCCCCTGTAGAGTTAGGCAGAGGCCCTGCGGAATAGTTTATGTGAACTGGGGTGTCCTGTTAATCCTCCATGGAGGCCTCAAGGAAATTTTCCTGCAGCTACTCTGCAATCCTCTGCCCAGGTTTTTGAGCAGGGCTGCCTTATTTCTTCCACTGTGGTAGGACACTTTCCCACGCTACTCAATGATTACTTCAGCAGGCACCATTGTAGTACCCAGGCTTGCAGCAAACAGCCTCGGTCCGCAGCCAGATGCCTGCAGGAGCTGTTCCCTTTCAGCCTCTGTTTCCCTCAGGAGTGAGATATCAGCTAAAATCACCACCACCTGTGGAAAACGGTGCTTGTATTCAGTTCAGTTGCCCTATGTGCATACACTCATGCCTGCAAGCTATCCCCATAAGCTCTTCTCATAGCCCTGGATCAGCTGCTCAAAATCAGCAGAGAACCGTACCACCTTCACTCTGTACCCAGCAGAAACTTTTCCCCCTTTGCTTCACAGATAGTATGCAGGACACAGTAGGAAGCTATAACCACTGGGATATTTTTTTCCACTGAGGTCCAGTCTCGTGAGTAGACAGTGCCGGCGACCTTTCAAAAGTCCAAAGGCACATTCAACTGTCATGCTGCTTCTGCTGAGCCTGTAGTTGTTGAGTGCTGTCGAGGTGGCCGGCTTCATGAGCCACAGGAGTAAAGGGTAGGCCGAGTCTCCCATGATCACTATTGGCATTTCAACATCCCCAGTGATAATCCACCAGTCTGGAAAGAAAGTCTCTGCTTGCAGCTTTCTGAACAGTTCTGTGTTCTTATAGATGCACGTGTCACGCATCTTCCTTGACCAGCCTGCATTGATGTCAGTGAAGCGTCCCCGGTGATCCACCAGTACTTGCAATACCATAGAAAAGTAGCCCTTTCTGCTGATGTCCTCTGTGACAAGGTGGTCTGGTGGCAAAATAGGGATGTGTGCGCCATCTATTGCCCCTCCGCAGCTTGGGAAACCCATTGCAACAAATCCATCCACTGTATCCTGCATGTTGCCCAGAGTCACAGTCCTAGATAGCAGGAAGCAATTAATGGCCCTGCACACTTGCATCACAACAACCTCCATGGTGGAATTCCCAACTCCAAATTGATTCCAAACTGATTGGTAGCAATCAGGTGTTGCAAGTTTCCACGGAGCCATCACCACTCACTTCTCCACTGTCAGGGCAACTCTCATTATGTGTCGCTGTGCTGGAGGTCTGGGGCGAGCTCAGCACACAGACCCAGGAACGTGGCCTTGTGCATCTGAAAGTTCTGCAACCACTGCTCGTCTTCCCAAACCTTGCATGACAATGCAATCCCATCAGTCAGTGCTTGTTTCTCAGGCCCAGAACCAGTGCTTCACCATCTGCAGCTGCTCTGTGAATGCCGCCAAAAAACTCTGAATTGTTTCAAATGTCCCATAGCAATCTAGCTTCCAAGGAACTGTCATGTTCCCTGTGGTTCCTCTAGCAGCTCTGCAAATACTGCAGGATCAGGTGCTGCTCTGTGCTCACAACAGTCATCACAATAGTGCAGAACTGTGCAGGATCCAGGCTTTTGACACAGGTGGCAGACAGTGAGGAGGAACCTGCGAGTTTGTGGGGATTTTTGAAAAGAGGTGCGAAAAATTATGGGATGCAGATGACATTAGGAGATGGAGAACAAGGCATTATGGGACATTGGAATCATGGTCCCAGTCACCCCTGTGTGACTTGTGTGGCCCCATGAGGCTTTGCAAAACCTTACCAAAACACCCTGCGCTAGATGGTGGCGAGCTGCACAGTAGGATAGCTACCCTTGGTGCATGGCTCTCTGCATCGTTGCAAGTGCTGCTAGTAAGGACACGCACAGTCGACACAAGGAGCATAATGTGGACACACAAAAGCAGTTTAATTACTGCGGCAGCTGTGTGCCAGTATAATTTAGGTGGACATAATTTTGTAGTGTAGACATGGCATTAGTTTCTCAGCTCTGATCCTGGTGGCCAAAAGTGAGACAAACCCTCTCTCCTCACCCTCAGGTTTATCTCCCTTCCCTGCCTTTTCGTTTGGATTTAAACAGACACTCTTTCCCCAGGGATGTTTCCATAAACACTCGAGATCTGCATGAACAGTTTCACTTTACCTGTCCCTGGCCAGTCGAAGATCCAAACTCTACCCTCTAACAGATGCACATGGTTCCATTATTGTTAATGGGGGCAGGGGCATCTCAGGGCACAAGGTGGCCTGTGTCTACCCTTCTGGGATCAGCACCTCCTGCCAGTCACTCAGCTGCCCTTAATTCAAGAGCACACCCAGCAGTTTGCAAAGAAACTGTATCCCAGTTCTGAGCAACTCTCCGGAAAGTTTGGATTTAACCACCAGCATGGGCGAAATAGCTGGAATTCTCGCTCTTTTCAATTGCTGTAATAATTTGGGTTCTTCACAGCAGATTCAGCCCGAGACAAAGCTCCTTCAGCTGGGATTTAGTCTACCTCTGGGACAACTGGCAATTAAGTGACTTGCACAAGGTTAAAGATTTAGCACAATCCTGGGAGATGCTGAGGGCCCATTGTCACTAGCGAGAGACAAAGGCGGCTCAGGATCGGGCCCTTTGTCATCCCTTCATTGTAACATTTTCCTTTTGGTAGCAGCAGTGTGTTGGCAGGGAGTTCTGTGAACAATGTGAAACAAAATGGCGTTATGTTCTCTTTGAAATTTAAATAATTTCCAGAAACACTGGCTGCTGACAAGAAAGAGACTGCACTCTGCGGGCTTAGATGCCCACCCGTAACCTCCAGCCAGGTCAATGGGAGCTGGGCCCTCACAGCTGAGAGCAGGGTTCACTTTACATGCAGCATCGCCAGGGGTTTAAAAACCAGCATCAATTGACTATTACTGTAGGCAACACACATCTGTTATGGCTTGTTTTCTGCGAACTGTACTTTTAACTGGGAAGGCCCCACACTCTGCTGCTCTTTCATGTTCAGACGCAGTATAATATGCTCTGTGCTCTCCCAGGAAGCCTTTAGTTTTGTTTGACAACAGCCTAGCTAATTATTGCATAAAAAGGAGACATTTTGTGGGGGGTGGAATACACTGCAGAGTCTCCCATTACTGGGAGATGATCGCCATTATTGTGTTCTGGGCCATCAGTTTCATGAGAATGGTGTACCACCGCTGCACTAACTCTTGGGATTATGTAGATGAAGAGTGTGTTCAGATGGAAGGAGCAGTGGGAAAGAGAGAGGGTCTGAAATCTACCCCAGTGGCTGTTTGAGAGAGGGAATACCAAATGGTGAATCAAACATCGAAGGAAGAAAACTAATCCTGGGGAATCTGTCCTTCATGGTCAGGATAATTAGGTGGAAAAAGCTTCGCAACAAAGGAAATGCTGGTTATAATAGGTGCTATAGAACACCTCTCCGGTCTCAAGATGAAAGCAAGAGTAGATGGTGACAGGGTGTTCCCGGGAGGAGAGAAGCAGCAGCCAGGGGGACAAGGAATGCAATTAGCCACAGAAGAGCCCCTCTTCAAAAATGAGGATCTGCAATTAGTAGCTAGAGGGAAACAGATCATCAGTCTGTGCTGAGCTCCCAGAGAGATGGGCTAAACAGCTCGTAACTGAGACGCACAGGCCACCTCCAGGAGAGACAGGACAATGAAACACTTGGCTAAAACAATTAAAGCCCACAGCAATTTAGTTACTTCTTCTTCTTGAGGTAACCCCCTGGATGTGAATCCCACATGTCTCGCTGACAGTTCTGGAAGCACTGCCTATAACTTTCCTCCTCCCAACCAAAGTGGCAGGGGTGCCCCCCGCCCCGACTTTTTACAATCATCTGGCTCCATCATATTCTCCTTGTGGTGCTGAATGGAACAGCAACATTGCTAATTAAGAGTCTGCTCACTGCAAAAGCACCGCATACACTCCTCATTACTGCTTTCGCCTTTCAGTCTAAAATTTTCCAGGCTTGGCTTCTGACTGAAGACTATTTCTTATTTATTTGAAAGTTGCAATAAAACCAGCTAAGCGGTTATTAAGCACCAGGGGTGGGTGGATGTGTGTGTATAATATAATACAGCACTTCCACCCTTTATTCTCATATCACTAACACCAGTCTTAGTCATCCAGACACCGCCTGTAGAAAAAGTTCCTCAGTCACATAGAACACCCCAGCTGCCCTCCTCCAATATAGTCACTAATTCTCTACATTTTTCTTTTTTCCTTCCCAGGTTCGATTTCCTACTGCCAGCCATTCTCACGCTTCCCAAACCAGGGCTGCAGATCAGCCAGCGACAATGAACAGCACTGTCTAGTGGTCCACTTTGGCATATCCCTTCCATTCAAGGGCTCAGTCTGCCCTGGCTTTAAACGCGCATAATATCCTATGCAAAAAGGCACTTCTGCTAAAAGTGGCATGGCCTCGTTCTTCCACATCCTGAGACATGCACAGTGCATTTCCCCCGTACACCCCAGAAACACACAGGTAAAGGAAGAATTTGTTGTGAACCGGCTGGTGACTAACTCAGCTGCCGGTAGAGCAACATGAGTCAACAGGAACAGCAGCACCATTATTTTGCTTTCAGTCTTTATTTCCAGGTTTGTGTGTTCACAGCTTGTAAGAAAGAAAAATTCTTCACTCCTTCAACTCCTGTTGAAATTAATGGGAATAAGAGCACTCAGCCCTTTGCAGGAGGGAGCCCTCTGCCAGTCGTGGTAATTACCAATCCTGGAGCACAGCACAGCTATTGGGGATGGATGGAAGGAGCGGTCTCAGAGGGGTATCATCCAGAATCCTTCCCTCACCTTTCTCATTCTTTTGGTTTCCCCTTGACCTTCCCTGGGGCCAAGAAGAGCCGCAAGCGTCTCCCTCCAGAGCGGAGCAGTGCCACTTCTTAAGGCTACCGGAAGGGGTGGCTAGAGATGCTGTCACTAATTTCCTTCATCCTAGGGGCTGAGCATGCCACTTCCACTGCACTCACAACCAACAGATGAAATGGACATTCGCTACCAGTGCGGCTGAAGAAAACTTTTTGCCAAAGTTAAAGATTTAGGAACAGATTCTGATCCCAGTTACACCAGTGTAAATCAAGAGTAATGCTGCTGGCTTGAATTACACTGGATTTGCACAGGTGTAAAAGGGATCAGAAGCTAACCTTTAGTCTTCATTCAGTTCACAAAGGATTTTATGAAAACATATTTTGCAGCATAGATGAATCACAAGATATGTTTGTGACAAAACACGAAATGCAGAGATAGGAGGAAATTGCTAGAGTACACTACTAAAGTGTCAGAGATATAATAGATGTACTAGCTTGCAAAGGCAGCAGGAAACCCATTGCCTTAAAATGGTAAGTATCACCTTAAAATCAATCCTTGTGTACAACTAAAAGGCTATTTTTGTACATAGGTAGGTAGGAGAAATTAATGTAAAATTTCAAGCACAGAGACTTGCAAACAGGATAATCATATTCGTAAACTAATGTGTTTGCCACTAGGGTACTTGTTCAATGAATGCAATTAGAAAGGTGACTAAGAGATACAAGTATGGCATGACGATGTCCATTAAATAGAAATAAATTTTCCTCCCATCATTTCTTGGAAGACTATATTCAATGGCTTTTCTAGTGTTTAATCCCAAGAGGCTTTACCTTTAAAATCCCAAAGTCATGGCAGGTAAACAAACTGAATTTGCTTTAGTCACTTGCAAGGATTAACATTCAATATGGGAAGCTTCCCTCTTTATACAAACAGGTGACGGAGTTCTTGCTGCAGAGATACCGTTGTGTACTGTTACAAGAATGCAATCAGTGAGACAGCCCAAGCAAGTGTGAGTAATGATGCGTATTTCCTGGGATGAGTGTCAAAAAAGAGCAATCATGAAGAAGCTTGGGCTGTAAAAATCTCAAGATTTGCAATGTTGTTAAATGAAAAATTATTCAGCGGCAAAGGTAGGTATGATTTGTAACAAAGCTTTTAAGGAGATGAGCCCAAGCCCTGCACTGGAGCAGCCCAGATGGTGCTCAACAGTCCAGATAATCGCTTGGGTCAATTCAAAGTCAAGGCAAGAATACAAGTTTATGAACAGTATTTGTACATAAATAGTGCCTAGAGGCCCCAGCTGAAATTGGGGCCCCTGGACTGGGCATTAGAATCATAGAATATCAGGGTTGGAAGGGACCTCAAGAGGTCATCTAGTCCAACCGCCTGCTCAAAGCAGGACCAATCCCCAATTAAATCATCCCAGCCAGGGCTTTGTCAAGCCTGACCTTAAAAACTTCTAAGGAAGGAGATTCTACCACCTCCTTAGGTAACGCATTCCAGTGTTTCACCACCCTCCTAGTGAAAAAGTTTTTCTTAATATCCAACCTAAACCTCCCCCACTGCAACTTGAGACCATTACTCCTTGTCCTGTCCTCTTCTACCACTGAGAATAGTCTAGAACCATCCTCTCTGGAACCACCTCTCAGGTAGTTGAAAGCAGCTATCAAATCCCCCCTCATTCTTCTCTTCTGCAGACTAAACAATCCCAGTTCCCTCAGCCTCTCCTCATAAGTCATGTGTTCCAGACCCCTAATCATTTTTGTTGCCCTTCACTGGACTCTCTCCAATTTATCCACATCTTTCTTGTAGTGTGGGGCCCAAAACTGGACACAGTACTCCAGATGAGGCCTCACCAATGTCGAATAGAGGGGGACGATCACGTCCCTCGATCTGCTCGCTATGCCCCTACTTATACATCCCAAAATGCCATTGGCCTTCTTGGCAACAAGGGCACACTGCTGACTCATATCCAGCTTCTCGTCCACTGTCACCTCTAGGTCCTTTTCCGCAGAACTGCTGCCTAGCCATTCGGTCCCTAGTCTGTAGCTGTGCATTGGGTTCTTCCGTCCTAAGTGCAGGACCCTGCACTTATCCTTATTGAACCTCATCAGATTTCTTTTGGCCCAATCCTCCAATTTGTCTAGGTCCCTCTGTATCCTATCCCTGCCCTCCAGCGTATCTACCACTCCTCCCAGTTTAGTATCATCCGCAAATTTGCTGAGAGTGCAATCCACACCATCCTCCAGATCATTTATGAAGATATTGAACAAAACCAGCCCCAGGACCGACCCCTGGGGCACTCCATTTGACACCGGCTGCCAACTAGACATGGAGCCATTGATCACTACCCTTTGAGCCCGACAATCTAGCCAACTTTCTACCCACCTTTATAGTGCATTCATCCAGCCCATACTTCTTTAACTTGCTGACAAGAATACTGTGGGAGACCGTGTCAAAAGCTTTGCTAAAGTCAAGAAACAATACATCCACTGCTTTCCCTTCATCCACAGAACCAGTAATCTCATCATAGAAGGCGATTAGATTAGTCAGTACACAATTGTATTACACAAATACATAGTAATATATAAGACAGACAAAAGGGTGAGAGAAAGTCAGTATTATTATTTCCATTTTACAGATGGGGAACTGAGGCACAGAGGGATTAAGTGACCTGCCCAAGGTCACACAGGAAGTCTCTGGCAGAGCCAGGAAACGCACTCCAATCTCCTGAGTCCGAGTCCAATGCCTTACACACAAGACCATCCTCCCTCTCTGCTTGACACCTTTGTCATTAGCACAAGAAGCCTTCTAAATCAAACCACTGCTATTATAAAAACCCATGGAGAAAGTTGCAACAATATTTGGAGAAAATGGCCTGCTTAAAAGAGAAATCTGATTTCATGCCATTCATTTGCACTTCCTGATTTACTCTAGTTATCCCAGAATGCATCAGATTCATTTTTTGAGAGAGAGAGAGGTGATAAAAATGTTGCAAGTTTACAAATCAAAACTATTATTTGTTTTTCACTGCCCTTGCTGGTGTATTGGGAAAAATCCTATCCCTACATGACATACATTTTTTCAAGACACTAAAATAAAAACAATAACTGGAAATTAGCATGGTCTTCAATCTGATGCTGCTATATCTGGACAGAAGGGTGTTAAGTAAGTTTTTATTTATACTTAAAACAAACCTAATAGCTGTGATCGCTATGGATTGCAAAGGTCACTTTATAAACCAGTCCCAGTAATTACCCTTATTTGTTTTTCTTTCTACAACAGTATTAAGAGAACAATTATAATTTACAGAATGATTAAACATTTCAATTAATATTACTTCCTCTTGTCAAGTGCATTCTTGAAGGACTGATGTGCAATTTATGCGGTTTTCTGCAGGGCACAACTCTGTTTCCTACACAAAGGTTTACTTTACTTGTTGAGCATGGAACAAATCTTCATTTTAAAATCTATGTTTTTTGTCTCTCAAAGTATAGTCTGCGATTTGTTACTTAGGTCGTTTTAAATTCACAGTCTGAGTCTTGAAACAACTGCTGAACACTGTCTACCTGGCCTCCTATTCCTTTTTAATACACTTATCACTGCAATGTTTAACCTCAGGCTCTCAGGCTCTGAGTCATTTTTATAAACATTTATAGAAATTACTAAGTGCACTTGGTTTCCATGAGGGAAAAACACAACTTTACAAAATAATGTTCTCATCAGACCCATTTTATACCCATGGCACTTCCAGCCTTCAGTGACGATGATGTTCTTGGAAGCAGTTTCTTGGAGATTTTAAATTAGGTTATTGAATGTACGTCTCCTCTGATCCTGCTTGGTCTGATCACAGGAGCAAATTCTACTTTAAAATGGAAAGGTCACATATATAAAACCTTCCATTTAAAAACATCCTTCTTTTTTGATTTCTCTGCCTTCAGAGTTAAACTCCTAAATTAGTATTGATTAGGTTCGTGAGCCATTACATGGATTGGGTAGAACTGTACATGTAACAGAAGAAATGAACACACGTGCGATAGCTGAAGTTAGAGCAGTAACTGACTGATGAGAGCACACAGAAAGTGGGTCCCTTTTAACCACTTAAGGAGGTTGCTATCTTCTGTATATTTTAGTCTTCAATTTATGGCTTCCATATTATCTTCTCTAACAACCTTCCCTGCCTAATATAGCCCAGATCTCAAAGTCCATGGGACGGGGTTCTGAAGGAAGATGCTGCTGCTAGGATCTCCTTGCAGCAAACCCCTTACACTGCAGTGAAAAGGTCACCCAGGACCTATGGAAGGCCGGGACCAATCATGCAGAGACTCTGCTTCTGCAACAGCTGAGCCCCCTTGTCTCCCTAGCCTCATGGCTCCATTGGAACCCCATTGCCAGAGACCCTCCCTGGCCACAGCTCCAGAGATGGGATTATACAGACCTAGGTAGTAGTATCTTTTCAGTGTAAGGCCCATCTCAGCATGCTCCCCCCACCCCCAAGCTACACTGCATGTTCCTCTGCTGCAGAGTATGTCTGTACGATGTAGTTAGGAACATCCAAGGGAGGGATTCTGACCCAGTGTTGGCGGGGAGAGAATGATGGCTGAATAGATAAGTTCAGCCCCTTCACCTGCCCTACCCACAGCTCCACCCCAACATCTGTTATAGCTCACATCATACCCACTGAGCAATGCAATGACAGTGAGTGTGTATGCACATGCAAGAACATTTAAAAATATTAATATATAAGCAAATACTTATGTGTTCTCTTCCCAGGCCAGGAGCTCCGTGCACTCCTCCTCTCCCATCCCCTCTTCCCAGGCCAGGAGCTCCGTGCACTCTTCCTCTCCTCTCCCCTCCCCTCCCCCCAGGTCAGGCCTCTGGGTACCTCATGTTGCCACCTCTGAGGTAAAAAACTTGAGGACATCGAGATGATCCTGAGCTCAAACTGGACAACTGGCACCATGTACAGAGCACCTTGACAGATACCTCAAGAAAAGAATGGCCCTGGGAAAACCTGGAGAAGTGGCAACAATACGGGCATCCTCCTCCCACACTCCCCATCTTGGGCAGGGCTCTGGGTATCCCTTCCTCTCTGCCTTCAACGGGGATGGGAGTCTCATCCTCTGGCAGAGGTACATTCCCCTCTGGATTCCAAGTGGGACCTCTCTCTTTTCCCGCCTGAGAGGAAGTGGGAATTTTTTGTAATTTTTTTATGAACCCCATGTGTGCCTCAGGTTCCCTCTATATTTTATATTGCCACCCATTTTTTTCTTTGATGTATTTTTCTGTACTGGGATGCACAGGCAACCAAGTTCTTTCCTTATGCTCAGCCTAGTTCCATAGGCCACTGCATCTTTGTACTTTTAAGGGGTTGCAAAAGCACTGGAGGAAGCTCAACACACAATGTTGTAGGTTTCTCCCTCCTCTCTCCCTCAAGGATTTTAAATCCACTTCTTAGCAGGCTATGATAGAAGACTGGTTGAATAGGCTAAAGGCAGGTTCTGTCCATTTGCTGGTTCTCTAGCAGTTCAATCCATCATAAAAGTACCGCAAATTTGATTTCTTTTGAGTTTCATTCAAAAACTTAAAGCTAAATAAACCTGCAGTTAGTCCTCATTTTTCTGCCCCAACTCAAACTAATTTCTTTCCCAAGTGGAAAATGTTGGGTAAGCATGGAATGAGCTTTGAGAACGGAACAAGAACACAGGCCAATTCCTGCTGACAATTACAACTGTGTAGCCTTATTGATTTACACAAGAATAGATTTTGGTCCCTTCTGCTTTTCCACACCTGGTATCAGCGGAATCTCATTCACTTTCCTCCCCTAAACTCTGAGCACTTTCGGGGGGGGGGGGGGGGGGAGGGGGAGAAAGCAAGGTCTGCTTGATTTACACATGCAGATGAAACAGGAAGCTCTCCCTTCATTCTACACCCCAGGCTTAAACAAACACCAAACCTGATGCAATAAGGGTGTCACTACAGCAGCCTTGGTTGGACTGTTCTTTTGAAAGATCCTTAATGGTTCTTTTAAGATGCTGATTTTCAATGAAAGCCTTTTTGTTCAGAGGGGCAGAGAACACAACAGGGAATAGCTGTGTCTTGTCATCTCCTAGTCATTTAAAAGCTGAAAGGCTTTAGATTAAGTTTGTTTAATGTTTGTACAGTGATTTTGAAGAGCTAACATAGTACAGAAGTGCTAAATATTATGACTGGGCACCCATCTAAAGATCTGTGTCACTTCTAGTTGTTATTTTTTTCTTACAGAAAGCTTAAAACAAACCAATGCAAACTGTGGGGGCTGGTGCACACAGAATTCATACTTAAAACACCTCATGTCAAAGCTGCTGATCACACATTCTAGAATACATAATACTTAGTCCTGCCATGACTGCAGGGAACCAGACTAAATGACTTCTCAAGGTCCCTTCCAGTCCTATGATGCTAATTGCGGAAGAGCTTGGTGACATAATGGCCCGATGTCATGAATCACTGGAGATTAACTACACAAACTGGGTATCATCCCACAAATAATATTTGGGTTCAATGTGAAAACACATTGTCCTCAGCCAGTGCAACACTGGGAGGCAGCTTTCAGAGCAAGACAGCAAAATACAATGCCACCCCACGTAATTTTCCCAAAAAGTGTAGTCAGAGTAGAGTAAATTTGTTAATTTTACATAAATAAATAATATGTAAATATGTGAGTAGGTAAATGTTTGATGACTTCATAATTTTTTTTGCAATACATAATTCATACATAGGCCTTTCCCTCCCATTAGCCTTAGGCTCCTCATAATCTTATCCGGCCCTGCCTGTAGGATCTGGCAGATTGCAGGGGGTTCCTCCAAGAGATGGTCCAACGCTGGGGGCATTGCACTGATCCTTTGAATCCCTGACACCTCCACAAACACAGCACAGGCTGGTGGGGATGCAGTCTGTTGGCAGATAGAAGCTCTCCTCTGCCTTCTAGCTCCCCCGATGGCTGAGTGTGGTACTGCTGAGCAGAGCCCTGGCACAGTACAGGGGAAAGAGGAGACTTGTTCAGAGATCTCAGGCAGTTTTGGTCTTCACCTCTTCCCCTTCCCTCCCTTCAGAGCTGGCTGAAAGTTGGAGGGAAAGGTCCCTTCTGGTTCCCCATTAAAATTACGGCCATTGGAATATCTGTTACAGAAAAGCGAGCTTCACTCTGATTCTCTAGTCTTACACCTTGTGCAGTCCTTGACACCCAGGCTAAATTAGGACCATGTGGGTATGAAACGCTACCAAAAGAATTCTCCCTATGCTTACAGCTGTGGTAGCATTTATACCCTCTCTGCCGTCTCTTTCCATCGGAGTCAATGACTGCATTTGGAGCAAAGCAGTGCAGAATAAGAACTTCCCACCACTTTTTGCTTGAAGGCAAGACAGTGAGGGTTAAATTCTTCTTGGTTATACCTAAAGCCAGTGGAGTTGCAGAGATGTAACAGAGAAGAATTTGGCTTCCAAATACCTACACTGGTTCTAATCTCTGCTCTGACATGGACTCCTTCTATAGCTTTGGACAAGTGGCCATAATCTTTGGATCTCTGTCTGTGAAACATGTTGTAAAACCATAAAGACAGTTGTGTCTAAAGACATGGAACTAACCTGACATATTAGAGATACAAGGTGGGTGAGGTAATGTATTTTATTGGACCAACTTCTGTTGATGAGAGAAACCAACTGTTAAGCTACACAGAGGTCTTCTTCAGGTCTGGGAAACAATTTGTTCCACCTTGTATTTAGCTGTGACTCTCTGAGTATGTTTCCCAGACCTGCAGAAGAGCTCTGTAGAACCTCAAAAGCTTGTCTCTCTCACCAACAGAAGTTGGTCCAATAAAAGATATTACCTCACCCACCTTGTCTCTCTAATATGTCAGGTTAGTGCCAGGTCTTTAGACACAGATGTCTTTACAACATGTTTCACCACAGCTACAACAACACAGCATATACCTGCTATCACCCTTATCGCCGCTTGTCTGATGGAACCCCCTCGCCAGGGTCTGTATGCTCTTTTAGGGAGCAGGGATGCCTGTGTAAAATGCCTACCACAGTGAAGCCCCAATCCTGTTTAGCTGCTACTGAAATATAAACAATAATAATGAGTGAGGGAGTCTCTCATCAGAGGTAAACTGGGGTGCTGCTAGTATTAATTGCATAATGCACTTTTTGACGAAGAAAAGTGCTCTGGAATTTCCAGTTAAGGAAGGGGTTTTATACCAATGGCTCTCATCTTTTTCAGTACAATTTTGCAAAGAAAAATACTGTAAGCTCAAGTTTGACACTAAATGCCAATGAGTTCAGTGATTGTTTCCTGCTACATGAAGTGAACCTGCCAGGTCAACTAATCAGGAAACAGCAGAAAATTAATGCTGAGAAACAGAAAACACCTTTTCAATCTCACAAACCTATTCATGTGGCCAGGGGTTAAGAAACTAATTCAAAACAGCCTGAAGGAATTCCCTAAAAGGGAGTTAAGACATGAAGCAGGTTACAGAGTATCTGTTTGATTATCTACAGCACTGGAGTTTGCATAAGGTGAGTTTGGATTCTATCAGTTAATTCTTCTGATGGCTTTACAACTTTGAAGACAAATGAAAATATCTATTCAGCTGCTGAGAGCTATCTGACCAGATACCACAGTAATGAACTACTCCTTGTGGACAATTCCGTTCAGATGAATTAGTTAGTTGTGGCAGTTAGTTCTGTAATTCTGCCATTCGGGTAGGTTCCCTGCCAGCATTAGAGTTCATCTCCAGAAAAAGCAAACTCCTAGTGCCAAAAAATAGAGCAGGCATAGTGGGGCAGTCTATTAAAAAAAATAGCTGCCATATCTTGTTAATATCATTTTCAGACACACCACACAAGAACAGATGGATGGTGGACTCGGTGGAAATTAAAGAGAGAGGCTGGAAAGGGTTTCAGCAAAGAAAGGGGTGAAAAAAGGGCAGACTTTTGGCAGTCAGTTAGTTTTAGAATCAGCATTCATACTTTTATTCATGTGCTCCTTTTTAAATCACCCTTCTAGGGACACAAGATGCCAGGAGTAACAACATTCCGAGTATGTTTTGGGGTTTGAAATTCAAGGGAATTGCCTGTCACCAACAGTAAGCAGCAATTTGACACAAGTCTTACTAGCAAACAACTTCTGCCATCACCATCGTCAGCTGTGAAACAGAGCTTAGATGCAGTAAAAGCTCTCTAGAAAACCCTAAAATGGAGTAAAAAGAAAAGGTGTACTTGTGGCACCTTAGAGACTAACCAATTTATTTGAGCATAAGCTTTCATGAGCTGTATTTTCCACTGCATGCATCCGATGAAGTGAGCTGTAGCTCACGAAAGCTTATGCTCAAATAAATTGGTTAGTCTCTAAGGTGCCACAAGTACTCCTTTTCTTTTTGCGAATACAGACTAACACGGCTGCTACTCTGAAACCTAAAATGGAGTGAAAATCCAGAACAATGTCACGGGAATTAGAGCTGGTCTCTCCATTTCTTTCACTGAATTATTAACCTTTCCCTTTGTACAATCAAAACCAGCATCCCCTTTCTGTTTTATTTCAGATTCTAGAGTTCCCGTCCCTGTACGTTGAAGCACAATTCACTCCACCCACAGACTGATCTATTTTATTCCTTTCCTTTTGGCTTTAATCTTTTCTCAGAAACCCAGGCGATAGCTTTATGTCCCTTCATCACAGGGACTGGAAACTCAAATTTCTAATGGCTGTTTGTGCCTTCCAGGTGACCTCATTACTCTCCTGTCACACTGTTATTTACTACCCTGTGGTACTGTATATTCTACAGTTCAGATCTGCTTGTTGCTTTGCTTGCTTTACTTTTGTGTGCCTGGGCACATTTCTGGTATCCCCATATTGTAAGGCTTACCTGCAGTGTTGTTCAGAATATCTAGCTGGGAGAAACATTTGTCAGCAGAGGCAGTTTATGAAGTTCCAGTGACTTAACATTAATAAACCCCACCTTTGTGTAATTAAGTAGGGTTGGGTTTTTTTTAATTTCATCATGGTGGCAGTGATTGAGTTTGTCTGAATATTTTGATTTTATAATTGGGTTCCTGTTCTGACATCTTTAGCTCATTCACTTTCAGTGTAAATCAACAGTGATTGGTTTATTTTAGCTGAAATAATTCACCAAACTCTAAAGAATTGGGCTCAACCGGAGCTCTGGATACAAGCATCCCTAAAGGTTTGAGAAGTTTGGGTCTGGTTCATAGCGTTGTGGCCCTAGCCTGTGTCTAATATTGTAAGGCAAGGCAGGTGCTCTCATTTTTTGAGTCTGGTGAATGAAACATAAGTTGCCAGGAACCTGTTCACTCTCTCCTTCAATAAGGGTGGCAATGGCAGCCAAACCCCTACATGCAGCAATACTTAAATAAGCAAGATCAACACTTCTCTAAAACTCCCAAGCTGTTGCCAGGGACTGATTGGCTGGACAGTAGCTAGCACAGCCCAGAGTAAAGCTGAGTTTTACAGTGCATGCCTCCTGGAGAAACACTGGTCCTTCTGAAAGATGACACTGCTGACTGGCAAAAACTGGGGAATAGGACTTTGCTTAATATTTGGATACAACAAAACAAACAATTCCTAGCTGTAGCCACACAATACACACAGACTACAGCAAACACATCTGCCTTAGTTATTTAATATCATTGTTGCCACACTACACCAGATGTAGTTACTAGAACTTAATTTACACTTTAATATTAGAGAGACAAGGTGGGGGAGGTAATATCTTTTATTGGACCAACTTCTGTTGGCGAGAGAGACAAGCTTTTGATAGAAGATATTACCTCATCCACCTTGTCTCTAATATCCGGGAACCAACGCAGCGACAACATCACTGCATACATTAATATTAGTAAATCAAACAAAAGTCAGCAGGATCAGACTACAAAACCTCAACACTGTACTTGTAACTGTAACTTTCTGGGCATTTCCTTTTTATGCTCCTGACTTTGGAATAGCTGAGCGAGAGAGACTGCATCCCAGAGAATCTATCCCCTGTTTAATCTCAGCTTGGACAGAACTTCAGGAGTTTAGTTAGTGCCGTGTAAATATCATGCCGGGTAGAAATGAGCAATGAAGGTCATATTTTCTGTACATCACCATCTAGTCTCAGGGCTTTGATTTAAGGTGCTCCCACTAACTGGGAACAAGCAGTAACCATTTCTGAGGCAAGAGCAGAGTATTTGTTGCCTTCAGCTGAGCCAGATTAATGAGGAGTTATTTTATCAGTAACATTTGACATTTATATTTCATCCCAAATGCTCACAGAAAGCTTCACGTACTACACACAAGCCTTTGCACAGAGAAACATGCATCTATAAATAATACTCTTCAACGTAATATTTTCAAAATCAAAACTGGCCCCAGAACAAATAGCGCAGCAGGTTAAATTTACTATTGATGTGGGTGTTAAAACAGAACTGGAATCTTGACTCCATAACCTTTAATAAAACCAAAGACCTCTCCATTCCAAACTGTTGCTGGAAAGGAAATTAAAGCTGCTGTGTCATAAAGGCACAAATGGACTTGGAACACTATGTGGAAACTTCTGATTAATTACTGCACATGCTGGTTGGGTACAGATGGGTCCAGTTTAGGAGTGACATATGAACCTCGATACACTAAGAGAGGATTTCCAGACACGCTCAATAAGAACACTGATCCTTCAGATGAGTCCTGGGACAGTAGCCGTGCAGAGAAATTGTAGCTCAGAAACACTTTGAAAAAGTACCGGTAAATACAAATTCTAGTGAGGAAGCAGGTGGGATGAATCAGCTGCTCCCTAGGCACCCACTGGGGGACAGTATTTTGGTAAGGCTCAAAGTGCAGAGGGAAAAAAGGAGGGAGGAGGGATGAGACAGTGATAGTGTATCAGTTGGAGGAGACCAAAGAATGGTCGCCAGATAGGGTCCCAACCTGGGAAAGTAATCAGAGTCCGGGGGATGAAGTTCATCTATTTGTGGCCTGCAGCACATGAATGAGGTTGCACCAGTCAGAAGCTTTTTATTCTATTGTAGCCCTTCTTTTCAACTCTTGAAAAGTGCATCGCTACGGCCCTTCCAAATTCATGGCCATGAAAAACGCATCATGGATTGTGAAATCTGGTCTCCCCCCAAGAAATCTGGACTTTTGTGTGCTCTTACCTGATAGTGTGCAGATTTCACGAGGGAGACCCGTGTTTCTCAAACTGGGGATCCTGACCCAAAAAGGGGGTTGCAAGATTATTTTAGGAGGGTCATGGTATTGCCACCCTTACTTCTGCATTACATTCAGAACTGGGCGGCTGGAGAGCAGCAGCTGCTGGCTGGGAGCCCAGCTCTGAAAGAAACGTCCCGCCAGCAGTAGCACAGAAGTAAGGGTGGAAAGAACACACCGTGCCATTCCACCCTTACTTCTGCACTGCTGCCTTCAGAGGTGGGTGGCCAGAGAGTCGCGGCTGCTGACCAAGGGCCCAGCTCTGCAGGCAGCAGCACAGAAGTAAGGGTGGCAATACCATACCATGCCGTCCTTACTTCTGCACTACCACTAGTGGTGACTCTGCCTTCAGGGGTGGGCTCCCGGCCAGCAGCCGCTACCTTCTGGCCATCCAGCTCTGAAGGCGGGGCCACCGCCAGCAGCAGTGCAGAAGTAAGGGTAGCAGTACAGTACAATAACCTTGCGACCCCGCCCCCGACCCCTCCACAACTCCTTTTTGAGTCAGGACCCCTAAATTACAACACTGTGAAATTTCAGATTTTAATATCTGAAATCATGACATTTATGATTTTTAAAATCCTGTGGCTGTGAAACTGACCAAAATGGATTGTGAATTTGGTAGGGCCCTGTGCAAAGCAAATGACTGTTGAGTGGGAATGACTGAACCACTCTTCTGAGGGTCAGAGCAGAAAGATTTGCGCTTCCTTGTGATGCTCCTTTTTTCAGCACCCAGCAGCAGCTTTTCACTATGTGACATTCCTCATTCACTGATGCTATCAAATTCCTCACTAGGTTTAGCATCTTCCTTTAACGCCACAGCATAACCACTAGGGAAGGTAAAGTATCCATTAAAATCTGATTCCTTCTGAAGCAGCTATTCAGGACCAGACAGGCCGATACTTTTCTCCAGGTTCTGCTTTTTGCTTTGGGTTGCAAAACCAGATATACGGTTTATTTCTGCCTCTTATACTGCAGTGAGTAGTTCAACTGAAATCAATTGACTACATGGCTGGTGAGTATATTACAGTGCCACTGAACTTAGTACATCATAGGAGTGAGCTGAAGTCGATGCAACTGCTCACATTAGCAGTTTTGGGCCGTCTCCAAGGTGCCAAAGGTGTGTGCAGAGTCTATGGGTCAGCAGCCCCGGAATTTACAGTATCATAGCATTAGATTATGCTAGATTATAACATTACAAATGGAAGGAAGGATTGTCTAGTAATTAGAGCATTAAGCTAAGATTTGGGAGACCTGGAGTTCAATTCCCAGCTCCTCTGCATACTATGTGACCTTGGGCAAATCACTTAGTCTCTCAGTTCTCCATCTGTAAAATGGGGATAACAGCACTGCCTCATCTCACAGTGGTGTTTTTAACAAGCTGTTAAAGATTGTGAGGCATAATAGGGACCATGTAAGTACCTCTGTCTGGTAGCATAAATGTTAAATTTGGGAGAATTAAAACTAATATGACTTGCTCGTTAAGTGGCACATACAGGACTCTGCTTTTAATAATTCATATTTAAATATTATCCCTATGTAGTGGAAACAACCAACAAAACAAAACAGGAAGAAAGACCAGAATGGTCTATTCCTGGGGTGTGTGTGTAGGATGTGGCAGGGGGTTTCCATGTAATTAAGCATGTTTCCTCTTAGCCCACTGGCTCTTAGCAGAACTGACTAGAGCCTCTTTAGTAAATAAGGTGCATAACAGCACTTCAAAAACACCCACTCAGAAAAGTTAATACACGAAATGTATAAATTGTCCACGGAAAAAATAAAACATTTCTTGTAGTGAATCATCTGCTTGCCACATTGTCAGCTGAGATATTTTGTCATCAAAAAGGTTAAGCTAAAAACAACCCTCTTCAGGTACGGTAAAGAACAAATGGGGTGAAGAGGGAAATCTATTTCCATATTTCTTTTCTTCTAGCTATTTTACATGAGCTGTTCCCCATGACACAGCTGCCTCTGTTATGTTTACTGCTCATTTACATTTTAATGGAGGTCCTGTTGAATATCCAATTACAGCCAAATTTGTTACGTTTATTAATCTTTCTAAATGAAAACTGCAGTGAGGTCAGAGAAGGTTATTTTCACTGAAAACATACCTCTGTGCATGCTTAAATTTTCTGTGGGACATAAAGGCATTATGTTAATCCAGAGCACATCTAATTGAAAGGATTAGTAACTATGGTGCAGTGGCCTGATATTAAAGCTATTGCGGGTGCATGACTTAACTGGGAGGCACGCATTCATGAACAGACTACATTGGGAAATTCAGTTGCGGGGAGGGTGAGGCTGTGTGAAAGCAAAGATCTGCAATCTAAATTAAAGATACATTTAAACTTTTCTCTACTGCACGGTAACCATCAATGTTCTACATTTCCAGGTCACTCTTAGCGTGAGTTCTCACGGATCAGTCCTCTTCAGAAATAAAGCCTGTA